>NW_006408529.1:12076993-12150704 GCF_000296735.1 Chrysochloris asiatica
TTCTGCTGTGCATGGGGTCGCTATGAGTCGGTTCCGACTCGATGGCACCTGACAACAACAACAACAACCTTTTAAGAACTTTCCCCATTAAGAGGTCTGCGTTTATAAGACGTGAGAGAGTTTAATTAAAGAGAAAAAACCTGTATGAACACTAAAGAGTCGAGTTTTATTTCAGGTTACAAAAACTTGCCTCTCTCCTCTGACTGATAACATTTTCAGATGAAAATGAATGAATGAAATTTGAGTATTACCAGCTTTCTGGTTTCCTTTCTATACCACAATTATAGGTTGCATGAGTCTAAGTTTGCAAGATTTTCCAGATGACCCCAGAGGATATATTTACAGGTGTTAATCTCTTATAAACAGCTTATTATTAAGGTTTTGATTTTTTTTTTTTTTTTTTTTTTTTTTTTTTTTTAGTGTGTTATGTGTAAAACACCATTCATGTTCAGATAGTCTGATATTTTTAATATTTTTATGGACTGATATTGGTCAATGTTACAATAATAGGTTTTAAGTATATTGAGGTAAAATGAAGGGGAAGACACTGAACCTTGTGTTTATTACTGTGTAAGAAATCTGACACTCCATTGCACCCTTATTATTTTTCATACCCTAAGCTAAATAGACTAACGGCTGTTAAGAAGCTGTCAGGGGAAGCATGTCAAACACTAGGTGTATCATTCTATCAGACTGGTGTCGGGTTGGAAAAGTCAGTAGTTGGAAAAAGACAGTGACCTTGTACTCTCAACATTGTCTTTACACTGAGTAGAACAGATGAGATTGTGAATTATTCAGAACACTGAAAGCTTATAATTGTAAGCAGTGGTGGAGGCGATAGAGGAGAGCGACAAGGCTGTTTTAGTCCAAATGTCTGATTCTATTAAACATCAAAGGAATCTTTTCTGAAAGCCATCTTTGGGAATTTGGGTGGCAAGGACCCCATGAAGAATCCTTTCCTCTGTTTGATATATTTTCGGGAATCTGGGTCAAAGAGGCAGAAATTAATATTTAGCATAGATTTTTTGGAAATGCAGAGTCAAGGAACAAAAGAACTCGAGGAAGAGGTTTGCTGTTTCAGCAGGTAATCGTTTGGAGAGTCAGTTACCAGTGTGACAAAGCAGGACCTCTGAACTCCGAGGGTGTCGCACATTTTATGTAAATCATCGTATCTTATTAATAACAAGGTGCATACGATTTTAAGCTTTTAAGAAACTATTCTCCATATAGTCATTAATAGAGTTAAAATAAAACAAAAAACACCCGAAGTTTTAGAGGTTATAGTCAGTGAGATTTTACAGCGTTAGCAATTTCATATGTAAATTTGAAATTGGTTTTTTGATCTTGTATTCACTTCTCTGGAATTTATGGAACTAACCTTAATTTAAAACTAGTTGTTATATATATAATTTTGATGAAAGTGCACCATGGGTTTTTAACTTTACAGGCTTAAGAAGTATTTTTTTAGGATTTATTTTATAGTTCATTTCTGATTTTTGTTTCCAAGCTAAGAAAAATTTCTCTTTCTGTATCTCAAAAAATCATAATAATATTGATGGCATTTCCAAATTTCCATGACATCTCTAAAGAACTGTGTGGTGCCTGTGTATAGAATTAAAATTTAACATCAGAATTACTTTTAAATGTCAAGGCTTGAAGAAAGACATTTTAATAATATTTACTGCATATTATAAAATGTCATTTTTTTCTATTTTAATGCATTTCATAAAGATTGACTTATAATGTCAAAAATAATTTTACTTGTGGAATAAATTGCTAAAATATTTATGCATTGCCTCAGTATTCCTAAAAAAAAGGCCCCAAAACTATCATTTGGTTTGGGCCCAAATTGCATATCTCTACCAATAATAAAAAGTGGCACCAATTGTGAGGTTGGCCCAGGGTCAGGCAGTGTTTCGTTCTGTTGTGCACAGGGTTGCTATGAGTCAGTACTGACTCAATGGCACCTAACAACAACAAACCAATAATAATAATTATTATTTCAACAAAGTATAGCATACCCCTGTGTTTCAGATTATCTTCTAAATTTAGAATTAGCTTGTTTGGAGTACAAGGACTATTTTTAAACTCCATAGACTTCTCTCTAAAGAATTCTTTTATTAGTATCAATAGAAGTTCAAAATGATAGTATTTTATGGAGAACAGATCAGCTCTTCCAAAGTAATCTTGGTCATTATTTTCATTTGTCTTACTAATAGTTATCGTCTTATTTTCTGGATCCACCATATAATTTTCATTATTATATGTATTAGATGCTAATTACTAAATTTTTTGTTATGTTGTTGTTGTTGTTATGTGCTGTTGAGTCAATTCCAACCCACTGCATAGGTTTTCCGAGGAGCAGCTGGTGAGTCTGAACCACCAACCTTGCAGTTCAAATGGCTTTGCAGTCTGGCGCATTAACCCAAAGTACCACAAGGACACCAATTGTTCTTTGTTGAGGAAATTTTCTAGCAACAACAATAATAACAAATCTTTAAATCACTGACTTGAATAGTTAGGCCATATTTAGGTAAAGAGAAAAATATGACCAGCCAAATAGTTTTCTGCTGGGAAAAGTTTTTTGTGTGTGTGCCCCTGAACTCTCATATGAAGATATGTTGGAGCTAGGGTAAGCTATACGCTTACCTAATTAAGGCAGTCTTAAAACATAATGGCCTTTGTATTTTTGTTGTTTTTTTGTTTTTATATAATTTACTTAATTGAAAACTTGTATAATTTATGTTTTACATATAATTTTATTTATTTTGTTATTATTGTTGAGAATCTGCATAGAAAACATACAAAGAATCTACATGTACCGTTTAGTGACCCTGATTACATTGCCTAGTTGTGTAACCACTCCCACCCTCCTTTCCTGATCTTGTTGTTGTTAAGTGCTGTCCAGTCAGTTCCAACTCATAGTGACCCTGTATGTATAGGGCTTCTGAGGGACAGCTGGTTGATTTGAACCATAGACCTTGTAGTTCGCAGTCCAGTGCTGATCTTATAGCATCACATTAGAACTCTTTTCTGAGTTGTTCCTCCCCTATTAACATAATTTAAAACTAATTGTCACTATCCCCTAAGGTTCCTATCAAAGGAGCCCTGCTGGTGCAGTGGTTAAAGCACTCAGCTGATAACCAAAAGATTGACAGTTTAAACCCCCACCAACACTCTGCAAGAGAAAGATGGGGCACGCTGCTTCTATAAAGGTTTCTAATCTTGAAAAGCCTATGGAGCAGTTCTGCTCTGTCCTACATGGTTGATATGAGTTAGAATTGGTAGGATGACACTGGGTTTTAAGGTTCTTATCTAATCTTTCCAGTTGCTTTTGTCAATTTGATCCTATATAGACAACTCTTTAAAAAGCACACTGCTTTACTAGTTAAAGCTCAACTATGATATGGTTTTAAGAAGACTTCAGGGTTTTGATTTAAGTTTTAAAGATTATCTCAGAACAATTATTTGAGAGGTTCATTTAACCTCTATGGCTCTAGGAAGTATGGAGTCTAGGAGAATTTGCATTTCTGTTCTGTAGTTTCCTCCTTTTGATCTGGAGTCTTCTTTGGGATCTTTGATCAGAATGTTCAGCAATGGTAGTCAGGTCTGGTATCATGATCTGGGTCTGGTATCGTGGCAAAGGAGGCGGTTGTTCATGGAGGCAATTAAATAGACCTTCCATATCCTCCTAGCCCTGTCTTTCCTTCTTCCTCTATTGTTTCAGGTGAATAGAAGCCAATTACTATTCCTTAGATGGCTACTTAAAAGCTTTTAAGACATCCAGCAGTACACAATGAACAAGGAGATAGGATGGAAATACTAAAAATATTATTAGAAGTTAACTGAGATGATATGTGGAACCATGACCCTAAGCCTCCAAAGAAATCAAGTCCAAGAGGTTTTTGGTGGTGTGCAAAGAGCCTCAGCAACTACTTTTTTTTTTTTTTTGGTCATTGTTGAAACTTTACCTATCACATAACTTTTTCCATTCCAACTTTTTTTTTAAAGGTACACAACTTATTGACAATGATTACAATAATCAGCTATGCAACCCTACACTTAATGCAATATTTCCCTGACAATTAACCTCTCTCTTCATTCTTGCCACTCCTGGTAACCAATAATAAACTTTGTTGTCTATGCAGTTGTCTTTTCTTGTCTTTTTGTATAAGTGAGGTAATACCGCTATTTGACCTTTTGTGATTGAATTGTTTCACGCAGCATGATGTCTTCCAGCTCTATCTATAATTAACATATCTTAAGACTTCATTTTTTCTACTGCTTGAGTTATATTCCATTATGTATGTATATATATCACATTTTATTTATCCATTCATTTGTTGATGGGTATTTAGGTTTTTTTCCACCTTTTTGTTATGAAAAGTGTTATATTTTTAAAAAATACTTATTTATTAAGAAAGAGCTACTCATGAAATGATACTTCCCACATTTAATCATTTTAATTCTCGGTCAGGTCTCTTGTTCCATCGCTGTTGGTGCTGCACATTTTCTTTCTTTCTTTCTTTTTTTAATTTGAGTAGACTTCTAAGTGCATACAGACACAGTTATCTCCCATAAGCACTAAGAGTTAGATTTCTAATTTCCAACTCTCTGATACTCTTTTACCTCTTCCTTGTACTTTAAGTGCTTAGATTTTGCATTACACATAGATAATACTGAGTTATTAATTAAAGGAAAATCTATTGTACTTAGATTAATAGTTGTTTTTAAATATTTGGGGAGTTTGGTGAGAATGTCTGTTCAAGGGAGTGTTCGGATCAGTCTCCATGACTCTGAGACCAGAAGATGTAGATGGTGCACATAAAAGGTCCCGGATAGAGTGGGAGAAAATGTGGAACAAAACTCAAAATTATTTAATCTTAAAACAAAAATGATTTACTGGTTAGAAGGAGATTGAAAGAGCCTGTTACTATGGCCTTTCAAGCATGCTTCCAGCCTCAAATGAAACTTACCCTTTTGGCCCAGCTTTCAGCCAAGCAGTAGATTTATAGTGGGAAGCCACAACACCATTTTATGGTAAAATGGTCAATCATTCAAAATCAAAAGGGTAACATTTTTTAAGGACAAAGCTGAGAACAGATAGGCGAGTGGGTGAAATGCAAATAGGAACCATAGGAAAGAAGCAGGATAATTGCTGTTACATGGAGGGGATCGATGGTCATGAAGCCAAATGTATGATTTGCTGAGTGTACAGCTGATGATCTTGTCCACAAACCTTTACTAAATTCACAATAAAAAGTTAAGGAAAAACAAAGACCTTGTTACAGGGATTCATATTCATAATTTTGTTTTCTAAATACTTATTTCAGTTCTCTTTGAAAAGAACTCAGAATTTATATTCTACTTTTTTAGAGTTTTTTTAGTTTTTTTTTAGAGTTTACTATAAGCCTGACCCTATGGAGTACATAAGTAAAAGTTAGAGACAATGTTTTGCTCTTATTAAGTAGCTATCACCTACTTCAGAAGATAGAACCATTTTAAAGCAAAATGTGATTACAGATTAGTGTATGTTTTATCAGTGGAAAGTATGCTAAGAGGTTAACAAGGGAACTGATGATTGTAAATCAAAATAGCTGGGAATGGGTGCAAAACAGGTAGTTGAAGAGGCAGCAACAGACCTGTTTTTGAAGGATGGGAAAGTTTGGATAGTTACAGTCATGTGATACACACAGCCCGGGCAGAGGATGGGATTGTGAAGGACATACTCATGAAACCAATAGAAACACTAGACGCGTTGTCAACGTCTGTTCTCTAAGAACTGGTGTTTTCAGAACTAGTTCTGCACTGAACTAAAACCAGTAACTGTTAAAAGAAAGAAAAGATAGGCCTTTTAATACCAATCTGTAGAGATTGCAATTCAATTAAAAATTTACAAAATTCTGCTTTTTTTCTACTGACTTCTGTAATGATTGAAATTCCAGTCTTCTTATGTGGCTTTTGCTACTTCTGTGGCTAAAAGCAACTGATATTGATAGTCTTTCTGTGGCAGGTGTTTCTTTGGGTGACACTTTCCAGGACTCTGCTGGATCTCCCCCACAGTGTGGGCTGTGGATGTGGAAGATTCATCTGTCAAGAACAATTTACCAAGACTCCATCTTAGCTGTTGACTACCAGTTGACCTCACATTTCTCCTGATTTTGGGATTCCGTAAATAGGATGGCAGATATTTTCAGGAATACTGGCAAGAGAGTGAGAATATAGCTTCCAGCACAGCTTTAATGGTCCATGTATTTAGCTACAGGGAATGGTGGGAATGGAGACTGTTGTAAGCCTCCCTCCTTTCTCGTGGACTAGTCATTCTCTTGTCTCCTTTTCACCTGAGCTCATCCTAGATCAGCAAATCAGCTGGACCCAAAGTAAATGCCCAACCAGGGACTGGAACACCATTCCCCACTTCTTAACAGCACTCCTATGTCTACCATAGCTTTTCCCCTTCCTTGGCTTGCAGTCAAAAGGAATAAAGTTCTCTCTACAAACTGCACCTCCACAAGATAGTGAATCTCACCATCTCTTCCTTTCTCCCCTAGTCAGATCTTTGTATACACTGCAGCAGTATGTGGGGTGGTGGTTGCTGGCAGTAGGTCTGGCAATCAGTGTTTAGTCCTAGTTGGTGAGAGCTCTTTTAGAGTGTGGGTGCTCAGCCCTTTTTTGTCCCTCAGCTTTAATCACTGTGGCTAATTCTAGGCATCAAGAACATCCTCACTCATTTTACTAAGTCAGCAATATCTCTCACTTCAACGTAAATAAGTTTCTTAAATGGTATTTCTGCTTCCAATCTCACCCCGCCCCACCTTTTCCATCAGTCTTTGGGTCCATTCTATATCTTCTTGAGATATATTGTATCACATCACAATCATCATATAACTCTATGGTTATCCATTGCCATTAACGTAAAATCTCATTAACATAAAATGAATGTCTTGCCTGTAGTGCCTGATGTGATCTGGCTCCCACCTAGCCCTCTCTACCCTCTGTACGTATCACCTTCTGGTTTGCACTGATTTTTTATGCTTCCTTCAACCACATAGGCTCTTGATTTGTGTCAGCACTGCAGCAAACTTTTACTGTCGCAGCATTTATATTTTCTCTTCCCTGCCATTTAAAATCCCTTCCCCTACGTCTTCTCATTTACCTCTTTCTTCTTATCTCTGATGAATGGATCAGTTCAGTAGTTCAAATATTACTTCCTTAGAAATACTTTTTCTGATCAACCTCAGTAAAGTAATTGGTATTCGACACAATAATCCCTCATTTCCCATTTAAAAACAAAATACTGCTCTCTAGTCAATTCCGACTCATAGCGCCCCTTAGTAAGATTGTAACTCTTCGCAAGAGCTGACAGTCTCATCTTTCTCCCACAGAGCAACTGGTGAGTTTGAACTGTTGACCATGTGGTTAGCTGCCCACTGTCTAACCCACAGCACTAACAGGACTCCTTTACTTTCCCAGTACTCTTTTTTATTTTCTTGGAAACCTTATACAGGTCCACTATGAGTCAGAATCAACTTGATGGCTGTTGATTTGGTTTTAGTTTTATTATTTGCTTCCTCCATTTTTAAATCTAGTTTCCATGGGGATTGCCTGTCTTGTTCATTACTCTATCCCAAGCACATAGAAAGGTGTATGGTACATAGTAGGTTCTCAATAAAAACCTGCTCAAGACGTGATTGCGTGAGTTTACTCAGCAGTGTAGCACTATCTACTATATACCAGGTATTGTGTTAATCACAAAAACACATTACATACTGCTGTCTGTGTTCGCCAGATGAAGAAGTTGGCTTCAGTATAATTCAGTGACTTGTCCAAGATCACAGTGTTCAGTATGCAAACCAGAAATTGAAATGGAACAACCGTACCATCTGACTCTAAAGAAATTCTTATTTCTATCTTCAACCTAGAACAATCCATGGAGTATAGGCTAGCACACCAGAATACACAGAATCCTTCTCTTTTTGTGTATCACATGTTCTAAAATAAATCAATAAATTCAGTTTGGTGGGGTGATGTGTGATAATCAGACAGCTGATTTTAAATGATTTATATGAAAACATGAGGAGCTCTGGTAGCATAGTGATTACGAGATGGGCTGCAAACCTCAAGGTCAGCAGTTCAAAACTACCACCCATTCTGTGGGAGAAAGATGAGGCTTTCTGCTCTCGTGAAGATTTACAGCCTTGCAAACCTTATACAGGGGCACTCACTATGAGTTGGAACTGACTCCATGGCTTGCCACCGTATTAAAACACACATAGATGTTCTGTTTCCAGAAAAAAGTACAAACTCCTTAGCCTGGCAGTCAGTCTGCTTCCTTGTGTGGTTACCCACATTCCCCTCCTGACTTTCCCTACCCCAAAGATTACATGCCAGGACACCAAAGCAATTTCCCTAACCCTGTTGTATGGAGTCCCGGGTGGTACAAATGATTAATGTGCTTGACTGTTGAAGGCTGGTGGTTTTCATTCGCCCAGAGGTCTGGTGATCTACTTCTAAAAGAATCAGCATTGAAAACCCTATGGAGCCCAGTGCTGTTCTGATACACATGGGATCTCCATGAGTCAGAATCAACTTGAGGTCATCTAGTTTTAGCCTGGGATGCAGTTCTGTTTCTTCCCCTAGATACATCCTTATTTTGCCTGGGATATCCTCCTACCAGGATAACTCCTTAAGATGTCCTCCAGGAATCTTCTCCTCTCAGACAGCTTCTCTGGTGTCCTTCCTTGTATTTTAAGTGACTGGTTACTTGCTTCTCTCCCTGAATTGACTGTGAACTACTAAATAGTAGCGCTGGTGTCTTATTTATTTCTATATCCTCAGATCTGAACACAGGGCCTGGCACCTGCCAATGTACTATTGGAGTCTGCTAACTGAATGAATGAGTGAATGAATGAGCGAACAATCAGCCGACACATTACCCCACTTCTTCCTTGCTGCTTCTTTTCAGAACAGCGCCAGAAACCTACTTCCAGCTGCAGAGGCCTGATTTTGGAAACCTGAACTTTAGACAGTTGCTTGAATATTCCATATCCTTTGAACAACTCTGGTACTAATTTAGTGTTCCCAGAATCACTACTAGAAGTAATATGTTCATCGAACCAAACTAAACTTCAGATATTTTTGCTTGTTTGTTTTAGGTCCAAAATAGCCTTTTGAAGAGAAGTTTGATTCTTGAGGTTGACTGTACAAAGGGAAATACCTGAGCACTTTAATATTCTGAAGAAAACAACTATATTCTGGGAGTCTTCTTAGACAGGCTTTTGCACAGGTGGATATGAGCATGCATGTCCCTGAAAGAGGGTCTTTGAAGGCAATTTGGGGAAAGGAGACAAAGCATGAAGAAGCTTTTTTATATTAGAATATCAAGTTCTTATAAGAAAACAAGGATAGAATATCATGGAGATCAAATGCTAGGAAATCATTGGAAATATGGACCAAAACTGGAAGAAGACATTCATTGTTCAGTGAGGCCTACTGTATGTCAGACCCAGTACTGGGTGCTTATACATATGTTACCTCATTTAACCCTCAAAGTGTATTGTGAGGTTTGGTAATATTATCATTCCTATATTATGCTTGAGGAAACAGTCTAAGAGAGATGATCATATATGCCCCACGTCACACAGCTAGTTGTCAGAGTTGTGTCAGGTTGTCACAGTTGAAACCCAAGTCAAGTTGACTTCAGAGACAACATTCTTCCCTGTGTTCTGGTGTCCTCTTTAAGGAGGTAAAGGACATAACTAACTCTGAGACCAGGGAGCAGACTTGTTGTTAAGTACCATCAAATCAGTTCTGACTCATAGTGATCCTGTATGGGGTTTCCAAGGAGGGACTGATAAGTTTGAACCTCAGACCTTGCAATAGTCCAGTGCTTACCCTACAGCACCACAAGTGTAAATCATTTGTGTCACCAGAGACCTCAGGAGGAGGGAGAGAGACTCTAATCTATTCTCTGAGTCATATTTATATTATACTTCCTTAGAATCATTTTCTTACTAATCTTATTAAAACTTGGATGTCTCAGATAAGGGCCCATAAAAAAAGTTTTCCTAAAAACATTTTTACTGCTTGTCTTTTTTCCTTTTTCAGCCCATGAAAAAGCTGTTTTTGCCATATGAGTGCCTTCTGTTGTTTATGGAACAAATGACAATGCTGAAGAACAATTTGGCACTGTTATATTCCTTTTAATGAGAAAAGTATGAGGCCATAAAGATTTATTGTAGGAATGTGGGGTATTAAGAGGTGGACATATTGCTACCTGCAACTAAGCAGATAGAAAAACAAAAACATAGCACCATTTCCAGGAGGTACGCAGTAGTGCAGTGTGGTATTGTGAAAGCCTTCCGTTCTTCGTATTCCATCCTTACATATACTTGGAAAGCATTTCAGGTAAAATTCACCTTGAAAAAGCTGAACAGTGTGTATCTTGGTAATAGAATTTCTTATCCCACAGTGTTAGATTTTGGTCCCTTAGGATCCAGCCAAGTATTGGAAATGTTTTCCTAAAATATTTTTTGTTACGTTTTTCTTGAGTTACAAAATGTTACTATTCTGTGGCTAGTATTATCTGCATTGTCGAAAAGTATGGTGTGTACCTCAGCCACCAATTCAAACAAATGTTTTTGTCACAATTCCTTGGTGACCACAGATATGCATGGCTCTGTGGGTAAACACTGTGATTTGATCTTTTCTGCCTTTCTTGTCCTTTCTCAAAACAGGCATTGAGCATTTGCTGTGTGCTAGGGTTTGGGGATACAATGCCCACAGGTTTCAATCTCTGCCCTCAAAGAATGCTCAGTGAACTTGAGGACACAGAGGGATAAATAAGTGTCACTAAAGTACACTTAGAGGCCCAATGGGCCTGTGGAGTTTGCCCAATTTTACCCAAAAAAGGTCATGATAATTGGGAGCAGAATGCTGAGGAGGACTTAGAAAAGGGGAGAAGTGGGCACAGCATGTTCAGAGACCCTAAGGTGGGTGAGAACCCAGTGTAGTCTGAGTTCATTGTTATGAACACACACTAATATTAGCTACTTTACCACACTCACCTTCTAACTGAAAGGTTGTAGGTTCGAGCCCACCCAGAGGTAATTTGAAAGAACGGCCTGATGAACTGTTAGAATCTCAGTCATTGAAAATCCTATGGAACACAATGCTAGTTTCATACACAGGGAGCCGCTACAAGTCCGTATCAGCTCGATGGCAACTCATTGGTATGTTATTAAAGCTTACTTGTGTCCAGCACCTTACTAAGTGCTGTCACATATTGTCTCATTTAGACCTATGGATATAGCCCTGTGAGTTAGGTGTTTTTTAATCCTTATTTTTAGCCAAAGAACCGAAGCCAGAAGACAAGTAGATTTCTTTTGGTCTTATTGTCGTTGTTAACTACCTTCAAGTTGATTCTGACTCATAGCGACCCTGTATAGTGTTTCTAAGGATCAGCTGGTGAGTTTGAATTGCCCATCTTGTGGTTCAAACTGACCTTGCAGCCCAGTGCTTTATACTACAGTGCCACACCAGGACCAGACTCTTTTGGTCTTACAGCAAATAAATTCCATGGTCAGCTATGAACCTGTTCTAGTAATCACCAAACTGAACTAACCCCTGGGCATCTTTGGAAGTATTCATCATGGGGAGTTCACCAGCAACCTCAGTGCAAATCAGGTTTGTTGAGACAGTGTCCATAGCAAAGAGAGTGGCCCCAGGTGTCAGAATACTGGTAGTTTAGGAAGTGGGACAGAGTGAGAGGTGGGAATGATGTGTCTACTCCATTCAGGGAAATCTTAAGATCATAGTACAGGATCCACTTATAGTAAAGGAGGTGCAAGGATGTAGCTCTCTTGCTCTTTCTCCTAATTGGTCTTCTTGTCTTGAGATATGCAAGTTGGCCACACCCACAGTGCCTAGATAAAGGAATTTGAACTGTGGTTTGAAGCCATCAAGTGATTCCTGACATCTTAACTAAGGTGTTGAGATGGTGATGATTTTCAGTGGGCTTCTGATGCCTTAAGACCTTGGGTGAAACTGAAGAGTAGACAAAGTTTGCCTTTGACACCATTGTACTTCTCTTTCTGGAAGGCATGAGCACCCTGGAGTTACCCACTGTCTGCAAGCGCCTCCTAGTTATTCAAAACCCTCCACCTCCAATCTCTTCCAAATTTTTCCTCCCTTTGGCCCACCTCAATCAAAACTCCCTTTCCCTGAGCCTTCAATTAATTAGATCTGATTATCTAATTAAAGTAATTCGCACTGAGGTATGAATGAGGCTTAACCCTCCCAAGGGGTATTTCCATTTTAAAAAAGGAGCTTGTTAACCCAAATGTTTCTACAATCAGTGGGATATATGTGAGATATTTTGGGATCTTAGGGCTTTCCTGTGCAGAGTACTTCCTAGGCCATCAGAGACCCTAATTTAACCTCAGGATTTAGTCTGTCTTTTGAGTTAGCATTTCAGATGCCCACCATCTTCACCCTACCACCTCCACTTTTGACAGGTTGGCATTGTGTGAAATAAAAAATAAACAAGGCATCAGTAAGAAGAGAGCTTCTGTTAATATTATTGAACTTTAGTTGTGGTTGTGAAGCACTTCCCTTTCTTAGAATCAGCTTTCAACTTGTGAAGTGGAAAAGGTATAAGAATTCACTGTGACAAAACTACCGGATCCCACCCCACAACAGCCACTGTTACTGCCCTGAAACATTCAGCATTCACACTGGTGTTTTCAAATCTGACATTTAATTCCTGCACAGATTCTGTTGTTTAAATGGGAAAGATAGAAGCATGCATTTGTAGCTGACTGACATAAAGCAGAAGTGACCAAAGTGAGAGGCTCTGGATTAGAAGCAGCTTTGAAAGTCCTCATGGTAGTATCCTACTATAGCCCTCTCTGTGAAGATACATAAAGGCTTTCTGTTCTCCAATGCCTGGGAGCTACAAGTGAAGTAGTACATTCCAGCAAGATCCAAATTAAAGAAATGCTTTGGGAATCCAACTCAAAATCTGCCTGTCCTACTGATCACTGCCTTGCATTGACCAAGGCTGCTAAGTGTCATTCTCATTTCCCATCAAAGTCTGAATTTCAATGTACAGACACAACCTAAAAATGAATAGGCTGTTCTTTATTTAAAATATGACTCCCAATTCCTGAATATTAGAATATGGACAAGCATAATATGCCCATTATTGATTGTTTCACCTTGACTCAACACTTATGATTGCTATAATATTGCTATGCTTATTCATATATTTGTGTGTCTTTCTCTTTCAAAGTGCATTTGTTGCTGTTGTTTAGTGCTGTCGAGTCAGTTTCCACTCATAGAGACCCTATATAGAGTTTCTGAGAAGTGGCTGGTGGATTTGAACCATTGACCTTGTGGTTAGCAGTTCAATGCTTATCCTACATTCTTAATATTTTAGGGGAGAGCAGGAATTCTAATTAGACATTATTAATGAACAATTGACATGTTTTCACTATCTTTTGGGTGCTTTTAAGAATTACTTTATGTGAATTCTACGTGAGTTTGCATACATTCCTATAATATTTAATTTATTATTTAAATTAATCAACTTTTCTTGGAATGCTAAGAATAAGGGGTCTGTATGTATTACTGATAATATAATGCATAGTGGAAACAAGTGGTGTATGTACTTTTCTAGTCTTTTCATTTTAAGATTGAAAGTCTTGTGGGCAAAAACAGCAATATTAATATGGTAAAGCTTCAAAAAGCAAAGCTTGCATGCAAAAGTAAAGCAAATAATATAACGGGAGGCAATAAAAATCGTGATTAAACCTTTCATCCGATTATTTTTCATTTCATATGTTATTTGAGCTTTTATCTTTATGTTTTGCTTCATGGAAGAAATAAGTATGACATCTGGACAAGACATTCACAAGGGAGGCGGTAGCTGTTTACTATGGATATTTTAGCTGTCAGGGCTAGAAAATTAAAATAGGAGAACTGACCAGCTGGGACAAGCAAAATAGAGTTATACTTCTGAAATGGTTTAGATTTTGTAATAAATTTTAAATTATTGTGGAATTATTGTTATCCCTTTTTATTTTGCCACTGAATATTTGTTTCACTGTTAAATGTAAGAAAGCTGTCTAAGAGTGATCAACGTTTATTTTCCTTGAAAAGGCTGCAAAATAAATTATTAAGGGATTTCTAGTCCTCACCCCCACCCCCAATTGTACTTAAAGCCCATGGGTCATTTAGGTTTATATATAGGTGATACATCATGCAAGGAAATTCTGAATCAGAACGTATGCAAAATCATTTAGAATTCACATAAAATAATTCTTAATCCAACAACCATGTGAATTTTTTGTCAGTAATGACAAATTGGAGCAATCTTTGATCTACAAAAAGATTTGACCTACTCTTGACAGTTCAGACACTCCTCGGAAACCCCATATAGGGTTCCTATGAGTTGGAATCCACTCAACAGCATTTAAGAACAGCAACAACAATTGGCTGTAAAGGAACCCTGGTGATTCAGTATGTTAAATGTTGGCTCGTTAACCACAAGATCAGCAGTTCAAAGATACCAATAACTCAGTGGGAGAAAAAGGAGGTTGTCAGCTCCTGGGTTTTGAAATTGGCTGTAAGTCATGCTATTTGTGAAGTCCTGGTGTGGCATGGTAGGATAAGCATTGGACTGCTAACCACAAGGTAGGCTGTTCAAACACACCAGATGCTTCTCAACAAACTCTATATAGGGTCACTATGAGTTGGAACCAGCTCAACAGCACTTAACAACAGCAACATTCAGCTGAAAGAATCATCTACATTTCAAAGATTATGATGATTCAAGACAATAATTTAATTCATCTGTTTAGCCTAAATAATTGCATTGTCATTGTTAAGTGCCCTTGAGTGGAGTGGTGCTGTAGGAACTCTGTATAGGGTTTTCAAGGAGTGGCTGGTGGGTATGAACTGCCAACCTTGTAGTTAGCAGTACACTGCCTGTCCCAAAGATACAAAATATCTATTTCCTTTCCACAAAAAAAGGATAAAAACAGTGCTTCAATAGCATGTGGTTTCTTGTCCCTCTGTCTTTACTTCATGGTTGAAAGACTGAAAGTATCCAGTGATTCTCACTATTCTTGACTCTGGGACACATCTACATAATGAATTTCCATGACCAAATATATTGACCATATATAGAGCTCTGGTAGCGTAGTGGTTACGAATCGGGCTGCTAACCTCAAGGTCGGCAGTTCGAAACTATCAGTGGTTCTGCGGGAGAAAGATGAGCATTCTGCTCCCGTAAAGATTTACAGCCTCGGAAACCCTGTGCAGGGTCACTATGAGTTGGAACCGACTCCACGGTACTTAACAACAACAACAACAACAACATATTAGTCATAGCTCATTATAGTGCTTATGTATTTGTTATATGTTATTTATCACAGAGTGACGTTATTTACTTACTTGATTGTTTGGGGATTTGTTTTGTATGGAGTCCTGGTGTGGCACTGTAGAATAAAGCACTGGACCACACGGTCTGTTTGAACAGCAAGGTTCATGATTCAAGCTCAACAGCCGTACCTCTGAAACCCTATACAGTGTCGCTATAAGTTGGAATCAACTCGTTGACACTTAACAACAAAATGGGTAAGGTTCTTTTGGGTGGCAAGTTCAGTTAGAAATCAAAACCAGACAAATTCTTTTGGATTTTCAGTAAAGACACAAAGAGACTGTCGAAACTAAACTATGAGTTCTAACACAAAGCATCAAGGCTTTAGGGAAAGCTAAAGATCATGTGTGGTTATCAAGGATGCAAACATAGCTGTTGTACTCTATCTAAGGTCTGGGACTCAAACGACAATTTGAGAGACCCAGTTCCTCCTTCGGTATCTATAGTTCCTTCCCCTTCATATTAATCACAGTACACATTTGTTTCTGTTTGATGGCTTGTTGTTCCTCTCTGAGCCTACAACAGGCTTCTACCAGACCCTTTACTCCCTCAGTGGCCCTCCTTGCAGCTTGAATATTGAGATGCTGCTCATCTTGTCAGTCTCACATTAAATATCACTTCCTTCTGAGAGAACCTTCCCTTCTCCCACCACACATGTTGTTGAACGATACTGGGCATCATTCTAACTCATATCGATGCTGTATAGGGTTTCCAAGGAACAGCTGCTGTGTTTGAAACACCGACTTTGTGGTTACAAGTCCAGTGTTGATCCTACAGGGCCATACCAGGATTCCCATCCCTTATTCTCCATTTCTGACAATTGATTCTTTCAAATAAGGTAGTACAGTGTGGGAATCTCTGGGTGGTATAAATGGTTAATGAAATGCTTACTGAAAGGCTGAACGTCCAAGCCTGCTCAAAGACACCTAGAAAGAAAAGCCTGTTGATCCACTTCTGAAAGAATCAGCCACTGAAAGTCTAACACACATGAAGTTACCATGAGTCAGAGCTGACTTTACCACAATGCCCGATTTCCCCACTGGACTAAAAGGTTTCTGAAGATAGGATATCTGTCTGTATTCTCAACTATTCTAGCTTTAGTACCTAGCACAGTGGCTACCACATAATACATCCTCAATAAATAGTTGTTGAATGAATAAATATTAGATCGAGCAAAAAAACCCTCAGAAAGGCTTCCGTTACCCTGACAGGCACTCTGAAACTTCTCAGGGAGAACTTTCTGGTAGACTCTTTACAAATACAAAGATCTACATTGCTATTAGTCTGTACAATTCACCTAAAGTGGGGCATATTGAACCAAATCATGGGCTTTTCTATCGATGTACTTCTTTCCATTAAACTATGATGAACTTTTACTATGTGGTTATAAGAAAGTTGATAGTACATAAAAATGAGCTTTCAGTGAAACACTAAATAAAAATGTACTTCAGATAGATATTTGAATAATGTTAGAAAAGGTTCTGTTTTGGAATTAAATAGCATGGTTGTTGTTAAATGCTGTCGAGTTGATTCCGAATCATAGTGACCCTGTGTAGGGTTTCTGAGGAGCAGCTGGTGAAAATAGAAAGGTAGAAAGGCATATATAGGAATCAAAAACTTAAAAAAGAAATATCAAAGTAAAGATTAGGGGGAAAAAAGTCCAAAGACTGAATCACATTAAGGAACCAGGTGATGGACTGACTTGCTGCAGAACAGATTTGTAGAGATTGAGAAGTGAAGCTGGGTTTAGGGATGGTTGGAAACCACTGGCTGAGGTTTATTCAGGACTGAGTGAATAATGGGAAGTAAAGACGTTGAATTGCATAATAATCTGTGAGAAATTTTCAATTGTACTAGTTCCTCCTAGTTTTTAACATCCACTTTATTGAAACATCCAAAAGGTTCAAGCAAGGGCATTTGTAAATCTCTTTGTAAATTACAATTCTTTGTTGTTGTCTTTATCGGCTACTTTAAAAAAATATATAAAAGTAAATCATTACCTCTGACAACTTCATTGAGTCCATAGGGAGAGAAAAAGGAAACCTTATTACTCTAATTGAAGAATATAGATTTGGAATTAATATTCTTAGAGAGTGTGAAGCAAGGAAGCAATAAAATTAAGAAGAAAAGAGGAAATCAAAAGATGGTACAGTGCTGCGTATCTTTGCTCTTGTTACTCAGGAAAATTGACATTTTACTCTGTACCAAGGTCAAAGAAATTAGGAAGCTATACTCTCTATCTCTGAGAAATCTCTGAATTATAGATCTTAGAGTTATCAGGTACCTCAGGAAAACATAAGCCAACCCTTTACTTCCAGAAAGACCAGAAATTATTATCCCCCCCATTTTAAAGATGCCGTTTGTTGGTGTTGTTAAATTGCCATTGAGTCAGTTCTGGCTCAGCCACCCTGTGTAAGATTTCTGAGGAGCGACTGGTGGGTTTGAATCACTGAGCTTGTGGTTAGTAGTCCAGTGCTTATCCTGCAGCACCATACCAGGACTCCATTTTAGAGACAAAGCAAGTAAATTAAATTATGTGTTGTGGTCATATGACTGAAAGATGGTTGATGGTTGAGAATACATATGAGGCAGGGATTGTTGTTGTTAGGTTCAGTTGAGTCCGTTCTGACTCATTGTGACCCTGTATAGAGTTTCCAAGGAGCGGCTGGTAAGCTTGAACCAACCTTGCGGTTCAAACTGAACTTGCAGTCCAGCGCATTATCCACAGAGCCACACTAGGAAAAGCTGTTCTTAAGAAAAACATGCTCAGTCTGCAATTAGCATGTGCATTCCAATACATTACAAACAGAATGCATATTTACCAGTTTGGTATGGATTGAGTGGAAGAAATTATTATATTCGAGTAGCCATGGGTTGTCAGGCAGTACCATGGGCCCTGGAGAAGGACACCATTCTCCATTTTTGGTAAAGTGCTGTTGTTGTTAAGTTGGTTCCAACTCACAGCAACCCTGTATAGTGTTTGTACAGAGCAGCTGGAGAATGTGGACCACCTTGTGTTTCAAAAAGGCCTTGCGGTCCAGTGCATTATTCCACATTGCCAAACCAGGGCTCCTGGTCAAGTGTTGTTGTTGTCAAGTGCCATCGTGTCAATTCCGACCCATAGCGACCCTGTACAAGGTTTCCAAGGAGTAGCTGGTGAGCTTGAACCACTGACCTTGCAGTTCAAACGGCTTTGCAATCTGGCACATTAACCCACAGCGCCACACCAGATCAAGTGTAGGGTAAGTTAAAAAGAAGAAGACCCCCAGTGAGATGGATTGACAAGATGGAGCCAGCAATGGGCTTAAGCATGACAGTAATTGTAAGGATGTTGCAGGACCTGGCAGTGTTTTGTTCTGTTGTACATAGGGGTCACTGTGAGTTGAAATTGATTCGATGGTACTTAACAACACAACAGCAACAGGCCACTGTTTGCCAAAATAAGTTTCTGTACTTTCTGGGAAAAGGAAGAAGGAATGGAAGGAAAAAGAGAAGGAGCGAATCATTGAGGGAGGGAGAAAACTGCAAAAAGGGGCAATTGACTTTTAGGCCCCTATGTGACCCGTGAATTGGCACAGAGGCGGCAGCGATGGGCTCAGGCATAGCAATGGTTGTAAGGTTGGTCCAGCTCTGGGAAGTGTTTCCTTCAGTTGTGCGTAGGGTCACTATGAGTCAGTACCAACTCGATTGCACCTAACAACAGCAACCACATTGTGAATCCTAAAAGCTGATGCACCATATTTTAACAAATAAAGATATTGAGATTCTGTTTTTTATTACCAAACTCCAGCTATGACAGTACTAAATATTGACAGTGAAGTTGGGCTTTAGGGGAAGGAGGTGAAGAACAATTGTAGTGACGTTGAGACCGTTTTTTTCCCCTGTCTTTCATTTGCCACTTATGTCCATAGGTAAAATACGTTATTAATCTTTTGATTTTCAAGTGAGGTATCTACATTTAAAAAGGGGATATATTTCCCTCTCTCAGCTACAGAATTCTGTGTACTTTGCCAGGCTTTCTAGAGTTTTCATTCTTCAAGCATGGTAGGTGAGAAGGTAGAGTCAGCTCTGTGTTCCACAAGCTCTCCCTACACTTCGGCAAAACACTGGGCTTTTATTTATTTTTAAGAATAAAAATATGATGGCACACTCTTCATTTCATAAACAATCCCATTTAATGATGGATTCCAAAATAGTTGGCTTCAGTTTGTACTGAAATGACCTTTGATATCTCTTAACCTGGCATTGCCAACCTAGCTGTGCTTTCTATAAAAACAGTATTTCTTTTATTCACTAGTCTTGTGTTATTTTTCAGTTAAAATTCTATCTTTTATGAATAGAAATCAAGCATACCTTTCAAAGAAAGATTAAGAGGACCACATCTTGTGCATATTGAACCTCAGTAAGAAGCACGATTAGTAAACCGCATGTGTGTTTCATTTCGTTGTTTCTGTATTTCCTTTGGCTCTCACAGAAATGTTCATGTTGACAGGCCCATTTCAATCAGATAGAGCCAACTGTCTGCCAGCTAAAGCACGCACTCTTCCATCACCCCTCCACATGCCCCAAAACTTTCTTTATTCGTTATAGCCAAACTTTGAATTTGCCTGGGTCTGTCTTAAGAGATTGTGTTTTTAAAAATAATATTCATAAAAATAATCATATCTTACCCCCTATATTACTAGCTTTCATTTTCCACAGTCAGCACAAGGTACAGTTTTGACAGGGAGCATGAAGAGATTTAGAAGAGAGGCTGAAGTTAATTGAGGTTAGCAAGAAAAATATTACTGTCAATTTCAGACTTTTTCTTTAATTATTTTTGACTCATGAATAATCAATTAAATGAAAAGGGAATGCACATTTAAAAGCATCTTGAAAATTCCCACTCAAGCATCAGAGAGGAAAGGTGCCTCTTGTGACACTATCTACAGTAGAACACACCACTGGCTTTTTGCAGATGACATAGTTTTTAAAAAAAATGATGCTTCTTTTGAAGTGACAGAATGAGTATGCTGGGAAGAGGAAGTTGAGCATATACAGCCATAAAAGGTAATTTGCCTTTTCAGTGACAACCTGACTGTACCAGGAATAAGTGTAGCTTACAACTCTAAAGACTGGGAGTTTGGGACCTACCCTGAGAAAGATTAATAGACAGAAGGTACAGTTCTGCATCAGGGTAAGTTAACAATCACTGTGCTTCCTCGGTGCACACAGATGTGCCTTTGAGACTTCAGTGTACTAAAAAAGGAAGGCTGGCCTTCAAGGATCTCGTTGAGTAATCTTATTTTATTTAAGGTCACTACATTGTTCTATCAGCCCTACTAGCCAATTGGAGTCCTGGTGTGGCACTGGACTGCCAACCAAAAGGTTGGCGGTTCAAACTCACCAGTTGTTTCTCGGAAACCTTATACAGGGTCACTATGAGTTGAAACTGACTGGACGGCACTTAACCACTAGCCAATTAATGTTCAACTGTTTTGGATATTTAATTTCTTTGATCAAAGAATACAATTACGTTTCTAAGAATTTAGCAAAGAGGAAAATCCTTTTTATTTCTTTAAGGAAAAAAATAAATTATTTCTAGAATGAATCCTTCCACCGATTATTTCCACTGGTGGAAATAATTATTATTGCAATAGCAACAGTGAGTTTGATTTTCTTTTTGCTTATTTCCATTTAAAATGACCCACTTCTGTGTGTTGTGAAGAAGAGGGATCAGTCTCTGGAGAAGGATATCATGTTTGGTAAGGTGGACGGTCAGAGAAAAAGAGGAAGACACCCCCCGCCCCCCAGCAAGATGGATTAGCAAAGTGGCAGCATCAATGGGGTCAAGTGTGGCAACAATTGTGAGGTTGGCCCAGGACCGGGTAGTGTTTCATTCTGTTGTGCATAGTAGGGTTGCTATGAATTGGTACTGACTCAATGGCACCTAACAACAACAACAACTCCCATGTGTATGTGTGTGTGTTTGTGTGTGTGTGATTTGAATATCTTTTCTTTATAAAGCAGAGTTAGAAGTTTTTGTTTTATATTGATACCTATTGGAAGGAGAAAGATACTTCTGTGCTCTGGTCTTGAACACCAGTTCTCCCAGTAGGTCATGCTTTGTAGGTCCATTCATTTAGCACACTTTTGTGGATCATGCACCACTATGCGGGAGACAAGCGTACCTTGCTGAGAATCCAGGTAACTGTTTCTAAAGTAAGATATGTAATATTACACAGCACAGGAATTTTGGTCATCTGTAACATCCAGTTTCCCTTTTTTATATTAGTAATATTTCCCCTTTCATAAAAGTGAATTTATTTTTCATAAAAAGATAAAAGGAAATATCATTAATTACAGTTGACCTGAAGCAATGGTATAAGAGGATGCAAATTTCAAAGCCAAGCAATTGGTTCTGAAAACAGTTTTTAAGGACCATATGGTAAATTGATATTCTACCTAATTCTAAAATGGAAGGATAGCCCTGTATTTCTTAAGGTTAATTCAACATGAGAACTGTTTATCTGACAAGTCATTTTTTTCCTTTAGAGTGCTGGTTTTGGAGGCATTCTTTCTTATTTCCATGTCAGAAGACAGACTTCTGTCATTAAGAAGTGAGTTTTCAGGTATGAGGATCTGAAATATCCATGTATTGAGAGTCATCACTTTGACTAATGGAGGAACCTGACCACATATCATCCAAAGCTCTTCTTCACAGTGTGTCATTTTTCCAGCTCAGTTCATTTTTGATATATCTCACTTTATCAGTCATTGGGGTGGAAATTTCATCACTCTTATATGCTTTTTGAGTTTTTCTTAGTGTTTGTTTGTAATAGGTTTTATGGGTGATTAGTTATGTGAATTGTGGCATTCTCAGTGATGGAGACCTATCTTAATTTCACTCATGAAGCCTTTTTCTCTCATAAACTGAGCTACAAACCCTGGATAGCATTTGTTTTTCATTTAAACATAGCTTCTTGGAATTAGTACACATGCATTTCATCACTACATAGTGTGAAAATTAATAGCGGAATTGTTTGTATTAGCCCCAGTGTTTGAGAGTAGAACTTTTCAGCTCTGAGATTTCACACATTCTGGGACACGCCAATGACTGATTGCTCCACTGGGCACTATCAGATGTCAAGATTTTACCAAAGCCCCACTGAACACTATTATGACATAAGAGTACTATTTCTGTCTCATCTGCAGGTAATCATTTTGTCTCAACTGCTTTCACAGTCAAACATAAACATCGATATGACCCACCATTTTATTTTACCTAATGTGACTGTATGTACGTGCTTTAATAGTCAACATACTATGTTGGTTAAATGCACAGATTTTCAGGTCATATAGATCTGGTTTTGATCCCCAGTTACAGTTGTGCTATTTAGCAAATGTGTAATCTTGGACAAGTTACTTAATCTCTCTGAATCGAGGTTTCCCTATCTGTAAAAGATTACTAAAAAAGCATACCTCATAGGGTTGTTGAAGAAATTAAATATGTATATAAAATAAGCATTTAGTGGGTTCTCAAATAAAGTTTAGTTCAAGATATTAAACTTTCTTTAGTCTTTATCCAGCAACGTTCTAGAAACTCCAGAGCTGTAAAATACTCAGGTTAATTCTGTATGGTAGTTTTTTTAATGGTTTTCTCTTTAATTAGGAGGTTTCTATTTTGCTTCATTACATGAGTATATTAAAATATTCTGTTTTACTTTGTGTGTGTGTTTTTTTTTGTTTTGTTTTGTTTTGTTTTTTTTTGCAGCTATTTTACCATAGTAAAAGTCATGGAAAAACATAAATACTACAGCATGACTTTGTTATAATAATTTCCATGCTATGTCTTCACATCCCCATTGTTCCCGGCTATAACATCATGTGCTCATTTGGTTAGGTTTCATAAATAAAATTATAATACTCTATAGGAGTCTTGGTTATGGCGCTGTGGGCTAATGCATCAGACAGCAAAATCGTTTGAACTGCAAGGTCAAGGTAGTTCAAGCTTACCAGCTGCTCCTTGGAAACCCTATACAGGGTCACTATGGGTAGGAATGTACTCGATGGCATGTAACAACAACAACAACAATAGAAGATTGACAAGTGAAAAAACAAAAACCAAATCCAAAACTCACACAAAGGTTAATGAACTGAATTTAGTAATGGTAAATGAGAACTATCCCTCAGACAATAATTATTTTATCCTTTCTTTTTCAAATCTCTCTCTTTCTAATATATTCACAGACTGTTGTCTCATATGAGTTTGTTTGCCACATTAGAATTCATGTAAATCAGGAAATATCATTAATTATTGAAAACCTACTATGTACAATGCAAAGAGCTATTAAAAAAAAAGTTTTCCTGATAGAGCATTGCTAATTTTGAGGGTAGAGAAGGGTGTGGGCTACTTGAATAGAAAATGATGGCAGAGTAAAACTGTGAAGATCAATACTCTTCCCCCGTTTAAACTGCAGTAACAAACACAGTGTGCAATGTGGAACAGGAATGATCAGGTTTAAAACTATTTTTCATAGACATGACCAGAGAATGTGTGGGATTATGTAGATTTATGATTGTCCTGCAGTAGTTTTCAACCACTGTATGGCTCATTCATGTGCTGCACAGGGATACAGCCAACTGAGATCAAGATATCAAGTGTGTGCTTGTTGTACCCAGAGGACACTGGCTGATGGAGAAATCTCTCATCCTGAAAGCTGAGCTGTGCTTGTTGTGCACATGGTATACCTGGTTGCCACTGAATATGGCAGTTAGGTCTGCTCCATGAATTAATACATAGTTACAGAAATATGCGAGCATTCTTCCATGAGTGTATACAAGAGGATGTGGTCAGGGCAATAAACAAATCTACTCAAAGAGCAAGGGATTATTAACAAGTAACAAGACCTGAAGGGCCAGCAAGTGAAGAGTGTAATTAACCCAGACTGCTTTTATTGACACTGTAAGGCATTGATTTACTGTAAAAAAACAACTGCATTATAATTGTCAGCGGCTTTTTAGTGTTGTTTTAAGTCTTTTATTCTTTCGATGTACCGCCAAAATCTTTAAAGTATTTCAAAGTTATGTCATGAATATTGTGGTGGAAATTTTGTTGAAATAGAAAATTAGGCGTGACCAGACTACTAAAACTTTCTTTCAAAGAGCCTTACACAGTGATTATGGAAGACTTTTATTATTCACAATCTGTACTTTTATGCTGTTTACTGGCATTCTACCCATCATTTATCCTCTTTATTACAATATTTTAACTAGGCACTTCAGATTTGTGTACGATTTCTCTTTCTCTGTCACACCCCTTTCAATCTGCAAAGGTGCCTTTTTTGGCCTTTCTGCCTTGACTTTAGATGAAACGCTAGCTCTTATGAGAGTATTAAATGTTCATACTGAAAGTCCTGTGTATGTGGCTACGCAGAAATACCCAGAACCAGCTTGGTGTAAGCGGTTCTTGCTTCATAAGGTCCTATTTCATGCCTGTTGTTTTAGAGCTTGGAAAGCAGGGATGTTCTTATGTTGGGTAGGAACAGTAGAAAGGAAAGGCATTCTTACAGTGATGTCCTTAATTTCCCAAGTTAGGCAGATAAGACCAAAGGATATGTGATCCAAGTCATTTGAGAGATGGCTAAGGTAGAATTACCATCAACCATTTTGAATTACACATCACTTGCCCACTTTAGGAAAGGTTCTGTACTGTTTGTTCATATATATTATGAACAGAGAGTCTGGTAGTACCAAAATCTGGTCAGGCACTGGGAAATATGGCTTATTTTATTTCCTGTAGCACCAGAAAGTTATATGGACTGTACTTCATATAACCAAGGAGAAGGAGGGCTTCTAATGCAACCCCAATGTGACAGTAAACCATATTTACATTTGAAACACATTTTCTGATTTTAATGGCTCATACTTAAGGAGCCAGGTTTGTTCAGCCAACTTACTGTGAAAGCATATGTGAAAATGCTTAGATGTTATAATGTATTTTATAAGATGTTAATAGCATAAGAATCTCCTAGATATTTACTTGGTTGAATTCTCTGGATGCATGCCTTACTGAGAATTCATACCAAATTATTTTATTGAGAAATTGAATTATAATATTTGAATATTTTCTATTTATTCCTATTTATTATGTTTGGACCAGATATTTCTATTTATGGTTTTCTGACCTCTTCTGGGTGAAGTCCTGTAGTATCCGAGGATTTCTGCCTATAACATAATGGTAAATGATGTCAATTTTTTTAGTCTTTCATTTGCCTAGCAGTTTCATGGTTTTCAAGTGATATGTACTAGAAAGGTTCTGTAGATAAAGTATGAGAGGGAAAAGCATTATGTACATTAGTTGAAATTGGCATCATGTTGCCAAACTGTAATAAGCCTTAGGGGAGCTCAGTGTTGAAACTACTCAATTGAATGCTGTAATTTCCCATAACAATTTAAAAGGCCTGCAGGCATGCTAAAGCCATAGCTGGATCTTTCAGTTAACACTCGGTAACATGACCCCAAAGTCTCATTTACATCACAGCAATTAAAATATATTCCACATTACATGTTTACTACCCTGTACTGAAGAAATAATCCAATGAAATGTGGTTATTTTCTAAAAATAATCATGGAAATCTTTATATTCACAATATCTTCTTTTCAAAGTGGTATTGCCATCCCATACATACATACAAAGAGGGTAATGGTGATTGTAAAAAAGGGGAAAGGATGGGGAAAAGGAATCCAACTTAGACTCATAATAATTAGTAGTCATTACTACTTTTGACCCATGGGGGGGAAAAATGGTTAGTGGTCTCAGTCTAGTTCATAGGGTACAGGTGTCCATTATGCAAAATTGTTATTATAATCAATGATAACTGACCCCTATTGTAGTTAAAAGTGTTGTTGTTAAGTGCTATTGAGTTGGTTCCAACTCATGGTGACACTGAATAGGGTTTTTGAGGAGTGACTAGTGAGTTTGAACCATCGACATTACGGTTCAAAACAACCTTCTTGTCCAGTGCTTATCCAACAGTACCACAGCAAGACTCCAGTTAAAAGTTGATGTTGTTGTTAAGTGCCGTGGAGTCCATTCTGACTCATAGCGTCCCTGTATAGGGTTTCTGAGAAATGGCTGGTGAATTTGAACTACCGACCTTGTACTTCAAACCTACCTTTCAGTCCTGTGTATTAACCCACAATGCCACAACAGGACTCCCCAGTTTAAAGTAGAGGGGCCAGAAATTAAATGAGTGTTACAATAATACACTTCCCAGTTACAGATATGCTGCCCCTACAATAGAACAGAAATGTTGATGTCCAGTTGGAAGGGTAATCGAAAAGTGTAGTTAGCACCTGAGGAAGGTAATTTAATCAATTAGAGCCCTTTTTTTCATGCTCCATCCAAATTAAATTACAAATGCTCTAACCATCATTATTTACTGTTAACATAACTATTTTGTAATGATCTGAATAACACATTATGTTAAACCAAACTCACAGTAGCTAAAATTGGAGCTTAGTTTCTCAACAGTGACTGTTGCATTTTAGTGATACCTTTCTTTGAAGAAGCCTATACCAAATTGACTTATTCCAAATTGTTGTTGTGGTTTAATATTTATTGAGTAGCCACAATTTACTAGCTTACCGTGGAAGTGTGGTTTTTAACAATTGTCTAGAATACATCATCAAGGTATGAAATACAGTGGCAAAAATCCAGTTTCTCTGCTTGGCAGGCAGTCAACATGAAACCAAGGAAACGGAATTTCTTTTTGTGCCTGTTGGAACACTCTTGCTTGCACTGCCCTTTTGTGGTCAGGAAGAGCGTTGAAAGAATCCTACTTCAGCAGACATCTGAGAAGGCAACATTTTTATCAGCTGCCTTGGTCCATTTTAATTCTCTGCCTGGGTTTATAACTACACTTACTAACAGCATAGGGAAAATTTTTTTTTTTTAATTGAGCCACTTACACCAGATAAATTGTGCAAATTATGAAAAGAGGTCTCCTTTGAGCAGACACAGGCCCATCATCAGAGTGCTGGACTGGCCAACACAGCCCCCTACTCAGCCCTCAACTGACGCATCTTGACAATGGAGGCCTGGACATCAAAATGTTTTAAAACATATAAATTATGCACCTATTGGGTGGTGCATGATGGAGCAACATTTCTTTCTGTAGTGCATAGGGTTGCTATGAGTAGGAACTGATTCAATGTTACCTGATAGCAGCAACACAACAATGTACCTATTTGTATTTATCCAGGAAATTTAGAACAACTGAGTGATTGGATACATGTTTCTGTTTTTACTTCATTATTTGGCAGCCTCTATATAAAGTCATAATATTTGAGTGTTATGCATATGCACTTTAAGGTGTGTGACTAAACACGAGATGTCAAAACATCGTATTTCTGTGTGAGACTATACCCAGTCAAGCATAGTTATACTTCTTGATAGGGTTGCATTAAAACTGATTTTAAAACAAACAATCAACACCCAAGAAGGAACATAATAAAATGAATGAAATCCTCTAGCGTTAGTGCTCAGACTACTTGACAGACTGACTATGAAAATGTTGGTCCCTTTTCCCAAACACAAAAGAGACTGAGTCCAGACTACACCTAGGCCTCACAGTATCCTCAGCAAGTTTAGAGTGTTCCACAGTTCTTTAAACAAATCAGACACCCCAGACTGAATCCAAAGTTTTTTGAAACCCGAAAATAACTCTCAGATTGACCTCTTCTCTCGAGAGCTTAAAGACTTTGGGTAGGAGGTGGCGTTTAGGAATCTTTCTGTCCATGTAAGCCTACTCACAACACACAGCGGCGATGCCGTGTTGAGGGAGTCTCGTGTCCATTACTGAACCAGAATTTTACACTCTCCAGGGGTCTATGGAGAAAGTTTCATTTGGCTAGTTCGGTGCTTTTCAGATGAAGATAAAAACTATCTGGTGGGTAGCAGACAGAGTATATGTTTATTATAGTCATTTTGCCTGTGCGTTACAGAGGCATGAATAACTGCAGTTATCCTTTATTCTCCAATACTTGTGGGCAGTTACCAGGTCTCCACCTGGTTGTTACGAAAATAAACCTAACGTAGTTCTTTCAATCTTGAGACTCTTAATCAGTTTTATTGCTTCTCTGGAAAGTCCTACCAGTATTTGCCTACTGAATTCTACTAACAGGACATAAATATTTGGAAATCATTTTGAAATTATTGGTGTGGGAAATAGATTTTTTTTACTAATTTTGAAAAATATTTGATAATGTATTTCTAAGTAAGCATATAAATATGTAAAACTTAAATTCCACTCAAATTCTTTAGAAAATGCCATTGTACTCAAGATGTGTATTCCTTGCCTTTAATTATATAGGACTGGATCATTTACATATTCCTCAATATCCTGCTTCCTAAAATTACTTATATGCCTAATAGACATTTTTGTTTTGTTTTTTGGAACTTTTTATTGAGAACTGAGTAAAGGTTTACAGAGAAGATTATCTGTTTTACATTCAACCAATCATTTGTTTACATTCAACAAATCAATTTCTTTCATCTCAATGATTACAATCCCCTCAATATTGTTGTTGTTAGATACCACTGAATTGGTACTGACTCATAGTAACCCTATGCACAACAGAATGAAACACTGCCCAGTCCTGGGCCAACCTTAAAATCCTCAAAATGCCCGAGCCCATCACTGCTGCCTCCGTGCCAATCCATCTCATTGGGGTCTTCCTCCTCTTCTCTGAATCTCCACTTTACCAAATTTGATAGATATCCTTCTCCAGTGACTGGTCCCTTCAGCTAATATGTCTGAAGTATGAGAGATGAAGTCTGGCCATCCTGGCCTCCAAGGAGCATTCTAGCTGTACTTCTTCCAACACAGTCTGTTGGTTTTTTTGGCAGTCCTCTAACACCATTACTCAAATGCATCAATTATTCTACAGTCTTCCTTATTCACTGTCCAACTTTTTCATGCTTATGAGGTTATTGAAAATACCATGGCTTGGGTCAGGTGCACCTTAGTCCTCAAGCTGACATCTTTGCTCTTTAGTACTATAATACAATATGTTTGATTTCTTGACTACTGCTTCCATGAGTGTTGATGGTTGATCCAAGCAAAATTACATTTTTGGCAACTTCAATCTTTTCTCCATTTATATGGATGTTGCTTATTGGTCCAGTGATGAGGAGTTTTTTTTTTCCTTTACATTGACATGTAACCCATACCAATGGCTATGATTTTAATCAGTAAGTATTGTATGTCCTCTTAGCATTCAGCAAGCTGTATCATCTGCATACCTCAAGTTGTTAGCGAGTCTTCCTCCAGTCCTAATGCCATGTTTTTCTTCATATAATCCAGTTTCTCGGATTATTTGCTCAGCATATAGATTGAATAAGTATGGTAAAAGATACAACCCTGGCATACACCTTTCCTAATTTTAGACCATACAGTGTTCCTTTGTTCTGTTTGGACAACTGCTTCTTGGTCTGTGTAACAACAATTAACCAACTGCCACAGTGAAACAATAGTTATCTTCCTTCCTCCCTGTGGTTCTTAATTCCATTCCACCCTCCTTCCCAATCCTTTTGAATTTTGGCCTTAGGTAAATGTTGCCTTTTTTATCTTGAATGGTTGAACATTCCATGATAAGCATACTTTACCAATGTTGTTGCCCCCTCTATATGTTTATTTACCACTTGGCTGAAAATTGGGCCACGAAGAGGAGTTCCATTCTAGACCTGACAGGTGGCTGAGGGTCTTAGTCTTAGGTTTCTCCAGTGTCTTTCTAACCAGTAAGTGGTCTTTTTTTATAATTTTTAATTTTTTTCCACATTTACTCTATGCAGGACCTTCTAATGTGATCCCTTTTAGAACCGTTGGTAGTAGGAGTCAGGCACCATTTAGTTCTTCTGGTATCAATTCTGTTAGTCCATTGGATTAGTTGATTCCAAGCATCTTCAGTTTTCATCATTCTTTCTTCAGCACATGGAAGAACAGTAATTGCACCTTAGATGGCCGCTCGTGAGCTTTTGAAGTCCTAGTTGATAGTCACCAAAGTAGGATGTATAACATTGTCTTTGTTGTTGTTAAGTGCCGTCGAGTCAGTTCTGACTCACAGTCACCCTGTGTAGGGTTTCCAAGTAGGTTCTCTTGATTTATAACCACCAATCTTGTAGTTAGCAGTCCAGTGCTTATCCAACGGCACCACACCAGGACTATATTATATTATGACAGTTGACCATGGTGTCCCCTGAGATTTTGATTCTGAGCCCCCAGGTCTAGCAACTCATTGCCTCAAGGTGTTTGGTAATATCTAAGAAGCTTTCATCATTTTGCCTGTGGTATTCCCCACCGTGGAGTCCTGGTGTGGTGCTGTGGGTTAATGCGCCAGACTGCAAATCCATTTGAACTACAAGGTCAGTGGTTCAAGCTCACTAGTTGCTCCTTGGAAATCTGATACAGGGTCGCTATGGGTCCGAACCGACGCAACAAAACTCCATCTTTCAGTTTAGCAACAGCACTTAACAACAACAACAACAAATTCCCCACCATATTTGTAGATATGTTTACAGGAAAGATAAATACCCATATACAAATATCCTCGTTAGACCATTTATAGATTTGTGAGTATACTCCTACTCTCTATCCCATACCAGTTCAGCCTGTGTATCTGTTCACTTGTCTACCTGTAGAACACTGTTGTTGCAGGGTTGTATATATAACAGTATTTACCTCTATCTCCTGTAACCCTTGCATTCCTCCTTGCGTGTTTACCTGTCTTCATCATTCTTCTGCCAACGTACCTTTTGTTGTACATTGCCTTTTCCATCAACCAAGTTACTCTAGCCAGTGAATTAAATTTCCTCCCCTCCCACTGCTGGTAACCATCAAAGAAAATTTCTTGTAGCATGAAACCTTTTCTTGACTTTTTACAAAAGTGGTCTCAGACAATAATTGCCTTTTTGTGATTAGCTAGTTTCAGCATACCCGACATTGTTCTTGGACACTGGACAGTACTCTAAATTTACTTATAAGATCTGGCCTTTATCAAGTGCTCATTATGTTATGTGCCTATCACTGTGATAAATGCCTAGAAATTCTTTAATTTTCATTTTATCTTCACAATATTTCTATAAGAAAAGTTTTTCATGTGATTTTTAGAAAATTAAATATAGGAACCCAAGCCTTTGAGACTTGAAGTAAACTGTCTAAAGTAATAAGTCATATACATTGTAAATATTGTAGCTAAACATTAGACTTCGTCCTATCTGATCAGAAACCTGGGCTATATTTCTTCACCATTTGTACTAGTATAGGTATTTCAGTTGAGACGTCTACGGTGAGAACTTTTTGGTTCCGAATCCTATTTCTCTTTCTCTTAGGTTTGCTTTCCTCTATGTAAACTTCAAACACAGGCAGGTTTTTTTCTACACTAAGGCAGAGATGTAAACAAGCATCTTTCAGTTTAGCAACTCCAGCAGAAAGAGCAGGTTCATTCCCAATAACTTTTCGAAATGTTCTAGAACTGACCAAGACTCCCTGATGGCACAATAATGAAGCTCTTGGCTGCCAACCAAAAGGTCAATGTTTTAAACCCACCAGAAGCTTCACTTCTAAAATGTATTGTTGTTATTGTTAACTGTCATCAAGTCGGTTCCAACCAATAGCATAGGGTTTCCAAGGTGCAGCTGGTGAGCTTGAATTGCCAACCTCGCAGTTCAAACCCAATGGATCAGTTTTACTCTGTCCTAAGTTGTGATTGTTATTGTTTAGTATTGTTGAGTCAGTTTTGACTCATAGCCACACTGTATAGGGTTTCTGAAGAGTGGCTAGTGAGTTTGAACCTCCAACCTGTGGTTTGCAATCTAGTGCTTATCCTACAGTACCACACCAGAAGCCCACGCTGTCCTATAGGGTCACTATAAGTTGCAATCAACTTGACGATGAGTTTTGGGGTCTGACCTTATTGAGCTGAATGTGGTCACACGTTCATTCTTGAAACAATCAGTGAAATTCTGTGTAGGAAGTTCCTAGAGTCCAGGACTGGAGTCCATTTTACCTGAACCCCTAGATTTAATATGGGAAAGGGTTACTTATCAAGGAAACACAGAAAAACAATAATAAAAATTAGGATGCCCATAATGCGCAAGAGTCTTGCTTCTTTGGTGACTAAACAGGAAACAAAAATGAGAATAGTGTCCACCGTCTTCCTCTGGAGCACAGAGTACAAAAGTATCACAATGAGGTATCGTGTACTTCTTCCCTCATGCTCTTTTACTAGAAAATGAACCTTGACTATATAGCCAGTATATTTTAAGTTGGTGTTGGGTTTTAAACCAGTCTTGCTTCTTGGTTTCATTTCACTTGGATTTTCCTTTTGTCTCACCAGTGCAGTGATCTCATTTAATTATCATGCTATTTTCAATATGACGAACTTCTTACTGTTTTTGTTGTTTAATGCCATCAAATAAGTTCTGACTTAGAGCGACCCAGTATAGGGTTTCTGAAGCTGTTTTTGCGAGAGCAGAAAACCTGTCTTTGTCCCCTGGAGCAGCTAGTGACTCAACCCACTATGTTGTGGTTTGCAGTCCACAGAGCCTCTGCACTCCCTTGTTGTGCCGTCCAGTCAATTCCAACCCATAGCAACCCTGCATAGGGTTTCCGAGGAGCAGTTAGTGAGCTGAAACCATCGACCTTTCAGTTCAAACCAACTTTGCAGTCCAGCACATTAACCCACAGCGCCACACCAGGACTCCTTTGTTAGCATTGTTGTTGTTGTTAAGTGCCTCGAGTCGATGCCGACCCATAGGGACCCTGTATAGGGTTTCCAAGGAGCAGCTGGTGAGCTTGAACCACTGACCTTGCAATTCAAACGACTTTGCAGTCTGACACATTAACCCACAGCACCACACCAGGATTTGGTTATATCCTGGCACAGTTTTTAACCTTCATGTATTTCTCTCTCCCATCCCCCTACGTTTCATTTGATTTTTCTTTGCCTACCCACATAATATTCCCTTTTTGTTAAAAGATTTAGAATACAGTCCAGTGATTAAGAGCACAGATTTTTTAATTACACTGAAATTTGTTCAATTTCTGCTCATCTACTTGCTAACTCTGTGACCATGGATGGACAAGTCAGTTAATCTCTCTGGATCTCCTATGTGGAAATAGAGTTTATAATTCCTACTTAGCATGGTTGCTGTGGGGTCATATATGTCATATATATGTGGGGTCATAAGTGGGGTCATATATGTAAAGCACCTGGTATATTTGAAGCACTCAATAAATAATCACGATTGAGATTAATAATTCATCAAGGAGCTTTTATGTCCATTCTTTAAGAGAGGAATATGCCCAGCACTTAGGGAAATAGTACTAGATCGTCATTCAAGGAGCTCCCCAAGTTGCACACAGTGTTGCCAACTGTTACCAGGTCTGCACTTTTCCATCTTTACGGCTCTTTTATGATAACGAACGCTGTCATTGTTTGTAAGCTATGTAGAAGGTTGACATCGTTTTCTTTCACTACGACTGAAGTCATTTGAAGTGGATTCTGCAAAAATTTGGTCACTTTTGGAAGAGATCAATGGAAAATTACCAAATGGAGTGTGAATGAGCCTACCTCATTCGTTAATTGTATGACTTAAAATTGTTTCTTAATTTCTCATAGTCCTTATCCACAAAATTGGCAAATACCTTTACCAAAATTCCAATGTTGCTGTTAGGAATAGAATGTAATGTGTGGGAGTACTTAGCATGCAAAAGTATTTAATAAATGGAGGCTATTTTATGATTGCATAATTAATTGTGGCTGGTAGTTCCACTGAGGTGGGCACATTCTACTGAAGGTAGAATTAGAGTCATTGACCTAACTCAGTCAGAACAATACAGCTGATGTGATTACAATGTTGTCTACTTGGTTGTTTTCGACTTAGTGTGCATTTAAAGCCATTTGGTAGAAAGATGGTGGTGTGCCATGGAGTCTGTTCCAACTCATAGCAACCCTGTATAGGGTTTCCGAGGTTGTAAATCTTTACGGGAACAGAAAGCCTCATCTTTCTCCTACGGAACAGCTGGTAGTTTTGAACTGCTAACCTTGAGGTTAGCAGCCTGATGGTATATACCTTGTACCATAGCGTCGTCTAAGTAATACATAATTGTTTCCTTAATTTTTCCTCTTAAGTAGGTATTATTGCTTGCAGAATTTCTTTTATTTATTTTTTTAAAAATAACATTTATTAGAGCATAATGTTGTCCGAATTTACCACCTTCATCAAAAGCCAATTCAAACCTTCCAATGTAGTTTATAATTATTTAATCAAAATCAACAATTTATTGGCAGCTTCAGCATGTATAGTCAACCTTTCACTAGCCAGGCAAACTTCCAGAAATAATCACAATGACTTCGTCATCTTTTCAAATTCTCTTGCTTTTCTGTGTTTATGTCCCTTTTGAATAACCTCCTCTTGGAGATTAGCAAGTCTTGCTGCATTAGAGCCATAGCTTTTAGGACAAGCTCCCTTAATGAATTTGTAGAGGAAGGTAATAGTCTCCTGGCTAGGATCTTCACATTCATTGTCTACCATGCATGCCATGTGTTCTAGACGTATGGCAATGTTTTGAGAATAATCTTCTACTAATGAATGGTAGTGGGTAGAAAGCTTTATATTTCTTTATATTCTCAGCAAGTTCTTTAACAACTGCATTTGCTATTGCTGTCCCATCAAATACTGCAGTACCTCTTCCTACTTCATCCCTAAGCACTTAAGAATGTGCTGTTGCATGTGTAAGTATACTGGCAGTTTCACTCAACTAAAAAAAAAAGTAATTTCACCTGACATTATTCTATCTGAGTCTAACAGACACTCTTTCTATCGGTGTAAGCCTACACACTTCAGCAGGTACATAACAACCTACCTAGGCCATTACAGCTAATAGGCCATCCTGTCTCATGAGTGTAGCTTTTCCCCTATCTTCAGTCCAGTAACAAGTACACAATCAGCTTTGCCGTTTTCCTCCTCTTCCTCACAGCCTATTAAGATGTCATTAGGGCTTTTTGTGCCGCATCTACTGTGAGAATGAAGACCATTCTCAGCATCTAGAGTGTGGACATTCAGGAGAAGGTCGACATCAGTCTGAAGAGCCGCACAGTCATCGTGAAGGGCCCCCGGGGGAACCCTGTGGAGGGATTTCAACCACATCAATGTGGAGCTTAGCCTCCTGGGGAAGAAAAAGAGGCTTCGCGTGGACAAATGGTGGGGAAACAGAAAGGAACTGGCTACAGTCCGCACCATCTGTAGCCATGTGCAGAATATGATCAAGGACGTTACACTGGGCTTGCGTTACAAGATGAGGTCTGTGTATGCTCACTTCCTCATGAATGTGGTTATCCAAGAGAGCGGGTCTCTTGTTGAAATCCAAAACTTATTGGGTGAAAAATACATTTGTAGGGTTCGAATGAGGGCAGGTGTTGCTTGTTCAGTATCTCAAGCCCAGATAGATGAATTAATTCTTGAAGGAAATGACATTGAACTTGTATCAAATTCAGCTGCTTTAATTCAGCAAGCCACAACAGTTAAAAACAAGGATATCCAAAAATTTTTAGATGGTATCTATGTGTCTGAAAAAGGAACTGTCCAACAGGCTGATGCGTAAGATATAAAAGCTATCTAGCTATGGAAACAAGGCAGGAGTGATTATATATATATATATATATTATTAGGAGTAAAGTAATCTCCAAAACACGTCTTCGTAATGCAGGGATGGTGGGAACTTTAAACTCTTAAGAGTGGAGGAGTGTCATCTTCTGGCAAAATAATTACTGGGCGACACAAAGAACCATCACTGCCCCCCCCCCAACTGTAATTAGCCAGACACAGCAAGACAGCCAACACTGCAATACACTCTACAGCAGATTCCCAGTCCTTGTCATTTTTGTTAAAGTTATAGAATAGTCGCCATATGCAGCCCTTCAATGATACAGCTCTCCGTTTTTCAGTAGTGTTCAGATCAGCCAACTTCTCAATAGTTTTGGTCCAGTATCATTTACAGCCCCCTTGGTAGATTTCAACTCATATTCTTCTGGCATATTACGGGTGGTGAAACTCCGGAATTCCCCACTGATAACCGGTTCCTACCAATCCCCCAATAGACTATGTTCCTACGGCCTATTAGGTTGCGCTGTTTCTGTAAGTACTCCAGGACGCTCTGCTCATTTTCTCTTAGGTCAGCAAGAGCTTGGTCTTAATCTAAGTCAAATCCTGCTTTAGAAGTAATAAGTCCAGTCTTAACGAGCCTTTTCATGGTGAAAGGCTATATCCTATCAGTTTAGTTGCTTGCAGAATTTTTTAAGTGTCAGGTTCATGCTGACACACAGAAAACTAAAGTGGTGGCCTCTATATTCAAAGTTGTTATGAATCATTATTGTTATTTGTTAAAGGGCTGTCAAGTCAGTTCTGACTCATAGGGTTTCCAAGGAGCAGCCAGTGGGTTTTAACCATTGACCTTGTGGTTGGCAGTCTAGTGCTTATCCTATAGCGCCACACCAGGACTCCCAAACTGCTATAAAAATGCATATATAGATATGATGAATATTGATTGATCCAGGCAGACAGACAAATTGAGAGAGATTGTTTACATTTTACTCTAAAGATCTGCAATCCAGGAAAACTGCATTTGGCTCAGCTGTATTGGCTTTTTAGGTGCCTTTTCCCATCTATTCGTAGTATGGAGATTATGACCTTTCTCCTTACAGTTATTTATGTCTTTATAACCATAGACAACATAATTGCATTAATATTTGTGAATACTCTCTATCAGATTTTCCCCCCATAATTTTCAGTCAGGAAAACGGAACCACATTTGATTTCAAGCTATGCAAGTAAATTGTTTTAGTGTTTTTTAAGTCATAAACTATTTTTTCCTCTTCACCTCATTAAGAAAAGTAGCCTCATTATTTTGATTTTTTCCCCTTTTTTGGTCATTTGTAGTTTTGTTTTCATCTACATACAAATATTTTTAAAGGAATTTTTAATGATTTGATAAATTTAAGTGACTTTTCTTATAGCTGAAGGGTCTGTTCTATATATTTTCCAATTAAAATTTTTCTGGTTGTCACATTTATTCAGTAGATTTTTTTAGTATGTTGCTCTTATTTGTTTCATTATCTAAGTTTACGTATTTGCCATCTATGATAAAATGCGAAGAATGTTTTTTAGTTTTAACTATTTTAATACATAAATATGAACTTACATGGAAATATACAATATAGTATGTAAACATCTATATTGAATATATATATATATGTATATATATTCACACATATATGTGTAGAAAAAGTCTGAAAATGAAAATATGAAAATGTTAAGTAGAAATGGTAATTTTGGCTTATCTGTAGGATAAGCACTGGACTGCTAATTCCACCTGTTGCTCCTTGGAAACCCTATATGGGGTCACTATGAATCAGAACTGACTTGAAGGCACTTAACCACCAACAACATTTTTACTTCCCTCAATGAACTTGCTTAAGACCCTGTTTGAAATGAGAGAAGAGAAAGAATGATTATAAGCAGTGTTTAGGGAATAGCTTCCTGCTCTGCCTGTCTCAGTTGGGGTCCTCGTAGTTACTCAGTTGCTCAAGCCAATAACCTGGGAGGTCATTTTCAACTCTTTCCTTCCCTCACTTTCATTTTCATCCTATCAAGATTCCACCTCTACAGATCTCTCAAATACTTACTCTTCTCTATATCTCCACTAACAGTTCTGGCTTCCTAGTGCACGTTATCATCCTCTCTGACCAGAATTGCTACAAAAATCTGCCATCAAGTTTTCCTGCTTCCCCTCTAAATCCCCACTTCTCTTGGCTTTTATATACTTCAGCCATCAAACTGCAAATCTGATAATGTCACCTACCTGCTTAAAATTCCAATGGTCACCCAGTACTAGTAGAATATGGATGAAACTACTTAACATGTCCTATGAAGCCCTGCATCTGGCTCATACATTCCCTCTGGCCTAATCACACCCCTGTCTCCTCATTCACTATGTTCCAGCCTCATTGGCATTTGTCCACCAGCTTTTCTCTACCTTATGGTGTTTGTTTGAACATATGATTTCATTAGCCTGGACTGCTCTTTGGGCAAACACTTTCCCTGTGACACACATACTTACTACTAGACTAAATCCTATTTATGCTCTGGGTCTCAGTTTAAATGTGTGTTTCTTTTTCGCCAGAGATATCTTCCTTTTGCTTTCATTCTTAATTAGAGTCCATCTTTTAGTCTCTTAGCAATTTGTATTTTTTTGCTACATTTATTACAATGGCACTGTGGATTAATGTGCTGGATTGAAAAATTGGTTTGAACCTCAGGGTTGGTGGTTCAAGCTCACAAGCTGTTCCTCGGAAACCCTATATAGAGTCTCTATGGGTCAGAACTGACTCGATGGCACTTACAACCACACAGCAATTGTTAATGTGCTTGTGTGGCAAATTATTCGAATTTTCTATCTCCTTTCAGATTGTAAGAGGGCATTTATCAATTATCAGTGCCTCTTACCATGCCAAAGAAATGGCAGGCACTTTATACATGTATGATAAATGAGTAAGTGAAGAAATTAGTGGTCATTATGTCTTATTCAAGGACACAGGTAGCTCAATGGTTAAGCACTTGGCTACTATCAGTGGTTTGAATCTACCGATTGCTCTGTGGGAGAAACATGAAGCAATATGCCATCTTAAAGAGTTACAGTCTCAGAAATCCTATGGTTCAGTTCTACTCTGTCCTATAGTGTTACGATGCGTTGGAATTTGATTTGATGACAGTGGGTTTGGAAATGTCTGATGCACCTTTTGATTCCAATATATGTAGATTCACTGCATTCATTTTTAATTGCTGCAGAGTGTACCCTCATCTGGTTTGGTCTTGCTTTTTTATGCATTATGACACTCTCTCAGCATAATGAAGATTGTGAAGATGTCGCAGGACTGGGCAGTGTTTCATTCTGTTATGCGTAGGGCCTCTATGAGTCAGAACTAACTTGACGGCACCTAACAACAACAATGACAATTTCTGCCATTTTATTGTTGTGTGCAGTTCATTTATATTCAATGTGATTATTACGCAAAGCTATGGCTAGGTTTATCTTTTTCCATTCATTTCTCCTTGGACTTTATATTTGAAGTGCAATTCTTGGAAGCAGCATATAATCTGAAAATCTCTGCTTTTTGTAAGATCTGTAGGCCATTTAGGATACCTGGTGCTACAGTGGTAAAGCACTCAGCTGATAATCAAAAGGGCAGAGATTTGAATTCATCAGCTGCTTCAAGGGAGAATGATATGGTAGTCTGCTTCTATAGAGAACTATGCACTTAGAAACCCTATGTTCTAGTCTGTATACTAGGTTGCATTATTTGATCAGCACACAGATGGAATAAGTATGGTGAAAGAATACAACCCTGGCACACACCTTTCCAGATTTTAAACCTCTTGTGCTTTTGAAATGACTACCTCTTGGTCTATGTGCAGTTTCCTCATGAATACAATTAAGTGTTATGGAATACTCATTTTTTGCAATATTACCCATAGCTTATCATCATCCATACAGTCTAAAGGCTTTTTGTAGTCAATAAAGTCAATCTTTATGGCATTCTCTACTTTCCACCAAGATCCACGTGATGTCAGCAGTGATATGCCTCATTCCATGTCCTCATCTGATTCTGGCTTGAATCTGAGACAGTTCCCTGTCAATGTACTGTTATAGCCATTTTAAAATTATCTTTAGCAAACATTTACTTGCATGTTATATTAATGATATTATTCAATGATTTCCACATTCCTTTGGGTCTCTTCTCTTTGAAATGGGCACAAACATGGATCTCTTCCAGTCAGTTGGCCAGGTAGCTGTCTTCAATATTTCTTGGCATAGACCAGTGAATGCCTCCAGTGCTGCATCACTTTGCTGATGAAAGATTTCAGTTTTCATTCCATCAATTCCTAAAGCCTTATTCTCTGCCAATTCCTTCAGTGCACCCTGGACTTCTGTCTTCAGTACCATTGGTTCTTGATCATATGCTACCTCTTGAAATGATTGAATATTAACCATTTCTTTGTGCTCCAGTGACTCTGTATTACTTCCATCTTCTGTTGGTGCTTTCTGCATCATTATATATTTTGCCCATAGAATCGTTCCATTTTTCAAGTTGAAGCTTTAGTTTTTTCTTCATTTATTTCAGCTTGAGAAATGCTGAACATATTCTTCCCTTTTAGTTTTCTAACTCCAGGTCTTTGCACATTTCATTATCATACTTGACTTTGTCTTCTTGAAACTGTGCTTTGAAATTTTCTGTTCAGCTCTTTTACTTCCTCATTTCCCCCGTTTGCTTTAGCATCTCTATGCAGGAGAGCAAGTGTCAGAGTTTCTCCTGATATCCATTTTAGTCTTTTCTTTCTTTCTTGTCTTCTCAATGACTTTTTGCATTCTCCACGTATTATGTTTTTGATGTCATCCCACAATCTTCTTGTCTACGGTCAGTTGTGTCTAATGCATCAAATCTGTTCTTCAGATGATCTCTAAATTTAGGTGTGATATGTTTATGGTCATAGTTTGGCTCTCATAGACTTGTTTTCATTTTCCTGAGATTCAGTCTGAACTTGCATATGAGCAATTGATGGTGTGTTCCACCGTCTGCCCCTGGCCTTGCTTTGACTGATGATATGGAACTATTCCACATGTGTGTCTCTTACCACAGATGTGGTCAGTTTGATTTCTGTGTATTCCATCTGTTGAGGTCCATTTACATAGTCATCTTTTATATTATTTAAAATGGGTTTTAGCAATGAATAAGTAATTGATCATGCAAAATTCTGTGTTGTAATCTCTAGCATCATTTCCATCACCAAGGCCATATTTCCAACTATTGATCCTTCCTTTTTGTTTCCAACCTTTACATTCTAATCACCAGTAAGTATCCATATATATTGATTGAGTGCTTGAATATAGCAGACTTAAGAAGTTGTAGAATTCTTAAACTTCATCATCACTGGCTTTAGTAGTAGGTGAGTAAATTTGAATAATCATGGTGTTAACTAGTTTTGTTACTTTAGTGGTTGCTTAAAAGTGTAAAGTGTGTGTCTTTAACATAGCAGGAATCCTGGTGTGGTGCTTTGGGTTAGTGCACCTGACTGCAAAGCCATTTGAACTGCAAGGTCAGTGATTCAAGCTCACCAGCTGCTTCTTGGAAACCCTATACAGGGTCGCTATGGGTCAGGATCGACTCGACAGCACTTAACAATAACAACACCTTGAAGTGAAGGAGTCCTAGTGTGATGCTGCAAGATAAGCACTGGACTCCTAACCGAAAGATTTGCTGTTCGAATCCACCAGCTATTCCTTGGAAATCCTATACAGAGTCCCTATTAACTGAAACCGACTCAAAGGCACTTAACAACAACAACACCGCCTTGAGGTGAAGGAGCCCTGGTAAAATATGGTTAAAAGTTCAGCAGCTGCTAACAGAAACGTTGATTCTTCAAATCTACCAGCCATTTTGCAAGAGAAAAGACCTGCCTATCTTCTCTATCAAGATTACTGATTGTTTGGGGCAGTTCTGCTCTGTCTCATAGTGTTGATATGAGTCAGAATCAAATCAGTGGCACACAATAGTAACAACACCTTATGATGATATTATACCACTTCACATATGGTATAAAGACCTTATAATAGTACATTTCTATTTATCCCATCCTTTCCTCTATGTTCTTGTTGTCCTACATTATACATACACATACATTATAAACCTCACAATAATACATTGCTATAATTTTGGTCAAACAGATATCTTGTAACTATTTCTACATAATATGAACAATGTATGTATTGTGTTACAGCGAACTACTTAATTTGGTCTTTGGTCATTGTGACCCCCACATTGTGATTGGGTTGTTGTTGTTGTTAAGTGCCATTGAGTCAGTTCCAACTCATAGAGGTCCTGTATAGGGTTACCGAGGAGTGGCTGTTGATCTTGAACTGCTGACCTTGTGGTTCAAACTTACCTTGCAGTCCAATGCATTAACCTGCAGTGTCACAGGACTATACAAAAAAGGTGCTTGTGGCTCGAATACCTTGCTGCTAATGCAAGTAAGGTATACAGCACAGTAATGATTTACGTTATGTGCCAATTTGCCTAGGGCATGATTTTCAGTTGTTTGGCAATTAAGTAATGATGTAATTGTCAGTTATGTAGCAATGTATTTTTTCTCCAATTGGTGATCTGATATAATTATCCTTTATTTTGTGTTGTGTTATAAATTCTAGCCTCTATGCCTGTGGTAATGGTTCTATTTTGCAATGAGTTATGGTTGTATAAATGAGACAGGATGTATTTTGAATCACTATCTTAGCTGGTTTGATTCACCACTTTTACCCCATTTTCCATCTTTACCTCCCTTATTCAGGTCAGACTGTTGCTCTGCCTTACTCAAATAAAGGGGGTTTCCATGATTGTATGGTCTGATCCAACATGCAGACAGTCCCCGGATTGCGAGTATGTGATTTAAAGACAACTCCTTCTTACCCTTTAATTTTATGAAAATTTCCCCTCACTCTGAAGTTACTCATCCATCCCCTAGTCACAATAAATTCTTCATCACATCATCTTATCACCTTCACCTTCTTCGTGTGAAGCTTTTAAATCATTGAAAAGACTTTGATCCTTTTTCAGCACTGCATTAAGCTAATTAAGAACCGTGTGCCCCTCTTTCCCCTCACATACAAATTTCACTTCAAGAATAAAAGGCACAGTTAGGAACAGATCTCGTTCATAATGTGATGAATGCCTGTGAAGGATGATCTGGTGAAGTCTGTCTCTATCTCGCTCTCTCTCTCTCTCACTTTGGATCCTGTATCTGGTTCATCATCATAGGACCTCCAGCTCTTGGAACTTCAGCCAGTAACCTATTGTCTGAATTTCTGCTTTGGAATCATTAACTCCTGCAACCACATAAGTCAGGATAAGCCTGAAGCCGAACCCGTGGATTTAGGAACTGTCATCTGTCATCTGTACATGAGCCATTTCCTTGACATTTTGTGAATTCTGTGAGACTTGGCATAGAATTAGTAAACCCAAAGAACTGAGGGAGAATATGAAGAGGAAGAGTATGAAGTAGTGGATGTTAAAGATACTGAAGTGGTATCACACTTTGGAAAAGTTAGATATTAGGGACATCTTTAACTTTCAACTCGTTAAGAATCAACTTTGTACTGATTTTTCTAAAAGGAATTATTTATTTATATATTTAAACATTTAGTTTCCATTTCCAATGATTTTCATTCCTTTATGTAGACTCAGATTTCTAGCTTCCAGCTACTGTCTTTGTATTTCAAGAGTTTTCTTTGTATTTTTAATGATAAGAGTCTGCTGGTGATCAATTTTTCAGCCTTTTATGTGTGGTGAAATATTTTTAGCCTTTATTTTAAAAATATATTTTCACTTAGAATTCAGTGTGATCATTTATTTCTCTCAATACTTTAAAGATATTGCTCTACTTTTTTTTTCCTTCAAATTGCATTGTTTCTGATCAGAATCTCTGTATGTAATGTGTCTTTTTCTCTTTAACACTGCTTTTCAACAATTTTATTAATCATATTTTTAATAATCATAGAGCTTTGATGTAGTTCTTCATAGCTGTTTTGCTTTGGGTTTTTGAACAGCTTGAATCTCTAGTTTTGTGGTGGTGGTGATGGTGATGTGCTGTGGAGTCGGTTCCGACTCATAGCGACCCTGTACAGGGTTTCCGAGGCTGTAAATCTTTACAGGAGCAGAAAGCCTCACCTTTCTCCCGCGGAACAGCTGGTAGTTTTGAACTGCTGACCTTCCAGTTCACAGCCCGATTCGTAACCACTACACTACCAGAGCTCCTTGAATAGTTCTATGTTGTTGTTGTTAAGTGCCGTCGAGTCGGTTCCGACCCATAGCGACCCTGAACAGGGTTTCCGAGGCTGTAAATCTTTACAGGAACAGAAAGCCCCATCTTTCTCCCATGGAACAGATAGTAGTTTCAAACTGCTGACCTTAAGGTTCACAGCCCGATTTGTAACCCACTATGCTACCAGAGCTCCTTTTATAGTTGTGATCAAATATGGAGATTTTTCACCTATTATATTTTTTCAAACCTTTTCTGTTTAGTCCTTTCATTCTTCTCCTTCAAGGATCCCAACTGTATCTATATTGGCTCCTTGCAGTAGTTCTACAGGTCATTGACATCTCTCTCTCTCTCTTCTTACCTCTATTTGTGCTCATTTTGGGTAGTATTTGTTGTTAGGTTTTGTTGGGTCAGTTCTGACTCACAGCAACACCAAGTACAACAGAAAAAAGCACTACACCGTCTTCATATCCATTGTTCTTTCTGGCCATTATTACTACCACTGTGGCAATCCATCTCATTGGCAGTCTCCCTATGTTTTGTTGACCCTCCACTTTATCAAATATGATGTCCTTCTTCAAGATTTGATCCTTCCTCACAGCATGTATAAGAGATGAAATCTTGCCATCATCTCTCATAAGGAGCAGTTCTTTTGGAAGTCCATGATACTTTCAATATTCTAGCCAACATTATAATTCAAATGCATCAGTTCTTCCTTAGTTTACCTTATTCATTATCCAATTTTTACATGCATACAAGGCAACTGAAAATATCATGGCTAGGGTTAAGTGCACCTTAATCCTCAAACTGACATCTTTGCTTTTTAATGCTTTAAAGAGGTCTTATGCAGTGGATTTGTTTAGTACAATATGTAATTTGGTTTCTTGACTGCTGCTTCCATGAACTTTGATTCAGGATCCAGTTAAAATAAAATCTTTGACAATGTCTACCTTTTTCTTTTTAATGTGATCTTATTTATCACACCGCTGTCAGTGATAGGATAATATATGTGCACATGCAAGGAAGGCCAGTTAATACAACTATTATTCAAATTTACTAGTCAACCACTTAAGTTAGTGGTGATAAAATTGAAAAATTCTACCAATTTATTCAGTCTGAAATTGTTCAAACATGCAATCAAGATGTATTGATAATTACTGGTGATTGGAATGCAAAAGTTGGAAACAAGGAGGAAGGATCAGTGGTTGTAAAATATGGCCTTGGTGGTAGAAATGATGATGGGGATCACATGATAGAAATTTGAATGACCAATGATTTACTCATTGTAAATACCGTTTCAAAACAGCATAAAACGAATTATACACTTGGGCCTCACCAGATGGAATACAGGAATCAAACTGAATTCAATTTGGGAAGATAGTAGAAAACTTCAATATCATTAGCCCAAACAAAGCCAGGGTCAGACTGAAACAGACCATCAATTGTTCATAGTCAAGTTCAGGCTGAATCTAAATAAATTTGAAATAAGTCCATGGGAGCCAAATATGATATTCAACATATCCCACAGAATTTAGAGATCATCCCAAGAACAGATTTGATGCACTAGACACTAACTAATGACCAAAGACCGGAAGAACTGTGGTATTACATCAAGAACATCACACAAGAAGAAAGCAAATGGTCACTAAAAAGACAGGAAACAAAGAAAAGACCAAAAATGGATGTCAGAAGACTCTGAAACTTGCTCTCCAGCATACAGATGCTAAATCAAATGGAAGAAATGAGGAGGTAAAAGAATTGAACAGAAAGCTCCAAAAGGCAGATTGAGAACACAGTGTCAGACACTGAAAAGTGCAGACATAGAGTTAGAAAACCAAAAGGGAAGGATATGCTCAGCATTTCTCAAACCAAAAGCATTGAAGATAAAATTCAAGTCTCCATTTAGAATACTGAAAGATTCTATGGGCAAAGTATTGAATGATGCAGAAAGCATCAAAAGATGATGGAAGATTTACACAGTCATTGTATCAAAAACAAATGGTGTCTCTTCAGCCATTTCAAGAGTTAGCATATGACCAAGAACCAGTGGTATTGAAGGAAGTAAGTCCAAGCTGAAATGAAGTTACTAGGGGAAAATAAGACTCCAGGAATTGAAGACATACAAATTGAAATCTTTCAATAAAATAATGCAATACTGGAAGTGCTCACTCATCTCTGCAAAGAATTTTCAGTCAGCTACCTGGTCAACCAATTGCAAAAGATCCATATTTGTGCCCATTTGAAAGCGATATCACCCAACTGAATGCAGACATCATTGGAGAATATCATTAATACCACATGCAAATAAAATTATGCTGAAGATAATTCAAAAATGGCTGTAACAGTACATTGACATGGAAGGTTCAGAAACTGAAGCTGGATTCAGAAGAGGACATGGAATGAGGGGATACCATTGCTGATGTCAGATGGATCTTGGCTGAAAGCAGAGACTATCAGAAAGATGTTTACCTGTGCTTTATTGACTATGCAAAAACTTTTTACTATGTAGATCATGACAAACTATGAGATCATTTCAAAGAATGAGTATTCCAGAACACTTAATTATGCTCATTAGGTACCTATACGTAGACCAAGAGGCAGTCATTCCAAGAGAACAAGGTTATATTGAGCGGTTTAGATTCAGGAAAGGTGTGTGCCAGGGCTGTATTCTTTCATCATGTTTATTCAGTCGTATTCTGAGCAAATAATACAAGAAGCTAGGTTATATGAAGAAAACCGTGGCATCAGGATTGGAGGAAGACTCATTAACAACCTACAATATGCAGATGATACAGCCTTGCTTGCTGAAAATGATAAGGACTTAAAATACTTACTGATGAAGATCAAACACCACAGCCTGAAGCAAGGATTGTACCTCAGTGTAAAGAAAACAAAAATCCTCACCACTGGACCAGTAAATAACATCCTGATAAATGGAGACAAGATTGAAGTTGTCAACGACTTCATGATGCTCAGATCTACAATCAACACTCATGGAAGCAGCAGTCAATAAATCCAATAATTTATGGAAGCAGGCAAATCTGCTGCACAAGACCTCTTTAAAGTGCTTATGAAAAAATATATCAGATTGAGGAATAAGGTATGCCTGACCCTTGCCATGATACTTTCAATTGCCTCATATGGATGTGAAGGTTGGACACTGAATAGGGAAGACTGTAGAATTGATGCACTTGAGGTTGGGTGTTGGAGAAGACTATTTAATAAACAGGTCTGTGTTGGAAGAGTTACATCCAGAATGTTCCTTGGAGTCAAGGACTGTGAGACTTCATCCCTATATTTTGGACATGTTATCAGGAAGGACCAGTCACTGGAGAAGAACATTATGCTGGATAAAGTGTAGGGTCATTGAAAAAGAAAATGACCCCCATCTAGATGGGTTCGCAATTTGCTAAAGCATAACAATTGTGAGGATGGCACAGGAATTTTCTCTTCTTTTCTTTTACCTCCTCACATCTTCCATTCGATTTAGCATCTGTATGCTGGTCAGTTGTGCATAGGATTCTGTTGTGTATAGGGTTGCTATAAATTGGAGCTGACCCAAGGGCAGCTCCAATTCATAGAAAAATAAATATCCCCTTGTTCTATTCTAATGCCTGCCTTGTGGTCTATGTACAAGCACAATTAATTGTTCTGGAATTCCCATTGCACAAAATGTTATCCATAGTTTCTTATGATCCACTCAATCAAATGTCTTTGCATAATCAATAAAATACAGGTACAGATAATCTGAGATTATCTTCTTTCAGCCAAAAATCATGTGATATCAACAATGATATCCCTTGTGCCATGACCGTTTCTGAATCTGGCTGGAATTTCTGGTAGCTTTCTGTCGATGTACTGCTACAACCATTTTAAAATTATCATCAGCAAATTTTATTTGTATGTGATATTGATGATATTGTTCAATACTTTCTGTATTCCATTAGGTAACCTTTCTTTGGAATTGTCACAAACATGGATCTCTTTTAGTCGATTGGCCAGGTAGCTATCTTTGAAAGTTTTTTGTCATAGATGAGTAAGCGCCTCCTGAGCTTCATCTGTTAAAACATTTCAATTTGTATTTCACCAATTCCTGGAGCCTTGTTTTTGTCAATGCAGCTTTGACTCCTTTCAATTCTTTCAGTTCATGATCATACGCTAGCTCTGAAGTGGTTGAACATCAACCAGTTCTTTTTGGTACAGTGCCTCTGTATTAAATCCATCTTCTTTTCATAGTTCCTGCATTATTCAATATCTAGCCCTGAGAATCCTTCAGTATTGCAACTCAGGATTGAATTTTTTCCTTCATTTCTTTCAGCTTGAGAAATGCTGTATGTGTTCTTTCCTTTTGTTTTTCTAACTCCAGGTCTTTGTACATTTCATTATGATATTTTATTTTGTCTTCTTGAACTGTCCTTTGAAATTTTCTGTTCAGTTTTACTTAATCATTTCATGCTACCATTCACAGAACCCCTTCAACAAAGAATTATTTTTGGTACAAGATAACCATTGTGCAGAGATTGAGAAAATCTGCTATGTCTCTTACAGAAACCTCTTTCTCTGACCGTCAGGTTGGACCTCCAACCTGAAGGAACAAATAACCTGTTGGTTAAGCTCATTCATGCTCAGGTTTGGATATTTGTTCTTATTTCAGTCACTACATAGATATATAAAGTCAAAGAATTTTATAACTCAATTGATTTTAGGAATGTGTGTTGTGGATCTGACAAATTGTAATCAAATAATTAAAATCCGATTACATTCTAAAGATACAATTTAAAAATTAATTTGGATTAAGAGTGTATTATGAAACAGTAAGAGCAGTGGTGACTCAGTGATTAAAGTGATCAGTTGCAAAAGTTTGACAGTTCAAACCTACCAGCTGCTCCTTGGGAAAAGTATATGGTATTTGCTTCCATAAGCACTTGCAGCCTTGGAAACTCTATAGGGCAGCTCTACTCTGCCATCTAGGGTCACTGTTAATCAGAATCAACAATGTTGTTGTTGTTGTTAAGTGCCATCAAGTCGGTTCCGATTCATAGCGACCCTGTACAGGGTTTCCGACAATAATGGGTTTGAAAACAGCAACAATTTGGTATGAAATCAATTGTCAGATCAGGTTTCAAAATGTATTTAAACACCAGCCACCTGATATAGAGGTTATGTGATCACCCTGTTGTTTTTGTTAGTTACCATTGAGTCAGTTCCAACTCATATTAGCTCCATGTGTGCAGGGTAGAACTGCTGTTACATTCATTCATTCAAAAATTTGCAAAGTATTGGGAAAAACATAGCCAAGTAATGCAATTTGCTATAAGGCAAAATGTTTTCCAGAGGAGCGCTATGGTTGGTAACTGATTTGTTTTCCAAGTAGTTAATAAAAATTTACCAAATCAGTTTGAAACTCTCTTATAGTTGAAGCCAGTTCAATGAAAAAATTTTAGTTAACTCTATAATAACTTTCCTTATTTTCCAAAGAGCCTGTCCACTGATGCAGCTAATGTCCTCTTCATTAAGTGCTTTATGCTGATTATGCACAAGTGACCCTCTTCCTTGTGCAGGATTATGCAATCATCATCAAAGTGCTCCACCAATTTCGTGCTACTTAAGCAGCCTGCATCTTTTAACCTTCTCCTCTTCAGCCTAGAATGCAGTAGATAACACAGAAAACGGCCTTGTGAAATCATATTGGGCTTATTAATCTCTATCCAAAGCATAAAAGTAGTTGTAAAATTATAGTATAAATTAAATCTTTGAGCAGTTTAGACTATGTACAATGATAGAAAGACAAATGCAAAGAGCTTTTTTTTTTTTTTTGTTTAGAATCTCTAAGATCATTTCTTTTTGAAGGTGTATGCAAATGTTGTTTCCTGATTTGTATCCTGGCATTCAAGAATTGCTTCACAAATACAGAAAATTCAGATATTTGGTACTAGAGATGTTCTGTAAAGTTCAAGAATTACTAAAATTAGGGTGTTTTTTTTAACCTCCAATTTATTAAAATTTAATGGATTTTAATTTATGAAGCTTGGTAACATTGCCATAAAATTATATATTTAATTATGATGGTGTATATTAGAGTCCTGGAGTCCTGGTATGGTGCTGTGGGTTAATGCGCCAGACTGCAAAGCCACTTGAACTGTAAGGTTGGTGGTTCAAGCTCACCAGCTGCTCCTTGGAAACCCTATACTGGGTCACTATGGGTCCTAACCGACTCGACAACACTTCACAACAACAACATATTGGAGTCCTAATGTGGTGCTGCAGGTTAATGCACTAGGCTGCAAAGTCAGCTTGAACTGAAAGTTTGTTAGTTCAAACTCACCAGCCACTCTTCAGAAACACTGTACAGGGTCGCTATGAGTTGGAACCACCTTGACAACACTTAACAACAACAGCATGTTCAGATTAAAAAAGCCCTGGTAACACAGTGGTTATGCATTGGGCTGCAATAGACTAGCTGGTCCACAGGAGAAAGATGAGGCTTTCTGCTTCTGTGAAGATTTGCTGCCTTGGAAACCCTATTGAAAGTCACTATGAGCCAGAACCAACTCAAAGGAACACCATCACCACCAAATTCATGTTATCATGTTTTAGACCTTCGTATTTGTCTCATTTGCAGGTTTGTAACATTGTATCATGAAAACTATGTAGTAAAGACAATACTTTTTGAATTTTAAAGATAAAAATTGACAAAGAAAACTTACAATTAAAAATACATGGCCTAAGTCAGGTGTGGCAAGTTTGTTTCTACAAAGGGTTAAATAATAAACAGTTTAAACTTTGCAAGCCATAAGGTCTCAGTTGCAACTATGCAACTCTGTCTTTGTAGCATGAACACACAGACAAAATATATATAAATGTGCCACAATAAAACTTTATTTTAAAAAGTACATGATTTGGCCCGTGGAATTGAGTTTGTTTGGTGCTACTAATTGAAGCAAAACTTCAGCAGAGGAAAATTTTAAAGATGTCTTCTGGCTTCATTTTTTAAGTATGAAACTACATTTATATGTGTATGTACAGCAATGTTTTATTTTAAAATAGATGCCATTATAGGGCAAGAAATGAAACTTTTATAAAGGTTTTGAATCCCAAAAGTTCTAGAAGTAAAAATGCTTGAATATATTTTTTCTGGTCGGTTTAAAACTTTTTAAAGAACATTTAATTTCAAGAATCTATATAGCCTTGCTCCAAAGAGATCAATACTATTTTGGGAGCAAAATTATTTTTGAACTCAGTTATATTCATTGACTGTCAGAAAATATATATATACCTCTTTCCCTCACTAATTATAAGCACCATGAAGGCAAAGACATTATTTTATTCAACGTTGTGTCCTCAGCATGTAGAACAGAACCATGGTAGTACTCAGTACATATTTGTCAAAAGTTATGTTGGTGTTTTGGAATAAAGGGATTTGCTTTATTATTGTTTTAATCATGGTATATAAAAATACTCTGTCAACATAACTTGAAATTATTCATTATCTTAAACGGAAAGGAAAGCAACTTAGGGAAATAAATGAAACTTTTATAAATATTTTGAATCTAAAAAGCCCTATTACAAAAAACAAAATCTATATATTTTTCTATGTTACTCTATATTTTAAGAGCAATGCAACCTCTATGAAGAGCGATGGGAAGAAATGGTAAAGAGAGTAATGTGGTAAAAGCGTCAGAAAAAGTCAGTTACAAATATTATCATTGTTGTTAGTGCTGCTGGTGGGTCAGTTCAGACTCATAGCAACCCTGGATAGGGTTTCCGAGGAGCGGTTGGTGGGTCTGAACGACAGACCCTTCGGGTAGCAGTCCAGTGCTTCTCCTACAGTGCAGCACCATTAGTTTTTGGTTTTGTTTTTTCCCTTTAAGCCATGTGAATGAAAAAGAAATAAAAGGTGTAGGGGTGTAGAGATACATTTCATAAGCCTACGTAAAATATTAGCAACTACTTTTAATGACCGAGCACAATTCAATAGCAGAGGAATGTGGAATCCATGTGAGGCAACACTTTGCTGGCAATATAGGTAGGAGAGGGTAGAGTTTGGTTGAGGATATAGCAGGGAGGTACAAGGGCAAACATTTCCTAGTGTAGGTACTGGAACTCTGGTCATTCTGGTCCAGAGAGTCTAGCCACTCTTCTAATAGATGAATAGATGGTTAGCAGAAGGGAGAAAGTAAAAGCCATCAGAGTTGTAGTGTTGCTGAGGAAGGATCAAGACTGTTGACAGCTTCAATGTAAGCTGAGTCAACATGTGAGAGTCAGCACCAGCAGCAAGACTCCAAGTTGGAAGCACATTAAAGAGGGATGTGGTGTGTATAATGATAGAGAATGATGCAGAGAGAAAGAGAGAGAGACTGTTGAGAGGGAGATTGTACGTGGAAGAAAGTATCTAAATAGGGGTCACAACCCTATAGTCTTTCAGCCAAGAAGAAGACCTGGTGCTCATGGGAAATCATTTGTTTCAAGTTGACTGTAGAATCCTTCAAATGAAAAGTGGGGTAGGGGAAAACACTGAGGGCAGAAGACGGGCCTTCAGGGACCTTCAGATTAAAAGGAAAGACAAAATGAGAAAGAATAAAGACAAAGAAGGACATTTAAAATGCGAATTAGCCCTGGGCAACTATCCCTCTCCTAGACCCAATCTTTTGCAGCAGAGTGTTTTCTATCCAACTTCCCACTGTCAGCTCAGCAAATTCAGGAAAAAGAGAGTTGCTAAGCAAAGAAAGGCAATTTGCCTTGTTCCTTCTAACTTGTTCTTGCCACTGGCAGTTGCAGAAAACTACTCCATCAAATTAGCCACTGAAATTGCCTTAAATATCAGGATAGCATTGATTGAATTCACATTTTAGAGAAGAAAATGAATTTTAAGAAGGGTGTGAGAGGAGGATCAGCTTTTCTACAATTCAAGGCATTGATATTCTTAAAACATGAAAATTGTGCCTTGGAATTTTTACAGGAAAAGTCTTTGTAAAAAAAAATAACAAGATGTTCAATGCAGTGTTTAAATTTCAAGTATCTTTCAAATACTCCCAATTAAAAAAAAAGAAAGAAGGACAACAGAAGTATATATTTTTGTAAGAACAAGAAAGGACATTTATTTGTGAATGGAGAAAATATTGTAAAAGGAAACTTTCATTGTAAAAAATTTACTGAACTGGTGGGCCAACTTTTAGCTGGCTTCTGTAGTGAAATTTGAGCTTGAGCTTCATTTTGTTGTATTAATGTGAAGACTCAGATCTAATGTACTAGGCAAGCATCTGTAGTTCTCTTTAGCAGGAAGTGTAAACTCTCTCTCGTGAACAGATTTTGTGTCTGTTGTTTTGGTGATACTGGATATTTTACACCGATTTTACAAATTTTCATTTCTTTTTTGAAAGCCAGTTCCCTAGATAGGGAATCCGATTGTTTTCTTGCATACTTCTGATTGAGAAGGTCATAGTGTAGTGGGCTTTTAAATGAATGTTATGCTGACATCACGTCAACCTTTTATCTTTACAGAGAGGCCAATGAGAATTGAACACTGAGCATAATTTGTAACAAACAGGACTGATGTGCACACAGAAGGAATGAAGTATGGATGTGAAAGAACGTAGGCCTTATTGCTCCCTGACCAAGAGCAGACGAGAAAAAGAACGGAGGTATACAAATTCCTCAGCAGACAATGATGAGTGTAGAGTCCCTACACAGAAGTCTTACAGTTCCAGTGAAACCTTGAAAGCTTTTGATCATGATTCCTCACGGCTGCTTTATGGAAACAGAGTAAAGGATTTGGTTCACAGAGAAGCAGACGAGTACACCAGACAAGGTAAGTAATTGTTCTAATAAAACAAAGACTGTGCAAATGTTAATTTGGGTGCCAATTTTCCCACCTTTTCAGTGATAATGATTCTTTTTTGATTGTGATGTCCTCTTCATTGATACAGATGTTAAGATATTAGACAGAAACAGAATATTGCATATTAGTTGTAGATAGCCACCTCTGGAAGCATTGGACCCTGGCACATGTACTGAAATTCAAGGTTGGGAAGGATTCCCAGCTTCACATTTTGCATGTGAGGTTTATGAGTCTGCACATGGTTAAACTTAAAATCCAGGTCTCTAGGGTTCCATTACAGTCTCCTGAAGGTGCCCACAAACATTATGACTTTTGTAGTTACAACGGGCAAGAGGAGAACAGGAGTTGTTGGCTCAAGAAACTCAATTTTCCCTTATAAGAAAGTAAGAATTACTCTCCTGGATAATTTCATGATCCATCAAGCCCACCTGTATGTTTTTACCTATTTTACTCAAAGACATGGTGTGAAAGGGAGCACCAAATCTTTTTCCTCACAGGGAACATAGGGTATTAAAATTATACCTTCTACCTGTTGTTGTTAAGTGCCATCAAGTTGATTCTGATTCATAGGGAACATGTACAGAGTTTTCAAAGAGCAGTTGGTGAGCTTCAACCACTGACCCTGTGGTTGGCAGTCCAGTGCTTATCTGACAGCACCACAACAGGAGTCCTATACCTTATACCTAGTCCCCACAATATGATCCATTATATTCACACATAGTTATTGAACACTTTTGGACTCAGATTTCTGCCTGCATAATTCATTAATGAAATAATAACTTCTGTAATTTACTTCATTATCATAAACATACCGATTTCTATAGTTCCTTGTTGTTGTTAAGGCCATCAAGTTGGTTCCAACTCATAGAGAACCTGCTTATGGTTTCTGAGGAGCAGCTGGTAGGTTTGAACCACTGACCTTTTAGTTAGCAGCCCAGTGCTTATCCTACAGCTCCACACCAGGACTCCAAATTATTTTGTTTCTTCTAATATAGTCTGAGATATTGTAAAATTACATCTAACAGAAAAATCTCAGGTTTGTTTTGTACTATAGAATTTAACATCCCTTAGCTAATTTAATTGAGGAGGAAAATAAACTTGAACCATATGAAGATGCTTCATAAAGTTAGTAGAAAAATGGAACTAAAGGATAATGGAATATTTCCATGAACTTTTTTAGCCCTGCCATACACAACATATTGCTTCTCCAGTCACGTTATAGGCAGTATGAGTAGCAATTTAATACTGGTCAGGAACAACTTTAGGAAAACATAATATAAAAAATTATTCAAAAGTTTGAAGAATGTCCATGCATCTCTGCATTATAAAAAGAACCATTCCAACTAGAATGAAATAGCATTCGCTCACCTAAACCAGTTTATGTCAAAGGAAACTCATTTGAGTTTTCTATAAGGAATATTTCCTCCTAAAATGTGATTTATTAATTTCTGATAGCATATTTTATGAAAGGAAACAAAATATTTTTAACATTTTTAATCCAGTACTTTAAGGCCCTGTATAGAACATGCACTGATAAATATAGAACACTCTCCTGGCAAATCAAGGAGCTTGAGCAACATTGTACAATGCATTCTAATTCTAAACCCCATATTTTAAATATGGTCTTCACAGCTGACATACATTATCAGGGTATATTTTTCACCATTTTTTAAAAAAAAGTAGGTATAAATGCATGCAGTTGAGCTCAGTATGAAGTTTTACTTTTTGCAACAAACATAACTTTTTAATGTCCTATTGGGGGTGGGGGGATCTACACTGGGAATACTATTAGAAGAAATAAAGCAGCACATGTGGCATGGTACACTGGGAAGGCTTGTCTCCACCCTAAGCAAGTATTTAGTTTTGGCAGAATGGATGGATGCTTAAACAGGTTAAAAATAGTGAGCTGAAATTTTCACCTCCTAGGCAGCATTAATCCAGTGCAGACTGTTGTTGACAACATGGCGATACCATCTGTGGAAATCCTGGGACTGAAATTCTTAGGGGACCAAATAGTACTATTACTCAGCGCCTTAAAGCCAAGGACTGGGGAATGAAAGAAGCAGGGAAGGGAAAGTGAGCAAGGCAACAGATGGAGGCGTCTTGTCTGGAGCAGCTGAATGGAATAGTGAGACGAGGTTTTAAAACAGAGGTGAAAGGAAAAGCAAAAGTACAGGATGTCGTGGTGCCGCAATTCACTTGGCATGGTTTATGAGACAGATTTGTTATTTACTAAAAATACAGAGGGAATGTACTGCTGATCATGAACATGTAGCTAAAGTGTACTGATTCCTCAGTGTGCACCAGTCTATGGACTCAGCAAGCTATGAGCACTATCATTTGACCTCCACAGTGACCTTCTGAAGTAGGTTCCAATAGACTGAGACTTTAAAAGCATGGAGAGACTTACAGTCCCTTGACTAGAATAAGCTGAACTGGGATTTGAATTCAGACCAGTCTATATCTAACACTCAGTCTTCTTCTTCTTTTTTTTTTTTTTTCCTTACAGAGTTGTTTCGTTTTTGTTTCTTTTTTCTCTTAAATGTTTTATTGTGAATTATGTGATAGTTTAAATGGGAGAACATTAGTTTTATATTCAGTCTATCATATATCGTCATTGCCAATCCCTTCCATGCCTCATCAACCAACCAACCAAAGGGTATACCCTGCAATCCTTCCCCCTTACCCCTCAGGTCTTCAGCACACAGTCGCTCTCCCTCTCTGGATCTAAAGTCTCCAGCTGCTCCATCACTCCACATTATCACCTCTGGCTCCATTTCAGGCATCACTGCTTCTCTGGGTAGGGTCCTGCTCTCTGCTCTTCTCCCTTGATGGTCCTAGGGACCTCTGCTCCTAGACTGAGAAGTTAATCACTCCCCTCCTTGCTATAAAATGTCTACCTTTAGATTTCCAACCATCACAATCGGTTCTGATAACAATTATTCACTATTGTATCAAAAGAGCCCCGTCTGCATTTCATTGCATCAGCCCCGCCTAGTCAGATTGAACACTACTCACTGGAGATTCTACCTTCCCCAGGCCCTCTGGATCTAGGTTCCCTCTTGAAAGCTTGTAAGCCAGTCACTTCTTGCCTTTGTAGCCCCCCACCCCCCATTTTGGGTAGCCAGTGTCCAAGTTGCCCATCCCTGTCTACTCTGTGTGTGGAGAGGGTGGGAATGATTCTTGCTGTAAGGACTTGTTCCCTCTTTTGAGCTACTGCTTCCATAGATGTAGGTCAAGTTCATCAAATTGTATGTGAATACTTTTTTTTTTTTCCTGTTCTTTTTACTTCTGGTTGAGCTCTGATCATCCAGTCACTGAAGCCAGGATAAGTGGGTATTATCTGCAAGTGTGGGTGTTCTTATGCATATGCCCTCTCTTCTTATCAGCTGGATGCTTCACCCTCCACTCTAGTCCCCTGTGGCTATGTCACTGACTCTGTGCCCTAGAGTACAGGTCTTGCCTAACACTCAGTCTTCTAATCTCTGTGGTGTTACCAAAGGAGAAACAGGCAATTCCGTATAATAGTTGCCCTTGGTTTATTTGGAGTGAAATGAAGACATTTTAGCCAGTTTGCATGAAGATGAGGGCAATGTGGCAGGCCATGAATTGGAATTGACTTGATGGTAACTGTTGGTTTTTTGTTTTGTTTTGCTTTGAGTTTCTTTTATTGTGGATAGAAATCAGTGAGCAAACTGGAGACATTGAGGAAATACAGTTGATATGATTCTATGATTGGGTGGATGGGAATGAACGAAATGAAGCATTACACAGACTTTTCTTTTCCTGTGGTATGACACGAGGAATGTTTGTAGCAGGTAGACTAGGTATAGGAGAGAAATGAACAAGGAAAGGTAGCTATCAGATTATGTTTTTCTTGAGCAAGCATAATGAAAAAACCTCCCTGGCTTTCTTTTTCTTTAAACCTGACAAATGTCAGTTTTTCCTTACTGATTATTATGCTGTAGGATTAATTATTTAATTGACAAAATGTGCTTCCTGCCACAGCTCCTGACATCATACACATAATAAAAATGAAAAATTAAAAAATATTTATAGTAGCCAAAGATCTTTGAAACCATTCCAAAGAATCATGCTAATTTAGCTTGTCCATGGAGTAAAACAACTCTTCAGTCCCATATCCACTTAGACCTTGAATGACACAAGAAAATGCAGCTTCAGCTGATGGGAGGGATAAGTACAGACCTTGTTAATGCAATTACATGAGGAATTCAAATCTAGAAAAATCTACTGTTTTCATTTCCATTGACCAATTTTATGGCCTATCCCTTAACTTGATTTTATAATCATTTTATATAGTTTTACTGACTGACAGGTGACTACTGTTAATTACATGTTTTATTTAGAAATATATATAACTGGAACTGGGAATGGCTTTGTTTTCATGGTGGTGATATGTAAATCTTACTGGGTGTCCCACAGATCTTTGTCTTTCTGTCTCTCTCTTTTAAATCACTTCATATGGTTTACTGGGTATTGGGAATTGTTGATTTTTACAGCTGTGGAGCTCTCTGTAGGTGTGATGGGTTTAGGGTAACAACAGCATGTTTTGCATTCTTGGATGCTATTTTCTTTGATTCATCTTTGAAGAGAATTTATCCCATCAGGTCTGAGACACATTTATGAAACAGCTGCATAAAATCATCCTACAGTTTTAGAGAAATGATAAAATAAAAGATCCTCTTTCTCTGCAGCAACTCTCTGTGCTGTGCACATTCTTACAGTGTTCTTGACCAAGTGAGAAAGCTTATTAACTCTAATAAAGACTGTTGGATGTGAGGGTAAATTGTGAAACTAGGTGAGGTCTACAAATAAGAACTCTTTTATTCCACAGCACTGTAAGTCTGAAAAGAATCAGTTAATAATCTGTATTGTGTAATGACCTTTTGGATTTTAAAATGAATTGTTATTAAGTGTCATTGTCAGTTCACACCCATAGTGACCCTCTATGGGATTTCTGAGGAGCGATTGGTGGTTTTGAACTGCCAGCCCAGTGCTTATCCTACAGCGCCACACCAAGACGCCTTAAAATGAATTGTCTGCCATTTATTCTTCATTCACAGACTTAACAAGAGATCTGGAAAGGAAGTAACAGTCATGACCCAAATTTCAGCCAAGCAGTAGATAAAAATATGGGGGCGGGGAACAACACCACTAATAAGGTATGCTCACCAGGAATGGCCAATCATTCAAATTCAAAAGGGCAACATTTTCCTAAGAGCAAAGTTGAGAAAGGATAGGAAGGTGGTTGGAATGCAAATAGGAACCACTGGGAGAGAGCAGGATAACTGTTGTTGCATGGAGGGGATTGCAGTCATTTGAGATAAAACAAAATGTATGATTTGTTGAATGTAAAAGTGATGATCTTATCTGTAAACCTTCACTCAATTCACAATAAAAAGTTTAAAAAATAATAATTAAAAAATTTTTTTAAAGAAGTAGCAAGGGGGGTAGGAAGGTAATCTGATATTAAATTCTAGAAACAGATTATCATGTTATCTGTGTCTCTATATAACTGTTGTTATTAAGTGCTGTTGAGTCAGTTGCTGCTCCTAGGGACTGTACAGGGTTTTTGAGGAGTGACTGGTGGGTTTGAAATGCCAACCTTGCAGTTAGCAGTCCAGTGCTTATTTTACAGCTCCACACCAGGACTCCATATATAACTTTAATTAAAGCAAAACTAAATTGAAAAAGAAAGAGAAGAAAGGATGAAGGCAGACTAGTAATGACAGGCATCCATTGATTTCTAAGTCTAACCCACTTTTAGTCTTCCCTGCCCAGAAAGTTTCCTCATTCCTTACAGTAGCTTTGGGACTTACTTTCTCACCCTCACCACTATTTCTCAGCAGCCTCCAATCCCCATAAAAATGATTCTGCTTCTTACCTCATGTCATTTCTTGTCCAAGGCCAGTCTAGTGTAGTCTGTGGGGTGCTGCTTCGGCAGGAAGAAAAAGAAGAGAGGAAGCAGATTCTTCAAGCTCTGCTACCCACTGCTATACTTCCTTAGTGGGCTGTATCCTGAGGCTTGTTGTTGTTGTTGTTAGGTGCCATCGAGTCTAGAGACCTTATATACAGCAGAACAAAACACTGCCCGAACCTCACTATTGTTGCCCATTGATGCTACCACTTGGCCAATCCATTTCATTGGGGGTCTTCCTTTTTGTCTCTGACCCTCCACCTTACCAAACATGATATCCTTCTCCAGAAACTGGTCGCTCCTGACAATATGTATGAAGTATGAGAGACAAAGTTTGGCCATCTTGGCCTCCAAGGAGCACTCTGGCTGCATTTCTTCCAACACAGATCTGTTCTATGGGCAGCCCATGGCACTTTCAATATTCTCCTCCAACACCATAACTCAAAAGCATCAATTCTTCTACGGTCTTCCTTATTTACTGTACAACTTTCACATGCATATGTGTAGCGTAGTGGTTACGAATCAGGCTGTGAACCACAGGTCATCAGTTCGAAACTACCAGCTGTTCCGTGGGAGAAAGATGAGGCGTTCTGCTCCCGTAAAGATGTACAGCCTCAGAAAGCCTGTACAGGATCGCTATGAGTTGAAACCAACTCCTCGGCATACCACCACCACCATGAGGTTATTGAAAATGTCATGGCTTGGGTCAGGCGCACCTTAGTCCTCAAGCTGACATCTTTGCTTTTCAACCCTTTAAAAAGGTCTTGTGCAGAAGATTTGCCTAATGCAATATGTCATTTGATTTCTTAACTGCTGCTTCCATGAGTGTTGATAGTTGATCCAAGAAGAATAAAGTCCTTGACAACTTTCTATCTTTTCTCCATTGATAAGAATGTTGTTTATTGGTCCAGTGGTGAGGATTTTTCTTTCTTTATATTGCGATGCAGTCCATACTAAAAGCTATGGTCTTTGATCTTCATCAGTAAAGATGAGGCTTAGCCAATCTTTTATACAAATATTACTGAGGTTAACTCTAAACCTGTCCCGTATCAAGAATAATCCTTTTTTTGTTTTAATGAAACAAAAATTTTGTGGCATTGTGATTGTCACAACTGTAAAGGTAGAAGATATGTAATGAAAAGGGAGGAGTAGTTATTTTCCAGGAACAGAGGACCTTAGGATCATCAGGCGGGAACGGCATGAGTGAAACATGGGATTCTAACCAGAGAAGCAGTGACAGCAGAGACCCAGGCAGAGATGATGGCTTGGCGAGATAGAGCAGCTGAGGACTCTAGACTCATAGGAAGAGAAGAGCTAGAGGCTGGCTTGCAAAATGTGCCCTTTGGTTGTTTAAACGATTATATATTCCTGTGTGTTTATGTGTACATCAAAAGAATTTGAGAGAGGGAGAGGGAATAGAGGCAAATACTGTTAACCAATGGTGCATGGAGGGGATTGTAATCATTGCAATGAAATGAAATATGATTGGTCAAGTGCAAAACCAATGTTCCCATGTAAACTATTACTCAATTCACAATGAAAGCTTTAAAAAATGTAAAAAATATATTAGTGGAACAAGCCTATAAATATGGATACAGGATTTTGGCAAGATGATGACTTGAATGGTGTTGCATCCCCCCATTTACAAAAGCCATGACTTAGCTCCCCTGAACAAAGCAGTGATCAGGGATGCAGATGGGACCTGAAAGTCTTTTAAAGGGTCCTACAAGACAAGGCTGGCATAGGGACTTCTCCCCTTAAAGGGCCCTGGGGGGAAGATAAGAATGTTGTAGCTTCCTAGCTCCAGACAGAGGTTGGCCTTCCTCATGGACACTGTTTGAATGAATGCTACCTTTCAAAAGCAGCTAATTGCCTTGGTCCCTCATGAGGTGAAGGAACCTAACAAGATGTATTTTTTACCGTGATACTGTATAGAGTGCCAGCTAAGGAAATCAAGGAGTGAAAAGACCTATTTCTGAATTCCACTGTTGTAAGACACTCCAGGAAAACATCAACATGCTTAATGTTGCAGGAATTAGAATAGGCTACAGAACTGCATAGGAAGCTGCTAAAAAAAATGAAAATGAAAATGAATGATATAAAGGACAACTGGAACCCAAACAAAAAATTTCAATAAGAGGACTTACAAAATATTCAGTAAGGAAAAACAGCATTTTAAAAATAGAAATACTAAAAACAAAGCAAACAAAAAATCCATAATTTACAAACTGAATAATATGATCAATTAGTTAAAATAGAGTGAGAAGTCTTTGTTAAGATCCAAATTAATGCTTCTGTGGGTTAATGCACTGGACTGCAAAGTCAGTTCAATCAATTTAGATATCATACATTTCTCAGTGTAAATTAAAGACATTTAAGGACATAAAAATGTAGAGACTGTGTTACCAATGTGTATTATCTAAGGAAATACTCAAGAAGGAATATTAACTGAAACAAAATCAAGACCTAAGAAGAGGAGAGGAGCAGTGATAGGTCAGCTTTGCAGAATATGTCATTAAATCTCAAATGCTGATGACAGAACATGTAAGAAACACCACATGATAAACCTTTGCAAAAGACTACAACTAGAAGTACTTTCCTGTCTCAGTAAAATCCAACAATGGAGAAAGTGGCAGGGGACGATAATTTCCTATCTTAATAAAATCCAACAGGGGAGGAAAGTGTTAGGGGAAGATAATCTTCCAAGTAATCTGAGAAGCCGAAAAACATGAAATTAGAAGTGGAGGAACCTGAAATATGCAGATGATACATACTTGCTTTCTGAAAGGGAAGAGAACTAAAATTACTTACTGATTTAGATCAAAGACCACAGCCTTCAGTATGGATTGTACTTCAATGTAAAGGAAATGAAAATCCTCACAAGTAAACCAAAAAATAACATCATGATAAATGGAGAAGAGATTGAAGTTGTCAAAGACTTCATTTTTCTAGGATTCACAATCTATGCTCATGGAAGCAGCAGTCAAGAAATCAAACAATACAGCATTGTAATATTTGCTGACCAAGACATCATTAAAGTGTTAAAGAGCAAAAATGTCCCTTTGGGGACTAAGAAGTGCCTGACCCAAGCCATACTAGTTTCAACTGCCTCATGTACTTGTGAAAGTTAGACAAACACATAAGCAAGACTGTAGAAGAATTAAGGTATCTGAATTATGGTGTTTAAGAAGGATATTGTAAGTACACAAGCTGTCAGAATAGTTCTGTCTTGGAAGAAGTACAGCCAGAATGCTCCTTAAGAAGCCAGGATAGTGATATTTTTTGTCTCTTGAGCTCTTTGGACATGTCAGGAGGGACCAGTCCTTGGAGAAGAACATCATATTTGCAAAAGCAGAGGGTCATTGAAAACACCTGTGGAGATGGATTAACACAATGGCAGCAACAATGGGTTCAAACATAACAATTGTGAGGATGGCACTGAACCAGGCAGTGTTTCCTTGTGTTGTGCATAGGATCCCTATGAGTCAGCACCTAACAACACATGCACCTTAGAAGAAAGCTTAATGATCTACTTTAGAAGAATAAGCTATTAGAAGCCTCATGGAACACAGTTCTACATTAAGGTCGTCACAAGTTGGAATCAAATCTACAGCAACTTTTCTTTTTTAAAAATATATTTGATAGATAGACACCTGAGGGGGAGAGAAAGGAATAGCCAGAAACATCACAATAGAAAGCGTGTAAGTTCATCTTCAGCCTATAACTGATTGGAATACCTTAAAGGGGACTAGAAGTTCCCCGGTGAAAGAGGCTTCCTGTGGAGCCTTTGCATTGCATAAGACCATAGGTGGAATCCTGAACCCCACCCAGAATCATCTGAGCTGGGAAATTTCCACTTGAAAGGACAAGTAGACCAGCCAAGAGTGGCTAGAAGAACTGAAGATACTTTGTGAAAGAAAGACCGGCAGGAAAAAGAAAAAACAATAATGACAGTCTGATTGACTACTACAGGAACAAGCAAGCTGTTCGCCTGAGAGCCATCAAGGCAAGTCAGGTTCCCTCAAGACAAATCCCCTTCCAAGACTTAGACTCAAGGGGAATACATGAGCAGGCATGTGGTCTGGCTGATGACCACGTTGGTCACTGATAAGGGAAAGAGGGGGAAAAACAGCAATGAAGTTGGGAGCTAAGTCCGACCACATTCAATAGACTCTTGTGAACCCGGTGGAGACCTGGTTGGCCAGCAGTATGTCAAGACCCAGGGACTTCTGGCCCATGGCCACAGAAGACTAGAGCGGAAAGCGAAGCATCCAGCTGATATGAAGTGAGGGGAGATGCACAAGAACACCCATACTTGCAGACGGTACCCACTTGACCAGGCTTCAGTGGCTGGATGATCAGAACTTGACTAGAAGAAGACAGAAGAGGAAAACAGAGAGTAACTCACTACAATTTGATGAACTTTGCCTATACAGATGTAGTAGCTCAAAAAAGGAAACAAATCTTTACAGCAAGGATCACTCCCACCCACTCAGTACACAGGGTTGATATGGATGGGCAACTTAAACATTGGCTACCCAAAATGGGAGGGTGCTATAGAGGCAAGAACTGACTGGCTTACAAGTTTTCAGGAGGGAGCCTAGTTCCAAACCCGGTGGAGGATGGTAGAATCTCCATTGAATTATTTGCAACCTGTTGGGATGGGGCTAATAAAAAGAGATGGGGATAAGATTCCTGAGGTACAATAGTGAATAATTGCTATCAGGACTGACTGTGAGGGTTGGAAATGTAAAGGTAGCTGTTTTGTAACAAAAGGAGAGGAGTGACTGATTTTGCAGTCCAGGAACGGAGGTCCCTGGGACCATCAAGTGAGAAGAGCAGAGTGAGGACCCTACCCAGAGAAACAGTGACCCAAGAAATGGAGGCGGAGACGATGATGTGGACAGATGGAGTGACTAGGGACACTGGACTCAGGGAGGGAGAAGGACTGTGAGCTGACAGCTGGGGGCAGGGTTAGGGTTAGGGTTTGGTGATGCATGGAGGGGATTGTAATCATTGCAGTGAAAGGAAATATGATAGGATGAATGTAAACTGATTTTCTCTCATGTAAACCCACATAATTCACAATAAAAACTTTAAAATATATATAATTTATATACTTGAAAATGTTAAAAAAAAACAAAAAAAGGGGGGGGTGTAGTAAACATTATAGAAATGCAAAATGTACTGAAGACCCACCTAATTATCAGGGAGAAGAGGAAGATAAAGAATAGCAACCTGACCAATTTAACAAAAACTATAAGAATAAAGGAGAAACATCATGAAAAATAATGAGTAGTCATAAAATAAGATGTTGTTGTTGTTGTTGTTAAGTGCCGTCGAGTCGGGTCTGACCCATAGCAATTCTGTATAGGATTTCTGAGGAGCGATTGGTGAGCTTGAACTGCCAACCTTGCAGTTCAAACAGCTTTGCAGTCTGGTGCATTAATCCACAGTGCCAAAGATGAGGGGCCTAAGATTTTCTAGGTTATTTAATTACATAATATGTGAATGTACTGAATTTTGCCTGAAGCACAAATTATTTAATTGTTTTTTAAAGTTATATGATATTTATAAAAAACAAAATGATAAGGAATGAAAAAAACAACGAGATAGACAAAGAGATACCAAGTAAACATAAAAAAAATGGCAACGGGATGACAATATTATACCAGAAAAGTTGGCATTTGCTGTTAAAAATAGTAAACTAAATGAGGAGAGCCATTTGGTACGTTATAAAGGACACAATGTGTTTAAAGATGAGGATGCTCGCGTAGTGGTTACGAATCGGGCTGCGAACCGTAAGGTCAGCAGTTCGAAACTACCAGCGCTTCCGCGGGAGAAAGATGAAGCTTTCTGCTCCTGTAAAGAGTTACAGCCTCAGAAACCCTGTGCAGGGTCGCTATGAGTCGGAACCGACTCCACGGCACATAACAACAACAATGCTCATATTATGCATACATTAAACAATATAGTAGTTTAATTTATAAAGCAAAACATTAGTAAAAGAGATTGGTTATCATAACACATTTGTAATGGAATATTCACCTTCAATTCCTTCAGAATTAGATGTAGAAAAAAAATAAGAGAGCCATTATATAATATTATCTGATGTTTCTTCTAATTTATTTACTGAAATTTATATCTGTCAGATAGAAATGATAGTATTCTCATTTTTATTAAATGTTTGTAAAAATGGCTTTTGTGTATTTAGTACAAAAAGAATTTTTAAAATAGTGAAATAATTTTTTGTTAGTAAGACTGTATTAGGTAACATTTTTGATCATGTAATTTAGTAAATAACAAAAAGATAAATAAACAAATATACCATTTTTTCTTGCATTATGATGACAAAAATTAGAAATCAATGGGAAGGGGCATTCTACTTTCGAAATGTATGAATTTATGACAGACAGGGAAAGCCATAATCATAAGAAAAATATATTTCTTAGACAATATATTTAAAGAATAAAGACTAACAAAAAAGGAACTTTCTCTATATCTTAAGAAATTAATAAAGCTATTTATCAGGAAAACAAACCGAAGGAAAGTAGAAAGAGAGAATAAAAAGGAAACTGTAATTAGAAAAACAAATTGATTTTTTTTTTTAAATACTAATAAAATAGGGGAGTCCTGGTGTGGTGCTGTGGGTTAATGTGCTAAACTGCAAAGCCGTTTGAACTGCAAGGCTCACCAGCTACTCCTTAGAAACCCTATACAGGGTCACTATGGGTCAGAACCGACTCGACAGCACTTCACAACAACAATAAAATAGGAGTCCTGGAATGGTGCTGTAGATTGGCACTTCAAATCCACCAACCACTCCTCAGAAACACTACACAGGGTTGCTATGATTCAGAACTGACTGAATATGATTTAACAACAATAACATAGAAAGCCCCTCATAATCCAGATTGAAGAATAATGAGAACAAAAATAAGAAATACAGGAGAGACTGAAACCATCAGAGGAATCCATTTCAAGCAACTAATTTTAAAAATCTAGAGAAAATTTATTATTTCTTAGTAGCATATGATTAACCCAAAATGATTTCAGAACAAGGAGGAAACTTGTCAAAACCAATTATCTACCAAGAAATTCAGAAAGGTGATTTTAAAAGTGAGCAGTACAAGTAAGTCTAATGGTTCAGAAGCTGTTTAACACTCCCCACCCCTCACAGAAAACAGAGAGCACCCAGATTCATTTTATGAAATTGGCATAACCTTAGTGACAAGACATGATTAAAATGGTACAAAAAAGCATTTATATAAACCAAAATTGCTTCTCAAAATGTGTAAAAGTTTGAAATAATTAATTGCATATAAGAATCCAGCAATGTATAAAAAGGCAAATATTCTAGACCAAATTAGCAACCAAATGGTTACTAATTATTGCTAGAGATTTTTCAATGTTAGCAAATGTATTAGTGTAATTACATTAATAAATCAGAGTAGAAAAACATGATCCTATCAATAGATGATGAAAACGTTTTGAATAAAATATAACCCTCATTACTACTTTAAAAAAATACAAAGTAAAACAAGAAGAAAAACACTTAAATAGAATCATATTTAAGATGATTAATCAAAAAAATTAAATAGCATTCTAAATGGTGAGATTCGTAGGACCATTTTAGTTAGATTCAGGACATTAAGAAAGATTCACTTACTATTATTCAAAATTGTTTTTCGATGTCTTAGCAATTAATAATTTATATTATATATTATGGAAAATGATACAATTAGCACTTTTGTTAAATGTATGATTGCATAAATACAAAATAGAGTCCTGGTGTGATTCTATACGATAAGCACTATACTACTGCCCACAATTTGACAGCTTAAACCCGCCAGATGCTCCTCAGAAACCCTATATAGGGTCACTATGAGTCAGAACTGACTCAACGACACTTAACAGCAATAATATATGAACAAAAACTATATGTTTCCTTTCGGCGCTGCGGCCGCAGCCATGAGTATACTCAGGCTTCAAAAGAGGCTTGCCTCCAGGGTTCTGCGCTGTGGCAGGAAGAAGGTCTGGTTGGACCCCAATGAGACCAATGAAATCGCCAATGCCAATTCCCGTCAGCAAATCTAGAAACTGATCAAAGATGGCCGTATCATCCGCAAGCCTGTTACTGTCTGTTCTCGGGTTTAATGCCGGAAAAATACCTTAGCCAGCTGGAAGGGCAGGCATATGGGCATAGGTAAGCGGAAAGGTACTGCCAGTGCTAGAATGCCCGAGAAGGTGACCTGGATGAGGAGGATGAGAATTCTGCGCCAGCTGCTCAGAAGATACCGCGAATCTAAGAAGATTGACCGCCACATGTATCACAGCCTATACCTGAAAGTAAAGGGAAATGTGTTTAAGAACAAGCGGATTCTCATGGAACACATCCACAAGCTGAAAGCAGACAAGGCCCGCTAGAAGCTCCTGGCTGACCAGGCTGAGGCCCGCAGGTCTAAGACCAAGGAAGCACGCAAGCACTGTGAGGAATGGCTCCAGGCAAAGAAAGAAGAGATCATCAAGACTCTGCCCTAGGAGGAAGAGACCAAGAAATAAAGCTGCCTCGCTCTTGTCTGTATATAGTGGCCTGGGCAATTACATAGATCAGTCATTCAATAAAACAACCCTTTGTTTGCCTGTCAAAAAAACTATATATTTTGAAATTTTAGAAATTTCAAAAACATAAAATTTGAAGCAAATTTGGTTCTTCAGTGCCTATAAAATAAATACATAAACATCACATGCAAGGTAGCACAGATTTATAGATAGTAGACTCTGGATCCCAAGTAACCTGCATTTGAAGCACAGCTCTTTTCTTCACTAGCTCAGTGGCAATTTAACTAATCTTGGTGAAATAAAATATTTAGGCATATTATTTAATTTCTCAGTGCTTGAATATTCTTATCTGTAGATAGTGTATCAGTTTTTAATCTGTAGGGTGTTGATGAGTTACTACATGTAAATTTCTTAGAATAGTCCCAGATGTAAGTTAATTTCTACTGTTATGCAATTATAGTAATTATTAAGTAATAACTGGCTAGATCTAGAAGTCAGAAAAAAAATATTTCACCACAATGGCAACAAATACTATGAAGTACCTTATAATCAATTTTCAGAGGTGGCATTGATCTAATATGAAGGGAATCTATAAAATCTTCATGGCAACCCTGTGTGTGCAGAGTAGAATTGTACTCTATAGAGTTATCAAAGCTGAGGCCTTTCAGAAACAGATCACCAGGTCTTTCTGGATGGGTTCAAATAACAAGCCTGCCAGTTAGAAGCTGAGCACATAGCCATTTGCACCACTGAGGAACTCTCTGGATCACCTTGAGTTAGAATCAACTTGATGGCAACGATTTCAAATATTAAAAGGCACAAAACAAGATCCGAAGACATGGAAAGATGGCCAATATTTATGGATGGGAAGACTCAGTCAGAAGAATATCAGCTATTCTAAAATGAATGTGTAGAAATCATGATGACCACAAATAAATTCCCAATGACAGGGTGATTTGTAAGTTCAGAAAGGGATCTTAATGTGGAAGTATGGTGGTGGTTGGCTTTGTGCCGTGGAGTCTGTTCCAACTCATAGCGACCCTGTACAGGGTTTCCGAGGCTGTAAATGTTTACAGGAGCAGAACGCCTCATCTTTCTCTTGCGGAACAGCTGGTAGTTTTGAAACTGCTGACCTTATGGTTCACAACCACTACACTACCAGAGTTCCTTAAAGTGGAAGCATAAATGTACAAAAACTATCAAAAATGCATTCTGAAGCAAATGTTGTTGTTAAGTGCTATCCGATTGGTTCCAACTCATAGCAACTCTGCATAGGGTTTCTGAGGCTGTAAATTTTTTTGTGGGAGCAGAAAGCTTCATCGTTGACCCTTGGGGTGACTGGTGAGTTTGAACCACCAGTCTTGTGGTTAGCAGTCTAGTGCTTATTTTATAGAACTACCATGCTACTCGCAAATAGTATGGATAAAATAGCTTTACTGTATATATTTTTAAGTACTATGAGACCATTGTTGATGAAATTGAAGAAATCTACCAGTGTCTTCAATCTGAAATTGATCAAACATGCATTCAAAAATGCATTGAGTATTACTAGTGATTGGAATGTGAAAATTGGAAACACAGAGGAATTGGTAGTTAAAAAAAAATGTTGGAGATTGCATGATGGAATTTTGCAAGAGTAATGACATCATTGTTAATACCTTTGTTCAACAATATAAAAGGCAATTATACATGTGGACACCACCAGATGGAACACATAAGAATCCAATGGGAAGAAATGGTGGAGATGCTTAACATAATCACCCAAAACAAGGCGACGGACTGACTGTGAAACAGACCGTCAATTGCTCATATGCAAGTTCAAGCTGAAGCTGAAGAAAATGAAAACAAGCCCATGCGATACAAAATATGACCTTTAGTATATCCCACCTGAATTTAAAGACAATCTCAAAAAAAGATTTGATGCATTAAATACTAATTAAAACCAGGAGTTGTGGGATGACATCAAGAACATATATGACGAAAACGAAAGGCTGTTTAAAAGACAGTAAAGAAGGAAAATACCGAAATTGATGTCAGAAGAGTCTCTGACACTTGCTCTTGAACATAGAGAAGCTAAAGCAACTGAAATAAATGATGAAGCAAAAGAACTGGACAGAAAATCTCAAAGGGCAACTTGAGAAGACAAAGTGAAATATTATAATGAAATGTGCAAAGAACTGGAGTTAGAAAACCAAAAGAGAAGAACATGATTAGCGCTTTTCAAGTTAAGAACTAAAGAAAACATTCAAGCATTGACTTGCAATGTTGAAGAATAGCATGAGCAAAATATTGAATAATATGTTGTTGCTGCTAAGTGCCATTGAGTCGGTTCTGACCTGTAGTAACTCTGTACAGGGTTTTCAAGGAGCGGCTTGTGAGCTTGAACTGCTGACCTTGTGGTTCAAACTGAATTTACAGTCCAGCGCATTAACCCACAGTGCCACACCAGGATTCTGATATAGGCAGCATGCAAAGAAGGTGAAAAGAATACACATTCACTGTATCAGAAAGAATTGATCGATGTTCAACCATTTTAAAAGGTAACATATTATCAAGAACCAATGGTATTGAAGGAGGTAATCTGATCTGCACTGAAGGCACTGTATATAAACAAGGACAGTGATGGACAGACTATATATTGAAATGTTTCAATAAATTGCAGCACTGGAACACTCACTTAACTATGCCAAGAAATTTAGAAGACAGATAGTTGGCCAACTAATTGGAAGAGATCCATTTTTGTGCCATTCCAAAGAAAAGTGACCCAAAGGAATACAGATATTATCAAACAATAACATTACTATATGTGCAAGTAAAATTTTGCTGAAGATAAATTTTAAAAGCTTGCAACAAAATAGTGAGCTGCCAGAAATTCAAGCTAGATTCAGAAGAGGATGTAGAGCTAGGAATATCACTGCAGATGAAAGATGGGTCTTGACTGAAAGCAGAGAAGACTACAAAACTGTTTACTGACTATGCAAAGACATTGGACTGTGTGAATCACAACCAACTATTTATAGCATTGTGAAGAACAGCTAATTATACTCCTGAACAACCTGCACACAGACCAAGTGACAGTCAGACAGAGCAAGGAGATATTAAACGGTTTATTATGTATGCTGAACAAACAATCTGAGAAATTAGATTTATGCAAAATATTGTGGCATCAGGATTGGAAGATGATTCATCAACAACCTAAGATTTACAGATGATAAAACCTTTCTTTCTGAAAGCAAAAATGAGTTGAAGTCTCACTGATGAAAATCAAAGACTGCAACCTTCAGTAGGGATTGTAGCTCAGTGTAAAACAATAAAAAAAAAATTTAAATCCTCACAACTGGAGAATAAATTACATCATGATAAACGAAGAAAGATTGAAGTTGTCAGTGTTGTCAAGCAAAGTTGTTCATTTTGCTTGGATTCACTGCTCACTGAAGCACCCATCAAGAAATCAAATGAGGTATTACATTAGGCAAATCTGTTACAAAAGATTTATTTACAGTCTTAAGGAGCAAAGATATCATTTTGAGGACTCAGGTACGCCTGACCCAAGCCATGGTACTTTCATTAGCCTCATGTGATGTGAAAGTTGGACAATGAATAAGCAAGACTGTCGAAGACTCGATTCATTTAAATTATAGTGTTGAAGAAGAAATATATTGAAAGTACTACAGACTGCCCGAAGAACAAATAGGTCTATCTTAAATGAAGTATAGCCAGTGTTCCTTACAAGTGAGGATGTTGAGACTTCATCTCTGGTACTTTGGACATGTTGCCAAGAAGGACTAGTGCCTGGGAAAGGACTTCTTGGTAAAGTGGAGAGTCAGTGAAAAATAACAAGACCCCAAATGAGATGGATGGACACAGTAGCAACAACAATATGATAAAGCAAAAGAACAATTGTGAGGATAGTGTAAGACCAGGCAGTATACTATTCAGTTGTACTTAAGGTTGCTATGAGTCGGACTGACTTTAGGGCACCCAACAACAACAACAACATGAGGCCATTATAATCACATATATACAATATTTTAAAAAGACAAGTGTATCAGTTGAATTAACTAAAATTTCAGAAATAGACCTGAGTATATACGGAAATTTAACATGAAACAAAGATTTTTTTTTCTATTCAGTGGGATTTGATAAATGGTGCTGGCACAACTGGCTATCCATCTGGAAGAATATAAAATTGGACCCGTATCTCTCAGCATATTCAAAAATAAATTAAGATGGATTAAAGACAAATGTAAAAAAAAATTTAAGAAGTCTAGAAGTTAATTTGGGAGATTGAATCAGATAAGAATGTCTTGAGCCATGAGTAGCAGAAAGTTCTGAAAACATGACTTAAAAACCCAAGAGAATAATTTCTTTACAAAACAAGAAGTCCAAAGGTAGAATGCCCAGAGCTGAAAAATGTCACGAGACCCAGTTTCCTTCTCTGTTTGCGCTAGCATCCTTAGTGTGTGGGGTTTGTCTTGCTGATGCCCAGGTTGTTGCTGTGTTTCTATCTGCCTGCTTAAATAAGAATGAATGCACAGATGAAAAATCCTTTCTTACACTGATTTATTTCTTTTTACTCCCCTGAGACTTCTTTCTGTGTCTCTTTTTTTTGTGAACTGTTACATATGGCTACTGTTTGCTCCATGTAGTTGTTGTTAGGTGCCATTAAGTTGGTTGACTCATAGCAACCTCATGCACAACAGAATGAAAAATTACTCAGTTCTGTGTCATCTTCACAATTGCTGTGAAGTTTGAGCCCATTGCTTCTACTCTTTGGGGGTTTTCCTCTTTTTCATAGATTCTCCACTTTACCTAACATGATGCCCTTCTCCAGGGATCTGTCCCTCCTGATAATATGTCTGAAGTATGACAGATGAAGCCTCTACATCCTGACTTCTAAGGAGCATTCTGTCTATACTTCTTCCAACACAGATTTGTTTGTTCTTCTGGCACTCCATAGCACTTTAAGTATTCTTTGCTAGCACCATAACACAAATACATCAATTCTTTTGTAGTCTT
>NW_006408529.1:12151153-12181504 GCF_000296735.1 Chrysochloris asiatica
AAGTAATAGCTTTTGTGTGTAACAGCCCTTGGGTGGCACAAATTTTTAAGCACTCAGCTCCAAATCAAAAGGTTGAAGGTTCGAATCCACCCAGAAATGCCTCAGAAGACAAGCCCAGTGATCTTCTTCTGAAAGATCATGGCAGCAGAACATCTATTCTCCTCTAACACACATGGGATTGCCATAAGTCGGAATCTACGCCACAGCAGCTGATTGGTTTTTTGGTTTATATGAACTATTCATGTGACATAGAAAAAGGTTTGTATCTATAATGTACTAAAATATTTTACAAGTTGAAAATAGAAGAATAACCAACAAAGACAATAACAGGAAGAGAAAATTCACAAATAAATGTATGCACAACAGAATGGTAAGTTAAGATGTGTAAAAGCTAACCCCAGCTCCTGTTTTCTCACCACACAACTCCTATCATGGAATCATCCATTGAACATTCATGAGCACTGGTGAATTTAGTGGTCGGCTTAAAAAGTTTCTGTCCTAGCTTGGTAAGCAGAGAATTAGAGGAAAATACTGTAAGGATAAGTATTCTTGGTTGAAATATGAATGCATTTTTTTTTTCAAGACTGTTCCTAGTTCCATTACTCAAATAGAGATAACTCAGTAGGCCAGTGTGCTCCATACTGGCTTCCAACACATTGTTTTCATGGGAAAACATACTGACTTTTATCAACTTCTAAACACAACGCATTCTTAAAGTAAGAGCTTTCTTGTACAATTCTTATTTCCTAAGTCTTAACTTCAGGAAAAGCACACAAAAAGCAGTGTATAAGCTGTGCCATAGATTGAATTGTGTCCTCCCAAAATATGTGTCAACTTGGTTTGGTCATGATTCTAAGTCCTATGACACTTGTGTAATGAAGTAATATGGCAGTTGTGTGATGATTCCCATGATGTGATCGCATGTGATAAACCAATAAGAGGATTAAGGAGTGCCTACACCAATGCCTACACAAGAAGTCATGGTGTGGCACTGTGGATATATGCGCTGGACTGAAAAATCGGTTTGAACTGCAAAGTTAGCAGTTCAAGCTCACCAACTGCTCCTTGGAAGCCCTATAAAGGGTCATTATGAGTCAGAGACAACTCAATGACACTTAACAACAACAACAAACACCAGTACATTGATAGGAAACTGCCAGAGGTTCAAGTCAGATTCAGACAAGAATATGGAATGAAGGTTGGCATTGCCGATGTCAAATGGATCTTGGCTCAAAACTGAGAATACCAGAAACATATTTACCTATGCTTTATTTATTATGCAAAGGCTTTTGTCTGTGTGGATCATGACAAGCTATGGAAAACATTGAGAAGAATAGATATTCCAGAACATTCAATTGTGCTCATAAGGAACCTGTACATAAACCAAGAAGCAGTCATTCGAACAGAACAAGGGGATACTGAATGGTTTAAAATAAGTAAAGGTGTTCACCAGGGTTGTATTATTTCATCATACTTATTCAATCTATGCGCAGAGCAAATAATCTGAGAAACTGGATTATATGAAGAAGATTAGAGGACAATGTATTAACAACCTGTTAATGCAAATGATACAACCTTGCTTGCTGAAAACCAAGAGAACTTGAAATACTTATTGATTAGAATCAAAGATCACAGCCTTCAATATGTGTTGCACTTCAATGTAAAGAAACCAAATTTCCTCACCACTAGAGTAATAAATAACATCATGATAAATGGTTGATGGGGTTGTCAAAGACTTTATTTTGCTTGTATCCGCTATCAACACTCATGGAAGCAGCAGTCAACAAATCAAATGATGTATTGCATTAGGCAAATTCTCTGCACAAGACCTCTTTAAAGTGCTCAAGAGTAAAGATGTCAATCTGAGTACTAAAGTGTGTCTGACCCAAGCCCTAGTATTTTTAATAGCTTCATATGCATGTGAATGTTGGACAATGAAAAAGGAAGACCATAGAGGAATTGATGCATTTGAGTTATGGTGCTGGAGAAGAATATTAAAAGTACCATGGACTGCTAGAATAACAAACAAATCTGTGTTGAAAGAAATACAGCCAAAATGCTCATTGGAAGCCAGGATGACAAGACTTTGTCTCTCATACTTTATACATATTATCAGGAGGGACCAATTCTGATAAATGAAGAAGGATATCATGCTTGGTAAAATGGCGCTTCAGTGAGAAAGAGGAAGACCCCCAATGAGATCAGTTGGCATAATGACAGCAGCAATGAGGATAATATAACAATATATATAACAGCAATAATATAACAGCAACTATAAGGAGTTCTGGTAGCGTAGTGGTTACGAATCGGGCTGCGAACCGCAAGGTAAGCAGTTCGAAACTACCAGCTGTTCCGCGGGAGAAAGATGAGGCTTTCAGCTCCCGTAAAGATTTACAGCCTCGGAAACCCTGTAAACCCTGTACAGGGTCGCTATGAGTCGGAACCGACTCCACGGCACATAACAACAACAAAAATAAGGTTGACACAGGACCGGGCAGTGTTTCCTTCTGTCACTATGAATCAGAACTGACTTGATGGCATCTAAGAACAGCAGCAGCAGTAGCCTTGGTGTGGCGCTTTAGAATAAGCACTAGACTGCTAACTGCGAGGTTGGTTATGCAAACCCACCAGCTGTTCCGTAGGAGAAAGAGAACACTATCTGTACCTGCAAAGATTTTCAATCTCAGAAACCTTATGGTCGTGGTGGTGTGCCGTGGAGTCAGTTCTGACTCAAACCGATCCTGCATAAGGTGTCCGAGGCTGTAAATCTTTACGGGAGCAAATAGCCTCATCTTTCTCCTAGTTTGGTAGTTTCAAACTGCTGACCTTGAGGTCAGCATCCCGACTTGTAACTACTGGGCTACCAGAAACCTTATACAGGGTCACTATGAGTGAAACCTTACTCAATAGCAGTGAGTTTGGGGTTTTGTCTTCTCTCCCCTCTCCTCCCCTCCCCTCCTCTTCCCTCCACTCCCTTCTTCTCTCCTCTTCTTCCTTCCTCTCTTCTTTTCTTTTGACAATATATTTAATCCCATCACAGCCTTGATCTAATGTAAGAGAGTTACCCAGGGGTGTGCCCTGCAACATTTTTTTATTTTACAAAGATAAAAGGAGACAGAAATGTCTTGAGAAAGAACTACCACCAAGAGAAAAGATCCGGGAGTGGAGTGCAGCGTTTATGTCCGGGATCCCTGCACTGTGAAATTTTTAGATCCAGGGGAAGATTGATGCCAAGACACATGGAGATCTTCAAGGAATCCTGGGCCTACGGATGTTGAAAGGAGACAAGAACCTTTCACTGTATCCAGTACTCTCATTTCTGACTTCTCGAAGGAGCTCTGGTAGGATAGTGGTTACAAATCGGGCTGCGAACCTTAAGGTCAGCAGTTCGAAACTACGAGTTGTCCCGTGGGAGAAAGATGAGGTTTTTCTGCTTCCGTAAATATTTACAGCCTCGGAAACCCTGTACAGGTTCACAATGAGTCGGTTCCGACTCCAAGGCACATAACCACCACCACCACCACCAAACTGTGTGAAAATAAATTTGTTTGTTAACACAATCCACTTGTGGTATTCGTGTTATAGCCACACTGTTGTTGTTGTTAGGTGCCGTCGAGTCGGTTCCGACCCATAGCGACCCTGTACCGGGTTTACGAGGGTGTAAATCCTTACGGGAGTAGAAAGCCTCATCTTTCTCCCGCGGAGCGGCTGGTAGTTTCGAACCGCTGACCTTAAGGTTCGCAGCCCGATTCGTAACCACTACACTACCAGAGCTCCTTAGATAATTAAAACAAGTTGTTCTACTCAAAACTTTACTCAATAAAAATTTTTAAAGGTATGAAACTAAATGAAGATACTATGTTGTTGTTAAGTGCCATCGAGTCAGTTCTGACTCATAGCGACCCTGTATAGGGTTTCTGAGGAGCAGCTGGTGAGCTTGAACTGCTGACCTTTCAGTTCAAACAACTTTTCAGTCTGACACATTAGGCCATAGCACCACACCAGGACTCCATAGAATTACTTAAAAAATAAACAACCTCCCAGTCTCCCTCCACTACACGCACACAAAGGAAACCAGCGAAATGTTTATAGAGGTTTTATTTGAATAATAGTACTATGAGAGATAGCCTTCTAATTTTAAATCACCAATGATCAAAAGCAAAAAATAATTTCTGCTTTGAATCTGCCGCAGGCTGTTTCTGATACCTCCAGGAGCACCTTTCCAGATAGTCAGAAATCATATGCTAAGGGCCACCCAGTTCTGAAGGTTGGTTTTCAGTTCAGAATGGACTTCAGACAGTGTTTAGGGTAGGAACCAGGTAGAAAATATCACAGAACTTCCGACTTGGTTTAAGGATTAAATATTGACCTAAAATCCCTGATGCTAATGGAAATTTGAGCCCCTGTGACTCAGAGTTTCACCCAAGGTCCTTTGTCTTCCATTTCTTCCTCCTTGGACTCTTGCTGCTATTGTCCTTAGCTTTGTTTCATATTCCATTTATCTCTGTGCTGTCTTCTTTCTTTCATCTCTGCATGGTTACATGGTTGGGAGGGATCTTTGAGATCTTCTAAGTTTGTTTTATAGATGAGGAAAACTGAGATTCAGGAGTTAACAAATGTTCACTCAGTCATCAGTTCATGAGTGGCAGAGCAAGCCCATCCTTTTCCTACTCTACTCTTCTGTTTTTGTAATTTCCAAAAAGAAACCAAACCCTGCTAGAAAGCCACAATGAATATGTCAGATGTGGAGTGCAGGATAAGCTCAGGACCGCAGAGTTTAATTGAACCATAAGGTTAGTGGTTCAAACTCACCAGCTGCTCCTGGGAAACCCTAAACTGGATGCTATGAGTCAGAACTGACTTGACGGCGCTTAGCAACAACATGAGTACGTAGGTAGGTGAGTAGACAGATAGGTAGATAGATAGATGATAGAGAGATAGAGTAATGAGTGGGTGATTGGCTGGCTAGGTCACTGGATAAAGAGAGTGTGGAAGAAAGAATGATTTACTGGTTTGAAGGAATTAGCTTGCACGATTGTTGTTATTTTGTGTTGTCCAGTTGTTCCAACTCTATAGTCATCCTGTACAGGGTTTCTGAGAGCAGCTGGTAGGTTTGAACTTCCAACTTTGTTATTATAAGTCCAGTGCTTATGATTGTAGAGACTGGCAAGTTCAAAATATATAGGACAAACAGCAGGCTGGAAACCCAAGCAAGAGTAATTGATATTGTAGTCTTGAGTGTGAAATGCAGAGGACAGGCTCACAGACTGGAAATTCAAAGATTTCTATGTTACTGTCTTGAAACAGTATTTCTTTTTCTCTAGAACCCACAGTTTTTGCACTTAAAGCCTTTACCTGATTGGATAAGGCCAACCCACATTCTCAAAGGTAATTGTCTTTACTTAAAGTTAACTGACTGTAAACTTTAAGGACATCGACAAAATACCTTCATAGCAACATCTGAAATGGTGTGTGACCAAACTGTTTTAAGTCCTCTTTGCTTTCAGCAAGCAAGGTTGTATCATCTGCATATAGCATGTTGTTGATGAGTCTTCCTCCAATCCTGATGTCACTTTTTTCTTCATATAATCCAGTTTCTTGGATCATTTGTTAAGCATGCAGATTGAATAGGTATGGTGAAAGAATGCAACCTGGGCGCACACCTTTCCTAATTTTAAAACATTCAGTGTTCCCTTGTTCTGTTCAAACAACTGCCTCTTGGTATATATACAGGTTCCTCATGAGCACAATTAAGTGTTCCAGAAGACTCATTATCTGCATTGTTGTCCATAGTTTGTCATGATCCACACAATTGAAAGCCTTTGCATAGTCAGTAAAGCACAGGTAAACATCTTTTTTATATTCTTTGCTTTCAGCCAAGATTTATCTCACATTAGCAATGATATCCCTCATTCCATGTCCTCTTCTGAATTCAACTTGAGCCTCTGGAAGTTCTCTTTCAATGTATGGTTGCAGCTACTTTTGTATTATACTTAGCAAAATTGTATTTGTATATGGCAATAATTATATTGCCCAGTGATTTCTGCATTCCGTTGGGTCACCTCTCTTTGGAATGGGCATAAATACAGATCTCTTCCAGTCAGTTAGCCACTAGTTACCTTCCAAATTTCCTGGCATAGATTAGTGAGTTCCTTCAGGGCAACATCAGTTTGTTGAAAGACTTCAATTTGTATTTCATCAATTTCCCATGTCTTGTTTTTTGCCAATGCCTTCAATGCACTTTGGACTTCTTCCTTCAGGATCATTGGCTCTGGATCACATGCTACCTCTTGAAATAGTTGAACATCAACCATTTCTTTTTGGTACAGTGACTCCTTCTATCTTCTTTTGATGCTTTCTGCAACGTTCAATGTTTTGCCTATAGAATTTTTCAATAATACAAGTCAAGGCTGGAATTTTTTCTGCAGTTCCCTCAGCTTGAGAAATGCTAAGTGTGTTCTTCTCCTTTGGTTTTCTAACTCTGGATCATTTACCTTTCGTTATAATATTTGACTTTGTCTTCTTGGGCTGACCTTTGAATTTTTCTGTTCAGCTCTTTTACATCCTCATTTCTTCCATTTGCTTTAGCATCTCTATGCTGGAAAGCAAGTGTCAGAGTCTGTTCTGACATGCATTTTGGTCTTTTCCTAATGGTAGTTTCCTAATACATTGCTAATGGTAGTTTAAAATTAAAGTGGTACAACTGCTATAGAAACTGGTATTTCTTAAATAAAGGTAACATGTCCCCTGTGAAGTAGCAATTCATTTCCAAAATAAAAGAAGTAACACCTTGTGTTCACAGCTGCTTTATTCAGAATAGGCCTAAACTTCCATTGAAAGATGAGTGGGCGTAACTATAGTATAATCATATGATAGATACAGAATGAACTAGAGATATATGTAAAAATTTTGATGAAGCTTAACAAGAAAGTACATTAAACTAAAGAAGTCAGTTCTGGTGTGGTGTTGTGGGATAAGTACTAGGCTGCTGTCTTAGGCTGGGTTATCTAGAAAAGCAAAAACAGTAAGGCTCATACATGTATATATCATTCTTGTTAATTGCCATCAAGTTGGTTCTGATCCGTAGTAACCCTGTATAGGGTTTCCAAGGAATAGCTGGTGAGTTTAGACTGGTGACCATGAGATTCAAACCCACTTTGCAGTCCAACATATTAGCCCACAGCGCCACACCAGGACTCCACATGCATATATAGAGAGAAGTTTAGATCAAGGAAATGACTCACACAGATATACAGTTGGTCAGACCCAAGTTTGTAGGTTAGATACCAGACTGCAGGCTTCTGACTCATGTACTCACAAGGCTGGTGAATCCAGATCAGAAGGTCAGACAGCAGGAAGGTAGGCAGATCCAGCAGGTAAGAAGGCAAGCTGCTACCAACTCCCAGGATTGGTAGGTAATAGAGAAGATCACTGGCTCAAATACAAAGTACCAGAGGTTGGAGCACAAGCCAGATGCAAGATCCACATCCAGTAGAGAGCAAACAAGTTTAGACTGAATGTCTAATATATTGGAAGCAGCTACATTTCTGAGGAAGCTTCCCTGCAACTGATTGGCTGCTCATAGCGGACTTCATCATAAAGTTGATTCAGTTATACTAAATCTCATCACGGGGAAAATTACATGTTAAACCTGGACATCCTGGCCCAGCCAAGTTGGCATAAAACCTTAACTGTCACAACTGCCAACCCCAAGGTCGACAGTTCAAACCCACCATCTGCTCCTCGGAATACTCTATACATTGTTTCTATGAGTTTGGACCAACTCAGGGACACATAACAACAACAAAGAAGCCAGAGTCAAAAGAGATCAAACTGCATCATTCCCTTTATAAAATGTTTAAGAACAGGCAAAACAAATCTACAGTAAAAGACATCAGAGCAGTGATTGCTTGTAAGGATGGCAGTAGTTTGTTTGGTTCAAATTTAGACAGGTGATGCATTTTTTAAAACTCATCAAAGTGTCTGTCCATGAAAGAAATGTGTATTTCACTGCATGTAAAACTTTTCTAAACAACTGAAAAGTAAAGACTGCTAGGCATGCTCAAAAACTATGGCCGAGTTTGGGAAGTTATTGGTTATGTGTTTCCTTTTATACAGCCAGGATGAGATTTTAGTTTAGTACTCAGCCCAGAGTCACATTGTCTTTAATGAGCTAAAGCCACAATCTTATAAAAACAACCTCCACTGCTGTTGTCCCCATTAAGATAATTACATAGGCAATGTATCCAGTATTGTACTGCGGAAGAAAGTGAAGACTTGGTGGCATACAGACAAGAAGCTACATTTAAAATATTACCTTTAATTTTGCAGTCTAAAAAGGCATATTTTAAGATCTTAGATATAGATTACTTTCTTTGGCAGTTTATTACTAGAATATTACTAACATGATAAATACTTTTAAATGTATCTATGTACTACATGCTCCAAATAGGTCAAAACCATTGAATTCATATTTCTTATGTGTAAAACATGAAGATTGTGCATATAATTTTAAAATGGCACTGATTGTACTGGGCAGATGTAAAAATCGTATTAGTCACTGCTCTCATTGAGACCCTAATTATGTGTTTACTATAGTACCTTCTTTTGTTTTGTACCATATTACCCTTCTTCAGAAGTAAAATGAAATAAATGAACTTTTCATGCTTTTCTAGTTTTTTTTTATGTTATTTGTATTTTTGCACTATGAAAATACATTAAACATTCAGATATGTTAGAAATTGTGAAAAAGAATGTTTCTAGAGCCAAGAAGAAAATGCTTTTAATTTTAAAGACTGAGATTTAGTTTAGTCTTGGATGCCATTATAGTGAATAATGGGAACTGATCCTAGACTTCAAAAGAAATATAACCATATGGTCTTACCATTCAGCATTTAATGCTGCTCTGAATTTCCAGTTAGACCCCAAACTTTTCATTTCCCTAGTGTTCCCGCTCACCTTTGTCATCATACAAAAATGAAAGGAATTTGAAACTCTTTTTCATGTTTTCTGAAATACGTACTAATGCTGTGAAATGTTTGTTTTTTAGGAGAATCAGGTTTTACAAAGAGACAAAAAAAAAAAAAAAAAAAAAAAAAAAAACCCTGAAATACATATATTAAAAGGGCTGGAAGAAACTGTTGTTAAGTGCTGTTGAGTCGGTTCTGATTCATAGCGACTTTGTGCAGGGTTTCCAAGGCTGTATTTCTTTACAGGAGCAGAAAGCCTCATCTGTACCCAACTGCTAACTGAGGCTTTCATTGGGAACAGAGCTTTTACTTCTTACTGTATACACTTCCCCCCAAATGTGGTGGGATCACGGGTAAACTTTGCTTTCATTTTGTACCTATTTTTGCATTTTTCAAGTAAAAAAGCAACTGAGAACAACAGCAACAACAACAACAACAACAAAACATTCCTGAAACATTCATCAGATCCACTGGGTTAATTGCTGAAACTCCAAAGTTTATTACTTTTAAATATTAACTACTTAAAATGATTCAGAGATCAAAATGATTAATCCCTCTCAGTCACTATAAATGTCAGCGATGGGATTAAAGGATTTAGATGGTCATGTTTACTCAACCTTAAATTTCTGTACTTAAAGACACAAGTTAAATAGCTCCAGTTTATCATTGTTTCATGTTAATGCTTTCCCCTTAGCTTTCTCTTTTAGCTCCCTTGCCTAACTGATTGTTAACTAATTTTGGCTGCCAAGTTGACAAGTGCTTCTTTCTGGCATGGTGGCCAACCAGCTTTGTAGATTATCTTCCAGAGGCTGTGAGCAGATAGATGTAGTTTATATCCCTCCTCCTGACACAGTGGGAGTAATCCTTTCCCCCTGCCTTGTCCTTTGTTGGTGTAATGTCTTGAGCCCCCAGCTTACTGCTAAACTTGTATCCAGTTCTTTGCCATGTTGCCAATTTTGGATCCACATTGTGAATCACTGTGGTGATGCTTCAATCAGAATTATTAAACTCCTGCAGCTTCAAGTCAAACCATAGTCATGTTTGTACTAATACCTGCTGCAGGTTGACTGTCAGATATCAGCAGATGCGTTGGAGACATATTGTCATCATTAGGTCTTGTGATGTTCTAAAGAAATTCATACTAAGAAAAAATAAGAAGCAAATTCATTTTCAGAATGCTTTTGATAAACACCATGTTTTAAAGTTATTTCTCTAATTACAAGTGGTTGCTAAAATTAGTGTGTGTGTGTGTGTGTGTGTGTGTGTGTGTTTTGTTTTGTTTTTTTTGGTAGCTGTCATTAACTGCCATTGAGTCGATTCCAACCCATAGCGACCCTGTAATAGGGTTTCCAAGGCGCAGCTGGTAAGCTTGAACCAGTAGGTTATATAAATTCTTCATAATATATGTTGAAGAAGATGTTCTTTCTTAACAAATCAGCAGATTCACAAGCTAATTTTTATCTTTTGTGCCACCAAATCTTCCATTTCAGTATCCACATGTTTTTTTCTTCCCTAGAGGCTTCACAACACTTCTACAACAACAACAACAGAGGCTTCACAAAGCTTATCTTAAAGAAAATGCATGTTCCCCAGGGCCATTTGTTCTTGCCTGATTTCTCTGCTTACAAATAAACATGATTTTCCTTCCTCACCATCATTTCATCAATTTCACCATAGTGGAAGTTTCTCTTTTCCTCTAACAGAGGCACCCTTCTTAACTGTTTTCGGGATGACTGCTGAGGTGGCCACCTACAGTGACCTACATGAAACTTGTATTTTAAATAATAAATGAGATTACAGTGAAACCTGTGAGCCAAATTACATGAGACTGCCTTATATTTCTTCACTTCACAAATTTTCCACCTTTAAAAGAATGTCTTAGCACGTTTCTATGTCTTCTTTTAATGGAAAATACTTGAGCTTTTCTTCACGGGCAAGTTTCTGCTTACACAGTTTCCAGCTACCACAGGTTTTACTCCAGCAATTTGAGGTAACCAGTGTGCATTTGGCTAGGGATGTTAGTAGTTTATTAATACATAAATTAAGCTAATAGTTGAAGATAATCGTATAATACATCCAGAGTAAAAGAGGAAAGGAGGAGTTTAAGGTGTCATTTTGTTGCTTTTGTTATAGTATGAGTTGAAATCCATTCAGCAGTAATGGGTTGTTATTGCTGCTAATGAGACTTAAAGTCAGTTTTTTAAACTGTAGTTTTCTGTAGGACCTTGTTAGTAAAGGCATAGGTCTTCATTAAGATTTCTATTTCTTGCTCAGGATGTATATTCTGTTCAAACAGTGACAAATATAACTTTAAAAGGTTAAAGAATTAAAGTATCCATAAAGTCTGCATTAAAACTCAAAAAAGTTATATATGTGTTTCTATTACTCTATGATCTTTTTACCATTTTGCAAGCACAGCAAAAAGACAATCCTAGATAAGATGCTGGTCACTCTGTTTCCGCTGAGTACCACAAAAGAAGTACCAGCACATCTCATTCATGATGTAGGCCATGTTCACAGGTGGTTGCTAACCACTGATATGCCATGTGCTATACTCACCCCCTAAGGAGCTGGTATCATAGTGTTTCCGTACAAGTCAGGATGTTAACCTCAGGATCAGAAGTTCGAAACTACCAGCTGTTCCACAAGAGAAAGATGAGGCTCTCTGTTCCCATAAAGATTTGCAGCCTCAGAAACCCAATGTTGCTTGTTGTTGAGGTCTGTCCAGTCAGTTCCGACTCATAACGACCCTGTATAGGGTTTCCAAGGAGCGACTGGTGAGCTTGAACTGCCAACCTTGTGGTTCAAACTGACCTTGCAGTCCAGTGCATTAACCCACAGCACCACACCAGGACTCCCAGAAACCCTATACAGAGTTACTATGAGTCGGAACCAACTCCACAGCACACAAACACCACCACCACCACCATGCTCATCCCACAGAGGAATGTCATTCCATGTCTGAGAATAACTAATCCCATCCGTACATCAACCAAAGAAAATAATTAAAGACAGATCTGATTATTTCTTTTTATTACATTTACAACACTTCTTTACCCATTATCCGTACTAAGTTTTGTGGAAGAAATGGTTGGTTATTCTTCTTTGAAATAATCCCTATGTGATGAAGTAAAGGATAGGATTATAATGGGAAAAAAATAATGCTACCTTAATTCTTACACAATCTCGTTTCTTTATAAAATGTGAGACAGGACTTTTTAAACCCTAGTTTCCACAAAAGAAGGTAATAAGTTAATTTTGAAGCTATTGAATAGAAACTATCAGAAAACAAGTCAAGAAAATATATTTTTTTAAAGAAAGAAGATTGGCTTTAACTTTTCTTTTTAGGAATTATTGAAATAGCTATTATGAAAAATTTCAAAACTTATAAAGACAAAACTTTAATATTTACATATTCAACTTTGTTATGGATTCCTCTATATCCTTCTCCACCTTTAATTTTGCTCAAAGTCATAAACACTTATATTTTCTGCTACTATTCGAAATGCAAAATACATGCGAGAGCTGGACAGTGAATAAGGAAGACCATAGAAGAATTGATGCTTTTGAGTTATGGTGTTGGAGGAGAATATTGAAAGTGCCATGGGCTGCCAAAAGAACCAATAGATCTTTTTTGGAAGAAGTGCAGCCAAAGTGCTTCTTGGAGGCCAAGATGGCCGAACTTCATCTCTCGTACTTCGGACATATTGCCAGGAGGGACCAGTAGCTGGAAAAGAATATCATGTTTGGTAAGGTGGAGGGTCAGAGAAAAAAAGGAAGACCCCCAACGAGATGAATTGGCCAAGTGGCAGTATTGATGGACTCACGCGACAGTAGTGAGATTGGCCCAGGATCAGGCAGTGTTTCGTTCTGCTGTGCATAAGGTCACTCGCTATGAGTCGGTACTAACTCAATGGCACCTAACAACAACAATTCTTCCTTTTTCCCTAATGTTATATATAATAATCTACTTTTTTTTTTCCACTTAAAATAGTTTTAATTTGCTTTAAGAAAATATAGGTCTAAACTCACTCATTTTGCAATTGTTGTGGATGTTGTTGAGTCGGTTCCTACTCATAGTGACCCTGTGTACAACAGAACACAACACTGCCTGGTCCCATGTCATCTGCGCCATTTTGTGTGTGTGTTTGTGTCCATTGTTGCAACCACTTTGTTAATCCATCTTACTGAGGCTCTTCCTCTTTTCTGCTGACTCTTACTTTACCAGAGATTGATCCCTCCGAAAACACATCCAAAGAATGCAAGACAAAGTCTCACCATCCTCACTTCTAAGTATGGTAAAGGATGCAGCCCTATAGCACAACTTTCCTGATTTTAAACCATTCATTGCTCCCTTTTGTTCTATGTGAATGACTGCCTCCTGCTCTGTGTTCAGGTGTGCATGAACACAATTAAATATTCTGGAATTCTCATTCTATGTTACTCATAGTTATGAGCTATATGGAAATCTCACAATAATCCATATTGTGGTTATATAATGCATTTAACCAACTACATTCTGGTAAATATCCATTACTTTTACTTTTTGAAAAATACCAACTAAACATTTCTTTTGTAAATATGCTTAAAAAAAGACGTTATTTATTTCAACAGGATATAGTCCGAAAGATAGATTTACTGAACTAGATTTTTTATCATTGTATTTTATAAATATTAAAAAAAAAAAAAAAAATCCCTGTGTAGGGTTTCTGAGGAATGGCTGATGGGTTTGAACCACCCACCTTAGTTACCAGTCCAATGCTTATCCTATAGTGCCACACCAGGACCTACAGGAAGATATAAACAGATTAAAATAAAGATATCAAGAAGAAAGGCAAAGAAGAAAGAATAAAATAATAGTGAATTCACATAACTTATCAATTGCTTTTTAAAAAAAAACAATGCTTTTTGGTTCCTCACCACATTTTAATATTAATTACCCACATTATAATACCTCACAGCAAAATTCAAAGTCCAATGCACAGTGTGCTTTAAAGGGAATCAAAGATAATGAGTATTGACGAGGATGTAGAAAAATTGGGGTCCTCATACACTGGTAATGGGATTATAAATAGTGCAACCACTTTGAAAAACAGTTTGTAGCTTCGTAAAAAATTAAATATATACCAGAACTCCTTAGAGGTACCACATTGTTAGGTGCCATCGAGTCAACACTGACTCATAGCAACCTTATACACAACCAAACAAAACACTGCCTGGTGTCACGCCAACCTCACAATCATTGCTAAACCTAATCCCATTGCTGCCACCACTGTGCTAACCCATCTCTTTGAGGGTCTTTCTATTTCCCTTGGACCCTCCACTTTACCAAACATAACTATGAGAGACAAAGTCTGGTCATCCTGGCTTCCAAGGAACATTCTGACTGTAGTTTTTCCAACACAGATTGGTTTGTTCTTTTGGCAATCCATGGTGCTTTTAATGTTCTCCTCCAACACCATAACTCTAATGCATCAATTCTCCTACCATCTTCCTTATTCACTGTCCAACTTTTACATGCATTTGAGGTTATTGAAAATAACATGACATAGGTCAGGCACACCTTGTGGCAGGAGGCTGACTTGCAGAATAGGGTGCTCTTTGAGCATTTACTGACAGTGTTAAAGGAAATTCATAACACTTTTCTGAGCAGGGCAGAGACCAATGGGTTATAGAGCCAAGAGGTCCAGGAGGAGAAAGGCATGCCTGCAGTATAGCTGAAAAGAGGGGCTCTTGCCTGGGGAACCTTATAATCCCACAATTCCACTCCTAGATATACGAGTGCAAAACTAAGAACATGTTTGACTTCTTCCAGCTTCACAAGGGGGAAAGAAAATCAAACTGAAAATCAGCCCAACATTGATCCCTATAAGTCAGAGTTTAGACATGCCTCCACTGTTCAACCTTCTTTATTCTATTCTGATACCAACCATCCTTCCCACAGCCCCGTACTTCTCTGCTGGATTCAATAATCCATTGCAATGGACTCACAGAAGTTACAGACAATATTAAGGAAGTGAATAGGGTACATTTCGTGATCAGAAACTTACTCAGGATACAGCAGTTCTTTGGTCAAGAACACCTCTTCTCAGCTGTACTGCAGACACACCTCTCCTCTGGGGCCTCCCGGGCCCGTGACCCACTGGTCTCTGCCCTGCTCAGGCAAGTGTTAGAAAGTTCCTGTAACACTGTCAGTAAATGCACAAAGGCATCTTTTCTGCATTCCAGCCTCCTGCCAAAAAGCAATCAGCCTCACTCTTTCTGTGGGCCAGAAGCCTGTCTCTTCATCTTTCTGAGTCTCTGCTGCCTCTGCCACTGCTTCTGCAGTGCGTCTCAGGTCTCAAAAGATCTGCTCAAGGCTCTTCTTTCTTATTGGTTGCAGAATAGCAAAAACAACCAATCCCTGCACTGAAGTTCATCACGCCCTGTTTGCATGGTCTGGTGTGACCCAGATCAGCACTGGACTTGAACCATAAGGTCTGCAATTCAAATCCACTACCTTGGTTTTGAACCATAAGGTGGGCAATTCAAACCCACTACCTGCTTTTTAGAAACCCTATACAGGGTCTCTATGAGTCAGAACCAACTTGTTGGCACTCAACAACAATGAAAACCCAATCATTTGGTGGGAGTTATGAAGATTGGATATGTGAGCCATAGTAAGCCATTCGGTACTGCAGTGAGATACCTAAGAGGAACGAAAACATGTCCACACAAAAACTTGCATACAAACATTGATAGCACCATTTTTCATAATAGACAAACAATGGAAACAACCCAAATGTCTATCAAGTGATAAATGAACAAAGGGAGGTATATTCATACAATGGAATGTTGTTTTATTACTAAAAAAGGTATTAGGCATTAATCCATGTTGTTGTTGTTAGGTACCATTGAGTCAATACTGACTCATAGTGACCCAATGCACAACAGAACGAAACATTGCACAATCCTGGGCCAGCCTCACAATTGTTGCCACGTTTGAGCCCATGATGCTGTCACTTGGCCAATCCATCTTGATGGGAGTCTTCCTCTCCTTCTCTTACCAAACATGATATCATTCTCCAGCGATTGGTCTCTCCTGACAATATGTCTGAAGTATGAGAGACAAAGTCTGACCATCCTGGCCTCCAAGGAGCACTCTGGCTGCACTTCTTCTAAAACAGATCTATTTGTTATTTTGTCATCCCATGGCACTTTCAATATTCTCCTCCAACACCATAACTCAAAAGCATCAATTCTTTTATGGTCTTCCTTATTCACTGTCCAGCTTTCACATGCACATGAGATTATTGAAAATACCATGTCTTGGGTCAGGCACACCTTAGTCCTCAAGCTGACATCTTTGCTCTTCAGCACTTTCAAAAGGTCTTGTGCAGCAGATTTGCCTAATGCAATACGTCATCTGATCTCTTGACTGCTGCTTCCCGTGAGTGTTGATGGTTAATCCAGGAAGAATGAATTCCTTGACAACTTTAATACATAATTAATACATTAGTACATACTACTATATATATATATATATATATATATTAACCTTGGCAGAAGTCAGTTTAAAAAATAATATATAGTATGATCACCTTTATATAAAATATCCAGAGTAGGAAAATTTAAAGAGACAGAAAATAGACAAGAATGGTTGCCTAGGTGTGAGTGCTTAGGGAAAAATGGGAAAACTCTTTGAATGTGATTGCTAATTGGTTCAGTGTATCTTCTGAGAATTACAAAATAGGTTGTTTGTATAACTCTTTGAATATACTGAAAAAAAATGAATTTTTCACTTTAAATAAGTTGTTGGTGGTGGTGGTTGTGTACTATGGAGTCATAGTGACCCTGTAAATCTTGACAAGAACAGAAAACCTTATCTTTCTCCCATGGAGTGGTTAGTAGATTAGAATTGTTGACCTTGTGTTCAGCAGCCCAACTCATAACCCGCTATGCCATCAGGGCTCCTTGAATTATATGGTATGTGAACTGTATTTCTAACGCTGTTAAAAAAAAGAAGAAAGACTAACAAAATAACACAGAGAGAGAGAGAGACAATGAGAGAGTCAGAACCCTATACTTTTGAGGAGAAGGCTCAAATAGTGGATGGACTGCTCCCCTCCTGAGGTGATGGAAGTGTAATTAGGAGACTTACCCCTTACTCACAAGAGAAAATAGAGTGATATCTTGTCTATTAGTGAGCAGCACTTTGCATTACAACTTTGAAAAATGTCTCCCCGGCCTGATTAGTTGATAGACAACTATGTTGTTTTTGTTAAGTGCCATTGAATCAGTTCTGACTCTTAGGGACCTTGTGTAGGGTTTCTGAGGAGTGGCTAGTGAGTTTGGATTGCCAACCTTGCGGTAATCAATCCAGTGCTTATCATACACCACTACACAGGATTCCTTAGCCATGGTATGAAAATAAGACCAAATAGGTAACCCACTTTTCCAATCCGTCTTCTTTTATTAAAGGGGTAGCAGTGCTGTTAAGTCATCCCACTTGAAGTTCTTGCTCTTATGACATCCTTTCCAATTTGTCAGATAACTTCACTCATTATTTAAAATGTGAACTTTTTAAAGGATGATACAATCTGTCTAGGGGCTTAATTTTTCTTTTATGCATTTTCAAATTTATGAGTGTTATAAAACAAAAATGCCTTGCCTAACCCAAGCTGACCTGGCCTTTTAATCACAATGAATTCCATCCTTAGTATACTTTATTCTTGATACAATTTATTATTTTGGTATTGCTTCAAGCTGTAATGGGAAACTCTGTTGTTGGCCTTGCTATCAAGGTTACCAAAACTCAGTGTGCAGTAGATAAATCCAGCGAAACAAAATAAACATCAAGAATGTAAAGTATAAAGATAAAAATTAATACAATTGTGTTCAATCATTACAAATAACCCATGACTTTTCCAATCAGAAGAAACCATGGAAAATTAGAATACGAATTATCTTTATCTGCCTTCTCTATAATGCCTTGTTCTGCCTTTTCTATAATGCCTTAAAGTCCTCTTCACAACAATCCTACCCCGATCTTTCCACTCCCATGATACCGCAGCCGTCTCTTCTCAGTAGGGATCCTTTCTTCTTTTCAATGTCCTTGTATTTGTCAAACTTTTATCTATTTTCTGTAAGTAAAAGCAATATTGTTAAGTATTTCTGTATTTGTGGAAATGATGTAATAGAATAATTCATTTTGTTAGTCTATTGTGCTAAGGAGCTCTGGTAATGTAGTGGTTATGAGTTAGACTGATAACCTCACAGTCAGCAGTTGGAAACTGCCAGCCATTCTGTGGGAGAAAGATGAGGCTTTCTGCTCCCATAGAGATGTACAGCCTCAGAAACCCTGTGCAGGATCTCTGTGAGTTGGAACCCACTCCATGGCACACAGCCACCACCATTATGCTAGGTCTTTCCTGGAGGTCTTTTGCATAAAAGCAAGGGATCCTGAAAGTATGGATCTTTTACCAAACAATGAGAAACGACAACAGTAGCCACAACAAGTCTGAGATAAAGATCTGTTTGAATGAAGGAAATTTCTTAAGTCAAAGTCAGCATTGGTGGTGGTGCGGCTATTATACAGCGATTTGAGTCTGGTCCTCTTCTCAACCCCAAATGGTATATTTCTTTATGATTATGAATTGCATTTGTCTAGATGCTTATTTTTAAAGCCAATTTCTATTTGAAGCCCTGGTCAGCACTGTAGGATAAGCACTGGACTGTAAGGTTAGTTTGAACAGCAAGGTCCCCACTTCGAACTCACCAGACGCTCCTTGGAAACCTTATGCAGGCTTGCTGTGAGTCGGAACTGACTAGACAGACTGAACAATCTCTCATTTAGCTCTGAGATGGCTAGTCACATTTACAGAAGCTGTCTCTTGAAAAATCATGAAAGCCTTGAGAGGTAAAGAAGCTAGCTGAGAGGCATAATATGACATGAACAGAGTTGTAAGTAGCTTTTACTTAAGCTCTCTGAGGCCAGGTGTAAAGTATTGCATTAGATCTTAAATTCTAAGCACTTGTTTTTCAAAAAGCTGTTGTTTACAGTAGGAGCCATAACTCCATTGTGAATCTTGACCTACATTCAGCCTCTATAATGAGTTCATTCTGACCATTAACTGACAAAGTAAAAGCTTTGCCCACAAGCAGAGGGCGTTTGAAAGAGAAGTACTAGAACTCCCCTAACCAGTCCAGAGAGGGGCAGTCTTTCCCTCAGGGACTTGTCTGGGTGTGCCCTTAATGGAAATTGGGCCACCAAGACCACATGGTCATGAGTCATACTCCCATCAAATTGGTCTAAAGGTCCCAGAACCTGTAATGTTTTCTAATCTACAGTAGTGTGCATATTTCAGTCGTGGTCCCTTGTCCAACTTCTGTTGTCCCAAAGGAGACAGTGATGGATTAATCTGCTGCCAATCACTATTTTGTGATGAATTTCCTTTGTTTTCTGTGTTCTATAATTAGCAGCATGACCATGAATCCTTTGGACACCATATGGCTTCATGCTGATAGTCTCCCTCATCTGGGTACTTTCTCTTTGTCCTGCTTATGACTTAATAAAGAGGTTTATTTAAACTGTGCTGAATATGTTGTCTTTTGGACTCTTGGTGTGGCGCTATAAAATAAGCACTAGACTGCTAACTGCAAAGTTGTTAGTTCAGCGCTACCAACCACTCCTCAGAAACCCCTATTCAGAGTCGCTTAGTCGAAACCGACTCCATGGCACTTGACAATAATAACAACATGTGGTCATTGCCCTTCCCTAAACCAGTTGACCTTGAGTCTATGCCAACTCATTGTGAACCCTTCAGTCAGAGTAGAACTATGATCCATTGTGTTTTCAATGGCTACTTTTTCAGAAGTAGATCATCAGGCCTGAAACACTTCTGGGTGGATTTGAATCACATAGGAGCCAACCACATTCTTTCCTCCTGGAAACTATAAGAGTATTTTAAATTCAATTATGGAAATCTAAATCAGATTCTTCCTGTTGTTCTTGCTTTCTAGCTTGCATTTCAAAAACAGTCCTTGTGAGCTTCAGATCATTGTGAGACATTGATTTCAGAGAGTCCCATATTTAAGGTTCGAGGTAGTCATATCAATTCGTAGGGATCATATGTTAGATATTTAATTATAGGCTGAACTGCATTTGCATACCTGGGTAGCAAATAATGAAAGTGTATACTTCTTTACTTTCTTTCATAGCATAGATTTTTGCATCACAATGGCAGTAGTGTGAAAATTATGTCACTAGTGTGGAAAATGTTTCCAGTTGCATTTCAGAGACTAGAAAGAGAGTTTTAATGTCTTTTAACTTCTCTCTTATTTTTATTCTCAAATGTGGGTACCTCCTAAAATAGAGGAAAGAGGCAGGCAATTGTTGTCATTTATTTTTATTTTCCACAGTACAGAATTTTTGCGTGTGTATTGTTCTTATTTTGAAGAATCAGTATATCTGATGATAACATATAACTGTTTTAGGCCCTTTTCTTTAATCTTCCCCCATTTTGAACTTGGCCTGTAAATAACAGGGAGCAAGCTCTTCTTTCCACAGCTATTGCATTCCCTGCCCTTGGTGACATTGGCCTTGTTTGCATTCATTTTCCTGAGCACTATGCACAGTAATTTTTTTTCTGTCTATAATACTGACAAGACTGTATCTTAACCTCATTAAATTTGCCCACTTGCTCACTCTTCAGTGGGTTTTTTTCCTCTTGATACTTTTTTTTTTTTTCCTTTTGACATACTTTTTGGTTCAGATACTTATTCACATCTCTCTGATAAGCACAGTTTGATTTGTAGCTAATTGTAGTAACTGAGTTTCATTTCTTATGACTGTCATTGTCAGAATTCATTTGGAAGTCTGACAGAGATAAAGCTGATTCCAACTTCTGATATGACCGCAGCAATGAAGCAATTAACCACACTAGTTAAAATGTATTGAGGCCTGGAGGTGCTAATATCTTTACAACCAAATATTTACTATATGGGATATAAATGTTTGGTTTATTTTTCTTAGACAATTCAATATTTTATTCCAAGTAATATATAAAATCCTCTGTATTTAAATACAATATAGGACTCCTGGTGTGGCGCTGTGGATTAATGCACTGGACTGCAAAGTCGGTTTTAACCACAAGGTTGCCAGTTCAAGCTCACCAACCACTTCTCGGAAACCCTATACAGGGTTGCTATGGGTCGGAACTGATGCAATGGCAATTAACAGCAACAATATTTCTCATATCAGCCAGTTAACTTTCAAATTTTCATGGTTTAAACAGATTGGAGTAGTCAAATGGAAACTATAAGTAATATAAATGCTTAATATTTTTTAAAGCCGATTATTATGTATAAGCATTGAAATTAGACAGCATATGTATATTATATTTTGCATATATTTTAATTTTGATTTTAGTACCTCAATCTCAGATGACAATGTTGACAATGAGGCAAGAAATGGAAGAGCAAAAATATGCATCCCTCAAGCAAACATTTTTTCTGTCTTCTCATCTCTGGCATCATAAAACATATGTGAAATTTCAAGAATAAATACAGGATTGGAAAAGTCATTAATAATAGCAGTCATTTTAAAGTGTCACCTAATTTAAACACTTTTGCTTTAACTTATTGCAGTGTCATGAGTTTTATTATGCTCAATTTATTAGTAAAGGCCTGCAGGGTTCACAGCCATTTATTTTTCAGGGAACTTGATTTTATCATTAATTTTTAAATACATAATACTTCCACTTTATTTTTACAGTATACTTTATTTGTAAAAATTGGTTGACTCTGATCAATACAGATGTTTCCAGGTATTTGTTAAAGCAAAAAAAAATCTAGAAAACCTGACTCCAAAACATTCTCCATGTTTTACTCTAAAATCTAAAGTGCATAGGCATACATTTAAATGTATATGTTAATATATATTGCATATATACATATGTACATATATGACAAATATTTATATTAGTTGTTAAGTGAAGGTGGGAAGACTGGCCAAACTTCTGTTGCTAGTTAATGAGAAACTTAGGAAAATCTTTTCTCTTCCAAAGGAGTGACATATGAGTGACATATGAGTCCTGTTGTTTAGGACTAGAGTCAGGACTAGAAACTATGGTGGTACAGTGGTTAAGGCGCACATCTGCTCATCACAAAATTGGTGTTTGGAACCTCTTAAGTCCTCCATGGGACAAAGATGTGGTAGTCTACTTCATGAAGATTGACAGCTTTGGAAACCCTGCTCTATCTGATGATAGGGTCTCTAAGAGTTGGAATCTATTGGATAGTCTCTGGGTTGAATACTGGGTTGTTCTAAGTTTTCATGGTCTGTGCTACTTTAATGTTCATCTCTGCAGGTACTTAATAGACTTAAGTTGACAAAGAAAATCTAACCTGGGACATGTGTGAATCCTCTCCCTCATAATTGATCGTATGATATGCAAAGCTGTTATCTTGAAAATTTGAATGCTTGAGTTTATTTTTAGGGTAATTTTCTTTAAAAAAGAAAGAAAGAATGAACACTAAAGCTAAACATATACTCACTAGTTGTTATTTTTTTTTCCCCCTAATTAGGACAGAATTTTACCCTAAGGCAGTTAGGAGTTTGTGAACCAGCAACTCGAAGAGGACTGGCATTTTGTGCGGAAATGGGGCTTCCCCACAGAGGTTACTCTATCAGTGCAGGGTCAGATGCTGATACTGAAAATGAAGCAGTGATGTCCCCAGAGCATGCCATGAGACTTTGGGGCAGGGGGGTCAAATCGGGCCGCAGTTCCTGCCTGTCAAGTCGGTCCAACTCAGCCCTCACCCTGACAGATACAGAGCATGAAAACAAGTCGGACAGTGAGAATGGTAAGTTTCCATTTTTGCTTTCTATTGTTGGCATTCAGTGCTTCTGTCTGTTTGGGCTCATGATGAGTTGTGTTTTTTCCCTTCTTCCCTTCTTTCATTTCCCTCTGTCTCCTTCATTCCTTCCTTCCTCCTCTCCTTGTCTTCTTTCTAACTCTTTCCTCTGTCTTTCTCTTTTCTTACAATAAAAGGCAAGAAATGTCCTTGAATAATAAGTTTGTTTGTTTTTTTTCCTGGGGGGGGGAATCAATACTTAACATCAAATTGTTAAATTATGCAAGCATCTATGCTGTGTTAACTATAGTTTTGAATAACATTTTAATTGTATACAGAGAAAAAAGATTCGCTTTGATTTATCTTGGACTATGTTACCGGAGTAGCAAAGCAAGTAGTGATAAAGTTTATACCACAGCCAGCTTGTAATCAAAGATGTCTTTGTAGATTCTTCTTGAAGATATCTCAAAGAAGTTGCAGAAACTTAGAATGGATGAGTGAGCACACAGAATAGTTTATTAATGGGGCTCAACTGATTGATGAACAAATTTGATCATGCCTTAAACTTACCAGTTGATGAGAGCAATTGAAATCTTGGAAAAGAGGGACGTGTGGCCTTTGATGTGCTTTGGGCAAAGGATTGCTATGCAGTTAAATCCACACATTCAAACTGAATTTTGGTGTCTCTTATTAGCAGCTTTGCATATTTGTTAAAAAAAAAATCATTTTTATTTATTTCTGGTATATTTTTACTATTGTAAATATAGGATAGTAATTTAAGAAGCAATTATTTTATGTACAATAATCAACTAAAAAGAAAACTTAAATTTTGGACAATGTTATTTCAAGTTAGAAGTGAAGTATCAGCTTCTGTGTAGCAGACAAGAACAACAAATTTCTTGTTTAGCATTACATTTTATCAGTGTATTTGCTGGTCCAGTCTAATTATTACTCCTTTGCATATTCAATGCTTCAAAAAGTGAAAAAGAAAATCAGAATAGAAGATTATGTGAGGTTTGAAAAGAAACACGGTTGTTTTACTGATGGTATTTCATCTTTCTTATGTATTGAGTAACTTTGACAGCTTTGCTTTGTAATAGGAAAGCAGATCTTTGTTAGCTTTCAATTTCGGTTCAGTCACAGTATGAAGTGGTACCTAATGCGTCTTACTGCTTATTAGCTTATTCCTTCTTATTCGTGAAAAATGTCTAATTTAAATTTATTTAAAATTCTTATCTTATGGATACTTTAGTGCATTAAACTAAAGTCAAAATCCATTCACAATATGCACTGAATGTATTTATTTTGAAAGTATCAATTCTTGGTGGATTCTGGCTTTATTTCAACCCAAAACTGGAAATAAGGGAAGTACTTTCTGACAAAATGAGTGTTGGAATCATGCTGCCAACATTTCCCTCATCTAATCAATTCACCTCAGTAAGTCCTCTGTTTATAACAATTTTCATAGTGAATTCAGAAGTCACTACCTCAAATATGTAAGATGGGGTAAACATTACATCCTGCCCGTCTACATCTTCACATTACATTTTGAGAGCAATTACAGGTACAATGGTTGTATTCAAATATGGCACTTGGCATTTGATTTTCCTGAAATGTATGATACAGTTTATAATGGTTATAGAAAGGAAAAGAGTAGAATAATGCATTCAATTCTGAATAATGCATTCAATTCTGCATTATCGACTAGGTAATGTATTCAATTCTGAATATCTGCATCATAGGTCATTCATATCTGTATCTATAAAATATTATTTCTCACACCAGGTCAGCTTGCTCTTAAATAAATCCAAAACCTTTATAGCTATCCCATTCTCTCTATTGGCAACTTTATTTGTACTGGTGAAATATAAACTGCTTTTATGATTTTCTTAATTAGGTGTCTGCTAAAGCCATTTCACAGTGAATTTTCAAAACACGTGCCATTATTTTCTTTTCAGAAAATATAAAGTTGCAAACTCTATAACCATTGGTTAAAAGTATATAATGCCCAAGGAGACCTGGTAACCCAGTGGTTGAATGCTTGACTGCTAACCAAATGGTCAGTGGCTCATATCCCCTAGTGGCCCTGAGGGAGAAAAGACATGGTGATCACCTTCCATAAAAATTACAGTATAAGAATGCGCTGGACTGCAAAGTTGGTTTGAACACAAGATCGGTGGTTCAGGCTGTTCCTTGTAAACCCTATACAGGGTTGCTGGGAGTTGGAACCGACTCAACAGCACTTAACAACAACAACCACATTGGGAAGTTCAGCTCTGTAATACAAAGTGTCTATAACTTGAAATAGACCGCAGAGGGCTTGGTTTGGGGAGTATAGGTCCAGGAATAATGTAATTCTAATGTAGGTGGTCCTGGGCCCACAATTTAAGAAATATTGTGTTAGAGTTAGCTAAAGACATATTAAAAGAAGCCATGGTGACACAATGGTTAAGCACTCAATTGCTAATGGAAAGGTCAGTGGTTCAAACCCACCAGGGATAAAGGAGATAGATCTGTTCCTATAAAAGTTACCACCTAGAAAGCCAATTGGGACACTTCTGTTCTGTCCTATTGAATCACTTATGTGTGGGAATCAACTTGGCTGGGAGGAGAAGACAACTGTTGAATTCCCTATACCACAGCTCTTCTCCATTTGCATTGATTGTTATTAATTAGGAGTCCTGGTGTGGCACTGTGGGTTAATATGCTGGACTGCAAAGTCAGAAAGTGCCTGGTGTGGCCCTGTGGGGTTTTTTTGTTTGTTTGTTTTTTGTTTTTGCTGGATTGCAAACCACAAGGTTGACTGTTCAAGCTTATCAGAAACCTTATACAGGCTCACTGTGGGTCAGAACCTACTTGATGGCACTTAACAACAATGATTATTAGTTAGAGGTGGAACTTGTTCTTCAAGAGATGTAAGAACAAGGAAAGTTGCACTCTTATTTTTCCAAGTGGTTATTTTGAAACGGGATAAAGAAAACCAGGAAAAGAGTATCAAGGGCCTTTCCTTGAAATTCAGAATATTTGGTAGGTAGCATTTGTTATGAGTAAACAGGTCAGCCAAGTTAAGAATATAATGTGTCAAAAGCAAGAGCTTTGCAAAATGATGACTTAAATTTGTATTTACTCTATTCCCAAGATTTGGTTACAGTTGTTTTCTTAAAAACATTTTGATGGTTTATGAATTCCCAGTAAATTCCCAGGTTAGTGAAGAAAACAAAAAGGAAATAAAATAGATAGTAAATAAAAAAAAATAACTCTCAATAGTTACTGCGGTCTTATATATTCAATATATATATCCAAAGGAACATTTCAGATTAATTTATTTATTCTGAACTTTCAGTGATTAGTCAGAAGGAGCAAGATTCCATTTAAAATAATTAATTATATTAAGATTTAGGGAACCATAATTTTCTGAGCTACTTAGCAGATCTTATCATTTTGAATTATGGGATTTAGTGAGAGCACTGAGGAATTTTTCCTTGATGTAAAATATTACGTTCTTTTTCTTAATCTGAATTACAGTAATATCTGAAATTTGTGATCCTACTCCTAACATATTTATAAAAAATATTCTCAAAATGATTACATATTTTTACTATTTAACTTTTTATCAGATATTTATAATACAAACTGAATTACAGAATTCAATACTACTCTCCATCAAATATTTCAAATTGCTCTGATTTTGAAAGACTATTGATTTTCTAGTTACATTGTCCTTTTGTTTGATGATTTCAGTCTAATTTTATTCATTTTTGTATTATATTGAGATACATCCTTGAAAGTTGGGTAACTAAGGATTGGAACAAGAAAGACATGGGTAAAATGACTTGCCAAAATGAAGCAAATTTAGAAAGTAGACACTGATTTTTTTTCTTTTTCCATTTAGTTAACATGGGAGTTTTCATCTAATATTTTCTTTATTTGAAATAACTCCTTTACTCAGAAAAAAAGAATGTTATTCAACATTTGTAAAATTATTCAAACAGAGTGCCCGATGTGATGTTCTAGTTATAACTTCAAAGAAGAGTTTAGTCACTGAAAGGGATTAGATTTCATTTATTTATTGATAAAGAGTCCAACAGTTCAAGTTAAGAAGGTGCTATAACTGCTGTGAGGCTAATGAAATTTTGATGGGCTGAGCATCCCGTGAGAGCAAAAGAACATTCTGAACTTTCGGACCTCGTCACACGTCTGCATGCTAGCAGACATGCAAAACAAGTGATAAAATTTATTCTTTTGCAAAGCTTACTACTCAACAACTATGGGGATTTCAAGTTAAAAAGCTTTCCCAGAGGAAAAAAGAATTTGCGGTATATTAGGTTTCATATAGAATTCAAAATGTTAATCTTGTTATAAATTTAATATATGGGAGTAAATCCTTACTTCACACATTATTAATATTTGTGGTTGTTGTTGTTTTAAGTCAACTGTCACACACTGGGGCAGATACTGGAGGGGAATGATTTGTGACTACCCATTAACAGCCATTCCAGCAAGCTGTTGAAAGGTGACAAAATAAATGTGATGGGACTCCCTAATCTCAGGTAAAATTACTAGTCTGTTCTGGATATTTTAGGCATCTTTCCTGTCTCTGGTGTATCGTTAAAAGATCTCTGACTGAATTTCCACTATCCAGCTTTGAAAGTAATCTGATCTCAATTCCAAATATCTATTTAAATGTCACGAATAAAGGGCTTTTCTCAAAACATTAACGTTTAAGCTTTTGAAATGTTTGCATGTGCATCATTTCCCAGAAGAAGCTGAACATACTTTATCCTTTGTCATCCAGCAGTGTGGTATCGTGAAAGGTGCTTGGATTCACAGTCACACTGGGTCAGGGTTCAACTCATTTCGTTCATCTCTTCAGATTGTTTCCTTCTGAATCACTCACAGTAGAAGTTCTCAGACTTTTCTGTCTGTCTGCTACATTTGTCAGTTTTACTACTAGCTCCAGAGACATGGAACTGTCTCATACTTGAGATCCCTCATCTGATTCCTTCTCCATCACCATGACCTCTTAGAATCTCATCAGTAAAGATGACCTTTGGCATTAAACAGACCAAGAGATGCTGGCACTCCTCTTAGACCTCTGTCATGTAATGATGTGGAGCTTTGAGAGCCTCGTTGGAGTGCAGTGGTTGAGAGCCTGTGGTCCAGAGGTAGACCACTTGGCCAAGATTTGGTTCTATTCTCCTTAGGGTAAAATAATGTTAACAGTAAGAAGTATACAGTCCACCGAAGGTTATTGTGAGGACTAAATGATTTCAAATATATAATGTGCTTAGAACAGTGTGTAACATCTATTAAGTTCCAAATAGGTGTTTGTTACTATTTGTAAATGGTATTATTTATAAAAGGTAGACAATTATAAGCTATGGTTTTAAATATCAAATATGTACATATTTGGTCCCACAGTAAATATCCCTTCATTTTCGGAGATTAAAATCCGGAGAAGAGCCTACTTCCTGAAAACCAACCACTGAAAATCTTATGGAGTAAAGTTCTACTCTGGCATATATGGGGTTGCAGTGATTAAGAGCTGACTCTATAGCAACTATTATTTTTCCCCCTCCTCTCTTAAACTGTCTCCCAACCCCCACACTACCTCCATATCTTTCTTAATCTCCCTTGGTCTGCATTAGTCAAGTGTTTGTACTTTTGGCAAGATGAGAGAGAACTAATGGTCTTCTGAAGAAAAGGCACTAATGATTTGCATAGTCTGGAATTTCTGTCACCATTTATTGACTCTTTTATTTTCCTCCAAAACCCTACATCATTTTTCATTTACTATAATTAAATGAATGTGCATTGAATAGTGCTGATAATTAGTCTGATGTCTGTACACTTCAAAGACTTTAGCATACTCCCTCCCCTCCCAGCCAAAGGAAATTTAAAAAGTAGTATTTCCCTTAAAGGCATGTTATTTAGACAGCCAGTCAATTAAAAGACAGCTTAACTGATGCTCACCAGTTCACACAATAAAATAAATTATTCCCCTAAAGACTTTATGTCTTACCTAGGGTCTTAGTAATATACCTGTCATGTTGTTGTTGTTAAGTGCCGTCAAGTTGGTTCTGAATCATAGTGACCCTGGATAGGGTTTCCAGGGTGTGGCTTGTGAGTTTGAACTACCGACCTTGTGCACCTCTTGTAGGACCCCACTAATGTCACCCTAATTGCACAGGATACTAAAATATCAAGATCTTGTTTGTCTAACAGACAGGGTACAACACTAAAGTACAATATTTTTCAGTGTAATAGATACTTGCTTTGCACACATTAATACACCTTTCAGGGAGCCAATTTACTTCTCCTTTATAGTAGTATTTGAGAAATCGTCTTTCTCTATTGATAGATAAAATCTAAAAGTTGAGCTATTGTGCCTTAGAAGGAAAAAGGTATAACTCCTAAGCCAATTTGATAAACTATTGTAGTTACACTGGGCACATCAATCTCTCAATAGAGAACTTTAGCTATTTTACAATCCAAATTACCATGTCAGGCAGAATATGTACTCTGGAAGAGAAAGCAGTGCAATTTATTTTCTATTTGAGCAACTGCATATAGGTGGGAGTCCTGGTGTGGCGCTGTCGGCTAATGTGCTGGCCTGCAAAGTTGTTTGAGCCACAAGGTCTTAACGGCACTTAACAACAACAGCCACAACATATAGATGAGAGAGAGGAAATGTAATGCATTGGACTGCAAGGTTTGAATTGTAATTGTAATTGTAATTGACTGCAAGGTTGAAGCTTACCAGCTACTCCTCGGAAACCCTATACAGGATGGCTATGAGTCAGAACTGACTCAGTGGCACTTAATAACAACAGGAAAAACAAATAGTTACATTACTGCCAAAATGGAGCGGAGACAGTGTCTGACCGCCTCTCACTGCACAGGGAGAAGAATCTCCAGCCCAAAGCTGATTCCTATGAGTTAGAGGTCAGACCTGCCTCAACCCTACAGGCTTCTACGCCCTATTCTGACACAAACCATCCCTCTCACAGCACTCTACTCCTCTGCTATGTTCGATCATCTGTTGCAATGGCCATGCACAACTCACAAGCAATACTCATGACTACAGAGTTTATTAGGAACGTTAACAGGGTACAATTCAGGATCAGAAGCAACTCAGGAGACAACATTGCTCTAGTCAAGAGCACCTCTTCTCAGCTATACCAATGGTATACTTCCCTCTTACTTGGCTTCTTAGCCATGTGCTTCCTTGGCCTCCGTCCTGCTCTGGCAAGTGTTGCAAGCCCCTTTAGCCCTGTGGATAAATACCCAAAGGGTCTGTTCTGTAAATCAGCCTCCTGCCTGAAGACACTCAGCTCACTTGGTCTTTGGGTCTGGTAGCCTGCTGTTCCATCTCTTCCTGCCGCTGCCTCTGTTGCTGCCTTTCTTGGCTCTTCTTTCTTGTTGTTGTTGTTGTTGTTAAGTGCTGTTGAGTCGGTTCCGACCCATAGCGACCCTGTACAGGGTTTCCGAGGGTGTAAATCTTTACGGGAGTAGAAAGCCTCATCTTTCTCCCGCGGAGCGGCTG
>NW_006408529.1:12181604-12184551 GCF_000296735.1 Chrysochloris asiatica
TGTAAATCTTTACAGTTGACTGCCTCATCTTTCTCCCGCGGAGCGGCTGGTAGTTTCAAACCGCTGACCTTAAGGTTCGCAGCCCGATTCGTAACCACTACGCTACCAGAGCTCTTTCTTAATGTCCTTGAATTATTTGTTCCTGCTTCTGAGATGGCTCCTTTTTAACCTATAAGGATGGCAAAACTAGCCAATGCCCATGTTAAAGTCACATACTCCTTATTTGCATGGGTCCAGGAATATAGAATAAGCACTGGGCTGCCAAACACAAGGCCAGTGGTTCAGACCCACAAGCCTTTCCTCCAAAACCCTATGCATGGTTTGAGTCAGAACTGACTAGAGGACACTTAACAATAATAACAACAACCCAATATTTGGTGGGAGTTAAAGAAACCGTGGCTACAAGATCCATATAATGTAAATTCATTGTTACCACAATTGCCAAATGAATTTTAGAATAGTTTGGGATAAACTACTAGTGACTTTGGAGTATCCTGTCATGTCATGTGCTTGTGATATGCCCAGCAATAGCACACATAATCATTTCTCTGTGGCTCTTTCATGAGAGGAAGAGTATTTGAGTATTCTGAAGATAATTAGAAGAGAGGTGGGGTTTTTTGGTTTAGATTTTGTTTTGCCTAGCTAGCCTTATTCCACCCCTTTAACTTTATCCATGAACCCTTAAGTCTACTTTGGAAACTGATGAAAAGAGTTAAGATGGAATTGTGTTGCTTTACGAAGTTTTCTTCTAATGGCTGCAACAATAGATTCAAACATAACGATGTTTGTGAGAATGGCAAATGACCAGACAATATTTTGATCTGTTTTACGTAAGGTCTCTATGAGTGGGAACTGACTCCACAGTATCTGACAACAACAGCAGTTACACACAGTTAAATATAACTTGAACATAAATTTCATTATGTTCTTTAAGCACACAACGGTCAATTCTGGCATACTTTATTGTTGTAAATTATATTTTATGTTTCAGGTGCTCTGGGATGTCAAAAATAGCAAAAGTCATATATTGCTGTGCTTACTAAATCAAGCTCAAAACTAAAGTGCTTTCCAAACAGTTTCTAACATATAAAAATAATTACATTGCCTTGAGATATACACATTTATAGCTTAAATAATAGCTTGTACTTCTTTAAGCAAAAACGTCTATATTTTATTTAAGGATTGCATGTACTCACTTCATAGATATGTACAAGTCACTCAAGTATAATAAGATATTATTTTAATAAAAAAATTTAAGTAGCATTATGAAACTAGAATGGAGAAGACTATAAAGTCCACGGCTATTGTTATTACCTGAATTTCTATAGATGTATCTATATATATGCATTTCTAAGAGGATGTTTTGAAAACTTAGCAGTTTGTTACTCCACATGATTGTTGCCATGTCTACTAAACTCAAATTGTGTCCTAATTATTTTTGTTCAAAATATATAGAATATATGCTATTCTGTTTAAATTCTAATCTAAATGTTCTTTTAATTGTAGAGTTGAAATCAAAGTAAAGCATCTTATGCATATATCAAAACTGATGATGTATGCTCTTTTGATTTTTGAATGTGTTTTTGATATCCTTGAAAAACCACAGTGGTAGCAGTAAGATTGTTTTAATTAATGAATTGAACAGCAGTGAATGCTGAATCAGGTTTATTGATGTAATTATCACGGAAATAGAAAAAAATACGTATTAGAGCCACAGAAACTTAGTTTATTTGCAATTCCAGGGGTATTCAAGTGTTTGAAGAGCAAGGAACTGATATTTTTAGTGCTATTTAAAGCATATTTTCTTTAAGTCATAATAATTCTGTTTGTTAACATTATGTGCATATTCACAAAGAATGTGCAAGTCTATATGTGAAAATATTTTACATTATTTACTCAGTATTTTGAGTGATGGTTTTATTATATTGAATATTTCTTAGCTGTATCAATTGACTTGAGACAGTTATCTATAATAAACAGACTGTATATAAACTAATTGTAAAAGTCTATTTCAGTGCATATTAAAATGGATACAAATGCATATAAACATGAGGAAAAGGGCAATTAAAATGTCCAAAGAATATTACATTCTACTTTAAATATTATTTTAAGTCACACTAAAACTTACATTCACAGGCTGGTTTGGCAAACAGGCAAGTAAACATGTAATTATACTTTCATATGGTAAGTGTTATTACAACAGAATGTGTACAGTCAGTGTCAGAAAATTGTTGCTAATGGACAATGAGAGAGGAGATGAGAGAATGTTTCACAGAGGAGGAAGCAGTAGGTATTTGACAGAGGCTGAAAGAATAAGTAGAAATTCAAGAAGTTGACAAAGCAGCTGCAGGAGAAAGCATCAAAAGCATGTTATGGGAGCTACAAGTTGTTTGGAGCCTGGGATATGGAAGTGTACAAGTGAATGATGAGAGTTAAGATTGGACAGGTAGTCCCAGACTATAACACAGATGGCTTTCATGGCAATGCTAATGAACTTACACAGTTTCTCTTAGGTAGCAGGGAGGCTCATATTTACATTTTACAAAGTACTCTGAAAGCAGTATAGAATGCTGACTTTCTTTCCGACAAGAAAGTAAGCTTCATGAGGATGTAGACTGTTCACCATAGTCCCTGTGGTCACCTCACCCAATGCCTGAACCTAGACATGACATATTTTGTTGAATGAATAAATAATGCACTTAGAGATCAAACATGGGATCAGATTGATCAGTTGGGATGTATTGCAATTATCAAAGTGAGAAAAGTTTGAGTCAAGAACCCGAGAAGAAGGGGAGAAAGATTTAAAAAGATAGAAACAAGACTTGATTGCATGGGGTTAGGAAAAGGAAGACTTTTTTTTTAATGTTTTATTGTGATTTATATGATAGTTTACATGTTTACATGAGAGAACTTTAGTTTTACATTCATTCCATGATATATCATCTCA
>NW_006408529.1:12184651-12244061 GCF_000296735.1 Chrysochloris asiatica
TTCATTCCATTGTATATCATTTCATTGCCATGGTTCCAATCTCCTTCATGCATCATCAACCGACCAAATGGTATATCCTAGAAACCCACCCCCTCCCCCCCCCCCCCCCCCCCCACCAGTCTTTGGCCCACAGGCCCTCTCCCTCTCTGGATCCAAAGTCCCCAGCTGCTTCATCACTCCATGTCATCGTCTCTGTCTCCATCTCAGCGATCTCTGGTTCTCTGGGTAGGGTCCCGCTCTCGGCTCTTCTCCATTGATGATCCTAGGGACCTCTGCTCCTAGACTGGAGAAATAATCGCTCCCTTCCTTGCTATAAAACATCTACCTTTGCACTTCCAACCCTCATAATCAGTCCTGATAATCATTATTCACTACAATATCACAAGTTACCCATCTGTATTTCATTTCATCAGCTCCGCCTAGACAGATTGGATAGTACTCACTGGAGATTCTGCCTTCCTGCATGCCCCCTAGCTCTAGGTTCCCTTTTGAAAGCTTATAAGTCAGACACTTCTTGCCTTTGTAGTCCCCCCCTCTCCATTTGGGTATCCAATGTTCAAGTTGCCCATCTCTGCCCACTCTGTGTGTGGAGGGGGTGGGAATGTTTCTTGCTGTAAGGATTTGTTTTTTCTTTTGAGTCACTGCATCCGTAGGTATAGGTCAAGTTCATCAGATTGTATCAGCTCATTCTTTTTTTTCCCTCTTCTTTCTTCTCCTGGTTGAGCTCTGATCATCTAGTCATCGGTCCAGGTCACGTGGATACTATCTGCAAGTGTGGGTGTTCTTATGCCCATGCCCTCTCTTCCCATCAGCCAGTAGCTCCACTCTCCACTCGAGTCCTCCGTGGCCATGCCACTAACTCTGGGCCCAAGAGTCCCCAGGTCTCCTCACACTGCTTGCCAAGCAGGTCTCCAACTGGGTCCACAGAAGCCCACTGAACATTGTAAGGCTTAGCTTGCCGCTTCATTGCTGCTTTTACCCCTCTTCCCCCTATCGGTGATGCGTGTGGTCACCAATCAGAGCTTGTATTTCTATTGAGTCTTATATTGAGTCTTAGTCTTGGAGGGGGGGTTGCGTTGAGAGGACCCGACCACTTGTCTTGATGTTTCCTAGGGAAGCCATTTGTTTGTTCTTGTAGTAACAGTTCCTCTGCCTCTATTGTTTTGTATTTTTCCTGTAGGTCTTTCTTTCAAGAAGTATCTTTTGTTCTTCTAGCCACTCCAGGCTGGTCTGCTCTTCCTTTCAAGTGGAGATTTCTCATCTCTAGAGATCTGGATGTGGTTCGGGTTTCTACCTATAGTTTTATGTATTGCAAAGGCTCCGCGAGAAGCCTCGTTCACTAGGTACGCTGTTGCCCCAATTTATGTATTCCAATCAGTTACAGGCAGAAGACGGACTTACAAGCCTTCTAGTGTGATGTTTCTGACTATTCATTTCTCTCCCCCTCCAGTGTCTACTCTGTATTATAGTGCAAGGAAAACCAAGATTCAAAAAAACAGCCAAGCATCTTAACACGATTCCACCCCCCACCCCCCCATTCCAACCATGTATCTCAGAGCCCTGCCATTCCAAGGCTGTGCATATATCATCCTTTATCTCTGTCCCATTTGGCCCATTCAGACATGCCCAATTATTCTACCATCTGCCCTGTTTCTCTACTTCCCTCTCCCTCCTTGTATATTGCCCCCTCCCCAGCACCCAAGCTCTCCTGCATCCAATTCCCGCCCTGCGCTACCCCCTCCCCCCTTCTCCCCACCCATCACTAACTTCCCAGCAACCAACAGAGAGTTCCCCCTACCCCCCTATAGTATAATTTCTTTTTCTTAGTCTTTTACAGTAGTGGGGAAAAGGAAGAATTTTAAAGGACTTTCTTCTCTTACATGGTATAATCCAACTGGGGGATTAAAGGATATTGCTTGTGGTAAAGTAAGCAATTCAGATAAGACATGTTATATGTCTATGAAGTGTGAATTTAAATGATCTATTGTTTGTTGTTGTTTGCTGTAGAGGTGATTCTCACCATAGCAACTCTGTGTAGTTTCCAACGAGCAACTGGTGGGTTTGAACTGATGACCTTGCAGTTACCAGTCCAGTGTTTATCCTATAGTACCACGCCAGGGCTCAAATTATCAATTAGATCATAAAGTAAATATTTCTAAATAAAACCCTACTATAATTATATGTATGTGTGTGTGTGTGTTTATGTACATATATAAGAGCCCTAGTAGCACAGGTCTCCTGGTGTAGGATAATCACTGGACTGCCAATAACAAGATTGGCAGTTCAAACCCATCAATTGCTTCTTGGAAACCCTGTACAGGATTGCTATGGATTGGAACTAACTCGATGGCACGTAACAACAACAAATATACATATATATGTATTGTCTAATAAAATGATCTATTAGACAATTATATATACATTTGATGTTGTTGTTAAGTGCCATCAAGTCAGTTCTGACTCACATCAACCCTATGTTACTTTCCAAGGAGTGTCTGGTGGGTCTGAACTGCTGACCTTGTGGTTTGCAGTCCAGTGCTGATCCTACAGTGCCACACCATGTGTATATAATTATATACATAATTCAAATTGGATTTTATTTAGAAATATTTACTTTATGATCTATATGACTGCAGCTGAACAGAATTGAACCTCTAACACAAATAGAAAGAAAAAATAAAAGGACTTAAGATGGAATCTTGAGTTCACCAGTATTTAACAGAAAGGTGTTGAAGAAACACCAGTGAGAGTAACAAAGACTCCTATAGAGTCAAAAATAAAACCAGAGAAGATCTGCTCACAGAAGACTGGAGAGACAGATGTGATTAGCAGAGTCAAAAACTTCCAAAAGTGTAGTAAGTTAAGTGTCACAGATGTTCTGTGGATCAAACAGCAAAATATTAATTTCTGTGGAATGGTAGATGAGGTAATCAAAATGGCAGTGGATTGAAAATGAACAGAAAACTAAAATATGGTTCTAACAAATGTAGATTATTCGTTCCAAAGAAATAAAGGGAAAGCTAGATTATTACTATTCTTCTAAATGTTTTATTGTGAATTGTGTGATAGTCTACATGAGAGAACATCAGCTTTACATTCATTCCATCATCCATTATTTCATTGGCATAGTTATCATCCTGTCCATGCATCCTCACCCAACCAAGGGGTGTACCCTGTAAACCTGCACCACCCCCACCACAGTCCTCAGCCCCTTTCCATCTCCTGATCCTGAGCTCCCAGCCCCACCATCTCTTGACGTTGTCTTCTCTGCCTCCATCCCAGGCCTCACTGCCTCTCTGGGTAGGATTCCACTCTTCTCTCCGCTCCAAGACTTTTAAATTAATCACTCCCCTCTTTGTTAAAAATGTCCATCTTTAGATTTCCAACCCTCACAATCAGTCCTGATAACAATTATTCACCATTACATCACAAGAGACCCATCTATATTTCGTTTCATCAGCCCTTCCTGGACAGGCTGGACACCACTCACTGGAGACTCTACCTTCCTCCACGCCCTCTGGATCTAGATTCCCTCTTGAAAGCTTGTAAGCCAGTCACTTCTTGCCTTTGTATCCCTCCCCCCATTTTGGGTAGCCAATGTCCATGTTGCCCATTCTTGTCTACCCTTTGTGTGGAGGGGGTGGGTATAGTTCTTGCAGCAGGGATTTGTTTCCTCTTTTGAGCTACTACATTCATAGGTGTAGGTCATGTTTATCAAATTGTATCAGATGATGCTTCTTTCCCTCTTCTTTCTTCTTCAGGTTGAGCTCTGTTTATCCAGTCATTGAAGTCCAGTCAAATGGGCATCATCTGCAATTGTGGGTGTTCTTACTTCTGTCCGGTCTCTTTTTATCGACTGGCCGCCCCGCTCTCCACTCTAGACCTCTGTGGCTGTGTCATTGACCCTGAGCCCATGAGTCCCCAGATGTTGCCTTGCTACTGGCCGACCAGGTCTCCATCTGGGTTCACAGTAGTTTGCTGAACGATGTAGTGCTTAGCTCGCCCCTTCGTTGATGTTCTTCGGCTACTTCCCCTTCTGGGTGACGATCGTGGTTGTCAGTCAAAGTGTATATTTCCCTTGCGTCTTAGTCTTGGAAGAGAATTTGCACTGAGAGGATCTGGTCACTTGCCTTGATATGTCCTGGGCAGGCCACCTGTATGTTCTGTAGTAACAGTCGGACTGCCCTTATTGTTTTGTATTTTCCCTGTAGGTCCCTCTTTCAAGTGGCGTCTTCTGGTTTTCTAGCTGCTCCCGGCTGGTCTACTTGTCCTTTCAAGTGGAGAAATTTCCCGTCTCTGAAGGTCTGGTTGTGGTTCGGGCTTCCACCTATACTCCCACGTAATGCAGAGGCTCCTCAGTAAACCTCCTTCACTAGACACATTGTAGCCCCATTTTAGGTATTCTAATCAGCTATAGGCAGAAGACGGGTTTATAAGGGAAAGCTAGATTATTAATTGCTGGGGAATACAGAGGCAGGGATGTTTTCAAATTGAAAGACATTTTGGCATCTTTATAAAGGGAGAAAGTGATACAATTAGGAGAAGGTGAAGTTAGAAGATTTTTAAAGGTACAATTAATAAAGTCTGGCCTCTGAGGGGTCATGAGTGGAGAAATCCTACGTGTGTGTTGGTGTTAAGTGCTGTGAGTTGGTTCCACTTATGGCGACCCCTGTATAGGGCATCCTAGGAGTGACTGGTAAGTTTGAACCGCTGACCTTGAGGTTCAAACCGACCTTGCAGTCCAGTGCTTTATCCCACAGCGCCACACCAAAACCCAGATAAATGTGAATACCTCAAAACTTTTGATCTTTTAAGGTACTTTTCATCCCACAACTTTGTGTCCATTAGTGTGGTGCTATAGGATCAGCTCTGAATTATGAGCCACAAGATTGTCAGTTTGGACTTACCGCCTGCTCCTTGGAAACCCTGTACAGGATTTATGAGTTGGAGTGTCTTGACAATAACAAATAGAAAAATTAGGAAACACAAGTACATTTCTCTCTGACACTGACTGAAATCATTACAAATTTCAAGTCGTTGTTATACAAATCGCTGATAGTTGATGGAATTGAGAGTCCTTGTAATCAGAAGATTTTAGGGAAAGTATATTCTTATCCAAAATTGAGATTATAATTTAAAATAGTTCTATAAAACTGCAGAATCATAGTTACAGATACAAAGTCTGGTGAAAAGCAAGAAGCTATTGTTTTTGGAGCCTGTACTGGCTCTCAGTTCTGCTCCATACATAGAAGAAATTATTTCCTTTCCATGGCCCTTGATTTGTGTGTGAAGTGTGTGTGTGTGTAGGAGCAATTGTGAGGGTGGTATAGAACCAGGCAGTGGTTTGTTCTGTTGAACATAGGATTGTTATGAATCGAACCAACTTGATGGAACCTAACAACATCAACAACAAAATGTGTTTATATATGTTTGCGTTCATAGTTTGCCTTTAGTATTAAATGAATAGCTGAATAAGTGTTTCTGCTACAGTAACTTACACATAGTTTTGCATTAGCTTCATCTTGCTTAAAAATAAAGTGTATGTTTACAAACAGACATATAATAGGATTCAATTACTAAGGAATACTCTTGTTTTTAAGTGCTGTTGAGTGACTCATAGTGACCTTTTATGTGGTTTCTGCATCTATACATCTTTGCAGAAGCATACAGCCTAATCTTTCTTCCATAGAGAGGCTGGTGGGCTCAAACTACCGACCTTGTGGTTAGAAGGCCAGTGCTTATTGTTCAGAGCTACCATGCTCTTAAAGAACGCTCTATAGGCAATATAAAACATTAATTTAAAAACACGTAAAAGGGGACCAAAAAGCTTAGTACTAGTGGTATTGTCGGAGAGAAATAGAAATAGGCTATAAAAAGCCAGAGGTGCAAGTTATTATTTGAAGTTTGTAAATTTGGAAAATCATGACTTTGTGAAATGATTATTTAGGCTAAAATGGTTACTATCAAAGTAATCAATAGTAAGCAGGACTGTCTGTCCAATTGGTTTTTGTAGGATATTAAAGTTCACAAGGAGTGATCTTAAAATTTTGACATACAGCAGATGGAGATTCCTAGGGGATTTGAAAGTGTGTGACTAAAATGTCAGTTGCTACAGAAAACAGGCATGAAATATTTCCTTATAATGGGCTGTGTCTCATTTACTAACTCTAGTACCTTTGTATAGGTGGCAAGGTACACAAACCAAGTTGTTTGAAATAACCTATTGTAAAGATTCTCAGAGTGGCGCTGTGGGCTAATGTGTCAGACTGCAGAGTAGTTTGAACTGCAAGGTCGGTGGTTCAAGCTCACTAGCTGCTCCTTGGAAACCCTATACAGGGTTGCTATTGGTCGAAATCGACTCGACGGCACATAACAACAACAAAGAGTTTCAGGCTTCAGATAATCATTCAAGATTTTTAAAACAATTAGTTGTATTGTCTCAGTAATTCAAGTAAAATGATGGGTATAACAGATACTATAAAATTGGAACTTTTCATCAAATAAACTTAAGAATAAAACATGGTGAATGTTTAAATCCATTTGCTTAGGTTATCTAATTTAACTATATACCATTGCATGCTCCTTGAATATCATATAGAAGCAAATAAGAAATGTTAAAAATGTTTCTATTTTGGTATTTACACATTTATTATTTTTGTGTGTGTGTTTCCTTTTTTAAAAAAAAATAAAATTTGCAATTTCATATTTGACATAAGTGTCCTCATGCAATTAAAATTATTCTACAATATGTTTTTAAACATCATTTCATACTATAATTTGTCAAAATTCGTTTAGCCTATTTATTACTTTGGTATATGTAAGTTGTTCAAAATTTTACTATTATAATTGTGTTGTGATAGCTCTTCTAGTGGGTAGGTCTTTTCTCCTAATTTAGTTATTACCTTAGGATAAATTTTCGAAAGTGGAATTTCAGTCAAAAAGGGTATGTACAGTTTTAAGCCTTTAACAACACCCTGTCAAAATTGCCCTTCAAAAAGTCTTGTATCAATTTACAGTCCCACCAGCAGTACAAAAAAAGCCTTTTTCTATAACCCAATGACAAGAATGAATATGACCTGCTTTCAAATTTTGGTAATTGGATAGCTGAAGCAAAGTATCCCATTGTTGTAATTTATATTCACTTGATCGATTGGGTGTGTTTTTATATGTGTTTGCCATTTGTATTTCTTATTTAGTGAATTGCCAACCTATGCTCTTTGTGCATTATTCTATTGGGATATATGAAGAAATGGGATTTTCAGGACATAAGGAAGAGGAAGACACTAGTACTGCTCCCTGAACCCACCCTTGAATATCTGTAGCCGGATGATGGCAGGCTTGCTTGTAGGAAGAACTCACATCTAAACATTTCCTTAGATTCAGGCTGTCCAATCTTACTGTTTCTATAAGTTCTTTCTGAATGTGAACTGTAAGTATAAAAGGCGAGAGACATAGCACAAATTTCAGTTCTTCAGATCTAGAAGCAATTCTGTATTTACTCAAGTTCAGAGTGAACTATTCATTCCCCAAAGGTTTGTATATTTTTATTAAATCATTAGGAAACTTATATCAGGTGATATTAATGGGAGGCTAATATTGTCTTTCCATAAATCCATAGCCTGTTGGAAAACATGCAGAATGGATATATTTATATATATGTATTCTTAACGGAGTCCTCACCAGGCAGTTCAAATTCACCGACTCTCCTCGGAAATCATATACAGGGTTGCTATGAGTTGGAACCAACTCAATGGCACTCAACAACATATGTTCTTACTAAGTTGCATACTTTTTAGTATCTATAATGTAGGATAAGCACTCGACATCAAGGTTGGTTTGAACTGCAAAGTCAGTGGTTCAGATTCACCAGACATTCCTCAGAAATCATATATGGCTTGCTATAAATCAGAACTAACTTGAGGATACTTAACAACAACAACCCAATGCTAATAAACATTTGTCTGCAACTGTTTAGCTCTTAATTTTTGCAACTATTTTCCTTAAATTGATTTTGTATAATGTAATTTTGATAGAAATAATTTTTGGAAGTTAAAAATAAAATAAATTATATTATTTATTTGTGGTCTTTTTTTTCATAGTAGGAAATGTTGATTTTACCCTTAGAGCAAATAAATTATTTATAGCTTTATCCTTTTAAATATATTTTTCTTTTCTTTTTTCTGTTTTAATTATTCACATTTAATCTATCTGAATTTCACATTTGCAGTGTGAAATGTAAGGAGCTCTGGTAGTGTAGTGGTTATGAGTCAGCAGTTCGAAACTACCAGCCATCCCACGGGGAAAGATGAGGCTTTCTATGCATGTAAAGATTTACAGCCTCAGAAACCCTATACAGAATCGCTATGCATCTGAACCAACTCCATGGCACACAACCACCACCACCACCACTTGTGTGAGATGTAGGAATTTAATGTACTTTTTTCACCCTGTTCACTGTTGTAAATGTCATTTAATTAAGATATGTCTCATAATGTCTAGTAAGTATATTTTAATCTACTTAAATTTCAGCAATAAGACATCAATAAAAGCTTGTGCTTTTAAATCTTTGCAAATATGTGGATGAGATTAATTAAATACCTTATAGAAATAATAGTTTTGAGATACTGCTTTCAGGTTTAATAGATTCTGATAGATTAAGATTGCTAACTAAATATGAATATTTTCAAAATACATAATTAGCCACTAACAGTACAATATGTAATCCTTTAGGCATGGGGGAAAGGTGTAGTAGAAAACAGACTTAAATATGCTTTTAGAAGTTATATGTAATGTCAGATGCTGTTATCTAGATGTGTTTTTGACTGAAAAATAAAGCATTAATCCTACAAAATGTCAGGATGAATTAAGCACATATATTGTGAACATCGTTGTTAAAGATTTTGAGAGTTTTTTAAAGTTTTTTTACTTTTTGCTATCAGATTTATGTAACAGGAAACAATTAGAAGACAAAGCAAGTAGATGAAATGCATTGCTAAACTCCACATGTATTGAAAAGAAAAAGAGCACTACAGATTGAGAAAAGGAAAGATTTTACAGGGTTTCTAGAATTTACGCAAGTCTACAAAGGGTGGTAATATATGTGTAAGTGTAGCTGGAAAGTGGTATAAGCTTACAAGTGGAGCAATTTGAGGAAAGGCTTGGAAGCAAAAAAGGGAAACAACTGGCTACTCAATCTGGAAGAAGTCTCTTGGGAAGCAATGGAAGCTAAAGTTGACAGTTAAATGGAATCCACTTACGTAGAATTGTAAACGTCATGCTGAAAGGTTTGAGAATGTCTCTGTGGGTAGTGTGTATACAATCTGTGTCCTAAAGCAGAGTTGAGACATGATGAATGGATGATATCAAGGTGAACTTGGAAATAATGATCCAAGATCCAGTATGAACCAAAAGGGTATTATTGTGAATAGAGAAGAAGAAGCAAGTTGGAGTGCTACTGATGGGGCTTTGCACTGATAGAGAAGAGGGAAGGTTAGGAGCCAAAGATGTGAATGTAGAACATGGAAAAATGTTGCTGGAGAAGGTTAAAAAAAAGAGAGAGAGCAAGAGAGGGTGGCCATAGAAAATGGAGTGTCATCTGCACAATTATGTAAAGTAATAGTACAGAATTGTTCACATTTCAGTTAATGAAATATTATATAGTACATGAAAGATATTATCAAAAACCAAAAATAAATGCAAATCAAAGGGAAAGGTAACGGTCTTATTAGAGAACAAGTTGGGTAGTGGAAAAGAACAGATATAGTCCAGACTCAAAACTGAGAAAGCGATGTCTCCATATTTGCTGAGTCATCTTTTAAAATAGGGTACCAAGTTATTCGGTATCCAACAAGAGTACTGCATCGTGATATTCCAGGTGACTCCCATATAAACTCCATTTCCCTGTTGTTAGTTTTCAAATTGTCCCTGGCCTATGAAGTCACCTTGGACAGAAGAATGAAATGTTTCCTGGTCCTGTGCCATTTTCATGATTGCAGATATGTTGGAGCCCATTGTTGCAGCTATTATGACAATCCATCTCTTGGAGGGGTTCCTTCATTTTTGTTGACTCTCTATTTACCTAGCATAACATCCTTTACTCTAGTGAATCATCTTTCCTGATGTCATGTACAAAATAAATGAGGAAGTTTCTGGAGCATTCCATATGTCAGTTGTCGTACCATGTGGCTTATATGTTGTTATGATGCTGGTAGCTGTGCCGGTGGTATTTCAAATCAGTAGAGTCTCCCATAGTGGACAGGTTTCAGTGGAGTTTCCAGCCTAAGACAAGACTAGGAAGAAGGACCTAGCGATCACTTCCAAATATTAGACAAGGAAAGTCATATAGGTGACAACAAAATATTGTCTGATGTAGTACTGGAAGATGAGCCCAATTGTGTAAATTGCACTCATTTACTACTACAGTGAGAGTCTTAGCACTTGAAGAGCAGATTCTGAGAATATTTTATCCCCATATAGTTTAGTTGCTTCCTGCCAATTCTTAAAATAATTGTAACATAAAATTGATTTGCTGTTTCCATGCTTTTGAATTTCTTTTTACCACATCCATATTGAGAGTTTTGTAACTGATATACTTTCCACTGGGACCTCCAGAGTCAGGATGAGTCAGGATGGTTGTAAGGTTTTAAGAGTAAATCAAATCCTTTACCCCTTATAGATCTCTCTCCTGATTAAGATTTTAGGTCAAGATGTCAAGTTATATAGATGACTGTTAGAGACACAGCAGATACTCTGACTGAGGCTTGGTGGATCTTTCATTGTTGTAAAGACAAAGGATTTATATTCCAGTAGCTCTTATTGCCATCATGCATCTTTATAGGTCTAGAGATTAATGTCATAATTTCACCATTAACAGACTGAGAGCAGAGTCAAAAGAGGAGCTCAGACTAAGTAAGGTGTTTCGTCAAATGTTGTCATGCTTTCACCTTTCTATAACTGGTCTCACCAAAAACTCACTGTTGATACTGACTGATAACCACACTGTAGGACAGAACACAGCTGTTCCATAGGATTTCTGAGGCTGTAAATCTTTACAGTTGACTGCCTCATCTTTCTCCCACAGAGTGGCAGTGGTTTCAAACTACAGACCTTTCAGTTAGCTGCCCAACGCATAGCCCACTGCACTGCCAGGGCTTCTTGAAGCTGATCTCTAGAAGGATACAATTTAATGCAGATAGAGGTCTCTGGAGGGAAACAATAGTACTTTGGGGAAAAAAAGAAAAACTTCTGTCCAGTTATACTTACAAGTCCTGGTCACTCCCTCCATATTCCAAGTAGTTTGTGTTGAATGCATAGCTCTCTCATAGTTAATAGCTATAAAGGAGGCAAGAATTTTTTGTTCCTAAACAGATATCAAGGAGCTTTGGTAACGTAGTGGCTGCGAGTCTTAAGATCGGCAGTTCCAAACTACCAGCTGTTCTGAGGAAGAAAGATAAGGCTTTCTGCTCCCATAAAGATTTGCAGCCTTGGAAACCCTATGTAAGGTCGCTATGAGTCGGTTCCAACTCCATGGCACTTAACAACAACAACAAACAGATATCAGAATGGGTTGAGAGTTTAAGTTGGTCTTTTTCATAAGATAATTTTTTTTTTTTTACTCTATTATAATTAGAAATATCCACCCACAAAAATCATCTTACTTGAACCAATTTTGGTTCTACTATTAAAACACTGCAGGGCATACCTTTATGAAATAGCTCTGGTAGCGTAGTGGTTACGAATTGGGCTGCGAACCTTAAGGTCAGTGGTTCGAAACTACCAGCTGCTCCGCGGGAGAAAGATGAGGCTTTCTACTCCCGTAAAGATTTACACCCTCGGAAACCCTGTACAGGGTCGCTATGGATCGGAACCGACTCGACGGCACTTAACAACAACAACATTAAAACACTGCAGGGCATACCTTTATGAAATAGTTTGTATTCTCTCCAAAATCCTTTGACTTCCCATAGACAGTGTTCATTATTGTACAGTAGAATTTTGAAAACAATCATTTTATAATGATAACCTTTCAAAAGGTAATCTGCTAAGGATTTTAAATGTGAATATTGATGTTTGTTTTGAAAATCATTATGTGAGAATTCAAATGGCAGAGTAAAGGTTGATAGAGATAGAGGAAGAGGCAAATTAGATATCTGGTTTTTATTGAGTACTTATTAAATTTAATCTTTACACCACCCTCTGAGGTTAGTATTGTTATCCTTATTTGACAGAGGATAAAACTAAGGCTTAGAAAATCTAAATGCCTTGCTAAAATCAAACAGATATTAAGTGACAACACCAGGATTTAAAGTCATTATCTGATTCCAAAACTCACTATAATACACTACTTATTCTTGTATGGAATATTTGGTAGTTCAAAAGTAGAAGAAGAGAAGGTCCCTCAAAATCATTTACTTGCTTTTTAAAAAGAAGGACAGAGCCTTGAAAATATGAATGTCTTCCCTATCACTTTGAACTTTTCCTTTGAGATTAGGATTCTAATAGTGGTTTCTTTGCCCTCTATAGATGTATCTCATCATGAGGAATGATGGAAATGTTTCTAAAAAGATGGAAGAAACTATACAGGAATTGCGATTGTTGAGATTTGTTCAACATTTGAACGTTCACCAAATGGTTCACTTTCTAGTCTTTACTTTTAATTAAAATTTTAGGAATTTCGTCAATTGATTGAATAAATGTTTCATTTTAATGTGGATCTCTTTTAACCCTTAGGTTAAACAGTCTTAACTGTTAGCAAATATTAAATTTATTTTTAGATCAAGTATATGTAGTTGAATTTACTTTATATTTCTTAGTTTAAAAAATGTCTATTTTAAAAAGTGGTAAAGGCACTTGATTTGATCAGAAGTTAAACGTTCTGGTTTTATCATTAATTCATTGTTTTTATCTTAGACATTTCATAAATTGCCTTTGGGCTGGAATTTCTTAAAACTGTACCTTCTTATTATTATTTTTCACAGGTATTATTTTTATCTTTAAGATTGCAATACTAATTCTACAATGTTTTCTCTTGAGGATTTTGCTCAAGGAGGATAATCCAAGTTGGGTCAGGATGGGACCGGCGAAGTGAGGTTGTGAAGCATAAAAATAAAATAGACCACCTAGCATGGCAAAAAAAGTTAGATTTATTTTTGTAGCAGTCAACCATATTCAAAGTGTCCTTTACATTAATGTATTATACCAAAAAAAAGGAACAATAACTCTTGAATGGATTCAGAATCGCCTACTAAGTTTTGTTATGCTTTGTTTTAACTAAATGGAATCTAATATTAGTCATTTCCAGTTTCGAAAGGAAATTTGTTTTAGTATTAAGAGTTTTCACTAAGTAAACATTAGAATTTCTATTTTATATTATTTAATATTACATTACTAAATAATACTAAATTTGGTCCGCAACAACATAAAGGAGGACATTTGTTGATTAGCTTAATATTGTATACCTAGCCAACAGTCCTTAATAGATAAATATAAGAATAATTGACATTTTCTGAATATTTCAACCTATTTTTGTAAAAAAAAAAAAAAAAAAAGAATATTTCAACCTATTTTTGTAAAAAAATATATAATCAAGCCAGCTTTAAAAAAAGCAGTCACTTCCACATATCTTTTAAAGAGAAAAATTTGACTTTAAACATATTGATTTGTTTGAATCATGGTCTTGCTTGATTTCCATATTTATTCCTACCCCAAATTTCCCATTATGTTGTCTATATTTTCTTGAGGAACTACTGGCTCTCAAAACACAATCAGGTCCAGGTTATTATTTAATTGGAAGAATGTTCATATGATTATCAGCTTCTTTGTAGAGGAAATGTTCTTTAAAATCAATTCTGCTTTATGTCGCTAAAAACCCTGCCAGATTATTGATTATGGAATCAATTCTGATGGGACTCTTGTGAGACTTGAACTCTGTTTTCTGTAAGGAAGCCTAGATAGACACAACTGAACTAGATATTATGATTTTTCTGCACGCATCTATGCTTATGTTTAATAAGAATTTTGTTCTTGATTTGTATCCTGAACATATCTTGTCATGAAATGGAAAAGTTCAGGTCCTCAGGTTCATGTCATAATCTTTCTTTCACTTGAGAAGCAAGATTGTTATCTTTTTCTGAAATTAATTAGGTCCAATATTCATTCTTTGATAAATTGATTCTACTTCCTATCTCTAATCATTTTTATTATTCATTAACCCTTTTCTTAATTTATCATATCTCCTTTTCTGAGGACTTTAAATACTTTAGGTCTTTCTACACGCCACCGCTTCCTCCCCACTTCCTCTCTCTTACACACATATATATCCAAGTAGTCCTGGTGAGGCCATGCAGGATAAGCATATGACTGCCAACCACAATGTCAGCTGTTCAAACCCACCAGTCACTCCTCAGAAATCCTATACACAGTTGTTATGTGTTGAAATTGATTTGAAGGCACTTAAAATCCTGGTGTGGTGTTCTAGGATAGGCCACAAGGTTGGTGCGAACTGCAAGGTCGGCAGTTCAAACTCACCAGCCACTCCTCAGAAACCATATGTTCTAACTATGAGTTAGAATCAACTTGATGGCATTTGACAACAACAAAGTACACACACTTTTATTATTATTACTGTACACTGATGTATGTATTCATCAACTGTTTTGCCTTTTCATTGATGGTGATATTACATTTCTGCTCAGTTATTTTTAGTGCCTACAACAGTATATTAAAAAGAATGTCTGCCCTCAAAATACGTTTCCAGGGGTTAAATTCTCTTTTGTGACTCTTTTAGTTCTGACCTAAGCCTTTCAGAGATGTTACTGTAACTATAAAAAAAAAAAAAAAATGCATTTTCACTTTTACCTTCCTACTGTTACTCTATATATTTCTTTGTAATTTCAACTTTGTATTTCTTTAGAAATGTCAGGATTTTCTTACAGCTTTTTTCTACTGGTCCTCATAACTTGCTATCTAATTCAACTCTATTGGAATATTTCCTTTTCTATCCTGCTTATAATCATGAGTGGCATTTACCCCTTTACTCTATATCATCATTCTGAATTTCTGTATAATTGGGTATTCATATACTTTTTTTTTTTTTTAACTGCAGTTCTTAATAGGCCAAGGTGAACACTAAGGAACTATTTGATAGACTGCTGTAGTAGCTTTTTAAAACTTATTTTCCATATGCTAAAAGCCAGTGCAGCTTTAATGATACCTAGGTTTAAAACAGAGTTGATATGAGTTGATGAAAGCCTGCTTTACAAACATGGTATTTCAATTAAATATTTTTGAAAATATACCTTAGAATATTTTATTTTAGTTTGTACATTAAGGTGTTATATAGATGAATTATACAGACTCTCATTAATAAAAGTAACTTGTTATCCTTTGCATATATACTTCCAGTTAAAAAAAAATTGCTATTGGGAAATAGAACAGTAACTGTTTTTTAGTAGCTTTTTTTTTCTCTTAACGGGTATAAATCATTAGGAATAAATTGTGTTCTGTCATTGTAGCTAGTAATTGGTGACATTTTCTTGTCACTATGGGATTATAAATAACAGCAATATACGTACTGTCAACAGATTCATTATGTTATGAAAAACATAAGCCAGTAGTCTGTTTCTTTTAACTATACTTTGCATATTTTCTATATTAAGTATGACACTGACATCTCTACAAATTAAAAGAAAAAAAAAAAAACTTGACAGAGCAGCACTTGTCATTAATAACACCAAATTGTTTTTATTATACTTTAAATGCATTGTAACTATTTCTTTCTTTAGTAGTTCATCTGAAAAATGTATCATTCCAAGAATATTTTGTTTGCAAAAAAATATTTGATAATTGATCAAGAAAACAGAAGTATTTTGTTGTTTATTTGGGGTTTTTTGGTCATAAAAATATACAAAGACATACCAGAGACCATAAGCATTTGTGATACAGTTTAAAATAGGTGTAGTTATGAGAAAAATTACAAATACAAGATCCTGAGAATTTGTGTTTTTATAGTAACTTGTGGTGAACTACCCAGTGCTCGGGGAAAGAAAAAATAATCTATTTGGAGAGAACATTAACATGGGCCAAATCCCATTTTACTTGCTTAATTGATTATTAAGTTCAGCACATTACTTTCCAATTTGAGCATCCTGACAGTGTTATATACATATCTCCTTCTTTGACCCCTGGAAAGTAGCTTTTCTTTTTCCTTTCCTCTTCTAAATTAAGACAGAAAACCTTCCACTAGAAGCAAACTTACTGTAACTTTTTATTTGGCCCTTTATTTGGTCCTCCTGTATAAGCCTCTGAACCAAGACTTGTAGGACACTGTCTTTGTCCAATTCACTGGAGTCACTTCTTGGAATTCTTGGGGTCACCATTTTCCACTGAGAGGATGTCTCTGAACTTTCCTCTTTGGTTCTCTCTTTCCAGCTAGTCAACATTTTGGTACTCAGCTTCCTCTACTTTGTGGAAACATTCTTATCCAAGTTTTTCTTACTTTCTTTTTCATTTAGTTATTCAACAAGCCTGGCCAAGATCCTGAGTCTTCAGTTGCTATAACACTGAGCAGCGAAACCTATGAGGTTTACAATTTAATGTATCACACATAATGGAAATAAGATCTAGAGTCACTTGTATATTTCAGACCTCTTTAGTCACATCTGTTTTGTTTCTTAATATTCTTGCATTCATTTCTCAATTTTTTTGGATAATACGTAGTTTACATTTCCCTTTTTTCCCCTCTAAAGTTTAGCCCTTAAGCAATGTATTTTATTACAGTCATCACAATGTTTTTTGTTGAATAGTCTAAATATGTTATATTTGTTTTTTCTTTTCATTATACATTTTAATTAATATTTTAATTGCTATGGTTGTAGATTCACATGCAGTTGTTGAGTTATATTTGGTTTTCAGTTTTGCTCTCTTTGTTGTCCTCCTGACATGTCTTAAAAATACTGTTTTTTTTTTTCTTTTTTTATAGTACCATCTAAAACTGATACTGTGAGTTGTGAACTAAACATATTCTCTATCTTTCACAATGAAAATTTTTACAAGTCTATCAAATGTAAATCACAATAAAAAACATTTAAAAACAGGAGATCACATGACTTGCATTATATATTTTTCCAAAAAATCTAATTGACTTGCCAAAATGGAGATTAATTTTCCGTTTGTTTGGGTTTTGGTTTTTTTTTTCTTTTTTTCCACTTATCATTTCCAAATGTCCTAAATAATAGTCTAGTTTATCTATTAAAATCTCACTAGTTTACATTTATATCATATTCTAACTATAGATGAATTAATTAATTTCAAAGCTATTTTTAGTACCTGGTATATAGGAAACATGCATGTTACCTCATTCAAATCTCTGCCCTTCTTTTGTCCTTTCCTTCCATCTGGGAATCTTTATTCTTTTCCTCCAGTTCTCCAAATTCCTGGCTCCATAAATGCCTGTTCACCAGGGGAGACAGAAAGTGAATCAACTTTCTTAGGAAGACTTCAATTCTCTAAGCTTATATTTTCTGTTACTTATACACCAAATCATCATATTTTCCTCTTTTTTCCTTCAGTTGCCTTATGGAGACATTATAACAGAAACCTTTTTAGGTGCCATCCTGTGAATAAACCATATGCTTTCTTGCCTCTTTGCCTTTAATCACACCATGCTGACAATCTGGAATACCCTCCCAGCTACTCTTTACCTATCATAATCTTGCCGATCTTTGAAAGATCAACTCAAGTACCTCTTTCCTTTAGCCATCCTCTTAACTCAAGGGTAATTGAGTTGCCCCACCCCTAAATCCCATATTGCTTATTGTCCCTATCTCTTCCATGGCATTTGCACTTACTGTATTACAAAATTATTATTTTGAAGTTATGTATGTATCTGTGCTATTTCCTGTATTCGGTTTAGGAATTTTTATCAGTTGTCTTGAGATGAGGAGCCAGGCTTCTAAGTTGATTCCTTGGATCAAATAGCGTGGATTCACACTCAAAGTAGATGCCCAGTTAAAATGTTTCAACAATGGAGTGAAGGTCTGAAGCATTCATTGGAATTGGAATAATATCACAAAAGAATGGTAGAAATAAATAGAAGTCTTAGTCCTGTACAGACAAGCATTTTGATTTTCCTGGTGGGAAAATACATGTTTGTATACTCTGAATTTTTTTAAACAGTATTTTATAAAGAGTTTTATGTTGTAGATTATTTTTTAAACCATGCTTGTAAAGAGGATGAATGCATTTGCTTCCATGACATACTGTTTTAATTAGAATTCAGACCATTTGTGCATCCCTTATTATGGTTTCTTCTTATTTGCATTCACTAGATTTGCTTTCCTAAATGATTTATACACTTGCATAACTTCAAATTTTAAACATTAAATATATGGCACATTGTCATTATATATTAAAATTATTTTCATAATCTTAAGTACTCTAGTATATCATATGTTCTTATAAAAATAATTTATGTTAAGAATTTTCTTTAGCAAGGTTTACACTGTCACTTGGAGCACTTTAGAAATCAATATTGTGGAATACTATAAGGAGAAAAAATATTTCTAAAAGTACTCCCCTGTGTTCCCATTAATTTGTTTATTATCAAGGTCTTTATTAGGAATATAGTTGCTAATGTAAGGCTGTAATAAACAGAGTATAATTGAATTTTCAATATTTTGTCACCTGGGAGTAATTTTCTTACAAGACCTCTGCTCCATCTTCTGACTAATTGTCAGCAGTTACTCAGTAGCACCACATTAATGTCACCAAACATTGCAAAAATATCTACCTGATTGCATTATGTTTAAAGAGATTCATTTCAAACCCATGATATTTTCTTTTTAAATTATTTACCTCAATTTTAAATATCATTTAAAATGCAATAAATGTAATAAGCAGACATGTTTTGAAAATGCAAATCCAGACATAAACTAAGATTTATTTGGGTAGAAGATCAAGACAATCATGTTGGGAGTCCCAAAGCCTTGGCACAGCAACTTAATGGATCAGGGAGCTGACAACTAGAGTCACGACACCGGAACTGGGTTTGGATTGTTTTTAGCCAAGCTACTTAGAAAAAAACATATACCCAGAACTCTTTTTATTTTAATATTGGGATATATGGTCAATTTTGGGCTTTTTACACATCCAAAATTTAAGCTATCAACCTGGAACAAGTTTATGCCTGTTGTCCTGGTATAATCAACAATTCCTTCTTTCACTATTAAAAATGTCTTGGTTTGGTCATTAAATTAAATGGTCACCTAACCTATAACACATTTTTAGTTTAGTACCTCCTCTGTCTCCCGGACAGCTTCCTAATGATCCGTACAGTAAGATTAAAACAATTGTGTTGCTACTCAGGAATCCTATGTTGTTGTTAAGTGCCATCGAGTCGGTTCCGACCCATAGCGACCCAGTACAGGGTTTCCGAGGGTGTAAATCTTTACGGGAGTAGAAAGCCTCATCTTTCTCCCGCGGAGCGGCTGGTAGTTTCGAACCGCTGACCTTAAGGTTCGCAGCCCGATTCGTAACCACTACACTACCAGAGCCTCTTCAAGGAATCCTATTACCAGCTCATGAAGACCACCCTCAAGGAGGAAGGCATTCTCTGCTGCCAAGGCGAGTGCCAGTGGCTGCACCTGGACCACATCAAGGAGATGCAGCAGTTCTGCAAATCGCTCTTCCTGGTGGTGGCCTACGCCTACTGCACCATTCCCACCTACCCCAGTGGCCAGATCGGCTTAATGCTGTGCAGCAAGAATTCTAGCACCAACTTCCAGGAGCATGTGCAGCCGCTGATGCAGACTCAGGTGGAGCAGAGGCAGCTGCGATACTACAACTCCGAAGTGCACCGGGGCCACCTTTGTGCTGCCTGAGTTTGCTCGTAAGGCCCTGAGTGATGTGAGCTGAGCCCAGAGATGCCTCCACCAATGTCACCCAGAAACCTCAGACCAGGGAGCCTCCGGGTATCCGGGCCTCCCCAGCCCCAAACGAGACCTCTGCGGGCTCTTACCCACCAACCAAGTGTTACCAGTCCCAGAATGCTGCCTGGCCTGCCCTGCTGGGCAGACTGTCTCTTTCTCTCTGTGTAGCATCCAGCCTCCAGCCTATACCAGCTGTAGACAGCGCCTTCTCTGCCTTCTGTCCCCTCGTTCACCAAATATGTGTATTTATAACAAACAAACAAAAAAAGAGCAGATGGAAGGCATACACAGAGTCACTGTACCAAAAGGAAATGGCTCATGTTAAACCGTTTCAAGAGGTAGCATATGATCAAGAGCCAATGATACTCAGGAAGTCCAACGTGCATTGAAGGAATTGGCAAAGAACAAAGCACCAGGAATTGATGGAATAAAAATTGAAACCTTTCAAGAAAGTGAGGTGGCACAGGAGGCACTCACTCATCTCTGCCAAGAAATTTGGAAGACAACTATCTGGCCAACTAATTGGAAGAGAACCATATTTGTGCCCATTCCAAAGAGAGGTGACCCAACGGAATGCGGAAGTCATCGGACAATCGCTTTGATATCCCATGTGAGTAAAGTTTTGCTAAAGGTAATACAGAAACGGCTACAATCATACATTAACAGAGAACTTCCAGTGATTCAAGCTGGATTCAGAAGAGGCCATGGAATGAGGGATATTATTGCTGATGCCCGATGGATCATGGTTGAAAGCACAGAATATCAGAAGGATATTTACCTGTGCTTTATTGACTACACAAAGGCTTTCGATTGTGTGGATCATGACAAGCTATGGACAACATTGTGAAGTATGAGTATTCCAGAACACTTAATTATGCTCATGAGGAATCTGTACCTGGTACAAGAAGCAGTTGTTCGAACAGAACATGGGAACACTGAATGTTTTAAAATTAAGAAAGGTCTGTGTCAAGTATTCTTACACCATACTTATTCAACCTGTATGCTGAGCAAATCATTCGAGAAGCTGGGTTCTATGAAGAAAACCATGGCATCAGGATTTGAGGAAGACTCATTAACAACCTGCAATATGCAAATAATACAACCTTGCTTGCTGAAAGTAAAGAGGACTTAAAACATGTATTGATGAAGACCAAAGAGCACAGCCTTTGATATGGATTACATCTCAATGTAAAGAAAACAAAAATCCTCACCACTGGACCAATAAACAGCATTCTTATCAATGGAGAAAAGATTGAAGTTTTGAAGGACTTCAGTTTTCTTGGATCACCTATCAACACTCACAGAAGCAGCAGTCAAGAAATGAGACGACGTATTGCATTAGGCAAATGTGCTGCACAAGACCTTTTTAAGGTGTTGAAGAGCAAAGATACCAGCTTGAGGACGAAGGTACGCCTGACCCAAGCCATGGTATTTTCAATAACCTCATATGCATGTGAACGCTGGACAGTGAATAAGGAAGACCATAGAAGAATTGATGCTTTTGAGTTATGGTGTTGGAGGAAAATATTAAAAGTGCCAGGGGCTGCCAAAAGCACCAATAAATCCATTTAGGAAGAAGTGCAGCCAGTTTGTTCCTTGGAGGCCAAATGGCCAAACTTTGTCTCTCATACTTTGGACATATTGTCAGGAAGGACCAGTCACTGAAGAAGGATATCATGTTTGGTAAGGTGTCAGATAAAAAGAGGAAGACACTCAACGAGATAGATTGGCCAGGTGGCAGCATTGATGGACTCAAATGTGGCAACAGTAGTGAGGTTGGCCCCGGATTGGGCAGTATTTCATTCTGCCGTGGGTCAGTACCGACTCAATGGCACCTAACAACAACAACAACATAGGGTTTTCAAGGAGCAGCTGGTGAGCTTGAACCGCCGAGTTTGTTGTTCAAACGGCTTTTCAGTCTGGTGCATTAACTCACAGCACCACACCAGGACTCCCCGTTCCCCCTACCCATCCCTAAATTGCCATGGGAAGCCATGAAAGGAGTTTGAGTAGGGTGAGAGATACAATCCAAGTTTCCTAAGATCCAGAGTGAAAAATTTGAAGAGCAGGAAATCAAACTACAGCTTAATTTGACTTAAGAGCCCAGTCATTTTGACTTTAGCTCCTCATCTAACACAATGCTTCCCCTGAGACTCAGTAAATAATTGAGAACATGGTAGAAGGTATGCACCATTAATGAGGCACCCACATAACATTTAGTGATTCTAAGCAGGAAGATATTGCATCTGGCTTGGAGTTTCATCAAAAAGGAGGAGGTAGCCCATGAAAAGGAGTCCTGTTGTGGCGCTGTGTGCTAACGTGTCAGACTGCAAAGTTGTTTGAACTGCAAGTTCGGTGGTTCAAGCTTACCAGTTGCTCCTTGGGAACCCTATACAGGGTTGCTATGGGTCAGAATCAGCTTGACAGCACTTCACAACAACAAGCACAAGATAGGAGGCTAGAAGGGCATTTCAGGAAAACGAAAGAGCATATGAATGAGGAACGGGAAAGCAGACTGAGGAAAATGTGAGTAATTTCAATTCCCTGAGTACGTGCAGCATATAAGGGGTAGCCACAAATTTGCCAAGGTATGTTGAAAAAGACTGACCAGGGCTTTCATGCCAGTCTGAGGCCTGTGTATGTTGTTTTTGTTAAGTGCCGTTGAGTCCAACCCATATCAACCCAGTATAGGATTTCCAGGGAACAACTGGTGAGCTTGAACTGCTGACCTTGTGGTTCAAACCGACCTTGCAGTTTAGCACATTAACCCACAGTGCCACACCAGGACTTCCATTCAGGAATCACTAAAGGTATCTGAGGAGGAGATGGCAGGATCAGAGCTGTGCCTTAAAAAAATCAAATAAAACAAAAACAACAATCCTGAGAATACAGAGTGAGACAACTAAGGAAGGAGAGCCTGAATTAAGAAGTTTTTGTAGCTGGAGAGAAGGGTTGTTAGAAGCTAGCTCAGGAGCCATACTACCTGGACCCATATCCCAATTCTGTCACTGACTGGCTCTGTGTATCCTTAGATCGTCTTCTTCATTCCATGGTGTCTCCATTTCCTTGTCTATAAATGGATTTAATGGTAGTACCTATTTCAGAGAGTTGTTGGACAGAGTAAATTATATGAACAATGTAAAATGCTTAGCAGAGTACTTGACAGTCAGTACCCAAGATTGTTGTTACTGGTGTTGTTAGGTGCAATAGTGACCCTATGCACAACAGAAGAAAACAGTTCCCGCTCCTGTGGCATCCTCACAATCATTGTTACTGCTGCCACTGTGCCAAGCCATATCTTTAGGGTCTTCCTCTATTTCATTCATCCTCCACTTTACCAAACGTGATCTGATGTTCTTCTCCAGGGACTCTTCTCTCCTGATAATATGTCCTAAGATATTTTAGCTATTAACAAAAAAGACTGGTGCAGTAATTTCCCCAAGAGCCCATTAAGGTTTAACTAGAATAGTAACAAAGGGAGAAGAGAGGAAGATGCTTCAAAGAATTACACTAGAACGGAAACTCCTCGAGGACAAGTACTGTATTCACTTTGCTTTCTGTTGACTCCTCAGTGTCTGGCACTGTGCAAGTACACAGTAAGTAACTGTGGAATTGGATTGATTTGATGAATGAGCTAGAATAAATGTGTATGTGCTCTGTGTATAGATTATGCTTAAGTATAATGTATACATAGCTAATGATTGTTTATTGATCAATTTTGATAATGTCAAGTCAAGTACCTCAAACTACATATAAAAGACAAAAATATTCAAATTTATTACTTGAAATGTCTTCCAACTGTAAAAATTCATTTAGCTCACAAAACTCACCAATTTCCCGAAATTTAACTGAGGCCACATTTCAGCAAGGGGATGATTAGTTTACCAATGACGCAACTGAGGTTAACCCAGAATTTGGCTGACATCCCGGAATAATTTAGTAAAATCTTCTTGAAAATGTCTACTGTTACCCTCTTTGCCTTCCTGACCTCATATCGAACCATTCCTTGTTTGGTCCACAAAGCGTGGAGGAAGCTGATGAGAGAGGGCAGTCAAATTTGTGGAATGAGCGGCCGCTTTTATAGCCTCTGTGTCTCCACAGAAGTCTCCCTGTGCATGAGCCTTTCCACTAATGTGGCCTCCCAGAAGGAGGTGTATGCTCTGACCAGGGACGGGATCAGACAGCTGTAAGAGGGCCTCAAAGGGGCTGCAAGCCAAGAAGCAAGAGCAGGTGCTTTTGACAGCTGGAAAAGAATTGGTCTGGGAGTTCTATGACAAGGGGAAATCATAGAAATTAGAGACAGCAAAAACCTATTAGTCAATTCCCTTGCCAAAGATAAATTGATCCCTAGTGTGTATTCTTAGTTCCCCGTCCACTCTAGTTATATCTCTGTCAATATGTAAGGAGGAAGAACCATGGGGATGTAGAAAAAAAGACTTAGGACACTAGGGTGGTTTAGATCCTAGAGGGAAGAACGATCAATAACCAGCAAAGGAAAATGTAATGATGTTGGGGAACAATATGAAAAGCTGACCTTTTTTTTTTTTAAGGATTTAAATAAATGTAGGAAACTCCTTACAAGTCTCAATCATTGTTGTTATCTTAATAAAGAGCAGGTTTTTTCAAACTCGCTAGCTGTTCCTCGAAAACTCAATAATGGGTCATTATGAGATAAATCCGTCTCCATGGCACTTAACAATAACTAATTTACCCAAAGGGAAGAAATAGTCTTGCTCGTATTTTGCTTTGGTTTTTTTGTTTGTTTGTTTGTTTTGTTTTGTTTTTGCCAACAGATAAAGGTGTTGACTATTTTTGACATTGCAAGATATGTTGTTGTTGCTGTTGTTGTTATTGTCAGGTGCCATCGAGTTGGAACCGACTCATAGCAACCCCATGCACAGCAGAACGAAACAATGTCCGATCCAGAGCCAACCTCACTACCGCCGCCACACTTGAGTCCATCAACGATGCCACCTGACCGATCCATCTTGTTGGGGGTCTTCCTCTTTTTCTCTGACCGCTCCATCTTACCTAACATGACATCAGCAAATGAAGGTTCTGTGCGCTTTTCTCCCCTGAGCTTAACTCTATTCACGTCATCCTGGTCAATTCTACTTTGAGGAGGCATTTTTTGCCCCAGTTGCATTCTGAGTGCCTTCCCACCTTCTGGTCCTGTATCTGCAAGATATGTACACCATGCATTTTGCTTTGGAGTAATGATAACAGATAAACTTCCTAAGATAATGCTCTGATAGAATTTATTGAAGAGGAAATGCGTACGATAGTACCGAATATGTTTATACTCTGGTCAATAGTTACTTAGTGCTGCTGTAATATAAATGCCAGAAATGGGTGCCTTTAACCACACACATTTATATCCTCACAATTTAGAAGACCAGAATTCTAAATTCAGGATGTCAACTCTAGGGGAAGTCTTTCTCTGTCAAATCTAGGGGAATGTTCTTGTCTCCTTTCACAATCTGTGGGCCTTGTATTCCTTGGAATTCTCCATATGTCTTGGTATCAGTTTTCCCTAGAGTCTAGGAAGTTCTTAGCACAGGGACCCCAGGTGCAAAGCTCTGGCTCTTCTCTCTTGATGTTAGTGAGGTTTCTCCCACTCTTCATTTATATCTGGCAAGATAAATGCTTCAGTGTGACTGAAGCAAAGGTGTGACTTGAATGGGGATGTGGCATAAGTATGGATGGGAGTTGAGTAAGGATGGGACTTGAGTCACAGCCTCATATAAGGCTGTGATTCAAGATATACCCCACACTAATCTTGCCACACTTCCTTATAGATATTAGGACTGACAACACATAAAACGGAGGGTAATTATATCAGAAGGAAGACACCCATCCAGTAATGGGAATCAGGAGCTAGCCAAGTCGACACATATTTTGGGAAGACACAATTCAATCCATGGTAGATACTTTGTTAAATATAAGGGTTGGATTTTATAGCCTCTTTAACAGAGCCAAAGACTTTTCTTGCTAAAGATAAGAATTATTGAGATGCATGGAGATAAAGAATGAAATTCTGGATTGTGTCTTGTTTGTCTAGACCATTTCCTCATAATTTATAAGACAATAAAGGGAGTCCATGATTTTAAAGAAACTGCACTAGTAATTTCTCTTCATTTTAATTACATTTAATTAGATGGCTGATTTACTGAACGGACTTTGATATTTTTCACTTGTTGTTGTTGTTGTTGTTAAGTGCCGTCGAGTCGGTTCCGACCCATAGCAACCCTGTACAGGGTTTCCGAGGGTGTAAATCTTTACGGAAGTAGAAAGCCTCATCGTTCTCCCGCGGAGCAGCTGGTAGTTTCGAACCGCTGACCTTAAGGTTCGCAGCCCGATTCGTAACCACTACGCTACCAGAGCTCTTATTTTCAAATTGTACCTTAGTGTTCTGTTGCATGCCTCATATTCAAAATACCTGAACTGAACAATGCATTTCCCAGCCAATCCCAATCCCCTTCTCATTAGTACTTTGTGTAAAGGACTTTTAAAAGATGTACTTAGAGAGACAAACCTTTGTCTGGAGGGCTTTCTTCCCCTGTACCATATTCATATTCCTAACTCTTCCGTGGAGTCGTAACTTCTACCACCACTGTCTTCTTGTTATGTTTTGGGTCTCTGCTGTGAAGGCTACCTCCCAGACGCTGGACCACTGGCATCTATAATGCTGGCCTAATTCTTAAACCAAATGAACTCCAGTCAGGGAGAAGTTAAAGTTGTAAGCCCCAAATTCATCTCATTCACCATCACTTTTACAAGCCAAGATCTATTGTCCTGATCACACTTCTTGTTTACAAGCTTATTGGATAACTTACTTAGTGCCACAGCCAGGTCACAGCTTGACCCTTGATTTTCAAGCCAAGCCCTCTACTATCTATGCCTGTTGTCCTTGCGTCGGTTTTTTTATTCATGACCTGGGGTTACCTAATCCTTGGTGTAATAAGGGCAGGATTTTCTAGAGAATTTATATATAAAATTCACCTTATTATTGCTTCTGTCAGTGGCAGGACTATATTTCTGTATATAGACAGTACGTAATTTTGTGCTTGCTCCCATCTCTCTCAGCTCAGTGTTTCATGATTTCTCTGCTATTATCCTTGGGCCTGTATCCTTCAAGTTTTCACCCATGATGGATACTGTGTAGGGAAGGGATTTAAGAAGAGCCGCTGAGAAGTGCCTCAGTAAAGATGCTCATATCTTTCACACTCACTCTGTAGATTATTTTCTTTCTTTTTTTTTTTTTTTTTCAAATAAAGGAACATATCCTTCTCACATGAGACATTTTATTCAAAGCCAAATTTATAAGGGAAAGAATATGTTTTTACTCTGAAAAATTGGCAGTGAAAGTTTTCTTTTAAAATGTCTTGTGCAGTTCTTCACCACCCCACCCCCAATATAAACCCTTATTCATTTAGAACCTTTAGTTTAAGAGAAAATTGCAGAGTAAATGCAGGTAGGTTTGTTAAAGAATTTCACTGTTAACGTTTATTTACAACAAATGCATATAGACAAAGAAATTCATCTTGTTAGGTGTACTGCCCCCCAATTTGTGTCCCAAACTGCCTGAACAAGCTAGAAAATAAGTAGAATGAGCTGTTTTAGCTCCTTTCCATTGGCTTTTAAAAACACCACCGATATTGAAATATTTGTGTTTTCTTTGCTTTAGTGCCAGCAACATAATAGATGAGAAGAAAGTGGATATTCACTGTTCTCCAAAAAACACAGCTTATCCTCTTCCTGCAACTTGAGCTTTCACACTGCAGCCTTCCCTTGTCTCCACGGTTTCCTGCTTGCTCCTTCCTCTAATTACTCTTCCTTTTTAAGACCCCTTTCATGACTCTTCTCTTTCTTGTTCCCCTTTATTCCCTCTTGCCCACATTCCACATTTCTTTTCCACCCCCCTCTTTATTTGGGTAAAAGTTCTTAAAACTAATATGAAGTCTTGAAGCTGAATCCCTCCCAACTTCTACAAAACAGTGTTACGGTTTTTGTGTTGAAAAAGCCAACATTCTAGTCTCCCGGCAAAGAAATTTAAAAGATAGGCTGACAAAGAGTTGCATGATAAGTCTAGCAAACTGTTGTTCAGCTTTAGACTCATTTTTACACATGTTAAATTATTCAGCTGTCCCCCCATTGTTGTAGACACAGACACGTAATCACACGTCCTGGAAAGAAGAATCCTTCCTCTTGCCAAAGTTAAATTCACAGTTCATCCAAATATTAAATCAAGAGAATATGGAGTTGAGAATGTGTAATTGCACAAGCAAGAAATCAGGAAAAGGACATTTTATTGTGTATCTTATTTTTAACAAAAACCCATTATAATATATGTTAGGGGCTTTTGTTGAAATTTTTTTGTTTTTTTAATAAAAATAAAATAAACGGGACATGAAATATAAAAAAAGTTTGAAATTTTTATTAATTTTTCTGTTTATACACTATTTTGCCTTTAGAATCAATTATTTGAACCAGAAACTCTTATAAAATGAAAGTTTTTAAAATCTATTGATAGATAAATGTTGTATATTTAAAAATCATTTTACAGAAGATTTTTCTCCTTGAGAGATAAATTAGTATAATTCTTATTTTTACCATTATCTTCAGTAGTATTCGCTTAAAGTAACTAAACTGGTTTCTAAACTGCAATTTAAGAATTGTGTCACTTCTGAACCTAATCCCAGCATAAGTAATATTTACTTTAAAAAATTAAAACTCTATCTACTATATGTAGAAGTTAGCATAGTTTTATAATGTCAGAAGTGGTGAAATCTCACCACTTATTGACTTTGAATATAAACAGTAGGGGTAAATACTGAACACAGTAACGAGTTACTTTTTGGAGAAAATCAATCATGTAATCAATTAGAACTGCAGAAGTATTTTTGTTCTCTGATTTAGACTTTTTAGTAAACATAGTATAGTAGTGATTTGGAACACTAATAGTGGTAAACAACTTTTCACATAAAAACCGGTTTTCAGAAAAACAGATTTCTCAAAGCAAGAAAGACTGAGTACAGAAGAAATAAAATCTTTACCTTGTATGTTCTTGCAAGTGTTTGCATCTTGAAGGAAATAGTGATACATAAAATAATTCCAAGTAATAATTAAAATGTTTTAAAACAGTTATAATGTAGTCTTCCTTTGAGATTTCTCTCCTTTGGCAGTGTGGCAAGTATGTAAACATATTTTTGCCTGAATGGGGGAATGGCCTCTTACTGATTAACAGTTGCTGTGGAGTCAATTGTAACTCATGGTGTCTCCATGCATGCCAGAGTTGTTGTTGTTAAGTGCCCTCAAGTCGGTTCTGACCCATAGTGACCCTGTAGAGGTTTCCAAGGAGCGACTGGTGAGCTTGAACCACCAACCTTGCAGTTCAATCCGACTTTTCAGTCTAGCACATTAACCCATAGCGTCACACCAGGACTCCACAGTAGAACTTGATAATTTTTCTAGAAGAGATCACCTGGTCTTTCCTCCAAAGTTCCTCTGGGTGGACTCGAATCTCCAATTTTTTGATTAGCAGTCAAACCTATTAAACATTTATACCACCCAGGAACCTTTTTCAAGTTACAAAGAGTTTATTAATTCTCCAGAATTATGTTGTTTTCAAACAATTGGTTGTCTTACATTACTTTTCTATTCTCTACACACAGACTTACCTCTTTCCCTCCAATACAGTTGTTCCACCTTAGTCCAGAGCTCCCCTACCCCTTCTCTGGATCCCTGGAATCACATGCTACTGCTCTTCACCTCTCTCCTACTTCAGCATCTTCCCTCTCAATCCTCTGTTCTGGATAAATCAAGTTTCCTTATGGTCCTTCTTGTTTTTTTTGTTTTTTTTTTTAACTTTTCTGAAAAACAATCTTCTTCTGATAACAACAGTGACAATATTGTTGTTGTTTTTAGGTTCCTTTTTGATTTCTGACTTTTAGCTACCCTTTGGACAACAGAAGGAAATACAAAGCACCAACCTCACAACCATTGTTACACTTGAGCCCACTTTTAACTATTCCTAATTTCCTACACTCTAAGTCTAAAATGTTCTGCGTTGTGTTCAAGCTTCTCCCAAATCTACACCCATACTTCCTATGTGCTCTTATTTCTTAGCAACATCCTTTTACATTTTTTACAAATTGTGGATATCTATATATGCTTTTATTAAGTGCAATTAATTTAATTCCAACTCACAGCAACCCTGTGTAGGGTCTTCAAGGAGCAATTGGTGGGTTTCAACCACTGTCCTTGTGATTTGCAGTCCAGTGCTTATCTTACAGTACCACACCAGAACTTCCTATAGGAACTCCTGTTGGAGCACTGTTATGATAAGCACTGGATTGCAATTTCGGCAGTTCAGACCCACCAACGGCTCTTGGAAATCCTATACAGAGTCAGAATCAACTTGATGGCACTTAACAACAACATTGACAGCAAATTATATATATTTATATATTGTTGCTGTTGTTATTGTTATGTGCCGTGGCGTTGGTTCTGACTCATAACAATCCTGTACAGGGTTTCTGAAGCTGTAAATCTTTACGGGAGCAGAAAGCCTCATCTTTCTCCCACAGAACAGCTGGTAATTTCAAACTGCTGACCTTGCAGTTCACAGCCCGATTCGTAACCACTACGCTACCAGATATATATATATGTGTGTGTGTGTGTGTGTATGTGTGTGTGTGTATATATGTATATATATACACACATGTATGTGTGAGTCCTGTTGTGGTACTGTGGCCTAATGTGTCAGACTGCAAAGTCATTTGAACTACAAAGTCAATGGTTCAGGCTCACCAGCTACTCCTTGGAAACAGGGTCGCTTTGGGTCGGAATCAATTTGACAGCACTTAACAACAACAACAACATATATATTTATATGTGTATATATGTGTGTGTGTGTATATATATATATATATATATATATATATAGAGAGAGAGTGTGTGTCCTGTTGTGGCACTGTGGGTTAATGCAGTTTTAAGTGCAAGATCAGCAGTTCAAGGTTTTCATATATATATATATGTAATATGTTTGTGTATGTTTGTATCACATACTATTTGCAACTTTTGAGTATACAATTCAGAGACAATTAATTACATGCACAATTTGTACCTCTATTTTGAAAACTTTTTCATCGCCCCTAACAGAAATTTAGTACCAATTAAGCAGTAATCTTCAAGTTCTTGGTAACCAATAATTTATTTTGGTCTCCATGTAGGTATGTACTCTAAATGTTTACATAACTGAGATCATAAAATATTTGAATATTTTTTCTTAGTTTGTGAATTATTCACTCAGCAAAATGATTTCTAGGTTCATCCATGTCATAGCCTAGATGAGAACTTTGTTGCTCTCTATGACTTAATACACTGATTATTTTAAATGTAACTTAAAAAAAAATGGGGGGGGGCGAGGACATTTGGTAGAAGACTAGCTTCAGAGAACATCTGGAAATTTGGTATTACTTTGGTGCATCATCATGCTTTCAAATGTGAAGTTTCAATCATAAATGAAATTGAGTGTGAAACTCTCTAGCCATCCCAATTGCCCAGAAATATTTTTCTATATTACAAATCTGAGAACCATTTTGAAGGGATTTAGGTTCTATGACCAAAAGTAGTTGATGCTCCAAGACTAGACTGACTAGACCAACACTGACATAGAAGAGATGGCCGTTGTAGAGATTGCTTGAAGACCTTCCTTTGTTTGTACTGCTGGTTCCTGGTGGTGGTGGTCTGGGTTGTGTGCCAGAGAGTCAGTTCTGACTCATAGCCACTCTGTATAGGGTTTCCAAGGCGGTCAATTTTCATGGGAGCAAAGAGCCTCAATTTTCTCTCGGGAGTAGCTGGTGGATTTGAACTTCTGACCTTAGAGTTAACCGCCCAACTCATAACCCACTAAGCTACCAGGCCTCGTTCCAGTCCATAGTCAATGTTATTAAATCTAGTCTCTTTCATAACTGAAATTTCAAACATAAATTATATTGTAACATTCCAATAGAAATGTCTGAAGTCATAAAATGAAGGAGGAAAGAAGATGCTGTTCTCAATGCATCTCACATCATTAACATGTCAAATCTCTTTTCCCATTTAAAGGAAACTGGGAGGGTTTCCAACTTTTCATACTGACTATAAGTATAGTTGCTTGCATTGAGGAGGGAAAGAGGTATAAGTGAAAATACTAGTTTTCTGTTTCAACTAATCTGATCCCCTCAACCAGCTGCCCTGCCCACCTGTTCTATAAACTCTTTGCTCAGAAAGTACATGTCCAAACAATGTATCAAAGCCAGACCCGGCATAGACATTTCAACAAAATGAGCCAATTTGGGTTTGGTAGATGGAATAAAAAGGTTACATAACTTTGCCCAGACCATGGAAATTAGACTTCAAAATGGAGCAAAAGCAATTATGAAGCCATGCTTTCCTGTCAGAAACAAACAAACAAACAAACAAACAAACACATACAATGACTTTAAGATTTAGTTGTTTTTAGCTTGGTGGATGTAGCACAAACGAAGAAATTTGAACTCGGACAGGGAAGACTCTCAGCAAGATGGATTTACACAATGGCTGCACCAATGGCTCCGACATAATGATTGTGAGGATGGTGCAGGGGTTTTTCCTGTTGTATGTAGAGTCGCTATAAATTGGAACTGACTGGGTAGCATCTAATAAACAGCATGGAATATGACAAAGTAGAGGTTCATTTAACTATGCATTATATTATATACAGTTACCAATATCAACTTATTTCTGTGTAAGCACAAAGCTGTTGTTTCAAAATTCTATTTCAGTAGATGACTCTTTAAAGGTCATTTTATGAAGCATAAGACAGATCTTTTGAGGATGCCCATTGCCCACCTCTCTCAGTTTGGTTTTATGTTTCACTGACTGGATTACCATTAAACTCTTTAAGAGTGACAGACTGCAGTAACGGGATCCCAGGTGGGCCATGGGATCTGCAGGACCAGCTGTTCCTTAGCTCAGATAATTCTTCTTTTTGAGATTTATAGATCCGTTTGCATTTGACAGACCACGGCAAGTCTTTGTACTGCCCAGTCCTGATGTTTTAAAGGAAAGCAGCTTAGTTTCTTAAACTGCTACATTTCCTCTGGGCTTTATCTGTGTGATGCTGTTGAGTCACAGAACATTATAAATATGAAGAGCTGAGCAGAAGGACATTCTTTTAGAGAGTAGTGGCCTTATTGATGTTGTTGTGGTTGCCAAGGACTCCTCGGAGACTTCTTGTTGGTTTACCTGTTTGGAAAGCAGCAGAAAACATTTTACTTTATAAAGTGGGGTTGCAATACCAGTTTTGAGATTGTTAAAAACGTGACTTGATCTACACGATAGTTAGCAATGACAGTAAAATGTAGTTATTTCATGTTTGAGGACAATCCTGAATTGACTGTCTGCTCCTATCACATTTCACTGCCTTGGCTCCCCAACCTCTGTGCCTTCAGCTTGAAGCACCCTACTGCCCATAATCCTCACTTTCAAAATCTTGCCCATGTTTACAGACTATCTCAAAAGTGGTTTTTGCCCCTCTACAAAGATTGTAATTGAACCTTTTCAAAATCGGTATTGCATCTGCCTTCTTTGACTCCTTTATTATGGCACTTAAATATCCTATTTTGTATGATTGTTTTGTGACCATTTGACCAACACTGAACTGGCAGTGACTTAATGTCTGATACTGTATTATTGTGGTTATCCTTGTTTTGTTGTTGTTAAGTGCCGTTGAGTTGCTTCCAACTGATAGTGACCCTGTATAAGGTTTGCAAGGAGCAGCTAATGGGTTTGAACCAGCAACCTTATGGTTCAAACCGGCCTTGCGGTCCAGTGCTTATCCTACAGTGCCACACCAAGACTAAAATCTTCCTTGGTAGACACTTATTCATTTAATAGGATAGTTGTTAATTCTATGCCTAATTTCTTTTTTCCATGTTTCTTGTTTCTTTTCCTCTTTGCATAAACTTTTGTGAAATGTACTTTAGCATGGAAAATAAATTACTTTTAGGGACTTTTGTGTGGTGCTGTAGGATAAACACTGGACCACAAAGTCGGTTTTCCTGCATTGTTGGTGGTTCAAACCCACCAGCTGCTCTTTGAAACCCTATACAGGGTCGCTATTGGTTGGAACTTACTCAACAGCACTTAACAGCAAAAAACAAATAAGAAAAATAATAACACTTGCTGTATAAGTTGCTCTCCAGTGTACTGAATATTTTCCTGTGTATCATCTGGCCATCATGTGACATATATGACCATGTCTATGACAAAAGGGGAGGCAAGAATCTTTTACAGATTGTTGTTGTTGTTAAGTGCCGTCAGGTCGGTTGCGACCCATAGCAGCCCTGTATAGAGTTTCCGAGGAGCAGCTGGTGAGCTTGAACTGCAGACCTTGCAGTTCAAACGGCTTTGCAGTCTGGCGCATTAACCCACAGCGCAAACAGTATAAAATAGAACAATCTACTCAGATCTCTGGAGTCGTGGTGTGGCGCTGCGGGTTAATGCGCCGGACTACAAGGTTAATTTGAACCTCTTAGTCGAAGATTCAAGCTCACCAGCCGCTCCTTGGAAACCCTATGCAGGGTCGTTGTGGGTCAGAACTGACTCGATGGTACTTAACAGCAATAACGATTCCTAATCTGATAGTTGAGAAGCTTGTCTCTGAGCATAAAGCTTTTCAACTATCAGATTAGGAAGGCCCATTAAATTTGTTTGTACAAAGTTACATATCTAGTAAATTTCAGAGGTTAAAACCATTGCAAATGCCTTAAAGATTCAATAGAACTTATTCCACCGATATATCCATTTTATCAAATAGTTGTTGAATGTCTATTGTTTGACTCTGAATTGTTGTTGTTAAGTGATGTCGAGTTGCTTCCGATTCATAGTGCCCCTGTATAGGGTTTTCAAGGAACAGCTGGTGATCTGAACTGCTAACGCTGTGGTTCAACCAGACTCTGCAGCCCAGAGTATTAACCCACAGCGCCACACCAGGACTCCTGACTCTGAATAGACGGTCAAGTGAGACACTGTTCTCTCCTCTTAGGAGGTCTACCTCAGAATAACACAGTTACCGATTTGTTGGAAATGATGGTACCAACTGCCATGTTAAGGAGCTCTGGCAACATAGTTTTTGAGTTGGGCTGCTAAACTCAATGTCAGCAGTTTGAAACTGCCAGCTGTTCCATGGGAGAAAGATGAGGCTTTCTGCTCCCTGCAACCTCGGAAATCCTACATGTCACTGTGAGTCCGAACCGACTCCACACACACAACCACCACCACTACCACTGCCATGCTGCCTCACTACTCAGACTAACAGGCAATTAAAAGGCAATATTCCTTTTCAGGAACTGATAAGATTCAATACATTTCATGGTATTTATTGTTCTGCTTGTAGGATCAAAAGTTAGTTCCAATAAACAGCATAGACTGTTCACCCTGTTTACAAATGAAAGGTATAATAGAAAAGAAGACTTTTTATATATATTTTTTTAATTGGCATTGCTCTGCTTATAGTTGGCACCTAATAAATGTGCATTGACTAATTCATTAGAAACTTCCTTTATGTCGTGAGTCTAACCTTTTTATAATTGGCTTTTTCCTCTAGAAAATCGACACTAAACTGGGTTTTGAAGTACAACTGGGGAAATATGACATAATATTTATTTTAAAGCAATTTCAGACATAAACTGAATAAACTGCTCACACATTTTCCTCAGTTTTAAAAAGGTTGCTACAGAGAATGGGATCTGGCTAGAGTTTTTTCTGTTTTTTGTTAACTTTAACTTTACAGGTATTTGTAAATTAGTTACAAGTATTCTCAAATTACTGATATCCCAAATTGAATGGCTATTTTATCTCCTATGTCCTTTTGTCTCAAGGGAAAAAAAAAGTCACATTTTTATTGGAAGAGCTGTGAGACTTAAACAGGTAAAGGTAATTCTCAAAACTGCTTTACATTGTTATAGCCACCTGCTGTACTATACAGAGGTGAGGTAATTAATATGAGGCATTAACACATCTGGTGTCACCCGGAAGAGGGGAAAAAACGAAATCTGTTCAATAGCTTAACTGTAAAATAGTAAATGTTGATTCATTCACCCACTTTCACTTTACCATCCAACTTGAGATCATTATTGCAAGATGAAATAAAAGGAGAGCTCACACCCCAATTTAACTGTCATGGATTTAATCACAAGAAACTTGAAATGTATGTTTGGTTAATTGGTACATCCATAGCTACAAACTCATAGGCAGTATATTTTGAAATACTGGTAAGAATTAAAAGTGGAAATTTGGGATAAGAGAAAAAACCATGGTCCATGGTTTATCACTAAAGAGGGGCACACTGGAGTTGAAGGAGGAAGCAGAAGGAAAACCAGCAAACCTAGAGCAAACAACACCTATTTGTGTGTGTATTTTTTTTTTGGGGGGGGGGTGGAGGTGAAGCTAGAAAAGGGGACAAGCAAGGAACCATAAAGAGACTCCATTTTTACAGAACAGATAGAGAAACCAATTCTTCAAATTACGCAGTGAGTTGAGGAAGCAGTGAGAAACTAGAAGAGAATGTCTTGGCTAGACTTGGGTAAAGTTCAGTAGTTAATGAGAACATTCATTTGCAGAATTGAAGGGGGTAGGAAATAAGTGAGGACAGACAGTTGTTTTTTTAAGAATTGGTAAGATTTGTGAGTGTTATTTAGGCTGAGGTTAAAGATCCAATAGAGAAATAAAGAGTAGGGATTAATAAATGGCAGTTTGTCTTGGTGAGATAAAACATACTATCAGAGTGTTTCCTCCTAATAACATTCATTTCCATCAGCATATCACATCCTTAAAAATAACTAACAGAAAACATCTTTTAAAATGGTATGTTATTTTACTTAAATCATGCTATCTGAATCTTCTTCCATTTTACTTTTCTGCACTTGTTGGCTAGTCATTAAGAAAGAGAATGTTGAGTTTAATAAGCCTGTCATCTAAAAGACTTGATTGTTTGACTGAGAACTCCATAGATTAATACTATTTAAAAAAGTAAAAAACAGAATGCTAAATGTCCTGTCTCTAGCCACAAGCCATGATATATGCATCTTTATACTTAAATAAAAGTAAAATAAGAAGCTATAGAGGAATAACACTGAAAAATAGAGAGGGGAAAAAAAAAGATTTTAAATGAGATTGTTAGAAACATATGCAAGTACCAAATAGTACAGAATCAAAGTAAAGAAATTATCATTGACCTATATGTACTGCCCAAAATATATTTTTATCTGAGAATTTCATAGTAAACCCAAAATTAAGTTACACAGAGTAGACACTGACAAGCCTTGCAAATGAACTTTGCAGTTATCATTTTTCAGATACAGATTCCTTTTACATGATCCTCGGCTTTGATATTATTTTTAAATATCATCTAATATCCTGTTATGGATTTTCTAGTAGACTGATTAACAAAATGTCACCAATCCATGAGAGCTGGCAGGAAGTCAATGATCCTTTATCAAGGAGGATTGCTGGCTTGTTTCTAATAATAATGGTACCTCAACTACGCATTAACAGATTCTTTCTATGTGTCTCAAAACTGATGAACAACGCATAGATATCATAGTTACCCACTGAAATGTACTAGCTTGATATTTTGATACACCTGTCAATTGGAATAAGAAATTGATCAGAAACCGTGTACTAGGAGAGAGAATAATTACGCTTTTATTGTTGTAATCACAGGAAGAATAGTCACATGGTGATTCAAAGCAAATCAGTGATAGAATAAGATAAGAATTATCTGTGGGCTCTTTCAAATCCTCTAGTGTGTGGTTTTGAGGAAGATCACCAAATGTATCTGTAACTTCTTGTGGAACAATTCATTGGCTTCTCTTGCTACTTAATCTGATAATATTTTTCTTATGGGAAACTTTACTAACAAGGGAGGGAAGATACCCCCATTCTAATTTATCCTACCCCTTTAACTATGAAAAAAAACTTACTATGCACATTTGAAAAATACTCATATACGTGCATACAGAAACAAAAAGTTATATAAATTAGTATTGACCACATATACATCATGTTGACCCCAGTTAGCTTGTGGAAAAATAATAAGATTACACTCTGATATGATGTGGTAATAAGTAAGTAGTCAATGAGTTGGGGTGGAATTTATCCTTTTAATAACTGAAGTGCAGTTTTATTGCATTTGAGAACTGTACAATTTCTAGAAATCCTATGTGAGCTTCAAGTATGAAATTCTAAATTTTTAATTGTTTATATATATTATTTTTATACACATTAGATTGTTTTATGTTGTCTTTTCCAGTTGTTTCAGTTGCTTGAAAATGTAGTTTGGAGAATCAAATTGATTTTTAATTATGAGTTCTTGATTTTAGACTTCAGATAAACTAAATTGAAAAAGAAAATTCTGAAAGCATGAACAATGGATTACCTGAAGTCCCAACTCTCATTTCAAGTATTTGCTAATGTGGCATTGATCAATCTACAATTCCCAAACTGAGAAGTGATAGGAATATTGGATAAAGAATGCAGTACAGGCCAGAAAGATAAATTGTTTGGGTTGTCTTTTTGCAAGTTTGAGGTCACGATTCATTCATCTTGTTACTTTGCTATATCCCTTTAGTGGCTTCAATTGCAGGATTAAATATTGAATGGTGGCAGATCATTCAATATATAGGCTCTCATAGTTTGGCATTAGAAGGCTTTTCATGTTTAAAATGGAACTGTGTGCACCCAGAATGCCAAAGATAATCGTGCTGATGATCTAGTCTGTGAGATTAATCCCTCAACAATATTATCAGACAATTCTTAACACATTGATTTGTCCCTGATATGACACTTCTGAAACAAATGGATATACTAAGCATTTTAGGTCTAACACTGAGCCTTCTGTGCAGCATGGTTCTATTAGAAAATTAACCCATAAGGAGATTTGCCTAAAAACTCCCAACGTGTTACCACAGCCAATGTTTGCTCAACACACACACACAAATAAAAATACAAATAATTTTAAAAGATTCAAAAGGCTTTTTAAATTTAAAAATTCAGAATTCTCTAATTAATGGAGGATTATAAAATAAAAATCACTTTGGGTAAAACTTGCCCTCATGGCTAAATCTGCATAAGTAAAAGTACTAAATTAATACACTGTCTAATCAGTCTAATTAGACCAAGAATATTCAAACCTCTTATTAGCCTGAGATATATATTTTGCTTAAAATATTTAGTTTTGCTTTTGCTCTCTTTATGCATTTTGAGGGTTGCACTTACTAGGCCCATTAAAAGGAAAATGAAAACATTAAAGGTTAAAAATGCATTATTTAGTCAGACCCATGAGGCTTGAAGGATAAATGCATGAACTTTTTTTAAAAAATAAAAATGTTTTATTTATAAACATAAAAAATTAAAGTTTGACAATGAACCAAGAGGTCATTCAGTTTCCATCTCAGCCTCTGTAGAGATTTTATTTCACATTTGTCTAGATTGTGTGAAATGCCCCAGGTGATCATTTTTCACCCTTTTCTGAAGTTGCTAAAAACCTAGAAGTTCTCCAAGGTAAAATTGTTTTGGGGTATTTAGGGAAGAGGAGGATTTTGCCTAAATTTTTCTTTTTCTAGAACTAGACCATTTATTCTCCCCAGATTATGTTATTTTAAATCATTATAAATAATTCCACTTTCACACTATTAACAGCTATGTCATATTTCATATTTTTTTCCCTCAACCTAAGCACATTTGGATTTTCCTCATTTTCTCATAAGTCATTTATTCTATTCCTTTCATCGCTTGGATTTATCTCTGGCTTCCTTCCAATTTATCTACATCTTTGTGGAGTGGAATGGTCTAAGTAGAATTTCATTATTATGATGAAGCCTGGTATTCCTAGAGGCAGTATAAAAAACAAATCTTTGAAAACAGACTGCCCTGAGTTTGAATTCTGTCTCTGCCAGTTACAACATAGGGTTTTCATCTAGTAATTAAAATCATCTGTGCTTCAGTTTCTCATCTATAAATGGGGTTAACAAGACCTACTGCACAGGATTGCTTGATTCTTAAATAAAATAATGGTGGCTGACACAAGGTAAACATGCAAAAGTAGCTCTTCTTATTAACATATTGAACCTTTTAATTGCCATGATATAACTTATCTCAGGCTCATGTGGGTTTCCTGTAAAATCTTTCTTTTTAATAAGTACATTTAAAAATTTTGTGTACAACTTCTTTTGAATCTAACCTGGTTCCTGCTTGTTGGTGGTGATGACATGCCATCGAGTTGGTTCCAACTCATAGCAGCTCTGCATAGGGTTTCTGAGGCTATAAATCTTTATGGAAGCAGAAAGCCTCTTTTTTCTCCAGCAAAGCCACCAGTAGGTTCAAACTGCTGACCTTGCGGTTAGTAGTCCACAGCATAACCCACTACACCACCAGGGCTCCTAGTTTCTGGTTGGATATTATAAAATAAACTAACCCACCAAGTCGTTATACAAATGGAGAACCAAATGAATAACAAAGGCATCCTAAAGTAATATGTACTTGTATAATCAAATTCAATTGCACACATCATAAAAAGGTTATAAAATATGAATGGAAGAAATGCATAGGAAAGGGGGAAACCTGTTTGGACCTGAACCAGAGAGGAGACTCACTAAGATCCTTATTCAGTTCTGGGGCGGGGGGTGAGGGGGAAGCCTTAGAAGATGAAGACAGGAATGGCCTTGTTGATTCAGTAATGCAAACAAGAGGAAAGGGAGAAGAACAAGGCAATGGATCTGAGTCTAGAAGTCAACATAATTGAGCATCTGTGACACTGTAGAATAAGCACCAGACTTTTAGCTGAAAGTTGGCAGTTCAAACTCACCAGCCTCTTCTTGAAAATGCTGTACAGGGCAGTATGAGTTGGACCAGACTTGACAGCGCTTAACAACAACAACAACAACAATATATCCCAAAGCCCATACAAAACATTTGTATTAACTTTACAGTGTGTATTTTATCCTCACTTTAGAAATGAGTTCTTCGAAGTTTAGAGAGGTTAAAATAACACTTGCCCAATCTGCTGCAGGAGTCCTGGTGTGGTGCTGTAGGATAAACACTTGACCACAAGGTTGATTTGATCTGCAAGGCTGATAGTTCAAACTCATCAGCCACTCCTTGGAAATCCTATTCAGGGTCACTATGGGTCGGAATCAACTCAATGGTACTTGAACAACAACAATCTGCTATTGTAGCAAGTAGTAGATATGGAGTTCAAACATGGAGCTCCATACAAAATTTTGTTCTCAATCATGAGCATCACCGGAAGGGATGGGAAAACAGATTGTTGGCCTTTATCCACCACATTTCTGTTTATTAGGGCTGGAGTGGGGCCTAAGAATTTGCTGATGGTGCTGATGCTGCTGGTCTGAGGGCCACACTTTGGGTGCCACTACTTTAAATTGTAGTGCTCTAATTCTTCAGGTTAATAGTTACTTACTGGAACTACAAACTAGGCCCAACTATAATCTTGTTACAGACATGATTTCATTTAGGTTCTTGAACGTGGTAATCCTGTGGACAGGCTTTCCTTTTCTGCTTTGAGGAAGTCTGACATTCAGTACTTTTAGTCCTGAAGGAATTGGTACCCTAAACAGCTTGTAAAAATAGAAATTCAAAAAAGATTACTCTAGTTACGGGGACTCTTTGTCTCAGGAGCAACACAGAAGGCCTGGTACTTACAATAAAGTGAACCATAATGTTGGGCCTAGTGTGGAAGGGAACTTGATGCTGCATCCTTTTTGTACTAAACTACAGCACATTTAGTTCATTTTTAATAAGGGCAAGATTGGTTTTGATTCCTGGACAGGCATTAGGTCATGAATCCTATATCAGTGTCTCTGAGGAAGAAAGGGAGACTCTCTTCTCTCTCTCTCTTATGAGATTCCTGTGGTTAGTAAAACATTACAATGACTTTTCCTCTTTTTATTTCTCTTTCAGGGGTGCTATCTCATAGACTTCATTTTGTAGAAATTTAGTGTTTGTTGACTAACTGCCCATTTTGTCTTGTTGTTGTTAAGTACCGTTGAGTCTGTTCTGGCTTACAACAACCCTGTATAGGGTTTCCAAGGAGTGGCTGGTGAGCTTGAACTGCCAGCATTGCAGTTCAAACCATCCTTGCAGTCCAGAGCATTAACCTGCAGTGCCACATCTAACTAAACTTGATTGAATATAAGAGAGAGCAGTGAAAAGTTTCTTGTAGTCGTGTCTTTCTAAACCATTATGCTGTATACCTAGGAAGGAGCTTCATGCAAATAGAAGGTTGTTTATGGAATGAGTGACATGGAAAGTTAAAGGAAAGAAGAAATGGTCCAGGTTCTTATTTTGCTAATAACCAATTGGCTAGATAGCTATAGTTGTGGCAGTCAGAGAACTAGGTTTTCTTCTATAGCATCAGAAAGCATTCGGTAAGCACCTCTGTGAAAGTGCTAACGTCTTGCGTCCTATTCAGAATAAGTCGGGAACACTTGGCCTGCCATTTGGGAGTTAAAAGTAGAGAATTGCCAGTGCTTCAGTTCAATTCAATTCAGTTCAGTTCAATTCAGTCAGCATAACCCAGCAAGTATTTATTGATTGCCTACTTATGTTTACACTATGCACAGTCCTGGATTTGGTCTTGTGATAGATAAATACAAGCCCTGTCAAGCTAGTGAGTTACCTTGTGCACTTTAAGAAGAACATTTCAGCTTTCAGATGCATTGACTAATAAGCTTATAAATCATTGCATAGAACCTGTAATAGCTAAGTGGTACCTAAAGGAATTAGTAGACCTCAAATGCCAAATTCACACCTGGGTTAAAATATGAGTTATAGGAGTAAAATCTTTTGGTAAAACTTTTTGGATGAAAATGCGTACAGACACCTTAAAAATACTTAAACTGGTAATACAATTTTTTTTCAATCATTAAAATATCCCAGACATTGTTTCTCCATACAGAGGACCTCCTAACTAAATTCTAAATACATCAAACGTTCCCTTGCAATGAGATCAACTGGGCAGAAGTGAATTAGCATTATACTATAACAATCAGCGGATTAATGCACTGGACTGCAAAGTCAGTTTGAACCACAAGGTCAGAGGTTCAGGCTCACAAGCCACTCCTCAGAAACCCTATACAAGCTCGCTATGGGTTGGAACTGACTTGATGGCATGTAACAACAACAAAATGAATGTCAGCAGTATGCTCTATCAGAAAACCAAACCCAATGCAGTCAAGTCAAATTCCAACTCAAAGAAACTGATACAAATTGCTATAGTACATATTTTTGATGTGTAAAAATGAGCTATGAATTTTCCTTGTACCAGCCATTAATGGTATTTCAACTACTTGATCAAAGGAAATGTTTGCAATTCTGCTTTCTCCTATGGACTAAGACAATGCAAGTTTTCCCTTGAAATCTATATATTATGTCATGGCCCATTTGAACTGTATAACAAACTATTTGTTCAGTTTTTGTTATAACCTTGATCGAAGACAGAAAATATACCCCAAACTGCTATGTAATAAGATCATTGCTCACCTGCCAGTTTCCACTTTTATATACAACATGTTATTGTTGCAAGAGTGAAGTTTATGGTGAGTGAGTTGCTGGCAGTCTGTCACTTGACCGGACTGTGGTAAAGGGTTTCCAGGTAGGTTATGTTTACAACTACGGTAAATATTCCTGTTAGTAGCATCTTGGTAGTCAAATTTATGAGTTAGCCAACATTCCTTCCTTGCTGTTTTAAAAAATAAAGTTTGACTTCAAAGACAATTACCTATTTTACTTGTGTGTCTTGGGGGAAAGAGGAGAAAGCTGTTAAGACACTGAAAATATTTTCTTTTATTTTTCTGTCTGAATATTTTTTGTTATACATTAGAGACCTTATGTAATGTTTAATGTTTCAATTTACTATACGCATTTTCAGCTTTAGTATTTGTCATCTTGTTCCAATTTAATGAAAGCTTATTTGGCTATGGTTTTCATTGGAAAGCAGAACACACGTACAACTTTCAGCAATAATATTTTTTTTTTTTCTTTTTCTTTGGATTTGAACAGCTTTCTAAAATTTTCTCTACTGAAATTCTGGCAGAGTTATTGCTGCAACATTTGGCTGAGGGTTTTGGAATGTTTTAAGCATTTGAAGTGACTGGGATCAATTACTGTAACCTAAAATGGATAACCTTTAAGACACAAAGCTCATGTTTTTCTTAATCATCTCATTACATGACATTTTTCTGTTTGTGTATCAATAAAACACTGCCTGTTGGTTAAATAACCCTCATTTCATTTATTTCCAAGTGCTGTTGATATTGTAAAGCTAGCATAATGCATATAACATTAAAGCTATTTTTAAGATATAACATCTTTGTAGATGAGAAAAAAAATTCAGTAGATGAATAAACTTGTAACAATTTAGCAGTCTAACAAAGTATAGTAAATAGCAAAATCATGTATTTGAAATGAATCTGCTCTGAGAATTTTCTGATTTATTTTCATTAGTGTTACTTCATTATTGAAGTTTTTTCCTTTTTTCTTACTCTCACAGCTTCCTCTAAACGATGTTTACTTGTAAGGGGTTATGTAGTAATATCCAGTGATTTTTATTTATCAGGTTAAATTAAGGAACTTTTTGCACTTTGGGGATAGAAATAAAACAAAGCATTCACAGCTTTGAGATTTGTCTTTTGATAAATATAAATGTGTGGTGCAGCCTCTGCTGATGGTACGTAGTGGATGTGACCCATGACAAGCAGCTGGCTGTGGCAATAGAGAGAAATATTGCAACCAGAACATTCCTGCTTCTGCTCCAGTAGGCTCAGAATACATTAGCAGAGTCCTCTATCAGCTTGGAGTTTTTTTCTGATGATGGATTAGTGATAAACTCATATGCAAGTTATTCCAGAGTTCCTCTGAGACCTTAGCTTTTCATGAATGAAAAGGTCATTTGTAAATGTTCGACATTATTTCATTATTTTCCCATGGAGTGAGATTGCTTTGTACAATTTTACATTGCTATATTTTGAAATAATAACTTGCAGTTGTTGAGTTTTAATGTCCTAAGTGTTTGTTTGCTGTTTTGGAGAAGCTTGCTATTCTTTAATGAAAAGTGTGGGGGGAAAGATTTAATAAACAGAGAAGTTAAAGTGAAAATCATTCTATCAACTACAAGCTAAGAGTTTCATGAGGTCACATCTTCTTGCTCATTTTGTCCTAAATGACTTTTGATATAGGCCAAACTTTGATTCAGATGTGTGGTATTGTATAATAATTACATGGTACAAGTTTTCATTCATTTTCCACTGAGACTGCTCAACATCTGTTTTATCAAAAAGGTTTTCTTTTTTCCCACCCCCCAGGGCTACAGCTGAGTATGAATAATAAGTGAGATGCTAAGTCACATATTTTATTGCTTTATATTGTAAATTTCTCTGACATTTATCTGTTATAAACTACCACAAGCCTAATATTTCCTTGAATTAGTATACATAGCAGAGTTGGTATCTGATAATTTGAGGTTACAATTTTTTGAAGCATCCATTTGATATTTACAGTTATTGTCTTTTTCATTTTCTTACCCATTACAGTTGTGATTTCAGATGAAAATATAATGTAGAATGGTAAGGAAATAAATAGGAAGGGGCTGCTGTGGCCCATTTTTACGGTTTGTACTTTGAGACCACTTCATCTATTTACCAATTCTCTTCACTATAACTCTTCTTATCTGTACTAAATAGAGTTTGTAAATATTGATTAGCAAAGACAAATGGTCAGAAGTCATAAATGGAAGAGATGTCAGAATCACATGACAGAGTAGAACACTGATTCTTGTTCACCTGTTAGCATTCCTAAGGCTGAATGGAGGATCCTTTGAGAACTGCCCCTTAGATCAAGTGATGGGCAAATCTCTAACTCTGAATTCACTCCATTACACTTACTGGAATACCAAATGCATGGGTCCTTCCCTTAGATATATCATTTTAAACTATAGGGAGAGAAATGTTGATTAGAACTGTATTTAACTTATTAGGATAAAATACCATGTTTGGGGAAATGTGTACTCCCTCAGTGACTTTTGTACAGTTGTTTCACATGCCCCTAAACCTGTGTACTCACTGACTGTTGTTACAGTAAAAAGAAAGGCAGAACAATTCTTCTAAGAACTGTGCTTCTCTACTGATGGTTGTACAGTAGTCTGCTTTCTAGGCCAACATAGACGTAATTAGCCATAAAAATAAGTATGTCCACGTCGACCACCCAAAATAAACCAAAGGGGACATAATGAAAATTTTCCGGTGAGTTTAAAAGAATATTTAATATACTTCACCCCTTTTTTTTTGGAGGATGAAGGAGTTGATTTTGGTTTTCATCAGAATTTTTATATGGCTAAAACTTTCTGTTTGCTACACTTGTGTAGGATTTTTTTATCCCACAATTATGAGATGAACTAAGAGGTGGAATAAAAATTATATCATTAAATTTTGGTGGGTCAGTTGAGTGTTTTATGAGACACCTAAGATTTTTGTAAGCTATATGTTTGGACATAATTACAAGAACTGCAAAGCCTTAAATATGAAATTTATTTGAAACGTAACATTTTTCTTTAGTGAAAGCATTTTTTTGTTGTTGTTGTTCCTTTGACAAATTTTATTTGAGAATAAAATGAAAAGCTTTTACATTTAACCATAATGGAAATGAATTTGGGCCCCACAGCCAGTCTGTCTCTTGGATATCTTTGGTCACAGTTCAATTATGTCAAAATTATTTTTAGATTTTTAGAATCTTGCTTTGATCACATGCTTTGTTCTGAAGATATTACACCAGTGTAATCCCGAGTGTTTCTGAAGCCAGACTACTCAATATTCCTATCATTCAGGCACAGTTCGGCAGAGATGGCAGTTCAGTCAAGTGAAATGGACTTTAAGTCCTAGGGTTGATCGGTCAAGAATAAGATTTCTCCAGTAAGACATTTTTACAAAGGCACAATGACTATATTTTTGTAGTTCAAACAAACAGAGCATAAGGGATTATCCTGAAATATAATGATGGTACAACTGTGACAATAAAAAGGTCTGTAATAAATAAAAGATCGTGCATCTGTTTTAGAAGACCTTTGGCTACTATGCTTTATAACTTGCCACAGGCATGATGTATTGTCTCAACTGTAAGTACAAATGCAAGGTTATTTTATATATATATATATATATAATGTTTTTATTGTTTTGAAGAATTTTAGGTAGATAGTAATATACCATCTGGTAGTTCGGAGAGTGAAATGGAGTTGAATCTTGGAATGAATTATGTTAAAATATGATCTGTTCTTTACAGAAGAAAATTAGCTTTCATCCCTTTTTGTAGGGTCTGTACAGTCTTACCTCCATCCCCCATCAGACAGTAGGATACATTAGCAAAACAGGAGACAATTTAAGAGCAAGTTATTTTTGTACAAAGATTTTCCTACTTGCTAGTAAGAATTTAGGCTTCTTATCATTATGACTTTGTTGTTGTTGTTGTTATGTGCCGTGGAGTCGGTTCCGACTGATAGCGACCCTGCACAGGGTTTCTGAGGCTGTTAATCTTTATAGGAGCAGAACAATGACTTAGCATTTATTAATCTTCTTTTTTAAGAAGGCTTTGTTAAATGTTGAGCTGCTAACCACAAGGTCAGCTGTTTAAACCCACTAACTGCTCTGAGAAAGAAAGATGAAGCTGTCTGCCTCCACGAAGATTTACAGTCTTGGAAACCCTGTATAGGGTCACTATGAGAAAGAACTGATGGGATAGCAGTGGGTTTGGGTAGAATCTGCTTTTTAAAATCAGTGTCAATGTAATCTGATTGCTTCCCCTTCTCTCCCAGTAAAATAAGAGTAACCACAACTCTTTCTCAATCCAGTGCAGTAAGGTGAAATGATTCTAGTCAATATAAAGTTTTTAACAGTTTCTCTGTGTGTAACCTCAATGTGAAAAATCTATGAATGGTTAACAGAGAGTACTCAATCTAAATCTTCCCCAAGGTCAGAAATATTATTTTGAAATATGAAAAACTGCACCTACAAAGTGAAGTAATTCATCACTTTATAAAAACAAATTTGGAGTTTTTAATAGAAGTAAAACTAACTCAGACATCTAAGCCATCAATAAAGCATGCCAGAATTTAAAGGAAATATCACGATGTAACTCTTTTTTATGGATCAAGTACAAATAAAGTTGACAGTGCATATGCCTAATCAGAGTGCTGAGAACTCGAAGCTGTAAAGACAGTCTTTCCACTTTTTCATGTTGACACATTGTGTGTGCATGCAATGCCCGCCACACTGATTAAAAATGTCATGGCTTTGCTAATGTGAAGAGCGTGTCTCTTAAATCTGAATTCTGAGTTCAAGAGGGCCCCAAGTCACAGTGTGTAAATAAAGCACATTTACTAATCAATGCATTCTATCTATATTGCATTCAAACAGGGCAACACTTAGAAATTCTATCAATGTAGCTTTATTGTTGAGTAAAACATGCAGTTCCCCACCAAAGGAGTCAGAGAATGTGACCACGGGTGCTACGAGCTGAGGACAAGGCCAAGGTGGAGGCATATAATCATTCAACTCTCCTTGAATGCTCCTATCATCACTAGTCAGAGAGCTGACACTTTCCCATGCAAGGGAGTTATGTTCATAAACTGAACAGAGATCATCAGGAAGGCAGCTGGAAATTGCTGCTCATTACGTTTATTGTAATGTGATATTACTTTTACTAACTTCTGACCTGCCTTTTTGATGCTATGAGGAATCAATCCCAGCATTCAGAACATGGAAAAGAATACATGTGGTTGCTCACTGTTGCTATTTGGTGTCGTGGAGTCGATTCCAACTTGACAGAGTAGAGCCCCATAGGAGTGTGACACTATGTGTTAATGCACTGGACTACAAGTTTCATTTGAACCACAAGGTTGGTGGTTCAAGCTCACCAGGTGGTTCAAACTCACCAGCCAGTCCTCCGAAACCCTATATGGGGTTATGATGAGTCAGAACCAACTTGATGGCACTTAACAACAATCTTTACAGAAGCAGACTCCCAGATCTTTTCTCTGCAGGTCACTGGGTAGATTCAAACCACCAGCCTTTCAGCTAGCAACCAAGCACTTAACTGTTGCACCACCAGTGGTCCAAACCAAAAGTCTTAAGCAACCTCTATTTCCTTGTAACTTCTACCTTGTCTCTAATAAGACAAAGTCAGCTCTGAACCTCCTTAATGGACCGAACGCATTCGGCAGCTGGCGGCCAAGTCTACTGGCAAGCCATCGCGGTACAAGTGGTCCCAGACCAGCTGGAGACTTTAGGGAGATCCAGCCAGCCGGGCGCACTCTGCATCTTGCACGGCATCTACAAAGTCAGCGGCGAGCAGAACCGCATCAACAGCAAGCTACTGTGTGGCTTACTGGCCAAGCGCCTGCACTTCAGGCCCAACAGGATTTACATCAACTACTGTGACAGGAACAAGGCCGATGTTGGCTGGAACAGTTTCACCTTCACCTGAGGACTCCACCTGCCTGCTGCTGCTGACTGTGACCCTGCCCGTCCCACCCCCAGCTAGCCCATCTCCCAGTCCTAAGAAATAAACGGTTCAGACAGACACACACACACCTCCCCGCCCGCCAAAAGAGAAAAAGAGAATTTTATGTGGTGCATATGTGTTCATTCATTCCACAAATGTCCTTTGAGTGCTGGTGATGTGCTGAGTACTTTACTGTGCTAAGTGCAGGGGATAAAAGACATTGTCTATGCTCTATGTGTGTAATTTGGGTTGCCAAGAGAATGGAGCCCTTGTGTGGCGTTGGGGGTTCATGCACTAGACTGCAAAGTCAGTTTGAACCAAAAGATCAGCCGTTCAAGCTCACCCGTCACTCCTAGGAAACCCTATACAGGTTGCTATGAGTTGGAACCGACTCCACGGCATTTACCAAGAGAATGGTGTGAAACATGTATGTTGTATGGCACTGAAAGTGTTGCACTAAGCCTTAAAGAAAGTGAAATGATGAGTATGTCAGAGTTTGTAAAAAATGAGGGGAAAGGATCTTCTTTTAGAGCATGGAGTAAAATCAAGAATAGAGAGGACTGACAAGAAAGCTGGAGGATACAGGGAAATAGGGACATCACAAAATAGGCCTGAGGCAAAAGGAAGCTTCTGGAACCACTGAAGATGTTGGCCTAAGACAGTGGCATAAAAAGCAGAACGATAGGCTGAATCGTCTGGCATTATTTTGCAAAAGTGTTGGCTGCAAAAATGTTAGTGACTTGATCTGGTTAGGAGGTTTTTCAAAACCATAGGCCTGCGGTGATGGAAAGAAGATTGTGACAGTAGATATCAGAAGGAAGGAACTAATGGTAGAATATTTCAAGGAAGAATGAATAAGCCTTGGTAACTAATTGCAAATGCTGAATAAGAAAAAGTAGAAAGGTTTTCAGGAGCAATGGTGGAACACCTGATAGAAACAGGGGCTAGGAGAGGGGTTGGCAGGCTAAGGAAATGGACATATTTGAGTTTGGGCTCATTAAGTTGCTACTTATAGTGTATGCCTTCCTTTGGCTTTGTGGTCCTGGAAACAATATCCTCCCCGCCCCCCCACACACACACATATAAAGTTAGCTAATTATTCTTTATCTTTTCATGTGTATCTGTCTTCCTTTTATCTTCTATTCCTGGTAACCAACAAAGTTACTTTCTGTATATATATATATACAATATTGTCTTTTTATAACAGTGGGAACAAATAATATTTGTCCTTTTGTGGTTATTACACTCAACATAATATCCTCCAAATTCATCCATGTTATAGTGTATTTTGAGAACTCATCATTATAACTTATGGCTGCATAATATTCTGTTGTATTCTATACCACAGTTTGTTTATCCGTTCATCTGTCCATGGACAATTAGGCTCTTTCCATCTTTTTGCTATTGTGAATAATGCTGCAATTAACATGGTATGTATATATTTGTTCATGTCAGTAATTTTATAAGTAATGCTATTCTAACAAGAAAGAAAATGTCATATTGTTTGCTACTCTTTGTAACATTTTAACCTGGATGACATTGTTGTTGGGACCTAGGACCTTCAGCATTTGTTGAGTGAATGAATGAATGTTGTTACACACTGACCTTCAATAATAAGAAAGACTTGGGGACTGAACATATTAAAGCTTTAAAGAATGACTCTGAATTTTTAAAGTTTCAATAATGAAATTGACATTTGCTCAAAATATATTGCATCACTTAAAAAAGACATCCCAATAGATCTTTATCAAATGCCTTGGGGTTCCACAATACCTTTGTTCCTTTCTGCTAGCTTAAGAAATTCATTCTTCATCTCCAATCATTTTTCTATTTTTGTCAAGAAAAAAATCAAGTTTTAAAACAGTATGCATTGAAACTCCTTTTCAGAATTGACAAACATTAACCTTTAAATTTTTTCAAGTGTTTCAAGCAAACCCCTTCCCATTTTTATTAACATTAACTACCAAACTCAAAGATACCTGCCATTTCTTCCTCCAGAGATTACTTCATCTTTAAACCTGATTTCTGCTGTTTTACTAAGAGTCATCTAGAACTATAATCACAAGGTCACCATGGGAAAAAGTCAGACAAGGTGGTAACCTAACACCCTAGTGAGCAATTGGAGATACGATATTGACCAGGGAATTTTCCTTTTCAGGCGCTGTTGCATGTAAATCATTGCAAAAATGGAGATAAATATTAACTTAGTTGTATTTAACCTTTTTCTTTCAAATTCCACATACACACAGAGAAAGAATGTGTGTTTGTGTGTGTGTGGGGGGGGGGGGGTAACACTAATTCATCAACCACTCCTCCAAGAAGTCTCTTTATCCAAATTCCTTTGTAGATACTTTCTTCTGTGACAACAAAGCATAAATAAAATGCAAGCAGAAATGTATATCATATTTCTGGAAGTTTGATGTAAGACTTTGAAAAGCTCATTGACGGTAATGATTTTGCTCTCTAGAGAAAACCTTGGGACTAACTGCAAACATTTATCTTCTGTGGACTAAAAGAGAAGAATTCTAGATAAGACCACTAGCTATGGTTGCGTAACATCACATAACACTTTGACTCTTATTTTTAAAAAAGCAAATTTAAGTTGCCCAATTGAAATATATTTTTTTAAAGAGTCATCATTTAGATTGCATTCTTTTCTCATTAAAGTTTAATGGGTTCACAGGGTGGATAAAATGGAATTCATTCATTTATGCAGGGAACGTTTTTCCTCAAGTTTCCAGGTCTCAGGACCAATGTTAGTCACATTGCTACGTTATTCTCAAAAAGAAATAATAATAATAATAATCAGTAATCAAATGATGTGATCTATATAGACCTATCTATAGATCACATCATTTGATTAATGATTTCTTTCTTTCTTTCTTTCTTTCTTTCTTTCTTTCTTTCTTTCTTTCTTTCTTTCTTTTTGAGATTAGTAATGTGAGTAACATAGGCTCTGTCATCAGGAACTTGAGGAAGAATGTATAAATGGATGAATTCTGTTTTATCCACCCAGTGAATCCACTCAACTTAAATGAGAAAATAATATAATCTAAATGATGATGCTTTTTAGAAAAATTTTTCAGTTGGGCAACTTAAATTTGGTATTTTGAAAAAAGAGCCAAAGTGTATTATGTGATGTTAAGCAGTCATAGCTAATGACCTGTATGCCTTATAGCAATCCTGGTGTGGCGCTGTAGAATAAACATTAGATCGCAAGGTCTGTGGTTCAAATCCACCAACTGCTTCTCAAAATCTCTATTAGGTTTGCTCTGAGTTGGAATCGACTTGATAGCATATAACAACAACAATAACAAATGTACCTTATAACATTTTCCTTTTAAGTTAGCAGTGATGTAAACAGTAAAGCATTGGGATACTAATCAAAAGGTTGATGGTTCAACCCCACCCGGAGGAGTCTTGGAAAAAAGTTTGCCAAAAGATCACAACCAAGAGCCTATGGAGTACAGTTCTACTCAGAAAAATGGGGTCGCCATGAGTTGAAATCAACTCAATTGTGACTGATGTGGGCATTATTTAAAGATGTGAGATCCTATACTTGGTTGAATGGAGTCAAAAAGCCACCAAGGAGGCAGCTTCCAGATAGCAAAGGCCAGGCAAAGGTCCAGGTAAACACAGAAAGCAGAGATTTCAGATAATTAAAAATTACTTCCTTCACACTGTGGCACTCTGACAAAAGGAGGTAAATACACTAAGTGAGAAGAAGAAAATGTAAGAGGCCAGGGCAAATAAATGTGACTTCTAGCAACATCCATTTTCAGTGTTGCAGGGATTTTTCTAGAACCCCTTTCAGGCCAAGTATGGAACATGCCAACTTATCCCACCAGGACATTTTTGTCTTGCCTCCAAAATACAAAACTGTCTCCTGTCTGATGGGATACCTGGCATCCCTCTGGGATCATCTCTCAAGAGACATCCAGGGACCTAGAAAGATGAAAAAAAAATGCAATACTGCTGTTATAGCACCATTTCTATGAGAAAATGATTTTCCTGCTCTAGTTTCAGTTACGAGAAGCATATTTTCTTTCATCCCAGCAGCCCAAACAGAGGCCTCCTGGTCTCATATTAACTGTAATTGCCCCAGCAGCTTTGGATGTGGTATTTTTCCTTGTTGGGCGTAGATCCAGCACTGGGGCTGGATACTCCACAGCACAAATAACTTACTATATCCCTGGCCATATTTGCCTTGGTGTAGGCACTAGTTAGTCACTTCTAGTTCTTCTGAATTGAATGATGGAAGATTCCGTCCCAGCCATCTACTTACATGTATAATTTGTCTCTTAGATATTGGTGAGAGGATGATTTGTTTGTTTTATATATTTAAATCTGTCCCAAGGACAATACCATAATGGTAATATCATGGTTACTTACTGAAAAGTCCTCAAAAACATCTGTATAACTATCACATTGCTTTTTATAATCTTAGGTGCAATGATATCTTTATCTTTTAAATTCCATCAGTGTCTAATACAGAACACTAAAAGCTGTGGGCTCGGGAAAAATGTTGATAATGATGATGACAATGATGACGTCCATGGTCAAGTTTGTGGTGACTAATCAGGCAACACCCTAATTTTCTGGTTCTGCAAATATTGTAGCACATTCAAAAAGACTTAATCTAGCTGTGTGTGTGGTCTTGACTGCACACATATCTGGACGCCATGGTAGATGTGAAGGAGGGCAGCCGAGCCTTTAGAAGTCTAAGTCTGTTTTCTCTCTGTCTTCAGAAGAATGTAGTATTTCTCTTTGCTGGGCTTGCTAATCACTACTTCTTAGCTGGCATATTGCCACACAGATTTATAGGGGGGAGCATTTGTCTCATGTAAAATGATTTTGTGAATTTCCATTTACAACACATTGTTATAATGAATGGGAGTTACTTTTTCTACTTGGAAACCAAACGACAGTGCCTCATGAAAATTAAGAAGAGGTAAGGACGGATTAGCAGCAGAGAAATGAGAGATTGTGCTAAGACAATAAATGAAAAGCACATGAAGAAAAATGGGAAAACGTTTTTTTTCTGGTTATGAAAATATTTAGGCATAAACCTCGTCTTTATTTTTTATGTGCCATATTGCATTACTACTGGGAGAGATGAATTTTTTTTTCCATTTCTTCTATTTGAATGAAACTGTATTTTAAATATTTCTACTAAATTTCATTTTCTCAAAATGCATTCTGCTTGTACATTTGTGTATGAGACCAATACTTTTCACCATTTTTATTACTTAGCTCACGTTTTTCTCTTCATCGCTGTAGTATGTTCAAAGGCAGGTGTGCAGGAGGGAGTTGAAACAGGGCATTAACCTACTGTGAGCCCCCATTGTCTGTAGTGGTTTGATACAGGGACTTATCCATAAGCCCTGTGCCAGTAGTCTAGAGTGGTTATCTAAAGCCTATACTTCATAGTCCCCTTAACTCTCCAGCCAAGTGATAGCTTGCCACTCACCAGGTGGGCCCCATGTGCTCACACAGAAAGTAATTTCTTAATGGTAACTAATAAGATAACTGTTTTAGCATATCTTCTTGCAGTTGATTGTTGTTTTAACTGCCCTCACTACCCCTCTTGGGGTCAAATGAGAGAGGACCTGGAGATTCTCAGAAACAACATTTTACAATTAGGAGGTGGCTTGGTATGCAGTGACTCTCAGGAGGAAACAGCTAAAGTGCAGTTAAAAAATGCCACCTCCTAGGCTCCTACCCTCAGACCTTAATAGATGGTAAGTCTGGAAGGTAAGCTCAAGATCAGCAACTCCATCCAGTCCACCAGCCTCTCCGTGGGAAAGAGATGGGTCTTTCCGCTCCCACAAAGATTTACAGTCTCAGAGCCCCTTATACCTGGTCGTAATGAATCAGAAGTGACTCGATGGCACTTAAAAAGAAGTCTGGAGAGAGTAGCCCTGGTGGCAGAGTCATTAAGCACTGTGCTACTAACCAAGAAATGTGCACAGTTAGAACCCACCAGCTGCTCTGCAGGAGAAAGATAGAACAGTCTGCTTACATAAAGAACCCCATATGTGGGAGTCGGGGGGTGGGGCAGACTTGTAGGGTATGCCCTTTGTTTGATGATAAATGGAGGGGATTATAACCATGGCAATGAAACGATATATGATAGGATGAATGTAAAACTAATGTTCTCCCATGTAAACTACCACATAATTCACAATAAAACATTAATAAAAAAAATTAAAAAAAGAACTCCATATGGGGAAATTCTACTCAATCCTATATGATCTCTATGAATCTAAATAGACTAGATGGTAGTCAGTTTTGGATTTGTTGGGCGTGGAGCAGTTTCCTTCTCCAAAATTCAGACTCCAAGAGGAGACATCTTCCTTAGTATGAATTATACTAATTTGTTGTTGTTGTTGTTGTTAAGTGCTATTGAATCAGTTCTGACTCATAGCATCACTGTATAGAGTTTCCAAGGAGTGGCTGGTGAGCTTGAGCTGCTGACCTTACAGCTCAAATTGACCTTGCAGTCCAGTGCATTAACCTCAGCACCATACCAAGACTACATATTAATAGGTAGACGTTGTAATTAGGAAGACAGTGAAGATTTCCTATGAAAATGGCATATATGTTTTGCATTCCTCACCACCCTCTCCACCTTCTCATATAACTTATTGTCTCCTTGACTCTGAACATTAAACACTGATAGATAAAATAGAAAAAAGAAATTTTAAAAGGACATGTCTATAATAAAAAACAAGATAAACTTTTCCATGGCTGAGAAATATGGCAGCAATGTAACAACAAGTGAAGCTGAAGTGAAGCTTGTGGTTCAGAGCGTGACGAGCACTGGACTTAGCAGCTATAGGGTAACTTGGGCTAAAAGTGTCCCATCAAAGGCCTGTGAACCTAAGTCAGTCTCTGTCCTGGACTGGGGCTGAAAGGTAGTACGTTGTTAAGTGCCATTGAGTCAGTTCACACTCATAACAAGCCTGTGTAGGGTTTCCAAGGAGTGGCTGGTGGATTTGAACTGCCAACCTTGAGGTTAACCGTCCAGTGATTATCCTACAGCATCATACTAGGACTCAAAAAAAGTTTATAAACTGCTCCCTAGAAATTTGAATGTGTGGGGGTGGTTGGATGAAAGACAAATTCTTCCTGTCAAATCCTAAGCTAAGATTCTTCCTGGCTTGGAGACTGGATGGGCACTGTCTTGACAAACCAAGAACCTCAAGGTGTCAATACAAGATCTGTTTCTGAAGTGGGGTCTAGGGAGGGGGCTGGGTGACAGCAAGAAAATGGAGATATGAATGGAAAAGAAGAACAGAGAGACACAAAGATCTCTAAAGCACTATTGAAAATGAGTATGGAAATCAAAATTCCAAAACATATAAGTAAAAGTAAAGCTAAGAAGCCAGTGAAATCAATGTTTGAAAGATGAAATAAAAGGAAATAAATTTAGTATATTTAGTATCCTCAAAGTGATGAAGGAAAGAATGGTGGTGCTTATATGCCACCGAGTCGGTTCCAAATCATAGAGACCCTGTGTAGGTTTTCTGAGACTATAAATCTTTATTAGAGCAGAATGGGTTTCTCCCATGGTGAGGCTGGTGGATTCTAATTACTGACCTTGCTTGTACTACCAGGATTCAAAAATAAGAACCTATATAAAAATAATAAAAATGAAACAAGAAGAGAGTCTATGAGAAAGAATTATTGGAATTCTGAAAAATATGGTCCTTGAAGTTTCAAAGATTAATAAATAAGATAAACTATAGATTCAACATATTTTGACAAAATCAGTGGCCTGGGAGATAGTATTAAAAAATTCAACCAGACAGACCACAGAAAAATAAAGAGCTCAAAAAAATTGTTAAAAATAGATTTAGAATAAAAAGATATGATACAAAATAGAAGTGATAAAAATGTCAGAAAAAGAGAATGAATGAAATAGAAGAGAAGCAGCATTCCAAGAGACGATTGTTAAAGATGTTCCAGAACTGAAGTGTGGCATGAAATCTCACACTGAATGTCTACACAGTGTTGTAAAACGGGGTAAAAGGGAACAATTATAAGAAAATATGGAACATTCAGTACAGAGAAAAATATTGCAGTTATCTGAAACAAAAGACAAATAGTCTACAATGGAACAACTCTAAAAGAGAAGTTCTCTTGTACACATTAAAAGAAGATAGAAGAGTGTCCAAAATGCTTTTGAAGTACAGAAAAATAATAAGTGGCAACATAGATTTCTATTTCCAGCTAAACTGCCATTCAAGATATTTATTTCAAGCTCCTAATGAAAGAGAGCAAGTTAATACTCATTCATTTATTTAATACATTCTGCAAGGGGTACAGATCCAAGACAGTTCTTATTCTTGAGAAAAGTCCAACCTATTTGTGAACATAGTCCTGTAAACACTAATTAAAATAAATCTCCTAAACCAAGTACGTAATGGCAATGAGGATGTAATTTGCTCCATTAGCACAAAAGTGTGCTAATGTAGGAATATAATAGCATAGTAGATAAACATAAAGTTACAAAATAACTGAAGATGTTATCTATTATTTGATATATGCAGAGATCATGAAATATAAGTTTAAGATTAATACCTGAAAAAAATTATCCTTGCAAATAAATTACATATTTTTCCTTCTGAAAATGGAACTAGGTAACAACATATAAATTTTTTTCTATAGTTGCTAGGAAACATCGATTCAAATTTTGTACCTACTTGTGATGATTGGATTTTTTTCTACCAAAACAGACAAGACTAGGATTTATTTTGCTAACAGGCCATGCTTTGCGTGGCCCATCAAAATGTATCTCTAATTGTGCATGTTGTTTAATTTTACAAAGTAATTGAAATATATTTGGAATTAGATACAGTTATTTATTTTTAAAGGGAGTTAAATGAAATCTATCATTCTTATAGCCACTATAGAAATATATTATGCTTTACAGGAAAAAAAACCAAAAACAACGATGAGCTTTTAATAATCTACCTATTTTATGATATATATATATATCAAGAGAAAAATACCTTTCATTTTAAAAGCATGTAATACATTTCCAAATTCTACCATCACTGTTTGATTTTGAAGTGCTAGTTTGCAGTCTGTAAACTGGAAATTCTGATTCTGAACTTGATAGTTAACTTCTTATTGTTCTTAGGGGCTATTGAGTCACTTTTGACTCATAGTGACCCTTCATAGAGTTTCCTAGGAGCAGCTTCCACCACTCGCCTGTCAGTTTGTCATACTGTGTGGTGTCTTGCATTTTGCTGTGATTCTGGAAGCTATGCCACCAGTAACTTAAATACCATGGGTCAGCCATGGTGGACAGGTTTCAGATGAGCTTCCAGACTAATACAGATTAAGAAGAAAGAAAGACAGACTGCTTCTGAATATTTGGTGACTAAAAATGTTATAAATTGCAGTGAAATTCTGTCACATAGCATCTGAATACTGAATATTGAAACATGATGAAGAGCACTAGAATATTGTCAGAAATAGTGCTGGAAAATGAGTCTTTCTCGTTGGAAGGCACTCAAAATACAACTGAGGAAGACCTACCTCCTAAAAGTAGAGTTGATCATAATGATGCGAACAGAATAAAGCATTTGGGATCTTCATTTGCTTATAGGGCACAACCCCAAATGAGGAGAAACAGCTGTAAACATCCTCTAATTATAAGAACATGGAATATATGAAGTATGAATCTAGGTAAATTAGAAGTTGTCAAAAATGAAATGAAGTGCATAAACATCAATACCCTAGGCATTAATTAGTAAGCAGAAATGGACTGGTATTGACCAATTTGAATCTGACAGTCACATGGTTTGCTATGCCATGGATGGGAATGACACATTGATGAGGAATGGTGTTGCATCCATTCATCATCAAAAAGAACATTT
>NW_006408529.1:12245316-12246321 GCF_000296735.1 Chrysochloris asiatica
CCCTCCTGACAATATGTCCAAAGTATGAGAAACAAAGTTTGGTCATCTTGGCCTCCAAGGAGCACTCTGGCTGCACTTCTTCCAAAACGGACCTGCAAATCAAAACAGTAATGAGATATCATCTCGCACCAGCAATAGCAGCAAAGATCAAAAGAGTAGAAGACAATAAATGCTAGCAAGGATGCTGAGAGACTGGGACACTCCTGCATTGGTGGTGAGATTGCAAAATGGTCCAACCACTCTGGAAAGCAATATGACGTTTCCTCAGAACGTTGGAAATAGAAATACCTTATTATCCAGCAATTCCTGTACTTGGTATTTAACCACAAGAAATATGAGCCATAACACAAGTAGATATATGCACACCAATGTTCATAGCAGCACTATTTACAATAGCAAAAAGATGAAGATAGCCTAAGTGCCCATCAATTGAAGAATGGATAAAAAAAACTGTGGTACATACACACAATGGAATATTATGCTACCATGAAGAATAACAAAGAAGGTGCAAGCCACCACATAACATGAATGAACCTTGAGGACATTATGTTGAGTGAAATTAATCAGTCACAAAAAGAGAAATACTGCACAGGACCATTATTGTAAAACACTAAGAAAAAGAACCCACACTTAAAAGGGGGAAAAAAAGTCTTTGCTGGTTACCAGGATGTGTGGAATGGGGTGATGGGAGGGACGGAAAGGTGGAGAACAGGGTAGGGAATAGACACAGGATAGCTTGCGTGCTGGGGGAGGGGCAATACACAAGAAGGGGGAGGGGAATGGAAGAACAAGGCAGATGGGAGAACAGTTAGGCAGGTTTGTATGGGATAAGTGGGACAGAGGTAAAGAATGATGTATGCATACACATGGAACAACAAGGCTCTGGGATACAGGGATTGAGGCATGATTTGAATGGGTAAAAGAGGGGGATTAATGTTAAGATGCTTGGCTGTCTTTTGAATGTTGCTTTCCCTTGCATACCATTGTAAAATAGACACTTGAGGG
>NW_006408529.1:12249770-12250636 GCF_000296735.1 Chrysochloris asiatica
ATGCAAACTCAGGCTGAAGCTGAAGAAGGTTAAAACAAGTCCATGAGAGCCAAAACATGATCTTGAACATATTCACCCTGAATTTAGAAAGCATCTCAAGAACAGATTTGATGAATTAGACACTAATGACCAAAGATCAGAAGAGTTGTGGGATGACATCAAATACATCATACAGGATGAAAGCAAAAGGTCATTGAGAAAACTAGAAAGAAGGAAAAGGCCACAAGAGCTGTCAGAAGAGACTCTGAAACTTGTTCTCCAGCACAGAGATGCTAAAACAAATTAAATAAATGAGGTAAAAGAGCTAAATAGAAAATTTCAAAGGGATATTTAAGAAGATAGTCAAATATTATAATAAAATTTGCAAAGACATGGAGTTAGAAAACCAAAAGGGAAGAAAATGCTCCTCGTTTCTCAAGCTGAAAGATCTGGAGAAAAAAATCAAACCTTGACTTGCAATATTGAGGAATTCTATGGGCAAAATATTGGAAGATGCAGAAAACATCAAAAGAATACAGAAGGAATACACAGTCATTGTATTAAGAAAAGTGGTCGATGTTCAGCTATTTCAAGAGGTAGCATATGCTCATAAACCCATGAAACTGAAGGAAGAATTCCAAGGTGCACTGAAGGCATTGGCAAAGAACAAGCCTCCAGGAAATGATGGAATACAAATTGAAATCTTTCAACAAATTGATGCAGTATTGGAGCATATCACTCATCTATGCCAAGAAATTTGGAAGATAGCTACTTGGCCAAATGATTGGAAGAAATTCATATTTGTGTCCATTAAAGAGAGGTGACCGTTAGCCATTGTTGTTGTTATTGTTAGGTGCCATTGAGTCGGTACCGACCCGTGGCAACAT
>NW_006408529.1:12252781-12289766 GCF_000296735.1 Chrysochloris asiatica
ATGGGGTAAGACTCTTGTGGTACAGTAGTGAACAATTGCTATCAGGACTGACTGTGAGGGTTGGAAATGTAAAGGTAGACATTTTGTAGCAGTCCAGGAGCGGAGGACCCCGGGACCATCAAGGGAGAAGAGTGGAGTGCGGGACCCTACCCAGAGAAGCAGTGATGTCAGAGATGGAGGCAGAGATGATGACGTGGCGAGATGGACTGGTATGGGTTGCATCTCAATGTAAAGAAAACAAAAATAACATCAAGGTAAATGGAGACAAGATTGAAATTGTCAAAGACTTCATTTTTCTCAGATCAAACATCAACACTAATGGAAGCAGCAGTCAAGAAATCAAACAATGCATATTGCATTTGACAAAGCGGCTGCACAAGGCCTCTTTCAAGTGTTCAGGAACAAAGATGTTAGTTTGATGACTAAAGTGTGCCTGATCCAAGCCATAATATTTTCAGTAGCTTCATATGCACGTGAAAGTTGGACAGTAAATAAGAAAAGCTGTAGAAGAATTGATACATTTGAATTACAGTGTTGGAAAAGAATATTAAAACTACCATGGACTGCCAAAAGAACAAACAAATCTGTGTTGGGAGAAGTCTAGCCAGAATGCTCCTTAGAAGGATAGCTAGACTTCGTCTCTCATACTTCGGACATGTTATTTGGAAATACCAGTCCCTGGAGAAGGACTTAATGGTTGTAGTAAGGTGGAGAGTCTGTGAAAAACAGGAAGACTCCCAACAAGATGGATTGGCACAGTGGCAGCAGTAATGGGCTCAAGTGTAAAAATGATTGTGAGATTGTTAGTGTTCCGTTGGTTAGAATGTCGCTATGAGTCAATGCTGACTTGAGGATACCTAGCAACAATAACAAGGAGCGTTTGTGAGTCTGAACCGCCAACCTTTCAGTTAAAAATGACCACGTGGCCCAGTTCTTATCCAGCTCTTCACTTAGAACATGTATAATATTGAGTAACCTGAAATCTGTGAAATAAGTCCATATAAAATTTGTCATATTCTACTATGAGACTATTTAAGAGTTGTGATGTTTACAGTTTATACAAAATATATGTTCAGAAAAAACACATGACACACACAAAAAAACAAAGGCAGAGACCAAACTCATATACAGGAAAAAGTGCAAAATAGATATCAACTTTACTTTTAATTTTTAAATCTATTACAGTGCCTGAAAGAACGAAATAATTTTCAGTTTTACACCTGCTTCCATTTGTACCTCTTCACTAATCTTAAACTTTTGTCATTATCTAAGCTAGTGGGCAAATTTCCTGCTTTGGCCACTAACTGGTGACACACCATTTAAAAATATTTTAATGCCCACTAAGTCCATTGTTTGCCCATAAGCCTGTGGATTGTAGATGCACTTTTAACAGGAGGGAGGAGAAAGGCCAGCTTTTCCTTGCTGTTCTAACTGGGCTTTCTGACCACAGTGATTTTTAAGACTGATGGCACATTTGAATGTTTGGTTGTCTCATTATTCTGGCACTGTTGTCTTTGATTCCAAAAGAGAATGTTGCATTTCAAATGTCTAAAATGTGCTATCGATTTTTTGGCAGTTGAAAGGAAGTCAGTTTGACTTTTATGTCTTTAAGAAACGTAAAATGATATAACCAAAATTAGTATTCTGAAATTTGTTGCCCTGGAATTGGAAAGAATGAATATATATATATATATATAATGTTATGTATGAACCCTTTGACTAGAAGCCAGATTTAAACATTTCTTTTTACTAGAAATCAACTTTCATATATTCATGTATTCATTTGGCATGATAAGAGAAAGAGACAAGTATAAAAACAAAAATATATCACATATAAAAGTTTAAGCTAATGTAAAGTAAGATTCATGAGTATATATATATATATACAGAGAATAAACCCCACTGCTTTTGAGATGATTCTAACTCACAGTGACGCTATTGAGACACCAATTTTTCTGTTAGTAGTCAGGTGCTTCACCACTGTACCATCAGAGCTTCTTAAGATTCCTTAGCATTATTTATAAATATTTTTATATATTGCAATAGGTAAATAATCATGTGTACGTATTTATTGTATATTAAATTACCAATATGTTGAGGTACCAAATAACTCAAGTTGCCTGAAGATAAACAAAATAATTGCTTATTGAAATTTTTAAAAATTATGACAAAGTAAGAATAGACACATCATTTAGATACAAGTTTTTCATTCATGACCTAGTATGCCTTTTTCCCCCACCTTATATATTAGTGTACTAGGCTACCTGTAGTCATTTAAAGGAGCTCTCTGGCATGCCTGACATCCTGGGACATCTTATAATAAATCCAATCCCCCGACCTCTTCAACATACCATATGTTAAATTAATTAAAAATAAAACTTTTAACTGTACTTATAAAAGTATCACGAAATTGTCTCAACTAAAAAGCACCTGGAGCCTGTGTTTTAGAATCCCCATGGTTAGCTGCTATAATATTTTTGAAAATTTGAATCATATAGAAAATGGGTAGTTTTAATTCACACCCCAAGAGAAGTTGCTTTTCTCTTATTTGCGTATCTGTTCAAAGATCCATAATGTGTTTTTATTTTCAGCAGCTGCTTAATATGTTATTTATGTTAAAGTATAGTGAAGCTTAGTCATATAAAACCTATTGAGAATCAAGGAATGTGATATTTCTGACCTGCTGCGAAAATGGTAACCTCTTAGGAAAAAATGAGCATAATAAAACAAAAAGTAGGCAGTGAGTGTATTAATCTTTTTTCCTCCTTGTATGCTTCCTCTCATATTGCTTTCTTTTCTTTTTTTTTTTAACCTCTAATAGAGCTCTAACCTTTAAAAGTTATTCAAGTCAAGCAATTTTTCATGATCTAGCTGTCTCATGATTGTTTTTATATCAGTTTAACATTTCTTTTGATTCACTGCATTTTTTCAAGGTATTTATAAGATTTTACCCCAGAGTTCAGTTGAGGTTAATAACTCATGATTTAAATCGGGTCACTAAATGTAAGCATTTGACCAAGTTACTTCTTCCTTAAGGTTTCAACTACTTTCCCAAAGTAACTGTAGCAAAATTATTTGTACATAGATTTTTTTGTAAAATACTAAATCTACGACTCCACAGTACTTAACAGCAACAACATTTATACATTTATGTGAAACATGCTGTAATAAGTGCTCTTCCTATTACAAATAAGGAAAAGATTTTATTGATCAAGTAACACCCAAGCCTATGATACAGTTCTTAAAAAGAAAAAAAGTATCACAGCAATACACTGTCTAAATTACTGTCTGTATCAAGATTATAGTTTGATCACATTTTGCCACATATTGTTGCTATGATTAACAAAACAATCATCAGGTAGTAGGAGCTCTCCATTTCTAATATTGTATGCAGCATGGAAAGCATTGTTGTTATTGTTATGTGCTGTCGAGTCGGTTCCGACTCATAGCGACCCTGCACAGGGTTTCCGAGGCTGTAAATCTTTTACGGGAGCAGAAAGCCTCATCTTTCTCCCGCGGAACAGCTGGTAGTTTGCAGTTCGAAGCCCAATTCGTAACCACTAAGCTACCAGAGCTCCTATTAATAGGAAGTCAATCTTAGATTTTGCTTCTCAGTAATCTATAATCTTAACACGTCAATGTTTATTAGTTTCTAAATAATCATGTCTAAAAATCACTATCTTCACTATAAAGAACCCTGATGACACTATGGGTTAAGTATTGGGCTACTAAATACAAAGTCGGTGATTCAAACCTTAGAGTTGCTCCCTGGGAGGAGGAAAATGGGAATTTCTTCACCTGGTAGCGTAGTGGTTACGAGTCGGGCTGCGAACCGCAAGGTCAGCAGTTCGAAACTACCAGCTGTTCCGCGGGAGAAAGATGAGGCGTTCTGCTCCCGTAAAGGTTTACAGCCTCAGAAACCCTGTTCAGGGTCGCTATGAGTCGGAACCGACTCCACGGCACATAACAACAACAACAACAACATAAATATTTAGTCTCCGAAACCCAAAGGAGCATTTCTACTCTGTCCTATAGAATTTCTGTGAGTCGGAGTTGATGGTTTTGTCTTTTTTTTTAATCATCAATATGGCAAAAAGTTATCCCAGACTTTTAACCTTGTAAATGGTATTCCTTATTGTTGTTTTTTCTATTAAGTACTGCCAAGTCGGTTTCAACCCATAGAAACTCTGCATAGGGTTTCCAAGGAGCAGCTGGTAAGTTCGAGGCATCAACCTTGCGTTCAAACTACCTTTGCAGTCTGGTGCATTAGCCACACCAGGACTCTTTACTGCATAATATCCTTACTGCGGACTATTTATATGTCTGCTGGGGGTTGCTTTCATTACTTTTTTGTTTACGAACATGACTGCATAGTGCATTGATAGAAAAAATGTTCATAAAATATAGCCTTATAGAGCTAAAAATAATGTAAGAAAAATTAATCATTAAGACCTAAAATAATATTTAGGTGAAAAAAAAAAATGTCACATTGGCATCCTCAAGGTTAGAGAAGCAAATATGAAAACAGATAAAGGACGGAAAAAAAGACCAAAAAAAATGAGATGTTTTTCTTCTTCTAAATGATCGTTTTTTAACATGATATTTAATTAAGTAAAGCCTTAAAAACCCATGCTCAACAATAAGGCCAAAGGAAAAGCCAGGAAGAGTCCATAATGTTGACAGTTTTTGTTGTTGTTTTTACTGTTATCAATTTTAGAAGCATAAATGATTGAGGAAATACCTCATGTTTTATCTAAATGTTCGATATCAGTACACAAATTCTAAATGAAGATTTATATTTCAAAAGTTGCATTTGTGTTTGAAGATTTACATGTAGATAGTTTATTAAGCTCTGTAGGATTAGCAATGGGCTAATGTGTAGGAATCACAAGGTCAGCAGTTCAAACCCACCAGCTGCTCCTTAGAAACCCTATACAGGGTCACCATGAGTCAGAATGGTCTCAAAAGCACTTAACAACAATGGTTTATTGAGTATTACTAATTTTTTTTTTTTTGGGGGGGAGGCATAATGTGGTTCTAAGTAGTAATAAAAATTACTTTGTGATTTCCAAAACATTTATCTGTACAGGTGCAAGCATAAAATGAAATCATACTTTTAAGATTTGCCATGGGAATAGATGTTTTTTAAAATATTGGGAACAAAAGCAGGCCAAAAAAGGGCAGGAAAATATTTCAATCCAAATGTTTGGTATGTTGTGGTCGCTGTACAATTAAGCTGTTGGAGAAAGCTAGGTAGTTCATTAGGTGCACAATATCAGTTTTATTTGCAAAGAACAAGGCAAGATAGCAAGTCAAAGGAGATAGAAAACAGCCACACTAACTGGTTTTGCAATAATCATCATCTATTTAACTACGGACCCGACTCGATGGCACTTAACAACAACAACACATTTAACTACAGAATTCCTAATGCTCGGCTTATTTGGAAAAAGGCTTCTGGAATTTTCTGGTGATTACAGAAACAGAAATTATCAAACCTTAATGATTAGGTAGTGGTAGGCCAAACAATGAGACAGAAATGAAGATATAAGAATTGAAAGGATGGAAATCTGAGACAGACTGTAAGAGACAATGCCTCACCTTTTACAACCCTTAGATCACAGTCTGTCATTAGTGTTATGAATGGAAGCCTTAAGGAGCTTATAGATAGAAGGGGGTTCGAGAAATGGTTTTGGAAATTAGTCTTCTAATCAGTGCTGACAATTCTGAGTTATGATTTCCTTCTACATGTATAATTATTAGTTTAAGTATTCTTATTAATCATCATAGCAACAGAACACTTTTTGAAAACACTTTGCCAGTCCTATGCAAACTGAATTTTATTCATTTTTTTTCACTTAAGTTTTACATCAATTCTATAAAGTAAAACTACTACTATCTCCATTTTTCATGTAAGAAAGCTGAGACTAAGAGAATTTAAGAAATTTGTCCAGTTGTATTCATCGAGTAAGTGATAGAAATGAGATTTGAGCTGGTGTGATCCTTATAACCCTACTCTATCTGCTATGCATCCAGGCATGATGGTTATGAGCTCAGCTATTAACCAAAAAGTGGGTAGTCTGAGTCCACCCACAGGTTCCTTGGAAGAAAGACCTGGTGATTTATTTCTGAAAGAGCACAGTCACTGCAAACAGCATGTGGTGCAGCTGTGCTCTAAAACACACGGGGTCACTGTGAGTTCAGACTGACTCTATGACAGCAGATTTTATCTGCTATGCAGTCACCTATTTTGAGTGGATTTGTAATTCTCATAAATATGAATGAGGTGTATGGAGGACCAGGTATTCTGTAGTTCTAAGTTAGATGAAGAATTACTTTAACTTAATTCATTTGTGGTAATGAAAATAATTAATTCTGCACTAGTGTGGTGCTGTAGGATAAACACTAAACTCTAACCAAAAGGTCAGAGGTTCAAACTTAACAGCTGCTCCTCAGAAACCCTGTAGAGGGTCACTATGAGTCAGAACTGACTCAAAGGCACTTAACAACAACAGTTGATTTGACTCAGGAATTGTGCATTGGATTACCACGTGATCGACCCTTGTTGTTTCACCCATTTATATTTATCTAACTCCATGGCAAACAACAACAACAACAACAATTTATATTTATCCACATGGAATAATCCAATCACCTTTCTCTATCTCAAACATACGTGCCCCCCCCCACACACACACACACAGATTTAAACATTTATTATTACCACATGTGGCTACTAATTTGAGAAGCATGACTTTTGGGACTCTTCTGTGAAATGGTAGACTTTGGAAATTTCTCTATCCTTTATACAACTTAAAAAGTGGAGTATGTTGTTTTGTTACTAGATACTCTTGAGTTGGTGCCATCGAGTTGGTTCTGACTCAGAGCGACCCTAGGTATAAGGAAGAAAGCACTGTTCAGTCCTGCACCATGTCAACAACTCTTGCTGTATGTGAGCCCATTGCTGTAGCCACTCTGCTAATTCAGCTCATTGAAAGTCTTCCTATTGTTCATTAAGCATGATAACCTTCTCCAGGGATTTGTCTCTCCTGATTATGTGTCCTAAATATTTGCAGTACATCTTTTGATATCTTGACTGCCGTTTCCATGGGCATTGATTGTGCATCCAAGGAAAATGGAATTTAAAAAGTGGAGTATGTTTTTTATTGTTGTTAAGTGCCATCAAGTTGGTTCTAATTCATAACAACCCTGTATAGGGTTTCCAAGGAGCTTCTGGTGGGTTTGAGTCTCTTCCCTTGAGGTTAGTAGTTCAGTGCTTATCCTACAGTGTCACATAACAGCAATTATTCTACTTTAATATTTACTGAGATATCTGCAATTATTCTGCTTTAATATTTACTGAGATAAATCAGTTGTAAGAAATTAAACCCATAACCCCAAATCAATACCATTATTGCCATGTCAATTCTGATTCCTAATGATCCAATAGAATAGATTAGAACTGATCCGTTGACAATGAATAAGAAAAACCATAGAAGAATGATGCATTTGAGTTATGGTGTTGGGAAAAAATGTTAAGAATAACACGGACCCCTAAAAGAACAGACAAACCTGTGTTTGAAGAACTACAGCCTGAATGCTCTTTAGAAGTCAGGATGGCCAGACTCTGTCTATCATACTTTGAACATATCAGGAGGGTCCAATCCCTGGAAAATGACATCATGCTTGATAAAGTTGAGGGTCAGCGAAAAAGAGAAAGACCCCCAACGAGATGGATTGGCACAGTGGCAGCAGCAGTAGGCTCAAATGCAACAACTGTGAGGCCGGCACAGGACTGGGCAGTGTTTCGTTCTGTTGTGCATAGGGTCTCAATAGCACCTAACAACAACAACGACTGATCCATAGGGTAAAAATACTGTGATCTTTACGGAAGCAGATTGCCACATCTTAATCCTGTGAAATGGCTGGTGGGTTAGCAGTCAAGCACTGGGTCACCAGGGCTCCTTTGAAAGAGATGCTCAGAGTAATTAAAGGAAAACTTCTGTTCAACTTTGTCTGCAGTGGAGGCAGAATCCTATGGATATGATTATACACTGTTAATTTTCATAAGAGGATTGATAAATGGATATATATCAAAGTAAAGGTATATCGTAAGTATCAATAGCTGTTGTAGAGACATACTGAGTTAGAACCATAATTGCAAACTTATGAATTAACAGGTTGTAATTCTGTTTTATATTTGACCCAGTTAGAAGATAAATGTCAGAATCCTACATAGCAAATTCATATTGATCAGCCACAAAGGATGCATACTGGATTCATTCCAATAATTTAAATTTGTTGGATCATTCCATGAGACAAAGGACTAATTGGAAAACATATTAGAAGAGTTACTAGTGCTTTCTTAAGTAACATATGGGTGTTTTACCTCTATCCATGTGGCAAAAACTGTATAAAACAAAAACAGCTCAGCCTTTGTCCTCCAACCCAAAGAAGTACATTTAATGGAGACTATTTCAAGAGGAAAGAACGAGAAAATGGGACAGTACCAAATGGTACTGCAGTTAAGTGAGGAATTTTCTCATATCTTATATATTACTCCATTTTGGAAACCACCTATGTGTTCTAATACATTGTCCTGATACCCAGAAATTGATATAAGTTGAGGGACAAAAAAAGTTGTGCTTTAGAAATAAATCCAATTATTCCAGAGATTAGGGGAGGTTTCAACACTGGACAGCTTGCGTTTGGGATATTATTTTTTTAATGCTAGAAGATGTCTAGGTTTTTTGAATAAAATTTTCAATGTTAGACTACTTAAAATAGCTAAGAACCATTGTATTTATCTTCCTTTATTAGACAAGAAATAAAACGACATATTGCATTAGACAAATTGACTGCACAAGACCTCTTTAAAGTGCTAAAGAGCAAAGATGTCAGTGTGGGGACTAAGGTGTGCCTGACTCAAGCCTTGGTATTTTCAGTCACTTTATATGCATGTGAAACTTGGACAATGAATAAGGAAGACCAGATAAGAACTGATACATTTGAATTATGGTGTTGGTGAAGAATATTGAAAGTATCATGGACAGCCAAAAAAGCAAACAAATCTCAGAAGAAGTACAGCCAGAAAATTCTGTAAAAGTGAGGATGGCGAGACTTCATCCTAAATACTTTAGACATATTATCAGGAGGGACTAGTCCCTGGAGAAAGACATCATGCTTGGTAAAGTGGAGGGTCATCAAAAAAGAGAAAGACCCTCAGCGAGATGGATTGATGCAGTGACAGCAATAGTGGGCTAAAATCTAACAGCTGTTAGATTTTTTTTTTTAAACAACAAAAAGGAACATTTAATTATCTTAAGGGGAATATAAGTAAAAGTAAATTAAAGTATATTAATAAAAATAAATGTTGGGGCAGCTGCGGCATTTTGGAGGCAAATCTGTAGTCTTGAGGTTCCAGCCTTCCATCAGGTTAAGAGCAGAATCCAAACTCATTTTTCTATTAAATTCTTCTCCTCCACATCCATATTCACTTCAGTGGTGTCTTTTGTGTTGTTAGCCATTTCCTCGTCCTCTCCTTGTATGCCATTAGTCTCTGCTCTTGCATACAGGCTCTTTTCTTGTGTGTCACACTCAGCCTGAGCCAATTGTGGCAGATTTAGGTTGCTGTTGTCCTTTTCATCTTCGGATTCGGAGAAGCAGGCCTCTGAACGGAGCTGTCTGGTGGCAACAATGGTGTGGTCTTTATGTACAAGGAATCCTGGTGGTACCATGGGTAAAGTGTTGGGCTGCTAACTGAAAGATTAGTGGTTCCTAACCACTGGCTGCTCCACAGGAGCAGTATGTTCATGGACTCAGTATGAGTTGGTATCAGCTCAATGGCACCTAACAATATCAACAATGAGGGGACTACAAAAATATAGTGGAAAATTCCATTATCTTTTCATTTTATTTTTGCATGAACGTGTTCATGCCCCTTCATACACAAAATCAATGGCTGACACTACTCTTAATGGAGGAAGACTGAAAACATCTCACTTATGAATGTGAACAGACAAGGATACCCTTTATCACCACTTGTATTCAGTATTGTGAGTGTTGGGAAAGAGTACTAGTGTGGTGTTGTAGATAAGTACTGGACTGCTAATCACAAGGTTCAAACCTACCAGCTGCTTCTTGGAAACCCTATACAGTATCTTTATGAGTCTGAACCAACTGAACAGCGCTTAATAACAACAACATTCATTATTATATCAGAAGACCATGATTCTTTATTATTTCATGTTCTCCTCCCTACTGACCACTCTGAGCAAAAAGAAATTTAGAAGATATGATCCCCAAAGTAAGCAATAACTTGTCTGTAGTCACTCATAGTCATAGGAGTCCTGGTGTGTGGCACTTTGGGATAATGCGCCAGACTGCAACGTCGTTTGAACTGCATTGTCAGCGATTCAAGCTCACCAGTCGCTCCTAGGAAACCCTATGCAGGATTACTATGTGTCAGAACCGACTCCATGGCACTTAACAACAACATAGTCACTTACCTAGCTAGTGGCCAAACTAGAAAAAAAACCAAGTCCTAACACAATATACTATCCCCAGTAGATAAACATTTCACCCCTTATTTCATACCTCATGTACTTTGAAACATCAGTCATAAGAATTAATACTGTTGTTGAGTGCTTTTGAGTTGTTTCTGACTCACAGCGACCCTGTATAGGGTTTCCAAGCAGTGACTGGTGAGCTTTAACCACCAACATTGAAATTTAAACCGACCTTACAATACAGTGAATTAACCTCTAGCACCACACCAGAACTCCAGAGAAGCTTACTAGGGAACTTGAATATATTCATGGAAAAATTGCATTATCTTTTAATTTCATTTTTCCATGAACTTTTAAAGCCTCTTTATATAGTCTCTATTCCCTTTTGTTGCTGTATACTCTTTTTAGCATTTCCCAAAGAATTCAGAATTGATTACTTCTGGCCATAACTTTTTTCCTGTTCCTGAAGGTTCAGTGGAATGACGGCAAGAAGCAAGAAAGCAAATGTGACAAAAAGAGAATCAAGGAAACCTTAGATTTCTACTCTGACGGTCATATGGATCAGGTCTACTTTTATGTTTATTAAGAATCTTTTAAAACAAAAGAACATTAAGTGAAATGAGCTTGGGTAACAACAACAACAATCAAAGCTCCTTCTAATCAGCAGGGAATATTCAATTCTTGATTTGCAGCGTAACTGTCCAAACCAGCTAGCTGGTCCTCCCAACCATGACCTCAGAGGCCATAACAGCCCTTCAGAATTCCCAGGTTCCTGCTGGAGTTCATCATTCTGGATTACCATCGGTTGAAAGTCAAATTTAAATGCTAGCTTGCAACTCTGCTGCTGCATTCAGCAATTGCCCTGGGAAATGATTCCCTCTGTGGTTAGGAAGAAACTGTTTTAAGATAGCTTCTTAAATGCTTCTGGTAAAATATCTCTCATCTCCTTACTCAGTCTTCCTTTCTTGTCTGCTTAAAAAACATTTGTAATGCAAATGTGTTTCTCTGTCAGGAAACACTTCTGAAAGCATGCAAATTTTGATAATCCAATAAAGGTGCTTATTTTCTAGTGGATAGCTATAATTCTTCCTTTTTTAAAAACACCTTTTAAAAGTGTGCAAACTGTAATGTTAGAAACCACCAAAGTCAAGCAGGCAATGGACTGTGATCCTTAGAAAATGACATCATTCAAGAATGTTGCATCTTTTGCCACCAAATATGTTAGTTCAGCAGTGACATGGAAGGCAGAGCTGTATTGTTTTAACCTGTTGTTCCAATGACATTGCTGCTTCTGTTGTTGGCTTCTACTAACCTCATAACAAAGTCCCTGCTGCCTTGAAAATTAATTATGATGAAAATTTCTTTAAGTTCAGACCATTCAAGAATGCCTCACATGCAAGCTGCAAATTATGAAGTGTAAATTAGGGCATCACTGAGCAGGAGAAGTCCCAGGAAACCAATTTAAGAATTCTCTCAGGATTTAGTGGGGTCCTGGAAATAGTCCCTTTTGGAGAGAGAGAACTTGAAATTAGAATCATCTTGTCATTCAATTTCATTGCATATTGGGATTAACATTCTCGGGAACAAATATGCTAAATATATATGGACAAAAAATTATATATATATATATTTAAATTATACAGCTTCTAGTACAATCCTCACAGCTTTATAAAAAAGTAATTGCTAACAATTGTCGGGCACTCTTTTAAATATATTGTTATTATTGTTTAGTGCCATCTAATTGGTTACTACTCACAGTAACCCTGCATAGGATTTTCCAGGAGCAGCTGGTGGATTTGAACCACCGACTTTGTGGTAAACAGTTCAATGCTTATCCTACAGTACCACACCAGGATGCTACATATATATTAACTTATCTAATACTAGCAGCAGCATGGTGAAGTGAATACTGTTTTGTATGTTCCCATTTTACAGGTGAGGCAAATGAGGCACAGAAAGTTTCAGTTATGCATATCACTAAACTAGTAGGTAACAATGTCATACTTACTGCAGCGTCCTCAATCCTAATATGTAAACTAGACTGCCTTAGTATTGTGACTCGGTTACTGAACTTTCCATTATTATATTTTTACAACAGATAGCAGACAGTTCTAAAACGTGAAAAATAAAATTGCTTCAAACATTAATGTTCCATACACCAAACTTCAGGAGCACCAGGTGTCTTTGATTCCCAAGTCCTTTCTGAAATTCCAGGGCAGGAATCAGCTTCCCCTTGGTTGGATTTCCACTCTGTTGGCACTTGAGCACTTGTTTTCTTCACTCTGCCTAGCCAGTTATCACTTGTTCATTTTTTCCCCATCTTGCAGAATTTGTTGTCATCTTTTGTTTGCAGTCATCTCCTTTCCTGTAACCTTTGTTTTTGCATGAATGAATGTGTGTGTGCGGGGGGGGAGGGGGGGGACAAAAACAAAAAAAACCCCACTCATCATTTCTTCACTGCCTTCTCTGGGTGTGCAGAGTATTTTCTCTAAAGGAGTTTGAGGAAAGAGAGGAGAGAGAGAGAGAGAAAAAAAAAAGTACTGCTTACTCGTCCTTAATATCTTTAACATTCTTCCAGATCACCTTATATTTTCACAAGTTATATTCCCAAATACCTCTAAATTTCTGAAGTGCACATTATAAAAGTTTTCACAGCTGTGGTCAATATGGTTGCATTCATTCTTTCAGACTGTTTGGTAATGTCCTGTATTAAGGGTGCAGAATTCTGAAAAACTGCTCAGTTTGTAGTCTTTAAAAATGGAGTCACCAAACCCCTGTGAAATAGTACACTGAAAGTTAGAAATCAACAATACATGAGAGACTTATGCCACTATAAAATACTTTTTTGTTTTCTAAAATTTATATAAAACTACATATGTTAAGATCCCAAACTCCAAGATGGTCAATTTATTTTTAAAACAAAAAATAAGAAACACCTGTTTATTATCAACACCAATAATATGTTTAATTTTAAGGGAATCTTTTGTGACAGTTGCTAATAAGCCATACGTTTGGGTTTAAAAATAGCTTTAATATATTCTAATAGGCTTCTTATAAGCACAGGAAATATATTTAGATGTTTCTTAGCTGTCATTCAAGTGCAGTGAATATTAAACATATGCCTTACATTAACTTTAGTCATTATTTTACCAGACAGTTCTCTCAGTCATTTTATCTTATTAGGTTCTATTACCCAAAGACAAAAATTAAAGCAGGATTATCAGTGATCCACAAATTGTGCTTTTGATGAAACAGTTTTCACTTGTAAACGTATGCGTGTGCTATAATAAAGCACATGGGAAGGAAAGACAAACTAAGAATAGGTAGTCAGTTCATCTTCACGTAGTTGAATGGACCAATTCTTCCGGTTTCATCTTTGGTTGCAAATATAATGATCAACTACAATTAAATAGAAAAAGTTAACTAAAATAAGAAAATACTAAAAGTAGTAATTCTACTAGAAGCTCTTTTTGAGAAAAAAAAGTGAAAAAACAAAACATACATGGCATGCTTCTTATAAATTTGAGTGCGAAAACATTTTAAGAATAAATCTTTAATGGCAATTTGCACCTTTATCATTCACAATTTAAATGCTTGTATTTGACGCTGCAACTAAGTCTTTCTAGCAATTATCCTTTAAAAAGGATACTGAAGGAAATACTTGCCCTATTAATTTTTTTAACTTGTTTTTTATTTCCTCATTTTAACTGTTTATTGTTATCATCTCAGACTTGGACCTAATATTTTTTAATGCACATGACCAAAACAGGTTAAATGCAAAATTTGTTAAAACACATTGGTTAACATGAGAACTCAATCTTAATCTGTTGCCACCCTTGAAAGAAATATTGCATGGGCAAAATCACTTAATCTGCTTAAAAGAAACTAAATAAAACTCTTTTCAAGTTACTTTTTATGGAAATATGTACGTGCTTTCTAGGGACAAAGTAGAATATCACTGTTTTCCTCCATGCCCAACTTGAAACACAGGTTTTGTGATTGCTGTTTTAACACTATTGAAGTAATGAAAAATTAGAATGGGAATGTACTAATATAAAGGAACATGCCATTTCTGTGAGCAAATTGAATCTTTGGTTGCATAAAGACACCTTAAAATTGTATATAACACTCACTCAGACTAGGTATGTTCCAAATGAATATAGAAATATTACATAAAAAGTGATCTTTTTCTTTGATGATAAGGCAGTGCAAGCGATAAGAAAGAATTCTGAGATATCTCATCAGAATTTAGTCCATGCAAATTGACCTTTATTTTCAAATTTTATGAGACTATTTATTTCTTACATTATGTGATTTTTATTAGTAAGGAAAATAGTCAGAGAAAATAAACATGACTAATTAACTCTTTATTTATTACTCCACACTAGCTGATGTGCTGTTTAAATAATGGTTTCAGAAAATAAATAATGTTTTATGTAATTTGGGGGATTATGTTGAATTCAATTATCATCACCAGCACAGTGAAGGAAATTGTTTGTTGTTTTTATTTCTGAAAAAAATGTCAAACAACCCAAATTATTCTGCTTCTTAAGACAGCTACTGGATGAATTTGGGTTTCTTACTATTCTAAATGTTGATCTTCCCTAACTCATATTGACCTTCTCTGTAAGGATGGCAAATCTTCAGATAATCTCCTATATTTTAGTCATTTATTTTCTGTCAAACATATAAAACAAATCTTGGTAAAACATTCCATTAAGAAAGGAGAGGGGTTGGAGGAAATGTTTCCATTGTGGTATATATGGCCTTTTCTGAAGTTCCTGATGAAACACAGATGTTTCAAAGTGCCCACAAGGATGGTTAGCCATGATCAGATTGATCCCTAGTTAATCTCTGAAACCTTGTGCTTCCATTCTTTCTATCAAAATATATTGCCTTCTTTTGCTGCATGAATTCAACTGAATTTGCCACTGAAAGTTGAGTTAAAAACACTCAGTGTGGAAATTGAACATATTAGAATTTCTACAATGACTTATTATGCATTTCTTTCCATAATGTTCCAAATATAATGTGGTTTGGGAGTGAATGATTTTTTTTTTTTTACTTTAAGCAGTGCCAGTATTTAAAGTGAACTATAAGTTTAGTTCTCATGAATATTTTGCAACAGTCTACAGTGGTAAACAAACTGTTTTAATTGAGAAAGTAATTAGTTGAGTGAGTAGTTCCATATACACATCCATATCAGGAAATCATTGAGGATTTTGTGATTCTATCTAATTGTGAATCATTGACTTAAAAAAACTAACAAAGAACAGATCCTTGCCTTAAAAAAAAAAAAAGGAAACCAAACAATTTACAGACAGCTAAATGATTGATGATTGTCCTTCCATCATTGCAACTTAGGCAATTCTATGCATAAATATGAACAAAAACATGCGTGAATGATTTTTTTTAAAAAAATCGTGATTGCATTGTCAACAAGCACCATACATTTATTAGAAGTTAGAACCACATTGGGATTATTTTAGTCATATATGTATATTGTGGTAAACTGATTGCATTTTAGAATATTCAACTCTAATTTCAGTGTCTTGATATTTTTAGGCTTCGATCAGTTTCACTAGCTAATATTACATAAACATCTGAAATTATCTCATTATCTGATTTGAAAAGTATTTTTAATCTTTCTATGATCCTGAACCTACAGTTACTACTTTGACAAGTATAATTAAAAATATGATTATTATATTCGTGGGATAATTATCAATGTTAGCTAGAAAATATAACACACCAATTTTTATTATCTGTTTAAAAATATTGAATTTCCAAACATGTTTCCAAAATATTTGCCTTTCAGTTATGCATATTTGTATTTCTAATTTTCTTCCATGCTAAGGCATCTGTTCATGATTTCTAGTTTATTTGCAAAATCTTTGTATTTTAACGTTTGGATGCTTTTTGATATTCAGATAACTTATGTGTTGAATGACTTTGGAGACCCACTCCATAAGATTATTTTAATTCATATGTAGTAAATTAAACATTATCATTTAAAATTTTTTTCAACTTGGAAGAATAGTCAACTTTTTACTTATACTCAATATACAAAGTCTGTATGTTATTTTTGTTTAATTTTTACACTTGGATATTCAGGGATGTTAATGGTTAAGGTCAAATTGACGTTATTTCCCAAAAAAAATTATTTTGTCAAGTTAGCTTTTAATTCCACAATACATAGGTAATACTTTGCACAACTAAGGGGGAGTTTTGTTTGCTTTAGAGAGACATGGTCATATTTTAAGAGGAACTTATCCTTTGGGAAAGAGAGGAAGCTGGATTCTCCAGTATGGAACTTCTTGGCTTGCTTTTCTACAACAGAACTATTACTCATTAAGACTAAAGTCTGACCGTGGTTGGGATTTTATGTATTTTCTGTTAATTCACTTAAAAATTCTTTCCTTCCATATATATTCCTTGTAAACGATAAGACTACATGATGATATAATGCCCATCTTTATCTATGGCTATAGAAAATGACATAGATAAATATCGCTTTGTGCTAAAAATAAGCCTATAGCACTACAGAGGTCAGTCCTGAGTTATATGGCACATAAAACAGACTGGATTTTGAGTCATGACTTCTACACAAAATGTTATACTGCTGAATTTTCATATTAAGAGCTTTTGGCTGAAAGAATTCAGACACATACACAGTATGGCCCCCGAAATCTTGCCAAGAAAAGTTGAGTTTAAAATGTTGGGGAACTGATCCAAAAATAGGCCTCAAACATGTTGCTTTCATTACATGCAGCTGTGTACATGAGAAGTGACTTTTCATTCCACCTACCAAAATTCAACCTAGTGCTATCACATCTTCTTGCTTTCTTTTCTTTTTTTGCCAATTTGCTGACCTTTCTCTTCCCAAAAAGGAAACATGATTGGCAGACAATTAATTTTAACTTTTTGGCAATTAAAAAAAAAAAAAAAAAACATGCTAAGGTATTTGCTAAGAAGACAACATATTTTTAAAGAGACATTCTCTTATAAGTTCATTTTTGTGAGTAAACATTAATTTGTCAAATGCTTGAGAAAACCAACTTGGATTCACAGAGTTAATGAATATACTTCTTTAAATGATTTTGGAATGCAAGGATTTAGAGGTACTCAGGTACTTGGTGTGGAGATGTAAGGTAAGCTCTGGACCGAAAGGTCAGTTGAACCACAAGGCCGGTGGTTCAAATGCATCAGTTGCTCCTTGGAAGCTCTATACAGGGTCTCTTTGAGATGGTCAGTTCCATCGACCATCAACAACACCAAAGGTACCCTATTTGTACAACCAGTATATTATAAATTATTTAGATTCATTATTAGTTTTGTAACCATTTTTTGCCTGACGTGATGAATAGGATTTAACAGTACTAAGGCATAAAACTATTTTGTCTTAATTCAAGTCAAATTGAATTATTTTCGTGTTCACAAAATTTCTAAATGTTTATTGCTGTGGAAATAAATCATCATCTAACAACTGCAATTGTATTAACTGTGTAATTAAAAATTTGCTAGGAATTCAGTTCAAATAACTAACATGTATTCAGTACCTAATTTACAGAATTGACGCTGCTATATACTGTGAGGGATTCAGTAATGGATAAATGTGAACCCTACCATTGGAGACCTGATGTTTCAGCACTATGGTATATGTGCTTCATGAATTACCTAATTCTCACAAGACTCAAAGGCATTGCATTATATTATTTCTATTTTATATACATACTTGGGTCTTAAAAGTTGAGGTAATTTTCCCAAAATCACGTAGCTAGTTATGCGGTGCTGCTGGATAATGCAGTGGACTGCAAGGTTGGTTTGAACTGCAAGTCTGTGGTTCAAACGCACTCCTCAGAAACCCTATACAGAGCCATTATGATTCAGAACTGAATTGATAGTACTTAACAACAAGAAGTTAGTGGAAAGGTAACAAGAAGGTAGTGGACAGGTGATACTTGAAACCAGGTCTCCTAAGCTCATGCATGCTTTGATGCAGTTAAATATTTTAATAGTAGTATATGATGCAGCTAAGATTTTTTAATTGATATTGCTCTGGAGAATTAACATAATGAGCAAACAAGAGTCCTTTTGTGGTGCTTTAGGATAAGCACCAGACTGCTAACTATAAGGTTGGTGGTTCAAACCCACCAGCTGCTCCTTGGAATCCCTATATTGGGTCAATATGAGTCAGAACAGATTTGATAGCACTGAACAACAACAACAGCAGCTGTTCATCAAATATACTTTGCCTCTTTGCCGAGGAAGTTGCCTAATAGCATTATTATCTACATTTATTAACCAGTAAATTCAAATAAATGTTTCTATCACTTGCTTGCTACTTGCTGTTGTTGTTAAGTGCTGTTGAGTTGGTTCCAACTCATAAGGATCCTGTATAGAGTTTCCAGGGAACAGCTGGTGGGTTAAGAACACCAACCTGATAGTTAGCAGTCCAGTGTAGGGCCACACCAGGAATTATCGAGGAACAGTAGGTAGCTCATTTGATGAAGAAGGATTCTAGGATGGGTCAAGGGCAGGCATCAAATAAAGATAAAATGGAAAGCTGGAGTCTCAATATAAAAACTGTGAATATGTTCTGCTACAGAGGTCTGCTACAGACTTGGCTCTTTAGAAAAAAACAAACAAACAGAGATTAAAAAGATAACCTTTGGTAGCAATGTAAAGGTGGTACTGATCAAGTGAAATAGTTGGAAGAATATTTAGAATACCATTACAAAATCCAGATCTTGGGGTGGTACCAAAGTTTTACCATCTGATGCTTTTGAATTATGCTGTTGGAAGAGAATATTAAAAGTGCCATAGGCTGCTGAAAGAACAAACAGATCTGTGTTGGAAAAAGTGCAGCCAAGATGGCCAAACTTTGTCTCTCATGCTTTGGACAGATTGTCAGCAGGGACCAGTTACTGGAGAAGGAGATCATGTTTGGTAAGGTGGAGGGTCAGAGAAAAAGAGGAAGACCCCCCCCCCCCCCCAGCGAGATGGATTGGCCAAGTGGCAGCATCAATGGGCTCAAGTGTGGCAACAATTGTGAGGCTGGCCCAGGACCGGGCAGTGTTTCATAGAGTCGCTTTGAGTTGGTACTGACTCTGTGGAAACTAACCACAACAATTATTTCTGGCACTTAAGGTAGGATGTTCTTTCTCTTTGTCTGGAATGGCATCCTCCCTTGACTAAGTCCTGTTTGATTGGCTGTTCGAGACTCATCTACGGTGTAAAAAAGACTACATGATCTGCTTTCATGAAGAGTACATCCAAGAAAACCCTAGGGAATAGTTATGCTTTTCAACACATGGGGCTACTTTGAGATAGAATCAGCTCCACATCAATGAATTTGTTTGGTTTGTCACAAAGTCTAAGCATAACATGATGAGGACCTCAGCCTGAAAAGCATTCGTGTCAATGGAAAAGGAGGAGTTAGATTTTACACCTAGTTAGGGAGCAGGAGCAACAAAATGTAGTGAGAGATGTTACGTAGGAGTTAATGATGGTACTTCTACCTTAGTCAAGTAGGTGGAGAGCTACGTGGACTCGGATAAAAGGAAGAGAGGAAAATGACTTTAGGGGTAATATATTTGACTTTGAACACATTGCATTCACATTACTTGTGAAGCAGGGACAATAAGCATTGTAAACTACATTATAACAAGTCAGAAATTAAGAGCCAAGGGAACACAGAGTGGAAGAGACTGCCAACTTAATGGTTAGAGAAGAAGATGATATTAAATACCGAAATGAGATGAATTCGCACAGTGACTGCAACAGTGGACTCAAACACAGAAACAATTTTGAGGATGGTACAGGACTGGGCAGTGTTTTGTTCTGTTGTGCATTTGTTTGCTATCCATCAGAGTCAACTTGAGGGCACCTAACAACAATAGCAAGACATTAAGTTAGTGAATATGAGCTTGATACATAGTGGCATATCTTGGATTATTGTTGTATGCCATCAAGTTGGTTCTGACCCATAACGACCCAGTATAGGGTTTCTGAGGAGCAGCTGGTGAACTTGAACTTTAGAAGTAGGGTAATTTCAGAGGAAATAAGAAAATGTTTGCAAGAAGTAAATTGTGAGAAAAAAAAGTGCTACAGATATTTTTTAAATTTCTAAATTAACAAGGTATAAGGAAAAAGAAAGATTTATATGGAAGAGAAGGGAGTTGTGGTGTGCCGCTGTGGGTTAATGCGCCAGACTGCAAAGCCATTTCAACTGCAAGGTCAGCAGTTCAAGCTCACCAGCTGCTCCTCAGAAAACCTACATAGGGTTACTATGAGTCAGAACTGACTCGACAGCACTTAACAACAACAACAAGGAAGAAGAAAAGGAGATGACTGAGAAGGGCTTCAATTTTGAGAAGAAAAGGGAACATTAGAAAAAGAACCTAATTTCAGGAAACATGATAGAAATTTATTCTGTACATAAAACTTTATGATATATTTTATAGAACTTCAGCATAAGGACAGTGTAGCAGAATATTATAATATTCAGTTTCTTTTGTTTTTCTTGAACTTACAAAACTAAAGTTCAGAGTTAAGGCCATATATGTTTTTCTTTTACTTTACAAAAGAAGAAAGACGTAGAGACATGTTTGAGGGGGAAAAAGTAGAATGAGAGGATTTAGAATTCCTTGCCATACGTTTTGGGAATTTATCTTCTCTGGACTGGACCACTGTGGAGGAGATGAAGAGCAGCCACAGCAGCTAGGTCTGTGAACAATGCATACAGAAAAGATGTGGAGAAATTTCCATGAGGATAGCTAAGACACAAGTTGTTCTTTTGCCATCATCTTTGATGTCTATAAAATAGTATTCTGTATATATCCCAAGAAGAATCGGATGCAAAGTCAAACACATCAAGCATGCTAGATGCCATTTCCACTTAAGTAGCTCTCTTTTCTGGGGACTGAAGGGAAGTCTTTTTATAGTCTTTGTTGGTGGTCTTCACCAGTTCGACAATTTTATAGAAGTTATCGTTTTGTTCCGGTGAGTCAATTCTCCCAGCCAGACCACTACAGCAAGCTATTTCCCTTCAATTGTATTGCTTCAGACAATCTGCAAATACAGTGTTTATTACAAGGCTCCTTCCATCTTCAGTGTTTGCGTGGCAGGTCATGTTTTTTTCTTCTTCTGTTACTTATTGTGTGTTCGGTGTTGTTGTTTTCCTTTTCTGAATAAGAGCTCTTATTACAGGAAATAACATTTTAATATCCATTAAAAAGAAAGACAGGGCAACCCCAGTCTATGAACCCAAGTATTAAAGATGGTTTTTAAGACAGAGGCAATTGGAAGCTGCTTGTCACATGGAGATTAGACAGGCTGTCTCCAGCATGGGAACACGACTGGCATCAGTTGCACAGGCAACTGCCTGCCTGCCTCCCTTCCTCAGGCCAGATAAAGGCCCAGAAGGAGCAGCTGCCAGCAGGGAGGAGTGTGAGAAAATAGGAAATTGATTTAAAATAGGATAGGGAAAAGGCACAAGAATGAATTTAAGAAATGTTCAAATATTCCCTTTTTAGCCACGTGTAGTTGCTATCTCAGCAAAGGAAGATGATCTTTAGTTATTCTCTCATGAGAGTAAGAAGACAGCAGACTTATAGACAGTGCAGACATTAAAAAGACCCAAGTTGGTTTATTTCTTCGTAATTGGAAGACAGTTGTATATGGATTTATATTTTACTTTTTTTTTTTTTTTGGAAACTTTTCTTGATCTTTTTTTATAAATTAAAAGCACACACACCAAAAAACAAGTTGGATAATTTAAACGTTCTAATTCTAGGCTCAGGAAAAAAGGGTTTTTTCCTTCTCTCTGCTAGTTTACCAAGACATAAATTAAATTTCACATTACCTAGAAGAAGCTGGGCAGTTTCATATTTGACTGTGAAGGTTGGAAGGATTCCAGTTTTCCATTGACAGCCATTTTTTTCTTTGATCGATACCTTTAGGCAAGTATTAAAATCTCTGTCTCTGATTGAGAGGCATATATTTAGGATCACTAATAAATAGGAGTCCTGGTGTGGCACTGTAGGGTAAGCACTGGAACACAAGGTCGGTTTGAACTACAAGGTTGGTGGTTCAGATTCACCATCTGCTCCTCAGAGACCCTATAAAGGATCGCTATGAGTTGGAAGTGACTCAATGGCATTTAACAACAACAATAAATAGGGGAGAGGTTTCTTGTGTTCAAAGACACAATTCCATGTCTATAATTCTATGAATATGATATCTGAGGGGCTATTACAGAAGGGGTAAGATTCATAAAGAATGAAACTTTGTCTGTCTTCAGGGTCATACTTACTTGCTGCCTTGTGTTCTAGGTCCTGTTAGGTTCTAACAGTTGATGATGCTATCTGATCTTGTCAGGCAGGAAATGTGACTGTGTGCTCTAGCTAATGCTTAGCAAGAGTCTTCTATTTGTAGAATAAATGTCTAGACTTTGTTGATAGTATACAGAATCATTAAATGAGAGAGATCTTGCAAGATGTGTAAAATCTAGCTAGGAAGAGTAATCGCACTCAGATGGAAAGGCTGCAATAGAGCCTTGCCACTTCAATATGAAAACAAAAAAATATCGTAATGTAGCCTATGCAGACTTTCATGTCTCTCTTGGCTTCTAAAAAATAACCCAGTGTTCTATATCTCATGAATATCTCGTATCTGTAGGAACATGCCTAGTATCTTAGCACATGGAATGATAATATATGGAAAAGAATAAAGATGAAAATAACATCTTTCTAAATTACATCAAAATTAAAAGGTCAGTATTTGAAATGGTTGAATGCACCCTTAAACTCCTTCTTCAAACCCAATGAACCCTTGATCTGTAAATTAATAGTGAATGAACAGGCAACAAAATAATCAGAAAAGCGGGAAACAAGTATATTAAAAGGAAAAGCCTTAAGAAAAGAAATGAGTTTAATTATCTACTCACCAAACTAATCTTTATCCCAAGGTATTAAAAAAACTGAAAGAAACTCCTATATGGTCATTTAATGGATTTTAAAGACTAATATTAGAGATTCTGTTTACAGATGGAAAAGTTGATACCTAAATTCATTGGTCACACAGCCATTCAGAGGCAAAGCTTGATCCAGAACCCAGGTGTGCTGATTTCTGTATATTTTGTAGAGAAATAGAGAAATCCCTAAATGGTAGGTTGTGATGTTTCTTCAATGGTTTCATTGTGGTAACTGTTGAAACTTTATTCTTTTTTGGCTCCCTTTTTCTTTCTTTTTTTAAAAAAAGCTTTTTTTTTATGAATTAGTGAAGGTTTACAGGGCAGATCATCAGTTTTATATTCAAGAAATCATTGCAATGATTACAATGCCTCCCAGGTACCATAAATACCAAAAAATTTTTACCTCTATTTCCCCCACCCTTTTTTTTTATGTACACCTACCACACTGAAAATGTATATTCATTTAAATGTCCAAAGGACACATTTTGCAAACCAGCCTTCTGCCCACAGGTACACTGCCTTTCTCAGTCCATGGGCTTTAGTCTTCAGCTGCTCTGTCTCTCTAGGGCATCGCCTCTGCCATTGTCTCTGGTGTCATAGCTTTTCTGGTTAGGAGCCCATGATCTACTCATATTCTTCCCTCTTGGTGATCCTCTGTTTCTGAAATGGCAGATTAACTGTTCTCCCATTTTAGTCTGTTCCCCCTCTTCTACATTTACAGTTGTGTCCATCACCATTAGTCCTGATAACAATTATTCACAATTTAATCATAAAATCCTATTGCCATCATTCCCCCACTATCTATCTTTCAGCAGACCCATCTGAACAAGAGGAAAACTATTCAGTGAGGATTCTATCTTCCCCCCACAGCACTCTCATGAAAACTTGTAAGTCAGCTACTTTGTGTCTTTATAGCCTCCCATTTTTGATAGCCAAAGTCTAAGTTACCTTTCCCTATCAGCACTGAGGAGACAAGTTTGATCTTTGATATGAAGAATCTTTCCTTTTTTTTCTTTTCTGGAATTTTGGGCAACAACATCCATAAAGCAAAGGTCCAGTTGATCAGGTTGTAGTAGTTTACGCTTGTTCCCTGAATCAAACTTCTTTATCTTCATCTGATCGCGTTCTGGTCAGCAAGCCATCCGAGCTAGGGCAAATGTTTACTATCTGCAAATTTAGGAGTTCTCACCTGGCTCCCCCCACTTCAGAACAGCTGGCCACTTCACTCTCAGCTCTAGCCCCCAGTGGCTAGGTTACTGCCCATGGGCTCAGGAGTTCACACATCTCCCTGAACTTCAAAGCAGCCAGCCTTTCCTCTTCTCGCTCTGATCTCCAGGTCCCTGGAATATCTTCAAACTCAGCCCAGGTCTTCATTGTTGCATTGCCTCCTCTTCCACTCATAAATTGACCAAGCCAATCACCAGTGAACATATAAGAATGCTTATGTGTTCCCTTTGAGTTTTAGTCTCAGAAAGGGATTTATCCTGATGGGTTGACTTTTCTTGTCTTGATGGCTCCAGGGCAAACAGCTTGCTTGATATTGTCACAGCCAAACAATCAGTGTTTTTTGTTTTTGTTTTGTATTTTTAACCCTGGTCTTTCTTTCAAGAAGTATCTTCTGCTGTTCTGGATTGGTTTGCATGTCTTTTCAAGTGGGACTGTGTCACTTCTGAAAGTTCTGGGTGGGACTCAGGATTCTACCTAAGTCCCATATTCCACAAAGACTTAGCAAGAAACCTATTTTCCTGAGCAAATTCTTGTACTCTTTTAGCTCATTCCAATCAATTATAGGCTAAAGATGAATTTACAAGCTTTCTGTAACCATATTTCCCAATATTCCTGTTTATCCTACATAAATGTCTATATTTTGTTTTGTTTTTCATAAGTAGGGGGTCCACTTTATTATCAGTGATGTTCTCCAAGTAATCTAAGGGATCGACAAAAAGATACCCATTTATCTGAATTAGAGCTATGAATTTTCCTGACATTGATTATGAAAGTACATGTTGTTATTAAAATTTCTAGAAATAATCATCAAGCAGTAGAATAAGTTTTTAATAGAATAAATGCCTAACTATAATCTAGGACCTTTCTGTCTAATCATAAATTGGTGTTAATCACAGCCTAACCTAACTGCGATTTTCGAGTTCAAACATTCTTCATTCCAACCATCCTCTGAAACCCTGCCAAGAATTCTTTTTTTTTTTTTTTAATGTTTTATTGTGAATTATGTGATAGTTTACATGGGAGAACATCAGTTTTATATTCATCCTGTCGTATATTGTTTCATTGTCATGGTTACAATCACCTCCATGTATCATCAACCAACCAAAGGGTATATAGCCTGCAAGCCTGCCCCTCCCCCCCCACACACCATCCCACCCTCCCATCCCTCTCTGGGTCTAAAGTCCCCAGCTGCTCCATCTCTCCATGTCGTCTCTGCATCCATCTCTGCCTGCCAGGAAGTTTTGAAGGTAAATTTACCTAACATCCTCTCTAGAGAAAATATTACAAAGACACAATTATTATTCAACACAGACTTGTACCTAACTGTGGGAGCCTTATACTGGCCGCTTATATCATCTGAATGAAAGCTACCTTGGACAGTAGTTAATATGGCACAGTGATATATTGATCTAATGAGTCATATTATGTAATTAATTCTAACATACTCTAACTTGTTCTGCCTTAGTCTTTAAAATTCATTTGAATGATCACATTATACAAACCTTTTGTTGAAACTCTTGCAAAGGACGTTAGCCTAAAATAACATAGTTCTACATGTTTCACATTGGTTTCTATTTTGAAGTAAAACTGTCACTGTGATTCTGGAACATCTGGATAGTCTAATGTCAAAATCTTCTGGAAGCTTGCCTTAAGGTCAGGATATCTGTCTGCTGTGACCTCACAAGTTATATTCACCCTGCTTAGAAACAAGTCAACACTTTTATTTTGTTTTTTTTATTATTACAGATCTGCTGAAAGACCCCAATTCCCTCTACTCAGGCTCTCCTAAGAGACTGAAAGAACCACTGAAGTTTGCTGTCGCTTAGAACCTGAAAGCCCCTCAGGACTAGAACACTACAACTGGAGTTTGCCTTACCTGGCAGCTTCTGTAGTCATCTGCTTTTGTTTATTTTTGTTTTCTTGTTTTCTAGAGAACTCATTTCCTCTCAGATAGTACTTAATGTGTATCTTTGTGTGATTTCTCTTAAGCTGTTGAAGTTGCCCCTAGCAAGACCCTGGGCACATTTGCTTTTTACAAACTGAGATCGACCCAGGTAGAAACTTGTCTAAAAGAAATAGTACTTTTTAACAGTACAGAATATTTTAAATAATGGAAATGCCATTTGCTGCACTCGTTTTAAACTTGGCTTAACCTGAGAGGATTAAATAAGGAATGGCATGTGAAAGTACCTCAGGTGGTTCAGGCACATAGTAGATATTCAATAAATGTGAGATGAATTCAGATCTAAAATTTTAAAACAAAAAGCTGATTTGGACACAAAGTGTCTCATTTCACCACAACTTGTTTGTTTTTCAACTGCCATAAAGTCTGACGTGCACCCTATTACGCTACTGAAAATGATTCTCCTGTAGGTAAAAAATGATCTCTTTCTGCCAATTTCCAGAACTTTTTCTCACTCATCAGAAATGTTCATCTAATTGCTAAATCTAACTTTGTTAATCATTGCTCACCCCAAACCTAATTCTTGAAGCCATCACTTCCCAGGCCCTGTTTGGCAAGGTATACTGCTGATTTTCTCCAATTTTCGAGACTTTACCTCTGCTTTCCTTAGTGGTTTAACTTTCTCTTCCTGAGCCCTGAATGTGAACATCTCCAAGATTCAAGCTTGGTTCTTTGCTTTCGTTGTTTATTTATTGCTTCTGATATTCTCATGAAAAAACATAGTAATTCTACGTTACAGGACTGAATCATCTTTCCATATTTAAACTCCTTGCCAGTACATTTAAATAGTAATGTGTAATGAAATGCTTACTTAACTCTATAGTATTTCCTTTCTCTAAGTCATTTGTCTTCTCAGAACTCTTCATGAGTTATGTCTCTAAATCTAAAGCCTGTAAACCAAAAAGTTACAATTCTGATCTCTCTTCCTCCACTCTTGACCAACAATGGAAAATGTTGAAAATAATTTAGAAAACCAAAACAAAAGACCTATAAGGAAAGGGGGAAATACTTGAGACAGTGTGAATTTTAAGTCAAGATTTAAGAATATTCAACTTCAAGTATGTAAAGGATCTGTAATGAGAAAATGATGACCTTTGTTTCTACTGAAGACTGAGCTAAATATTTGTCCAGAAATCGTGACTTTCAAGATTAAGTTGAATTACCTTCATTAAACAGTGCGAAACATTGTAGTATATTACTTGGAATGGATGTAACATTGTAAGGCTTTTTTAAGGAAACCAGATAGATTCATCTGTTGCTGTTGTTGTTAAGTACAGTGGAGTTGACTATGACTCATAGTGTCCCTGTATAGTGTTTCCAAGGCATGGCTGGTGAGTTTGAACCACTGACCTTGCAGTTCAAACCGACATTGCAGTCCAGTGCATTATTCTAAGTGCTATACCAGGGTGTGATTTAGATTGGGTTATAGCTGATACAAATGAAACCTGGTAGTGTAGAGGGTTATGCATTGTTGGGTTGTTTACACACACAAGATCAGCAGTCAAATGCACCAGCCATTCTGTGGAAGAAAGATGAACCTCCTGTAAAGATTTACAGCCTCAGAAACCCTACCCAGGGTCACCATGATTAGGAACAGACTCAATGGCATACCATTAACCACCACTACCATATCTGATACCAAGGAGAATATTGCCAAATTAGATCAGCATTAAGTTATATCTAGTTTTATAATTTCATTATTTTATAGTGAAAAAGTGTATACTTAGAGACTTTATATTTATAAACATAGTTGTTGTTGTTAAGTGACGTCAAGTCAGTTCTGACTATAGTGACCCCCTGTAGGGTTTCCGAGGAGCCGCTGGTGGATTTGAACTGCCGAACTTGTGGTTCAAACCGGCATTGCAGATTGACGTAGAGTACTTATACTACAGTGCCACACCAGGACTCCTATTAACATAGTAGTGCCAAGTGTTCCTCAGATTGACAATGCTGTTGATGTTAAGTGTTATCGAGTCAGTTCCAACTCTTAGGGACCATGTATATGGTTTCCAAGGAGCAGCCGCTGAGCTTGAACTATCAACCTTGTGGTTCAAGCCACCATTATGGCTGAGTGCTCATCCTGTAGTAAGTGACAGTCTGTTTCCTTAAAAAGTTTTAGTTATGCTAGATGATAGACAGGTAGCCACATAATTATATAATAATGTGATGCCTACAAAGGATTGAATTGTTATAATTAATGGTTTCTTCAATCTAGACTTTTATTTTTGTTTCCAGTGATTCATCCATCCCTTCATGCCCAATGTCTATGCAATACATTATGTGAAATGCTAAGAAATCAGCAAAGAAATGGTCCCTGCCCTCATGTGTTTATAGTCTGGAAAGAATTATGGACATGCAGACAGACTGCAGAATGTAGGATGATGAATGTTAGAGAAGGATCGAGAGTATTGAGAGGAAACACAGAAGGTGTTTTGTTTTTCTTGTTACGTGCTATTGTGTCAGTTCCGACTTCTAGCAATCCTGTATACAGAGATTCCGAGGAGTGGCTGGTGAGTTTGAACCACCAACCTTTTGGTTAGCAGTCCAGTGTTGTATGGAGGAACTGACTTCCAAGCCCAGTGTTGGCAAAGAGCAGAAAGTAGCTAAGTAAGAAGAGAAATATTAAGAATATACATCCCAAATGACATATAAAAATCTGTAAGTATGCACACAATTTATGTCCACAAAGATTTAAAAAATCATCAAAAACATATTCTATAGGAATGTTATAAAAATACTAGTAACATAATACATGATTGGTTATTTTGATGTAATTTTAAAAGAGCAAATGTAGACGTGTGTATGATTACTATGTTTTGTCTACTGTATCCACTGAAGACTTAAAATACTTACTGATAAAGATGAAAGACCACAGTCTTAGGTATGGGTTGCACCTCAATGTAATGAAAACAAAAATCTTCATCACTGGACCAATAAACAGCATCCATCTAAACGGAGAAAAGATTGAAATTGTCAAAGACTTAATTTTGCTTTGATCAACCATCAACATTCATGGAAGCAGCAGTCAAGAAATCAAATGACGTATTGCATTAGGCAAATCTGCTGCACAAAACCTCATTAAAGTGTTCAAGATCAAAGATGTCAGTTTGAGGACTAAGATGTGTCTGATCCAAGCCTTGGTATTTCCAATAACCTCATATGCATCTGGAAGTTGGACAGTGAATAAGGACGACCATAGAAGAACTGATGCATTTGAGTTATGGTGTTGGACAAGAATACTGAAAGTACCACGGACTATCAAAAGAACAAATAGATCTGTGTTGGAAGACGTACAGCCAGAGTGCTCCTTGGAGGCCAGGATGGCCAGACTTCATCTTTGGACATATTGTCAGGAGGCACCAGTCACTGGAGAAGGATATCATGTTTAGTAAGGTGGAGGGTTGGGGGGAAAAAACAGGAAGACCCCCAACAAGATGAACTGGCACAGTGGCAGCAGGATGGGCTCAAGCATAGTGATGATTATGAGGTTGGCCCAGGACAGGGCAGTGTTTCATTCTGTTGTTCATAGGGTTGCTATGAGTTGGTATCAACTTGATGACACTGAACAACAACAACAATCCACTGGAGCAAAATTAGGCATTCTGCTTCCATTAAGATTAGCAGTCTCAGAAACCTTAAGGAAGAATTCTACTCTCTCCTATGGCATTGTTATGAGTCAGAATTGCCTCGATGGCAGTGGGTTTTCAGAGTCTGTTATAAAAAGGATTGGATTTGTGCAGAGCCAGCTATTGCCATTGTAGGCAACTACCTACCTACTGACATCACTTATCACTACCTTTCAATGAATAACTAATTCCTGATGTCTCAATACACTCAAAAGAGCCACTAGTAGCTCCTAAGGGCAGCTGTTTGACATTTAATTTTAAATGTGTCTTGAGACACTAATATGAAAATGTGTTTTGGGTTGGGTGGATGGAATTTGAAACAAATAGTCAAAATTGAAGAAATTGCTCCATAATTAAGACATCTCAATCATTTTGACATTTCTTAAACATAAATTGTCAAAGAGTATCTTCAAAGTTCTCAATTCCAATATGTCCCCATTTTCAAACCTAAAAATAAGTTGAGCCACAATAAATTATCAATCACGGACAAATACTGTGATCTCTGGGTGGGCCTGGGAATTCATCCTGCTGTCTGCAGACCTTCTATCCAATGTGCCAGGGATGAGCAGCACATCTTCATCTTGGCCTTTCCTATGTTTATCCAACCATGGAGGTTTACTAAGAGAACTAGACTTCTACTGTACTGCTCAAAACTGCAGACTCCCTCCTAACCTTGCCTTTAGCCACACCTGGTAGCTTGACTAGAGCCCTCAGGTCTTGTACATAACTATTTTCCTAGTCTTCTGGCATCCCTAGTCCCAGTTAACTAATGCTGGCCATCTGGATTTCTCTTGAAGCTCTGCCCTCCAGCCCTTGTCCTGCTCTCACCACCAGGCAGAAATGTTCTCCCTTCCTCACCCCCTTCCCTACCACTTGGCTACTTGCCAGTACAGCCATGAAGCTCTCCAAGCCTGTTGGATACAGTGCATTGCTTGATTGCCCCCTGCAGGGAGTCCAGACTTGATCACACTCACCAAGATCCTGCTTCTTCCTCTTCCCTGCCTGCCTAGACTGAGAGGACCCAGCATGTCCCTGCTCAAGGTCATCTGAATTAGGAAAAAAATAAGGACCAGTTCTTTCAGCACACAACAAACATGATTGAGTATGTAAAGTAGGTTCTTCATCTGATTTTAGAACACATTTGTGGCATTTGTAAAATAATTTCACACCTTTAAAAATAAAGAAAACTCAACATTTTGAAACAATGTCAGATGTGGGTCATTTCAGATAGTTGTGATAAAAATATCTATACAAGGGACTTCAAAAGTGTCAAGGAAAAATTACATTATCTTTTCTTTCATTTTTCCCACAAATTTTGTGAAGCCCTCTCATATAATCAATAGATTTTTCTGTGGGTTAAGTAGAAGAACCACCTAAACATTATACTAGCCTGTTAGATTTATTGTATATGTATGTGAAACATTATGAGTTGGCTTGCATTCCAAGGTTTTGTTTTCAAACCCTTATTTCTGTTCTAGTGTAAATGATAAGGACTTTATTGGAAAAAAAGATCCAGAAGTATGATTTTAAATATATTTAGTTTTATGTCAGCTTATAATAGGGTTCACATAGCTGTCAGAGACGTTTGTGCTACTGACAAAATACACCTTGCAAAACAGAAGACAAAAATCTAAGTTTATTCACAGCATGTAGCTAATTAAGCAATTCTTAAAAGTAATCAACCAATTATTCTGTACCAAATGATGTCAGTGACATAAGTAATCTCATTGCTATATTTGTTACTTTTTAAGAAAAAAATAGTTTATAAACATATGACTTTTAACAGAGTTCATCTAGGAAATCGGATTCTAAAGTGACTGAAATATATTTACTTACTCCAATTCCTAAATCAGATATCCAGATATGTTTATTAACTATGTTATTTCTTACAAGATTCCAACTTGCTAAGGACACTCATAACTTCACTACCTTATTACCTTAAATCTTGAGGTAACTTCAAGTCACAGCAGAGAAGAGATCAGGTGGCTTATTTTCCTCTTCCCTGGAGCACAAATTATAACATGAAAAGTGAGTATCAGGTTTTTAAATCTTTGGTGTTGCCCTTCCTGATAAGTTTCTTTAGAGACTGAGCTACCCTTCTAATGCCATGTGTAACTACTGAATCCATACTGTCAGAAGTGGTTTAAGTCATAGAGCAGGGACACAACACTCAGGATTGAGTCTAGGCATTCACATTCTTTAAATGTTGTTGTTAGGTAGCATTGACCCTATACAACAGGGTAGAATTGCTTATAGGGTTTTCTAGGCTGTAATCTTTACAGGAACAGATCCCTAGTCTTTCATCCATAGAGTCACTGAGTGGATTCAAACCACCAACCCTTCTGTCAGCATCTGAGCACTTACCTGGTTGTCCGCAGAGCTCCTTAAACTGTGTTGTCATTATTAAGTGCTGTCAAGTTGGTTCTGACTCATACACACAGGTACAGGTTTCTAAGGAGTGGCTGGTAGATTTGAATTGCCGACCTTGCTGTTAGCAGTCCAGTACTTGTCCTACAGTGCATATTATTAACCTTTTTAAGCTTCAGTAACCTCATCTGTAAAATGGAGTTACTTTCTCATAGGGGTTCACAGACTGCAATGTGTCAAATAATACAGTGTCAGTTACATATAAATATGGAGTCCTGGTGTGGCACTGTAGGATAAGCACTGGGTTATTAATGGTAAGGGATGGATTTGAACCCACCATTTGCTCTTCAGAAAATCTATACAGGGTCACTGTGTGTTGGAACTGACTCAATAATCCTTAACAAAAATAACATATAGAGTGCTCAATATTAGCTTTTAGCATTGTCATAGCTTATATATTTAGTGTAGTTATAAGTATTTGAAGGAGCCTTCTGATACACTGTATTAAATGTTGGGCTGTTAAAAGCAAGGTTGGCATTTCATACCCACCAACCTCTCAGTGGGAGAAAAATGAGGCTATTTGCTCCCAGAAATATTTAGTCTCAGAAACCCCCTGCAACACCTCTATTAGGCCCTGTAGGCTCGCTATTAGTTTGAACTGAGTAACTGACAGTGGATCTAAGTGTTTGATTTTGATTTTGTATTAGCATCTCTGACAGTATGGATTTGGTGCTTAACAAATTAGGAAAGGTAATAATCCCAGTTTGGGTTATGCTCTGATTTTCCTTTAAAGTTTTGACCCAAGCAGAGAGGTCAGAAGAACTCTTAATATGAAAGCAAAGTTGGTGCCAGTTTGAAATAAAAGCTCATTCTGGGGCTTTTTATCATTATTATTATTAACACAATTTGCTTTGATTTGATTTGGTTCATGCATTTTAAAAAAGCTTCCTTGTGGTATGCACTCATTAGGGTTTTATACCTAAAGAACAAAATTCAGTGATAAGTAAAATTCATGTAATAGCAAGGGTATGATTCCATGGGGTTATTTATTCACAACGTAAAATAGCCACGTAATTCAACCTATTTGATAGTGCCTCTTCATGGAACTGTGGAGAATTCTGCAGCTCTTAGACAAGGTCTTGAGTTTATAGAAGACATTATCCATAAAGCTGATTATTTCTGACATCATCAATATAGCAAAGATAAAAAACAAAACAAAACAAAAAAACGAACCTTGCCATCAAGTCGAATTCTGATTCCTAACTATCCTGTAGGACACAGTAGAACTGCCCCAGAAGGTTTCCAGGCTTGTGACTTCTTAGGGAAGCACACTGTCACATCTTTCTCCCACTTGGTGATTGATGGATTCAAACCACAGGCCTTAACAGTTAACAGCTTCGTGTTAACTCTGTACCACCAGAACTTCATGGCAAACTAGTCTAAGAAAACAGTAGTTTAATGTGTGCCTACTATATTTTCTGTAGAACTCTTTGGTGAACTTCTATATTTAAAAGATGGCTGTGATTTCATGCGTGAATGAGTGTGACTACAAAACCATGTATCTTGAGGAGATAGATGAGGAAACTATTCTTCGTGTTTCAGCTATTGAAACTATTTCAAAGCATGCCTCTCTCTTTCCCTCTTCCCGGTGGACTATTTCTGCTTCTCGGTTCTGTTTAAAGTCAGCCTTTTATTATTCTCAAGGGATATTATTATTGTTGTCCAATTTGAAAGTAACTAATTTTATTTTCAGAAAATATAGAACTAGATTTATGTACATGTAGACTATTACATTGTTGTCCAATATAAAAATTGTACTAAGCTGTATCTGATATTTATAGATGGGTATTACATGATTAGCATTTTTAATTGGAATTTTAATAAATGCTATCAATCAGTGACCAATTTACATAGCATTTATCTGGGGAAATGAACCTGCCAAATATCAGTCTTCTCGAAATTCAGGCTGACCCAAGCAGTAATTTATTTGAGATCTTAAAACCTTTCATTCTTTCACTAAAGTGTTCATCTTTATATATTCTTGTCCAAACCCAAATGTGTTAACTTGTGTTCATCAAAAATCAAGGAGTATAATTCTGAATTATAGAGTAACAAGCCTCCAAGTTCTGTAAAAATTCTAAATGGTCTGCTTATTTAATTCTTCTAAGATTCTAACGGGACAACTCTTCATTTTGACCGAAATAGTCATAGGAGTATAGTGTTTATTTGCAGTGCCTACAGACTGCTCCTGTCCATTTACAGGTCACACATATTATAAAGATATGCCTAAAATGTTGTGACTTATTAAAATATTTGCCTAGGAATTCACAAGTCTTTAGGTCCCCACAAAACATCTTTTCTATTTTATGACCCAGTTTTTCTAAAGAGAATTTCAAAATCCAAAAAAATTCTAAAACTAAAAGTGTCAAAGCAGTGTTTAAATTTCTATGACATCTTAATTTTTCACTAAAAGGTAAATATCTTGATAATTAAGGGAGGAATAGAAAGGATGGTTGTGATAATCATGCAATGTAATGTATTTGTGAGACATGATTTTAGACGAACCAGTTATTAAAAGACAAGAACTCTATAGATGTAGAGACTTTTCTTAAACATTGAGTAACATAGATGTCATTCATAGGACATTTCCATGCATGATGGTGCATATGCCAGACACAAAGAGAAATAGAAAACTATCCTTGTAGAGGTTATTGTTGTAAGTACTGTCAAGTGGATTCCAACTCATAACGACCCTGCATAGCGTTTCAGAGGAGCTGCTGAGGAGTTTGAACTGCTGACCTTGTGGTCCAGCGCTTATCCTACAACGCCACACCAGGACTGTTGTAGAGGTTGATGAGCTGTATTCACTTTTTGGTAGCAATGAGATATAAGAAAAAGTGTTAAAATTCAAAGTAAAGGTAATATGCTACAAAAAAATGCATTACTAGTATTTTTGAATAAGGAAAGAATTTAGTCTTCATCGGAGGAAAGAGATGCTTTCATTATAACCATAACTCTAATCTTATTGCTAAACCAAGAGGGAACCGTGACCCCTTCTTAAATTATTAAAATTTTTGGTTGTTTTAAGTTTGTATTTAAAAGGCAGTTAAATGTGGAAGGAGCGCTGATGGTATAAAGATACACTGATTTATATTAGTATAGTAAAGGGCATCTTATTTTCATTATTTTTGTCTATAAAAATTGTGGTGTAGTTTGGAGAACTAGGAAAATAACACCAATGAACATAAAAATGTTTCAACCTTTAGTTATTTAATTCTCAATTTAATATACAGAAAGGCTAAGGGGAATAAAGTCTTCTAGAAGAAAGACAAAATTGAAGGAGGAGCCTAGAACTGGAGGCTATGCAAATATAATGATAAAAGTGGGACGTGGGTGGGGTGGGGAGACACATTAAAAAAATTTTTTTTTATTTAAATGAAGTGCTACAATATTGAAATCCATTTTATTTAAAAGTAAATTTAGTTAGCACACCACATTAGCTATTCCAAATCAGGGTTGTCCAGTCCTAGCACATCATTTAGAATAGCTCAGCTCACTTGAACACATGCCTCCAGCCCCAGGGACCTTCCCTCACAGGGCTGCAGCCCTGACTCTCATTAGCGTTCACTGGGATTTGCGACTGCAGAGAGGACTGGGGCGCAGAGTTACCCGCGCCATGGTCCCCGTCAGTTCTGAGGCCAAGGGAAGTGTCCGCGCCGCAGCAGCCGAGACGAGGGGCGAGCGCAGCGGTTCCTCGCCGCGTTCAGAAGCGACACCCACACACGCGCACGCACGCCCCGCCGGGACGCGACTTCAGGTCTGGACCACCGAGCCCTCCCGCCTCTATGATACACGTCTATCCACCTTTCCCCAGCAACGTGTCCCGTGTGCTAGAGGTCTTAGTTTCGTTGAGCAGCGCGAAGTATAGCCACCCCTCGTTTCGATGAAATAAACATCTCAGATGTGGGATGCGTGAACGGTAGCAAGCAGAGGTCGAGATTCATTCATGTGCTGGTAAAGAGGTTCTTTTTGTGAGCAGAGGAAAAGTACTGCTTAAGGAAAAAATCTATTTTGAAATATGCACATCAACCCAGAAACACGCAGTAGAGATATTGGTGTTTTATGGGTTTGCGTGTGTGTGTGTGTGTGTGTGTGCGCGCGTGTGTGCAATGCTTTCTACCAGGGTCTTGAAAGGTTGCCTGTAACCAGTTTTCAGGCATTTTTCACCCTGTGCGTGGGGCATGGTTGTTAAAATAATCCTGCCCGTGTGTTGGGGTAAAAAAGCCTCGGTCCGGCCTAGATGGTGAATAGCTGGAGC
>NW_006408529.1:12290246-12325095 GCF_000296735.1 Chrysochloris asiatica
TGAGCTATGCTTGGGGCGGGTAGCTCCGCTTTTCTCTGAGTGGTGTTGAAATGGGAGGAGGCTCTTGCGCTGGTTCGAATCGATGCAGAGGCACATTAGCATCTAAAAAGAGGTGGCTTTTTTAACCCTTAAGGGACCAAATTAAGGCTTTAGAAGAGATAAAGGCTGAACTTTGTCGTTTTCTCTTCGTCACCTAGAGTGGTGCAGGTAGTCGCGGGGAGAATAGAATCTTTTGTTCCCGGTATTTTTAATTAGATGGATTTTTTTTTTTTTTTCAATTGAGTAGTATACAGCCCTAACCCATGAAGTAAAGCTGTTTTTCTGCATTCTGCGACTTTTGCAATGTTTCTTAATTCGTTGGCAACAGATCTTAGCTGTAATGATTTTGGATAATTCATGTCTGAATGTTTAAAAATCTGCATTGAGCTTAAATTAATCAGTCCTTTGGTTCCATTAACTAAAATCCATCATACTAATTGCTTAATGGGGGAAAAGCTACAAAATAATTTTACTAATTAAAAGAGCAGTTTTTCGCCTGCAAAAATACTTAAGAGTCTGTGATTTTTTTTTTTTTTTTGTCAGGAGAGGGTTTTCCAGAGCAGACTCTACAATTCAACTTTACAGTTGTGTTTCGATGTAGGTTACTTCTTTGGCAAAATAGTTGGGAATGATTTGGAAAAACTTGTGCAATTTCTATTGAAGTACGAATCATTTTACCAGTTTTGTATTTTAATAAAATAGAGATCCGTGGCAGTTCTCAGAATTATATCCTGGCCACCTTCCCCCCCACCCCACCCCCATGTACCACCGCCTTTATCATTCTAGAATATCTCATAAATGGTATATTCAGAATATATGTGCCAGTGTCACAAAGTCATTCTATCTTCTAAAAGTCTAATATAATCAAATTCAGTGCTTTAAGATGGTGTAGTTGAAGATTTGATCCCCTTCCACTGAAGTGGAAATACTTTCAGTAATTGAAAGCAGATTCACGTCTGGAGTTGTACAAGCCAAGGTTTTCATTTTTAAAATAAACCTTTTGTTCTCTGGTTTAAAATGTTTCAGAGAGCCATCCAGAGTCCTCTGTGTGCTAATTGTTAAAGTAGTCCATAAGAAAGGATTGAAAATATTCAGACAAGGCATTTTAGAAATACAGCTAACTTACTAAGTCTCCCTCTCAGCAGAAAAATATTTTAGTGCAGCCAAACACTGTCTGTTCCACACATTTTTGTTTTTGTTTTGTGTTTTTTTTTCCCTCCCCCAGCAGATTCTAATGCATTAAAATGCAACTGTGACGTTCAAAATGCCAAAACCCCAAGCAAAGTTCATCTGTTTTAAAAGATTCAAAAACTTGGGGACATTTGATTTTTATCCCATTTTACACTAATTTACACAATTTAATGATAAATGTGAAATTAAATATAAAGTGTTTCATTTAAAGAGATGCTGATATATTAACTGACAGACTGTAACTTAAAAAATAAGATTTCTGGTTGTTCATCTGATTCCTTTTTCCATCTTTGAGACTTAAGTTGTGAAAAGCTTTAAAAAACTGGCGATTAAAGACTGAAATTAGGATACATCTTAGACAAAGAGGGAGCCACTTGATGTCTTATTAGCTGTGAAGATAGAGAAGAATGCTGATATATAAGAGCTTCACTTTACTTCTTCAGGGCATGAAATCCAAAATGAATGGTGTAATTATGAGGAAAGTTAGAAGAGGTTTACTTTAAGCAATGATAATTAAGACCAGAAAAAAGAAAAAGACAGCAGTATTCTGAATATCTTAAATTACTAATTTCTTAAACTGGTTGTATTGATTATTAATAGTTTTGCATGGATCTTTTTGCAGAGTTTACCATGGCAGTTTAGTTTCTTAAAAACTACTTAGTAGTTTGTATTTTGCCTCTGTCCTCCTGAAAGTTGGTAATTTGAGCATGCTAAATAATTGTGAAGTAAATAACATGATCATGATTTAAATGATACTCTTGTTACTCATTCATAAAATCAATAATGAAAACATTCACCAAAGCTTTAACTACTAAGTGAAATCTTACTAAATTTTCTGTGTCCCATCATGTTTCTGAGATATCAGTGGCCTACCGTGTGGCATAATAGAATTCAGTGCTTCTCAATGATACTGAAAAAGAACAGTGTCTTACCATAGATTCTTACAGATGCCGGAACACTGATTTTCAGTGTAAGCTTCTTGTCTAAACATTGAAACTAACCCTTTTTGTGGCTTTTATTTGCTGTTAGGTTTTATGCCGTTACTGTTTTTTGTTGTTTTTTTTTAAAACTGGATGAGGGGGTTGCACAGGATCTTCTGTCATCTGAAATAATACATTCAATTTATCACGGGATTCCTTTCTTTCGTAATGTAGGAAAGTGGCAAAGAAAAGGCACTGTCTAAATACAGTGATCTTGATAATTAATGCCATAAAATAGATTAAAATGCTGTATTCCAGGTATTCATTTCCTTAAAAGGGCCACCAGAACAGCGTTGCTAAGCACCCATCACTACTGCAAGTAACAGAAAATGACCCAAATTAAAGAACCTGTTCTAAGCTGTATTCTTGCATTTTCTAAAGTGTATTTCAAAAGGTTTAACAAGACTCATTCAATTAGTGAAAGAAAAAAAAAAAAAGATCTATTTTCAGCTCTGATCAGCAATTAAGAGACTGGACTTTGAGACATCAGTTCTTCATTTTTATAAATTATTTTGTTCTTAGACTGTACTTTAAACAATTGTGAAAAGAGATTTTTAACAAACCACCTTTCTAATAATCCAGATGTAAGTGCTAAATATAGGAAAACATTTAATTTTTATTTAAATGAGTAATTTTTATATTGACTTTCCCCTCATTTAAACAAAAAGTTTAAATGTTACATTAACAAGATTTGTTATTGCTTTACTATGGATTTCTTACACTTTGTACGAATATCGTCGTATGTGGATTCATACATTCTTATGTAGTTTACATTAATACACAAGTCTGTAATAATTCTATAAGGAGCTCTGGTAGCATAGTGGTTACGAATTGTGTTACTAATCTCATGGTCAGCAGTTCGAAACTACCAGCTGTTCCGCAGGAGAAAGTATGCTCCCATAAAGATTTGCAGTCTCAGAAACCTTGTACAGGGTCACAGCCTCAGAAACCCTGTACACGGTCGCTATGAGTTGGAACCGACTCCATGGCACATAACAACAATAATTCTGTATTCTCCCAGATATTAGAGCTTTAGCGCTAAATACTGAGAAATAGGATATTTTTCCTTAAGGATGTTTGGATATTGTGAAAATGGTACCATGAAAGAGATGGCATGATATATTGAAATGATAAAAGCCACTATGTCACTTTTTAGTTAGTTGCGTTATTTAGAAAGTAAATAAAGAAATTAGAGGCAGTAGTTGTTTTTTTCTTTGACCATGCAGTTAACTCTACTCATCTGGAACGAACTAGAACTTCTAAATAGTTGTGGCTAAACACCTAAGCCACAAACTATTGGAGTGTTTGATGAATTAGACCTTCCAGTGACCTGGTTCTTAGTGAATACAACATCATCCACTAATACAAGTGGTGAACTTCCCAGCAGAGAGTAAGGAATGAAAGATAAGAGATATTAGAAGAAAAAGAGAAAGGTACAAGAGATTTCCCAAAAGTTTAAGTTAGGATTATTGCCAAGAATCTTACTTTACCACATGCTCTGGACAAATCTGAGGCACATAAGCATAGATCACAAATTATTGATCATATATATTATTTTGGGCATAGTTATATTATGAAATGCTTCCATATCCTGAAACATTGAATATTTTAAAACCAAAATAAAAGTTAACTTTTACTTCTAAAAGAGATACATATTAAAACTTAATTATATTAGATTGATCAAATTGCTTGGCAGTAGAGTTTTTTTAGCAATAGGTATGAAACAAATGGAAATTACGTTTTTGTCTAAACCAAAAATTTACTGTCGGTTATGCCTAAGGCCTTTTAGCCTGTAGTGAAGTTTCAAGGTATTTGAAATGTTTTTATGATATGCCAGTGTGTACTTTTCCCTGCAGAGAATTTGATATGTAGAGATTAATTGATTTTCTATTTTTTAGTTGATTTGAAATGGTTTGTATTGTAATATTTATGAAACCAGTTGTTTTAAAATGGATGTTTACATGCTAATTTTAGTTACAAATCTGACTAGTTACAGATCCTAGGTGTTTAAGCCTTGAAATAGCCTTTCTTAATTTTTATTACAGTAGAGTAAAAACAACTACCCCCTTGGTATCCCAGAAACAGTTTTATGGCATTGATATTAGCAGTGGTAAGTTATTCACACAAGGGAAGATAATTGAAAAGTACAGATAAATATTTGAGAGCTTACCACATTTAAATAAATTATGTTTCAGAAATCACATAGTATTTAAATTTCTCTAAGTGTTTTTTTTTTCTCTTTTAATATTAAAGTGTTTGATATAAATGTGTTATTTTGTACATTGAGAAGGCAGACCATTTCATCGAGCATACCAAAATAACGTATACAGAACTGACATAGAAAAATACTTCAGTCTTTTTTTAGCTTTATATATTGACTTAACATTTTATTGTGTTAATGATGTATGTGGTTTTAGTGACATTTTTTCATGCACCTTACTGCTGTTTGTTTTTTTTCTTTTTTTGTCCTTTGTTGTTGTTGAGTGGTTCTGACACATGGTGACCCTGTATAGGGTTTCTGAAAAGCAGCTGGTGGGTTTGAACCGTCAACCTTGTAACTCAAACTGACCCTGTGGTCCAGTGCATTATCCTCAGCACCACTTAGCCTTAAACTATTTCTGTCCAAGAAAGACAAGACCAACTATCCAGACAGAGACCTGTACCATGTATCTTGAACTTTTTTTTGTTTTTTTGTAATGCTTTTTCTTTAAAATAAAACAAAATTACCCTATCTAACAATGTTGTTAACCTTTTATAATTATTTAATCATTATTTCATTTTACCTCCTGTGTAAAAGTTGTACCTTAGCAGAGTAGACACCTGGCTGTGCTCTTAAAAGTTTATTTGTATTTCAATTCCTGAGATAGTAGGGGGCAGTACATCTCCTTAATTATCTTTGTTCAGGAAAATACTGAAAGGCCAGGGTAGTTAAACAAAGCCATTTGGATTTGTGAGGTCAAAGTCAGATACTAGGAAAGTGGTTAAATGCATTATCATCCTATTGAGCCCATCATCTGCAAAGTGACCTTGATGGAGGTGGAAAAAGCCATTTGGCTATTTTATGATACCACCCCTACTTGCATGATACTGACAGATTTTTACATATAGCATTATAACATTTCCTTCTTATTCTTTGGTCATGTTATTTACTTTGATTATAGATCCACCAAGGTGAGAGTGAAAATTAGTTTTGTTTTTTTTTTGTTTGTTTTTTTTTTTAACGAGAGTAGCTTTCCCTTCATAAATTTATTTCCTACTTTGTCATATATGAACATAGCTCTTCATTAAAATTTAAGGTGATCAGGCTGGCTGACCATTCTACATTTGCTTTTAAGAGTCTTTTAATGATGATGATTACTCTCAGCTAAGAAGCTGCTATTCTGTTACTTTTCAAATTGTTTTAAAGCTATTAGGAAGAGAGACTTGCCAACTTCAATTTTAGCAGTGGGAATGATGTTTGTTTTAACAAGTGCATAAGTATGTTGTTCAAGTTTTAGGAGTTCTGTTGCTGCTGTTCTAGAGTCAATTCCCTTAAGAACTAAAAAAAACAAACCAATGTAGGGTTTATGGTTTTTATATATATATTTTTAACATAGCCAGTGTTTTCCTTGTGACACATTTTATGTTATAAAACCTATTAAAATGGAATTGTTGCTTAAATATTTGAACAAGTATTGTTCAATAATAGGAAGAGTTGTATTAAACACTGTGCAAGAGCTAATCTTTTTGAAAATGCCAGTTAAAACAACTAAGTGCTACGTACAAGGTATTTGTTTTCCCAGGCAAAACTGTCAAATATTACTGACTGGAATTTAGCTTACACTTCACTTTTTTCAAAGTTCTTCTTTTTTTTTTTTAATCACAATTAATTAGTGTTAAATGCAAATCTTACCATAATAAAGAAAAACTGGCTCAGTATCAAACTTCTTAAATATTATTTAAAAACTTATTTAGAGATATTTCTGTGTTTTCATGTTGTTGTTGTTGTTAAGTGCCGTCTAGTCGATTCTGACCCATAGCGACCCTGTATAAGATTTCCAGAAAGCAGCTGGTGAGCTTGAACCACCGACTTTGTAGTTCAAATGAAGTTGCAGTCTGATGCATTAGCCTACAGTGCCACACCAGGTCATCATGTTATGTATGAATTATGTAACATAAGAATTTGAGCATTTCAAAAATCACCAAAAATAGTTCCTTCTGGAAAGTCAAATTTTCTTGATAGTTACATATTTATTTCTTGAAAATCTTTCATTTTAAAAAACAGGAAGAAATTAAGTTGAACTATGTTTAAAATATATTATAATCTACTTCTTTATGGTTTGGGGGCCCCGACTCTGTCCCTACCACCAGTTCTTTTTATCTTACTTGGACTATTTCATTAGCCTTTCAACTTGGTGGCCCTAGCTTCCACCTTTCACTTCTTCAACCCAGCTTTCACACAGTCATTGCAGTTGTTTTTCTGAATCACAGATCTGAGCATGGCACACATCTGCAGAAAAGCCTCACTCATTTATCTTTCAGATAAAGTCTAAATTCCTTAGTATGTTACATCAGACTCTTCATGACCCTACCTTGACCTCCACTTCCCTTCTCTACTTGCACCTTTTCACCCATGCACCTGTACTTTAGCAGTTTCACTTGGTCTGTGCTGTTTATACCCTTCCTCAGTCTCTCACAGATCTTTCAAGAGTCTAATTGCATGGCATATATTCTATCAAGCCTTTCCTATTAGCCCCAGGCAGAGCTGGCAACTTCGTCTATGCTTCTATAGCACCTGGTACAGATTTCTGTGACAGCACTTACTTAGCACATTATACAATAATCATATGTTTACATTTCTCTCTCCCCCACTAGGGGGACAAGTTCTTCCAGGTCACAACTGTCATATTCATCTCTATATACCAATAATAAGTACAATGCTGAGAAAACAGTATTTATCCCATAAATGTTGAATGTTTTTTGAAAGACTCTATTAAATATAATTTAACATGTTGGTGACTCAAGGTCATCATTATGAGCATCAGTAATTTTGTGTGTATGTGTTACAATAGTTTATTCAAGAGCTGTTTAAGACCAAGTCCCAAGTCTAAATGGTCCCATATGACAATGTTAAATATGTTATTATCTATCATTTTTTTCTATTACCATTTTGAATGTGTCATGCATGTAGTTTTAATTTATTGTCACAACATCTCTTTGAGAAGACGTTTTCCCATTTTACTGCTGAGGAAACTTACTTAAGGGGGTTAAGTAAATTCAAGGTCACACAAGTAGTAAAGGCCAAACAATTATTTGTGGTTCCAAACCAGTTCTAAACATCATACTTATTTTTATAAGCATTTAAAATTACATATGCAATTTAAGTACAGATATATCTTTTTTAAGGTAGGTTTCTCATTTTCTTCCCTTGCTATCACGTGATCAACTTCCACTTCTTACTTTATTTTGAATTATCACATTACTAAAATTTTGTTGTGATGTTTGAGTTCTGATTTTTGCCTATAAGAAAAATATATTAAAGTTCTTAGTAAGAACTACTCTTCTCAGCTCATTTTTTTAGCTTTATTATTTTGTTTCTCAGAAGACTTTTATCTTAAACTTACATTTTTATTTATATTTTTGCATTTCTGGTTTGGAGATTTTGGTGCTGTAGGATAAGCACTCTGAGGCTACAAGGTCAGTTTGAACTCTAAGGTTGGCAGTTCAAATTCACTAGATGCTCCTCGGAAACCCTATAAAGAGTTACTATGAGTCTGAACCTATTCAATGGCACTTAACAACTACAACAAAGTTCTAAATGCTTGGTAAAATGGAGGGTCCGCAAAAAAAAAGACCCTCAATGAGATAGATTGACACAGTTGTAGCAGCAATAGGCTCAAATGTAACAATAGTGAGGCTGATGCAGGCCCAGACAGTGTTTCATTCTATTGCCCATAGGGTCTCTGTGAGTCTGAACCTACTCCATGGTACCAAACAATAACAAAAAAAAACAGTTCCAAAGGCTTAGGTGAACCAAAATGCTAGTTTTTACAAATAAGGACTTTTAACTAAGCCAGTAATTCAGTGAATAATAAAAGTAAATGGAGGAAGAAAAAAAAAAACATGTTAAAAGTACAAATACATTTGCAGTTTAAACAAATCAATAAATACTATGTGATTTCCTTGGTCAACTGATAAGCATCAAGTCTAATGAGACTCTCTTTGAGGTGACTAGAGTAAGGAAGATATATTTTTGAGGATGGTAATTTGGTATAAGAATTAGTACACCATCATGTTGGGGAGGGCAGTACAAGAAGGGGGAAGACATTTTACAGCAAGGAGGGGAGTGATTAACTTTTTAGTCTAGGAGCAGAGGGCCCTGGGACCATCAATGGAGAAGAGCAGAGAGTGGGACCCTACCCAGAGAAGCAGTGTGGCCTGAGATGGAGGCAGAGACGATGACACGGAGAGATGGAGTGGCTGGGGACTTGAGATCCAGAGAGGGAGAGGGGCTGTGTGCTGATGACCAGGGGAGTGGGAGGGCAGGGTATACCATTTGGTTGGTTGATGCATGGATGGGATTGTAACTATGGCAATGAAACGATATATGATAGAATGAATGTAAAACCAATTATCTCCCATGTAAACTATCACATAATTCACAATAAAACATTTATTAAAAAAAAAAAAAAAGAAGAAGAAGCCCTCTGTAAGGGAGCAGCTGAGGACTCTAGATGCATAGAAAGAGAGGGACTGAGAGCTGGCGGCCAGGAGGCAAAAAAAAAAAAGGGGGGGGGGGAGGTGGAAGAACAAGGTAGATAGGGGAACACTGAGACAAGTTTGCTTAGACTAAGTGGGATAGAGGTAAATAGTGAGCTTGTTTCAAGCTCAACCTTGGAACAACAGGGCTCTGTGATAGAGGGACCTAGGCATAGTTTAAAGAGGGGAAATAATACTAAGATGCTTGACTGTCATATGAATATTGGTTTCCCTTGCCTACTATTATAAAATAGACACTTGAATGGTATAGAAAGGAACGTCAGAAAACTTGTAAGCCTGTCTTTAGCCTATAACTGATTGGAATACCTAAAAGGGGTTCTAGAACTTGCCCAGTGAAATAGGCCTCTTGGAAAGCCTTTGCAGAATATAGGATCTTAGGTAGAATCCTGAGTCCCATCCAGAACCTTCTGAGGTATGGGACATTCCCACTAGAAAGTACAAGCAGACCAGCCTGGAACAGCTAGAGCGACAGAAGTTACATCTTCAACAAAAGATCATCAGGAAAAACCCAAAACAAAATTGTCAGTATGACTGGCTACTACAAGAATAAGCAAGCTGTTCGCCAGGAAGCCAACAGGGCAAGCAATCAAGTTCCTTCAGGACAACCCCCTCTAAGACAGAAAGCAATCAAATTCCTTCAGGACAAACCCCCCTCTAAGACTGAAACTCAAAGGGAATATATGAGCAGACATGTAAACTTGCTGGTGACCACATTGGTCTACTAGTGAGTGTAAGAGGGGGAAAGACAACAATGAAGAAATTAGCTGAGTTCAACCACGGTCCATTGACTCCTGTTGACCTGGAGATGAAAGAGAAGAGGAAGAGCTGGTTGATCTAAAGTGTGGTGAGACCTGGGGACACCTGAGCCCATGGACAAGGACATAGCTACAGAAGGCTAGAGTGAAGTATCCAGCTGATATGAAGTGAGGGGAGATACACAAGAACACCCAGACTTGCAGATAGTACCCATTTGACCATTTGACCCAGCCTCAATGGCTTGATAATCAGAATTTGATTGGTGGCTGTGTGCCGTGGAGTCAGTTCCAACTCACAGCCACCCTGTACAGGGTTTCCGAGGCTATAAATCTTTACAAGAGCAGAACATCTCATCTGGTAGTTTCGAATTGCTGACCTTGTGGTTTGCAGCGCAATTTGTAACCACTATGCTACCAGAGCTCCTTAGAACTCCACTAGAGGAAGAAAAAACAAAAAAACAATTTTTGATAAAGGAAACAAGGGTAAATTGCTACAATTTGATGAACCTAACCCATACTCATGGAGGTAGTAACTCTAAATACTAACAGAGGGAAGGAGTCTTCAAATCAAGTATCAATGCTATCCCCGCTGTATACAGGGTAGATAGGGATGGGCAACTTAGACCTTTGCTACCTAAAATGAGGGGTCGATGAAGGCATGAAGTCACTGGCTTACAAGGTTTCAAGAGGGAGTTTAGTTTAAGAGTGTGCAGGGAAAGAGTCCCCGCTGAATAGTTTTCATTTTGTCTAAATGGTTATGTGCCATGGAGTCAGTTTGACTCACAGTGACTCTGTGCAGGATTTCCGAGGTTGTAAATCTTTACGGGAGCAGAAAGCCTCATCTTTCTCCCGTGGAACAGCTGGTAGTTTCGAACTGCTGACCTTGAGGTTCGCAGCCTGATTCATAACCACTACGCTACCAGAGCTCCTTGATGGGTCTGGTTAAAAGAGATGGAGATAAGATTCTTATGATTCGATAGTGAGTATTTGTTATCATGACTAATTGTGACTGTCACAATTGTAAAGGTAGAAGTTTTGTAACAAAAATGGGGGAGCAGTTAATCTTACAGTCCAGAAACAAAGTACCCGAGGACCATCAAGGGAGAAGAGCACAAGCGGAATGCTAGACTTTATCCAGAGAAGCAGTAACACCAGAGATGGAGGCATGGAGAAGGGGAGCAGCTGAGGACTGTAGATTCATGGGAAGAGAGTAACTAAGAGATAGTGGCCAGGAGGCAGACTTGCAGAATGTGCCCTTTGGTGGTGTAAATTATTATAGATGCTGAGTGTTTAAAAAAAAACCAAAAAACTAAAGCGAATAGAGAGAAATACTGTTAGCTGATGATACATGGAGGGGATTGTAATCATTGTGATGAAACAAGTTGTATGATTTGTTGAATGTAAAACTGATGATCTGCCTTGTAAACTTTCACTCAATCCACAATAAAAAAAACCTAAAGGGAGGGAGAGAGGGGGTGCGCGAATTAGTACACCATCACTGTTTTTGCTACCAGAAGATTAATAGTCCTGGGTGTTGTTGTTATGTACCATTGAGTCTGTTCTGACTCATAACGACCTTGTATAGGGTTTCTGAAGAGCAGCTGATGGGTTTCAACAGCTGACCCAGTGATTAGATGTCTAGTGCTTATCCTCCCACACCACTCCAGGATTCTGTAGATGAAGATGCTGAGACCCTGTAAAAGCTTTCCTAGGAGTGGCTTTTCAGTTTGAACTGCCAGCTTGTGGTTCAAACTGACTTTGTGGTTCAGTGATTTACCCTGCAGCGCTTAAAAAAAGAAACTTTGTATTCCTTCTTTTTTACCTCATCTTCACCAACCTTTTGTTGTTGTTGTTAGGTGCCATTGAATTGGTACCAATTCAATGGCACCTAACAACAACCTTATGCAGAGCAGAACGAACCTTAAGACACATAAATTCATAAAATTTTCAAAACTGCTTTTATTAACTTTTAAAAACAATGGGGCCTCTGTAGAATAAGCACTGGACTGTAAACCACAAGGTTGATGGTACCCACTCTGCATAAGAAAGATAGGCTTTCTGCTGCAGATTTACAGCCTTGGAAACCCTATGTAGGCTTGATATGAATTGGAACCAACATCACTTAACAACAGTAACAACAACATAAAAAATGATAAAATTAGAGTTTTAGAATTGTAGAGACCTTCAAGATCATCTAATCCAGACTGCACTGATTTTAAGTGGAAAAACCAAACTCTAATAATATTGTTGTTGTTAGGTGCTGTTGAATCGGTTCTGACTCATACCGACCCTGTGCACAACAGAATGACTTACTGTCCAGTCCTGAGTCATCCTCATAATTGTTGTTGTTTCTGAGCTCATTGCTGTTGTTACTGTGTCATTCCATCTAATGCCATGTTCTTCATATAATCTGGTTTGTCAGCAAACAGATTGAATAAGTATGGAGAAAGGCTATAACCCTGCCACACACATTTCCTGGTTTTGAACCGTTCTGTTTTTTGTTTTTGTTTTTAATGTTTTATTGTGAATTATGTGATAATTTACATGGGAGAACATTAGTTTTACATTCATCCTATTGTATATCGTTTCATTACCATGGTTACAGTCCCCTCCATCCATCATCAACCAACCAAAGAGTATACCCTACAAGCCTGCCCCCTGGTCATCAGCAAACAACCCCTCTCCCTTTCTGAGTCTAAAGTCCCCAGCTGCTCCATCTCTCCACGTCATTGTCTCTGCCTCCATTTCAGGCATCACTGTTTCTCTGGGTAGGGACCCACTCTCCCTTGATGGTCCCAGGGACCTCCGCTCTTAGATTGCAAAGTTAATTACTACCCTCCTTACTACAGAATGCCTACCTTTACATTTCCAACTCTCACAATCAGTGCTGATAACAGTTATTCACTATTGTATCATCAGGGACCTATCCACATTTCCTTTCATCAGCCCCGCCTAGACAGATTGGATACTACTCAGTGGAGATTCTACCTTCCTCCATGCACTCTGGATCTAGGTTCCACCTTGAAAGCTTGTAAGCCAGTCACTTCTTGCCTTTGTAGCCCACCCACTTTGAGTAGCCATTGTCCAAGTTGCCCATCCCTGTCTACTCTGTGTGTGGAGGGGTTGGGAATAATCCTTGCTGTAAACATTTGTTCCCTCTTTTGAGCTACTGCATCCATAGGTATAGGTCAAGTTCATCAAATTGTATCAGATTACTCTTTTTTTCCTTTTCTTTTTTTCTTCTAGTTGAGCTCTGATCATCCAGTCATTGAAGTCAGGTCAAGTGGGTATTATCTGTAAGTGTAGGTGTTCTTATGCATATGCCCTGTCTTCTTATCCGCTGGATGCTTCACTCTCCACTCTAGTCCTCTGTGGCTGTGTCACTGACTCTGGTCCCAAGAGTCCCCAGGGCTTGCCACACTGCTGGCCAACCAGGTCTCCACTCGGGTCCACAGGAGTCTATTGAACGTCATAGGGCTTCCATTCTGTTTTAAGGATTGCATCTTGGTGTATGTACAGGTTCCTCATGAGCACAATGAAATGTTCTGGAATATTCATTCTTTGCAAGGTTATCTATAGTTACTTATGATCTATACAGTCAAAAGTCTGTTTTCATAATCAGTAAAGCACAAACACAAACACCTTTCTGGTATTCTCTATTTTCAGCCAAGATCCTTGGGACATCAGTTTGTTGAAACATTTCAATGTATAGTCCATCAATTCCTGGAGTCTTGTATTTCACCAGTGTCAACAGTGCAGATTGGACATGTTTCTTCAATTCCATGATTCTTGATTATATGATACTTCTTGAATGGTTAAAAGTCAACCAGTTCTTTTTGGTACAGTGATTCTATGTATTATTTCCATCTTCTTTTGATGCTTCTAGCATCATTCAATATTTTGCCCATGTTGTTGTTGTTGTTGTTATGTGCTGTTGAATTGTTTCCTACTCGTAGCAACCATCTGTGGGCTTTCTTAGGCTATAAATCTTTGTGGGAGCAGAAAGCTTCATCTTTCTCCCATGGAGTGGTTGGTAGACTTGAATCTCTGACCTTGTAGTTCACAGTCCAGTGCCTGAGGCTTGAATTTTTTCTTCAGTTCTTTCAGCCTGAGACATTGGTCAGCATGTTCTTTCCCTTGGTTTTCTAACTTCAGGCCTTTGCACATTGCATTATAATACTTGACTTTGTCTTCTTGAGCTGACCTTTGAAATTTTCTGCTCAGCTCCTTAACTTCATCATTTCTTCCAATTGCTTTAGCTTCTCTATGTTTTAGAGCAAGTTTGAGTCTCTTCTAACATCCATTTTGAAAGCACCAAATCCTAACAACTACACCACCAAGTACTGACATCCATTTTAGTATTTTCTTTCTTTCCTGTGTTCTAAATGATCTTTTGCTCTCTTTCTAAATGATGTTCTTGATGTCATCCCACAATTCCTTTGGTCTAATGTCAGCAGTGTCTAATACATTAAATCTGTTCTTGAGATGAGCTTTAAATTTAGGTGAGATGTTTTCAAGGTCATATTTTGTCTTTTGTGAACTTGTTTTAATTTTCTTCAGCTGCAGCCTGAATTTGCATATGAGCAAAAACTGTTCTGTTTTTTCCAGTCTGTCCCTGGTCTTGTTTGGCTAATGATATTGAGCTGCTCCATTGTCTCTTTGCACAGATGCACTCAATTTGATTCCTGTGTATTCCATCTGCAGAGATCCACGTGTATAATCGCCATTTATATTATCGAAAAAAAGGTATTTGCCGTGAATAAGTTATTGGTCTTACAAAATTCTATCATGTGATCTCCAGAATCATTTCTAATACCACGTCTGTATTTCCCAACTACAATCCTTCCTGTTTGTTTTTAACTTTTGCATTCCGCTCACCAGTAATTATCAATGCATCTTGACTGTGTGTTTGATCAATTTCAGACTGAAGAAGTTGGTAGAATTCTTCAGTTTCTTCCTCATTGGCTTTAGTGGTTGGTGCATGTATTTGAATAATAGTGAAATTCATTGTAGGCGTATGGATATTATCACAGTATTGTACTTGAAAATAAATCTTGAAATGCTTTTTGATGATGGATGCGATACCATTTCTCCTCAATTTATCATTCCCAACATAGTAAACCATATGATTGTCAGATTCTAAATGACCAACACCAATTCATTTCAACTCACTAATGCCTAGGACATTAATCTTTGTGCATTTCATTTCATTCTTGATGATTTCATTTTCCCCATTTTCCTAAACTCATACTTCGTCCATTCTGTATTCCAATTACTAATGGATGTTTTCATCTGTTTCTTCTCAGTTTGAGTCATATCCCCTCAGCAAAGTCCTGTAAGCTTTGCTTCATCCACATCATTAAGGTCATTTCTACTTTGAGAAGACAGCTCTTCCCCAGTTATATTTTGAGTGACTTCCAACTTGAAGGGCACATCTTCTGGCACTAGAGCTGAGATATGTTGCATGCTTTTCATAAGGTTTTCAGTGACTAACAATCCAGAAGTGATCTGTCTCCTCTTCCTAATCTGTCTTAACCTGGAACCTCTGCTGAAAACTGTCCACCTCCGGTGACCTTGCTCTTATTTAAAGTATCTGTGACATAATTTTCCAGCATCACAGTAATACACAGGCCACCACAGTACGAGAAACTGACAAGACCCATGGTGGAGGTTTAATAATAACTAATCTTTACTGAATATTCACTATGTGCTGGGCTCTATGGTAAATAAACCCTTTATTTCATCTCGTCATCATCTCATCCTGGAACAATTTGTGGAGTTATACTCTTATAAGTTCCATTTTAGGTATAGAAAAGTTAGATGATTAGTTCTAGGTAAAGCCAGAGTTTGAACTCAGCTGCTATCCAAAAGGTTGGTGATTCAAGTCCAACCCAGTGACTCCTCAGAAGAAAACCTGGCAATCTACTTTGTAAAGATTACAGCCCAGAAAACCCTATGGGACAGCTTTACTGTTGTATTGAGTGGGAATTGACTCAGTGGTACTCATCCACAACAGCTTACACATGCCTTAGCCCCTGCTCCTGACTCTCCCATGCTCTCTCACTGAAATGAGTGCAGAGTGCTACATCACTCAGGAAGTAGCAAATTCAGGTTGTTGTCATGTGTCTGCGATTCAGTTCCAACTCATAGCAACCCTATATAGGTTTCTGAGAGCAGCTGGTGGACTTGCATCGGCGACCTTTTGATTAGCAGTCCAGCGCTTATACTACAATGCCACACCAGTACCACATACTCATATAATGTTGTTGTTGTTGACAAGTGCTGTTGAGTTGACTCTGCCTCATAGCGAACCTGTACAGGGTTTTTGAGGAGCAGCTGGTAGATTTGAACAGCCTGCCGACCTTGTGGTTTACAGTCTAGTACTCATCATATATTTCCATGATGTTAAGTGTCAAGTGGGTTAATGGTGATTGACTGGCCAATGAATCCTGACCTACTCCGCTAAGGTCATGTGAGGAGTTGATTTCAACATCCGGAGTGGGGTTGTATTTGCAGGTTTGATTGAAGAAGTCCTCCAGAACTTTGACAGTTGAGGAATTACTGAGAAGGGATTAAAACATGTATTTATACTTCATAAATAGTATGAAAGTTATCCAGTTAGGTGATTAGTTACTGTTTGTTTTTTATTGCATTTATTGCTGCTATAGAGCACAACGCGTAGCTAGATTCTAGGAGAACTATATCTTTCTTAGGACCTCTTAAGGTCAGGGATGGATTTGTTGGTGGTGGTGTTAATTGCCATCAAATTGGTTCCAATTCACAGCGACCCTGTATAGGGTTTTTAAGAAGTGACTGGTGAGTTTGAGCCAAGAACCTTGTGATTCAAACCAACCTTTTGGTCCAGTGCTTTATCCCACAGTGCCACATCAGGACACCAGTAGCAGGTAATTTACATTACCTTTAAATAGATGTTTTTCTTGCTCCTTATTTTATGGATGAGAAAACTGAGGCTTATGGAGGTTAAAGAACTTACATAGATAAGTAAGAATTTACAATCCAGTAAGTTGCAAAGTCATGTTAGGAACTGAGGCTTGTTAGAAGCTCAAGTTTATCTTTTTCTTACTCAAGTTTACTTTCAGTATATTCGTCAAATTAGATTTTGCTCTGACTTTAGTCCTAACTTTGGCTTTACATGTAAATTCTGTTTATACTTGTAGATTAGAACTATGGTTCCAGTTTATAACCTTCCATAAAATTTATAATTATTGAGTGTCCCAAAGATTCCCATATTTTTTCTAAGCACAAAAATAATCATTTATCAGCAAATGTTGTTTGAGAGAATATGTGTTTAGTATTGGATCCTGTTTTTGTTTTTAATTTTATTTAGGTCTAGACCATAAGTTGATCTATGCTATGGCTGATGTCTACTTCCTGATTAATATTCAACAATGATTAGCATCATTGATTAGAAAATTAGTAGATTATGCCTTTATTGACACTTCTATTCCCTGTTTAATTGTTTGTTTATTTAATTGATGGCTAATGCTTTCACTATTAAAGGCTATTAACACATCAGAATGGAATTTATTGAACCTGGCAAAATGATAAACTATGTTTGCATTTATGCCTTCATACCCAATACAGTCTATTGATGGTTTTATTTATAGTTTGGGGTAGCTAAGAACCTTGCTTAGGAAATTAAAATAAATTTAAAAACTATTATCTGGTAGTATCATGTTGAAAAAGTTGCTTGACTTTTCTCATCCTTACCTGTAGAAGGAGGGAAATAAAATAGATAAATGGCTTTGAAAAATAGAGGTTGTTTAACCTTTATTGTTAAGTGCTGTCAAAATGCCTCTGATTTATGGTGATCCTGAGTAAGTTTCTAAGGAACGGCTGGTGGGTTTGAACCACCAACCTTGTGGCTAGTACTCTAGTGCTTATTGTACAATACCAGCTTTCCTTTGGCGTTTCCTTATTTGTTTGATTCGAGGTTGCTGGGGAGGTGGCGGTGAGAGGAGACAGCTGAAAATGGCAACACATAGCATGCACAGTAAAATACAGACTACTTTTCTGTTTTGTCCTAGTTAGCTTATTTTTATGTACATGTTCTGCTTTTTCTGTGCACACAGTTACTTTCGCACTTTTTGTGAGGGTATAATTGATAAGGGAAGTTAGAGTTAACGGTGTGCTGGCTGTTCTGTTACTGCACCTTGCCTAAGGCCTAAGAAAGGGTGTGTGGTGGCATAGTGGCTCAAGTGTTGACCTGCTGATAGTGAGGTTGGAGATTCAAACCCACCAGCCATTCTATTCTGTCTTAAGAAAAATAAGTCAGTCTGCTTCTGTACAGTTTGATTGTCTCAGAAGCCCTGTGGAGTAGCTCTGTTCTGTCCTTTAAGGTTTCTATGAGTTGGAATCAACTCTGTGGTAGTGAGTTTGGGTTTTTTGGTTTAAGGAGTAACAATATAAAGCTTCCCTTGCAGAGAAAATCTTGAATTGGAGCTCCCTTTCTCCCTAGCTTCCTGGGAAATGGCTTATGTGCTACAGACTATGTATGCTTGCTACATTTGGTCTTTGTAATATAAATTCTGCAAGTGAAGGTTGTTTTCTTCATTATGAATAGATTATTGCTATTCCCATGTTCCATTATAGTGTCAAACTGCTTTGAAACTACTCTTGAAATTGAGTTTATTTATGAGACACAGATAAAAATAATTCTTGTTACATAGGCATGCCTCATTTTTTTATCAAATACCAACTTAATGAGTTTGATCACTTATCGTCCTTCACAGACTTTACTAACCAGTATTTGGATATTTTAAGAAATTAGACCTATTCCCAGAGAAAGAATATTAACCACAGTTAAACACAGTAGAGAAAAATAAAGCTAAAAATAAAAGCCCGTATCATTATTGTTGTGTGCTGTTGATTTGGATTTACAGTCACTACATAGGACAGAGTAGAACTGCCCTTCAACATTTCCTGGGCTGTAATCTTTTGCAGCAGTATGGCTTTTCTCCTGTGGAGCTGCTTCAAACCAGAAAACCACCCTAGTGCCTTTGAGTTTATTCCAATTCACAGTGACCCTATTGGACAGAATAGAACTGCTACCTGAGAGTTTCTGAGGCTTTAAATCTTTACTAAAACAGATTGCCTGATTCCCCACCCTCACCCCCCTGTGGAGTGGCTGGTGTGTTTGAACTGCTGACTTAACGAGTTTGCTGTTGTTGTGATTGTTAAGTGCCATTGAGTTGGTTCTGACTCATAGCGACCCAAGGAGCCAGCTGGTGGGTTTGAACTGCTGACCTGGTTCGAAGTCCAGTGCTGGTTCTACAACCTCATAGCTGTCCAGTACTTAACCCAGTGTACCACCAGAGCAGCATGTGGACTCAAACCATCATATCTTTCAATTAGCAGCAAAGCACTTAACCATTATATCATAAAGACTGTTTAACCCTTTTAAAAGCAAATTTTCATCATCTGACTGCCTTCACAAAAAGTGCATATCCTAAAATAGCAACTTTGAAGCCAGTACTATTCATCTGGGTGAAAGAGTTGAGTCACATTATATTATAAACCCCTTTCACATGCCATGATCAAGGAATGAAGCAGAATAGTGTCCTTATGGGACAAAACGATTAAATTTAGAAATTTAGAAATAAGACTTCTAGCCATTTGTAAATTACTAGGGTCTGTGATTGTATGGTTTTATATTTGATTTCTGTAAAGTATATTTAAATTTCATGTGTATTATATTTTATGAAAAAAGCAAAGCTCAGTCTATGTTTTTTATATTTTCAGTTCAGAATAGGGGATTCAAGGTACCAGTCTTTTATAAGTTGAAAAATTATTTGCTAATATATCGATCTAAACATGTGATTTACTAAATTGTTTATCAGGAAACATATTAATATTTTAGTAGTAGCTTAGTTTTTCAAGAACTAGGCATACAAATTATAAACATAAAATATTTTTACTTTCATTGAGGCAAAACACAGTAGAATAATTGAATATCAAAGATTTTAAAATTATATTTATAAAGATTTGATAAGGTCTTTTCAGTTGAAACTATCTGTTAGTGTTTATTTTGTGAAATTCTTCTCTACTCCCTATTTCCAGAAGTATATCAGTAGCAAGATAACTACTTCTAAAGGCCTAAGTTGCTCTTTAAACTCCAGTGTGGTACCCCATTGGAAGGAGACTACTTGAAAATTTTGTTAACCTCAGCAGTTTGGAAATGAAAAAGCTGGGAAGTAAAGATAAATAGTTTTAGTTTCTTATAAAACAATAGATCACCCGAATGACCCTAATAAGATGACCTAAAGATTAAATAAAGGTAAATTTGAGTTAGTATATTGAATTATTTCTGTTTCTTTATTTTACCAAGAATAAATGTCTATATATTGTTCTGTGAGAATTCTGCTGTTATACTTCTTTTTTATTTTTCATGATTTCTTCTACCGTAATCTGATGAAATGTCAATATTCTGGAGCCTGAGTCACATTACCAAAATATACATCAGCCATGAAAATAAGATTGCTTCTACTATAGGCTGAAATTTTTGAGGAGGTAAGCTAAAGTACACAATAAATACTAAAGTCTTATGTATTGAAGAATGTGTACAAGCTACACATTAGTGATTGCCAATCAAAGGGAGGAAGGGACAAAATAGGTAAGGAAGAGAAGAGTGAGGGCGTTCAACTGTACCTGTAGAATTTTATGCTTACAGCATGATCTAAATTGAAAGTCATGGTATTTCTCATATAATACCTACTTTCCTAAAATATAAGAACATACCCATTCTATGGTGTTGTTGTTAAATGCCGTCGAGTCGGTTCCGACACATAGCACCCCTGTATAGGGTTTCCGAGGCTGTAAAGCCTTACGGGAGCAGAAAGCCTCATCTTTCTCCCGCGAAGCGGCTGGTAGTTTTGAACTGCTGACCTTAAGGTTAGCAGCCCGATTCGTAACCACTACGCTACCAGAGCTCCTTCTATAGAGTTCCATAAAATGATTCATTAATGTTTAACTTAATTTCTTTCCTTAAATGGCATTTTTTAACTTGTTAATTACTGCGTTTTAGGTAGCATAGTGGTTACAAATTGGTCTGCGAACCGCAAGGTCAGCAGTTCGAAACTACCAGCTGTTCCGCAGGAAAAAGATGAGGCTTTCTGCTCCCGTAAAGATTTACAGCCTCGAAAACCCTTTACAGGGTCGCTATGAGTCGGAACTGACTCCACCGCACATCACCACCATCACCACCAGGTCATTGTACTTAGTTGTGGTTAATAATGCAAATTTTCTTTATTTATATAAGATTGCCATTTAATATATACAGGAAGTTTTAGAAATCATCTAGTTTCTTAAGGAGGATCAATTCCGAAAAAATAAATAACTAAATGAAGTTTCTCAGCATTTATTGAAAACTAAACTATGTTCTTTGTCATTCTATTTATACTGATACGATTTTTAATCTATTTAGATTCATATCTCTCCATTTATATATATTTTCAATCAGTAATCAAGTACTACTGATTCTACAAATCAGATGTGTTTTGGGTCTACTTATCATAATGCAATTACAATAATATTTTACAGTATCCATCTTTCTAGTTTTCCTGCATTTCACTTTCCTGTTTAATCTAAAAAAAAAGAAGGCAAATTATGTTGCTTGCCCATCACCTTGTTCTTTTCACTCCTCTGTTCAGAAACCTGTAGTGTCACATCAAGAAAGTATTTGAGCCTGATGGCAGTAGAGGTAGAAACATGAATAGGTTACAGGGGTAGGCCTTCCAAGCAAAGGGAGGCATATGAGCAAAGCTTTAAAACTTAAGTCTGTGAAGCATATTGGAGAAAATATCAAATAACCTAGTTGGGGCATAAGGTTCAGGAAAGAGTATTTTGGAAGATAAGGCTAGAAAAACTGGTTGAAGCCCCAACACAGAGAACCTTTAATAGCAGGTAATGAGCTTAGGTATTTATTTGAAGATATTGGCATAAGCACATAGTGACATAAAGTAATGTGTTTGAGGCAAGATTCATATATATATATGATAGATATATGTCTTTTAGAAAAATGGAGTTTTTCTAGTATTTTCAACTCATGATGTCCTCTTAAACGTCACAGTGTATGAATGTAAGCTCCATGACGGCAGACACATACGTTTTCTTCTATGACAGAACCTGACTCAATGAACACTGAATTGAATGAATGAGGATACCTAGATCCAAAAAGATCAAATAACCTTTCTGAGTTTACAAAACTAAACAGTAACAACGTGATCCAGAACTAAAAATTCCACAGGACTCCCAGCTGAGTCTTTTCTTGTATTAAACTTTCATGTAACCAATTTACATTAACGTATTAACATACTGTCTTCCTCCTTCTTTGTCAGCTTCTACCTTAAATTCTACACAATTCATTTCTTCTAGCAAATGATTGCATCTTACATATTCATTACAGCCTCCTCTGAACGTTTAATAGATTGCTTTCAATACAGATATAATGGGCTGTATGCTTATTTGTGTTTCCTCAGTATGTGAGTATTTTTTTTAAGTATTTATTCTATTCACCTTTTCTTTTAAATGACAAATCCAAGGTTAGAGACTGTGTCCTCTGTTTGGGGTTTTGTTTCTTTGTCTTATTTTTCAGCAGCCCTCTTCCATAATACTTCCACTAAGAAACAGTATTGTCTGAGGAGAGAAGCTTGTTGATGATTTCCACCTCCAAGCTTGTCTTTCAGTTAAAATTTTTAAGAAATTGTAAGCATGTAGCTAAAATTGTTTTTGTCCCAATTGAAAAGAGTCACTTAACATTTTTGTACTAGTAGTTGAAACAAATAGTGAAATGAAGTTCTTAAAAAATTTTCCCCTCTCTTAATTGAAAGGAATACTCACTGACATCAGTTGGATTCTGACTCATATTGACCCTATTGTTGTTATTATTAAGTGCCATCAAGGAGCAGCTGATGAGTTTGAACTGCCGATCTTGTAGTTAAAACAAACCTTGTGGCCCAGTGCTTTATCCCACTTCACTACACCAGGACTCCCAATTTCCAAGGCTGTAAATCCCTATGGGAGCAGCAAGCCTCAGCAGTTCACACCCCAGCCACTCAAAACAGTGGTGGTGGCTGTGTGCCGTCGAGTCGGTTCTGACTCATAGCGACCCTGTACAGGGTTTCCAAGGCTGTAAATCTTTACGGGAGCAGAAAGCCTCATCTTTCTCCCGCAGAGCAGCTGGTAGTTTCAAACTGCTGACCTTGCGATTCACAGCCTGATTCATAACCACTACGCTATCAGAGCTCCTTACTCGAAAAAGTAGTCTTGTGAATTTACATGAAAAGTTTATCATTTTTCAGTTTAAAAAGAAAAATAAATTATAGTATTATTCTGTCTTACATTCAGAGACCACTCTGAAGTAAGATGCCACATACAGGAAGCTATTATGTGAAACTATTGTAAAATCTGTAAGATAATGATCCACTATGTTTATTTTCTAGATGTTACTCAGTAAGAACATTAGTAATTTAATCTGTTGTCAGTATATTGAATCCTTTTGTTGTATATAATTGGTGCAGTACTTTAGCCCAGATAGTAACTCTTATTTGTATAAGTATTTTGTTATGTTTTTCCTTAAATTATTCATGTAATGTATCTTGATAAAAATTAATAAAGTAATAAATCAATTAATTGGTTAATTAATCTTAATAATGATTAATAAAACATTAAGTAGTGTTGTATGCCAGCAAGATAATTTCATCTCATAACAACCCTATTTGAAGAGATTTCAAACTGTTCTGTGGAAAAATAGTATGAAAAGATAATATAAAATGTCCATGAACTTTTTTAAGCCCTCTTGTATGATTATAGAGTAACTGCCCCATTGGGCTTGCTAGGCTATAATCTTTATGGGAGAAGATCTCCAGGTCTTTTCTCTTTGGGAGTTGCTGGGTGGGGTTGAACTGTTGACCTACTCACCTACTCGTTAGCCCAGTTAACAGCTGAGCTTAACCATTGTGCTATTGTTGTCATTGTTAAAGTGCCGTCAAGTGGATTTCAGCTTACCGCTATGAGTTGGAAATGAATCAATGGTATTTAACAACAGACATCATAAGGCATTGATTAACATTTTGAAAGTGATAAAATTATAAAACAAAAAAATTTAGGCATTTCATACTGTAGAAAGAGTTGTCAGAAAAATATGTTTATATTTTCAGACAGATTCTATATGAGACCTATATTTCTGTAGTTTATTAATTTTAACCTTATAACCTTATTAGCATCTAATGTTATTTTTAATAATTAAGATCATTTCATATATTTTCTATTTGTTGAATTGTAAAAACTTTCAATATACCCTCCTAACAACACAACATGATCAGTATTCACTGCATGGAGGTGATGGATATATGCCGTGGAGTTGGTCTCGACTCATAGCCACTCTGTATAGGGTTTCTGAGTCTGCAGATCTTCACAGGAGGAGAAAGCCTTATCTTTCTCTTGTGGAGCGACTGGTAGATTTGAACTGCTGACCTTGAGGTTAGCAGCCCAACTTGTAACCTACTAGGCTACCAGGGTTCCTTATTTTTGCTAAGTGCTATTAACTCGACCCTGTATAGGATTTTGAAGGAGCAGCTTGGTGAGCTTGTACCACCAACTTTGTGGTTCAAACCGACTTTATGGCTCAGTGCATTAACCTGCAGTGCCACACCAGGTTCCTTATATTATAGGTATTTATTGTTAAGTGCTATCGATTCATTCCGACTCATATGTTGTTACAACTCATTTGTTGTTGTTGTTGTTGTAATTACCATAGAGTTAGTTCTGACTCATAGTGACCCTGTATGGGGTTTTCAAGGAGCAGCTGGTGGGTTTGAACTGCCAATATTGTGATTTGCAGTGCAGCGTTGATCTTACAGCGCCACACCAGGATAGAGTTTATGAGGAATAGCTGTTGGTTTTGAACTGCTGGTCTTGTGGTTTGTAGTCCTGTGCCTATCGTAGTTGTTGTGCCAACTTAGTTGTTGTTCAGTGCGGTAGAGTCAGTTCTGACTTACAGCGACCCTGTATAGAGTTTCTGAGGAACAGCTGATAACCTTGTGTTTCAAACCGACCTTGCAGACCAGGGCTTATTCTATAGTGACATACCAGGACCACACTAGGAGTTAATATTTTAAGTACTGTTGTTGTTGTTGTTAAGTGCCATTGAGTCAGTTCCAGTATAGCACTCAAAAGAATAAAACAAAAAAACCTCCAAGATGTAAATTAGATGTAATGTTGTAGTCGTAGCTATGATAAACTTTATATGGATATGATTTGTTTTCTCTTAATATTCCTATAAGTTTTAAACCTATAAACTATTTTTAGTGGAAAATAAATGGTATGATAAACTTTATGATTATCAGTAGTATATATTTGTAGTTTTAAATGATTGACTTTCAGTTTTAAGTTAAACTTTAAATTTTCATACATAGTCGAAGTATTTCTTTTAATCTGTATTTTAATAAACACATGAAATATTTCTCTGTAAGAATACATAGATACATCTAGGTCAAGAATTTCAAGAGGTTTATCATCCTGCAAGACCTTAAATTCTACACTAAAGTTGCACGCCTAAGAAGTGATGAATGATGTCCTTGCCTGAGAACAGCTATTGGTTAATTAGCTAGGGGAAAGGCGCTGAAAGTATTGTGGACTAGGGATGCTATAGAAAAAGACAGTGCTTCATTGTACAGACTTGTAATTCTACCATGGGTCAACCCTGCCATTATGTGAGCATTTGAAGGCAGTCAAGTTGATTCCAACTTAAAGAAATCCCAAGTGATGGGGTAGAACTGCCCCATAAGGCTTTCTGGATTATAATCTACAGAAACAGATGGCCAGAGCTTTCTCCAGTGGAGCCACTGTGTGGGTTAGAACTGCCAGCTTTTCAGTTAGCAGCCAACTGCCAAACTATTAGGCCACCAGCACTCCTTAGTGAGTATTTATGTGAATAATAAAATAAATATAATTTATTTGCAAAAACAATACTAACAACTAATATAATATGTGGGTGAATGCATAGCCATGTATGCTTCTATGTGTATAGGAAGACACATGTGAATATGAAAGTTTGCATGTACAAGTACATCTGCAGGTGTATATATATATATATATATATATATATATATACATGTTCATGTGCAGCACATCTAGTCATATACATATTAAAACCTCACAGGGGACATAGTAATCGACATTACTAAGACATAACCTAAAGCCTCGTAGGATTGGTTTACCGGGGTTGAAGGCTTGGGACTGTAGTTTGTGGAATAACTCGGTCAGTTCTTAGGTCACAGTTCATAAAGTTAATGTTCTGCATCGTAGATTGGGGAATAGCATCTGGGGTCTTAAAAGTTTGCAAGCATCAATCTAAGTTGTAACTTGATTTCTTCCTGTCTGGAGCAAAGGAAGTGAAGAAAACCAAAAAATATAGAAATTAGTACACAGGACTTATGTCCCATGAGAACTGCATCTTCTAGCCTGATACCAGAAGAACTAGATGGTGCCTGCTACAACTATTGACTTTTCTATGCTGGGAGATAATCGAAGGTCCTGATTAGAATGAGAGAAAAATGTAGAACAAAGCTCCAAATCTTAAAAATGACCAGATATACTGGGCTGGTAGAGATCAAAGAACCCCTGAGACTCTCTCTAAAATACCATTTGAACATGGAACTGAAGACACATCCAAATAATAAACTCTGTCAACAGTAAATACTGTGCTTTCTTAAATTAATCAACTATATAAGACCCAATAATGGCAAACATTTACCCTAAAACAAAGATGAGAAACAAGGGTGGGGATGGGGTGGAGCAAGAAAGCTAGATGAATGGAAATGGAACCCAAAGAATAGAAATAATGAGTCAGCACATTGTGAGAGATGTAACCTATGTTATAAAATAAGTTGTATAAAAATTGTTCAATGGGAACCTAATTGGCTATGCAAACTTTTACCTAAACACAATTTTTTTTTTTTTTTAAAGGAATATAGTTTCAACTTTTCAGTATTGACATGCACCCTGTAGAGAGCTAATCTTAAATCTTGTAATTAGAGTAGCCTGTGTTTTTTCGGTTTGCTTTTTTGAAGGAATCCTGATGGTACAGTAGTTAAGTAAGTACTTGTCTGCTAACTGAAAGGTCAGTGGATCAAACTCATCTGCTTTGCAGCAGAAAAATAGAAAAATGAGGCATTCTGCTTCTGTAAAGATCACAGCCTAGGAAACCCTATGGAGCAGTTCTGCACTCTCCTATATGATTGTTACGAGCTGGATTTGACACTATGTCAACAGTTTTTTGTTTTGTTTTGTTTTTGTGGGTGGGCAATGAAAAGAATCGGATTCAGACATTCTGCAGTGTTTATAGATTCGATGATATTTTTGTTAACTATTAAATAATATCCACTTAGGTTTTTGGATAACTAAACTTTCTCTGATACTGATGGGATATTTTGGTTCATAAAGAAAGTGGGCATCCCAATCACGTGGTTTCCTTAGGTATCATTTCTTATTGCCAGTCCAGGAACTGGTAAGGAAATATATTTTAAATTATATGCCTTTCCTTTCCTGTTTTGTTGTTGATACACCACTTATAATTTAACAATATGAATATTACATAAATATTTGATAGATTTTCGGAAGTGAGTGAGTATATATTGTACTTTCTCAGCAGCATTTTCCAAAAATGACTGGTCTGAAAGAATTTGTCTTGGGCATTTCTTCCTTAGCTGTGTTTCAGTTTCCTTTGCTATAGGGATTTATACTGATATCATATGACATGAATATGATAGTCACTACTCTCCTATGACAAGGAGCTCTGGTAGCGTAGTGGTTACAAATCGGGCTGCGAACTGCAAGGTCAGCAGTTCGAAACTACCAGCTGCTCCTCGGGACAAAGATGAGGCTTTCTGCTCCCGTAAGGATTTATAGCCTTGGAAACCCTGTATAGGGTTGCTATGGGTCAGAATCGACTCAACAGCACTTAACAAGAACAACAACAAACTCTCCTATGACAGTTGAGTGACCCAAGACTTTTCTCCAGAATTCCTTAGGTTGTAGAAGAAAGAGGAAGAAGGGATGATAGTTTTACCTACAGACTTTAAATTGTGATATTAACAGTGACATTCAAAAAAAAAAAAAAGATTGAAAGAGAGAAAATACTTTAAGCTCAAAGGCAAAAAATATGCAAGACATAAAATTATGTAGCTGTCATCAATTTCATTCAATAACTGGTTTTTGCTAAAAAAGCTAAAGTTACTTTATTAACTTGTTTTCCCACAGAGTTAGGGTCCCCAATACCTTTGACAGTAGTCACGTTTCAGCTTTACATAAGGCAGTAGGGTTTAAGGGGAAGCTAGACTGTGCTGATGTCAGGATACTTGTGTTCTAACAGCCTAATAATGGGCTGAGTAACAGAACTCTAATGGAACACTCAAGAGACCTTTAAAAAGAATGGTTTGGAATAGAGTCTCTCAGAATTTTTTTCTTTTTTCAGCACTGAAATTCTTTATTTGAGCGGATCTGCCCCAATAGACTGCATTAAAGTGTTTAAAAAACCAAGTATGTCATTTTAATGACTAAAATTCACCAGACCCAAGACATGGTCTTTCACTCACCTCATATGCATGAAAAAGCTAGACAATGAAAAATAAAGGAGAAGAAATGATGCATTACATCTGTGATGTAGGTGAAGAATATTGACTATATCATGGGTTGCCAGAGACACCAACAGATCAGGCTTAGAAGAAATAATAGCTAGAATGCTTCTTAGAAGAAAGTATGGTGAGACTTTTGCTCACTTACTGTGGGTGCATTATCAGGAAAAACCAGTCACTAGAAGACATCATAAGGAGCTCTGGTAGCGTAGTGGTTATGAATCGGGCTGTGAACCTCAGGGTCAGCAGTTCGAAACTACCAGCTGTTCCGCAGGAGAAAGATGAGGCTTTCTGCTCCCATAAGATTTATAGCCTCTGAAACCCTGTACAGGGTCGCTATGAGTCGGAACCGACTCCATGGCACATAACAACAACAGCAACAACAAAGAAGACATCATAGTAGTTAAGAAGAGGGTTATTAAAAGTGGATGAATTCCTCAATGAAGTGGATTGACATGGTAGCCTCAACAATGCACTCAAATATACCATTAATCATGAAGATGGCATGGGACCAGGCAGTGTTCTGTTCTGCTATAAATAAGGCCACCGTGAGAGTCAACTTGATGTCAGCTAACAACGCTTCATGTAAACTGATGCAAGTTCTGTGCCATAGAGTCAGTTCTGACTCTAGTGACTCTAAACTACAACGAAACATAGTGCCATTCTCAAAATTGTTGTTATGTCTGAACTCAGTGTTGTTGCCACTGTGTCAGTCCACCTCACTGAGGGTCTTCCGCTTCGCTGACCCTCCACTTTCCCAAGTCTGATGTCCTTCTCCAGTGATTGGTTCTTCCTGATATGTCCAAAATATGAGAGATAAAGGCTCACCATTGTTGATTACAAGGAACAATCCAGCCATACTTCATCCCAAACAGATTTGTTTATTTTGTCTTGTTGTAAAATGCCATTGAGTCAGTTCTGACTCACAGCACCCCTGAATAGGGTTTTAGAGGAGCAGCTGGTGGGTTTGAACCACAGAACAACCCAACTTGAGGTTTCCAGTCCAGTGCTTATCCTGCAGTGCCACACCAGTAGTCTTTTCTTCTGGCAGTCCATGGTATATTTTTCTGGCAGTCTATGATATATTAAATATTTTCTGCCAACACCATAATTCAAATGTATTGGTTCTTCTTTGGTCTTCCCATTTCATTGTCTAGCTTTCGCATGTATATGAAGTGATTGAAAATACTATGGCTTGGGTTAAGCAGTCCTTATTACTCAAAGTGATGTCTTTACTCTTTAACAATTTAAAGAAGTCTTTTGTAGCAGACTTGCCTAATGCAAAATGCTATTTGATTTCTTGATTGTTGCTTCCATGAGTGTTCATTGTGGATCCAAGTAAGATGAAATCTTTGATAACTTTAATCTTTTATCTATATATCATGATGTTATTTATTGGTTTAGTGGTAAGGACTTTTGTTTTCTTTACAATAAGGTACAATCCTACTGAAGAGAATAGGTTTTGATCTTTATCAATAATTACTTTCTCTTTGAATCAAGAAGCTTATGTCATCTCCATATATCACAGGTTATTAATGAGTCTTCATCCAATGCCAAGTTCTTCTTCATATAATCCAGTTTATTTGTTTAGAATACAGATTGAATATGATGAAAGAATAAAACCCTGACACACATCATTCCTGGTTTTAAACCATTTAGTATTCCCTTCTATTTAAATGACTGCCTCTTGGTCTATGTATAGGTTCCTCATGAGCACAATTTTAAGTGTACTGGAATTTCCATTCTTCACAATGTTATTCATAATTTGTTGTGACCCACCTTATCAAATGTCTTTGCATAGTCAATAAAACACAAGTGAGCATATCTCTTTGGTATTCTCTTCTTTCATCTAAAATCCATCTGACATCAGCAGTGATATCCCTTGTTTCATAACCCCTTCTGAATCTGGTTGCATTTCTGGCAGCTCCTTGTTAATGTATTTCTGCAACCGTTTTGAATTATCTTCAGGAAATATTACTGATATGTGATTACAGCCTAGAAAACCCTATGGGGCTGTTCTAGTCTGTAACTCTTCGTCAGGACAGTGCAGAACTGCCCCATAGGGATTCCTAGGCTATAATCTTTACAGAAGCAGACTGCCTCATCTTTCTATTTTTCTGCAGCAAAGTGACTGATAAGTTTGAGCCACTGACCTTTCAGTTAGCTGCCAACTACTTAACCACAGCACCATCAGTACCTAGTAACAACAGGTAGTAAAAGATTTGTCAAGATAATGAGGAAATCATAGTACAGAAAATTTAGCATTTTAAAATAATGGCATATGCCTTAAAGAAAAGAAAATACCTATTGCTCTAGTCTGTGAAAAATATATATTATATATATATAGTCCTGGTGTGGTGCTGTGGGTTAATGTACTAGACTGCCAAGCTGTTTGAACTGCAAGGCCAGTGGTTCAAGCTTACTGGCCACTCCTTGGAACCCTATACAAGGCCATTTTTAGAAATATACAAGATCACTATGGATCAGAACCAACTTGACATTACTTAACAACAAGTTGTTATGTGCTGTGGAGTCGGTTCTGACTCATAGCGACCTTGTACAGGGTTTCTGAGGATGTAAATCTTTACGGGAGTATATATATATATTATAAATCAGTCAAATATATGTATATATATACATACATACATATATACATATATATATAAATCAGTCATATATATACACACTGGAGTCCTGGTGTGGCGGTGGTGCTGTGGGTTAATGTGTCAGACTGCAAAGCCATTTGAATTGCAAGGTTGGTGGTTCAAGCTTACCAATCACTCCTCGGAAACCCTATACAGGGTTGCTATGGGTTGGAACTGACTCAACGACACTTAACAACAACAACATATATATACTACTTTAGAGCATAAATTATTTTAATAATATTTTTCTTACTCTGTTGTGTCAGATATCCCAGGACGTTTGGAAAAGTTCTTATAAATTAGGGTTATTTAATTATAAAATATCCATCTGGGACAAGGCCATTTTTAGAAGTGAGTAATAGAATCATGGAATTGGAAACAATTTCCAGTGGCAGTGAATATGAATTTGTCCCTTGAGTAAGGTCATCATAAAAAATATAGAAGTTTTCTTTTTAGTGTGAGAAATGATTTCATACTAAATACCTAAAGTCATTTATCTCTTGTAACAACAACATTACCCTACCTAAGTGAGTTATTTGCTAAGTAGTGAGAATAATATGTTATCACTTTGTTGTAAATTTCATAGTCAAAAACTAAAGCAAGCAGATATAGGTAACCCAGATATAGGCAAATCTGTTTTTAAAAGTTTATTTGGGAAAAAGTCAGACCTGTTGGAGTAATAGTGACTAGAGGAACCTCCAAGACTCCACGGCAGTCATTCCCACCATCATTTATGAAGAGCCCTGTAGTTAAGTACATGGATTCGAACTAAAAGATGGGTAGTTTTGAACACACTAGTGATTCTGTGGGAGAAAGATGTGCTGGTCTGCTACCAAAAAGATTAACAGTGCAAAAAATGGTGCCAAACCATCCCTCCCACAGCATTTTCTACTCACCTGGGTTTTATAATTAATGGGATTTATAAGAGAAGTTAGAGTCTGATGTGATGCTGCAGGATAGTGTACTAGATTGCAAGGTCAGTTTGATTGATGCTTCAAAACTACCAACAGCTCCTTGGAAACTCATACAGGGTTGCTATGAATTGGAATCGACCAGATGACACTTAACAGCAACAGTAAGAGAAGTTAACAGCTTTTATTTAGGGTCATTGATCAGGACAGCATCTTCTCTACCTTGCTAACAGGCAGTCTTTTCTCTGGTCTTCAGCCCCTGGCCTGACCACTGCCCTGTCCAAACAATGTTACAAAGTTCTTTTAGAGCTGCTGATAAGTGCCCAAAGAACACTCCACTCTACTATGTGTCTCACTCAAAGGCACTACTAAGGTCTAGTTCCATTTCTCAGCAGACCTAGCTCCTCAGTTAAGTGTTTGGAGGCACTCTACTCCACAAGTGAGCCTCCTGCCCAAAGGCACTCAGCTTTACTTGCTCTGTGAACTGGGAAACCCGCCTCTCTGTCTACTTCTCTGGCTCTTGGTTCTACTTCTGCTTCTCCTCTGCCATTTGTCTGCAACTCCTCTGGTGTTCTAGTTTTCTCTTCCTGGGTCAAGGAGGTCCATTGCGTAGGGATATTGTATTCCAGTAGACACACTGCACTCCTGGTTCGTCTTCCTTGATGTTAGTGAGATCTACCATTTCTGCTACTGAGCTGACTCATTTGAAAAACATTATTAGTTGTTGTTGTTAGGTGCCATCAAGTCATTATCAACTCATGTACAACCTTATGTACAACAGAGCACATTAAAGTTTCAAGTTTTTACAATCACAGTTAACTTTGTTAACTACTCACCATTGAATCACACAATTCTGTCAGCGTCTTCTTCCACATTCTCTTACCCAGACCAATCAGGGTAAAAAAAAGTTGTTTGGTGGGAGTTACAAAGACTAGGGGTGGAAGAACCATATGAAGCAGTTCATTGCACTGGAAACAGCCTTGGAAACACTATGGGACATTTCTGCTCTGTCCACTATTACCAGTATGAAACAGAATCTACATCAGTGGATTTAGGGATTTTTTTAATTATAACATAAGAAGAACAATAGCATATTCCTCATTCTAAGTTCCAGTTCTGCATGCTAGAAGCACAGCTCCTTTGGGCAGACTTCTGATTTTCAACCTGATCACTTCCTGCAATAGCCTCTCACCATTTTGGTATTATTATCACATACATGGTGAGAGGAAGATGGAAAATAAAACTTAATGACTACTAAATGGAAGGAAATGTTCCTAGGAAATTGAAAGGTTTCTTGGTTAGCTTTTGCCTTAAGCAAAAATAAGTGATAAGTAAATACTATACATGCTTTGGAGTGTCTACAAAACGCTAGGCTCTGGTTTGCCATTAGATTTGCTTGCTGTACATCCATTATGCAGAAAAGTCTGAAAATTCTTCCCCAGAAATGGTGGGTTATTTCTGAAATGTTTTGAAGGTTGTTAGCCTTTCTGCACCTGTAAAGTTTTATAGCCTCAGAAACCCTATGTTGTTGTTGTTGTTAAGTGCTATCAAGTCAATACTGACTCATAGTGACGTTATGCACAGCAGAACGAAACACTGCCCGATCCTGGGCCAACCTCACTATTGTTTCCATGCTTGAATCCATTAATGCTGCCACTTTGCCAGTCCATCTCACTGGGGCTCTTCCTCTTTTTCAGGGTCACTATGAGTGAGGTTGGCCCAGGATCAGGCAGTGTTTCGTTCTGCTGTGCATAAAGTTGCTATGAATCGGTACCGACTCAATGGCACCTAACAACAACAACAACAAATGAGTCGAAACTGACTCAAAAGGCACACAGCAGCCAGGAGAGAATACCTCAAAGAGAAGTTCCACAAGCCCTGGGTAACTGGCAGCACATTTAGTTGCATAGCACTGGAACTATTAAAACCATTTCAGGGTTTTAAGTAAAGTATATATCGGGCAAAAATTTAAGTGATTTAAATTAGATTGGTATTGTTCTTTCTAGTATAGAACTTCTCCTTTAATAAAATTTATTATATCTGTCAAGTGAATAAAATTATACTTGACTTGAGTTTTATTTTTGTTTCCCTGCTCATTTTCTTGTAGGAATCTAAATTATCACTGAGATGACCAAAAGCTGGACAGCCAAAGGAGGAAACCAAAAATAATATAAAGCATGCTTAATTATCCTCAGTATAATAAAAACTTGGCTGCATATGGAGATAATGCAAGAATGCTCATTTTATCTAAAAATATTTTAAATGTCCTTCTACTGCTTTAGGAGATTAAATATGCTTCTTTTTACTGCATCTATAGGATGATCATTCCTATACTTATGTTTATATATACATAGATGCATGTGCTTGCATATGTGCATATGTAGAGATATTTATGGATTTATACTTAAAGTAATTATCTCATCATAATGTAGTTAAGAGACAGTCACAGATGAATAGACTATTTAAGCAGTATTCTTTATGATATCACAATGTGTTTTAAGTCTTAGTCACTCATTTTCTTAAAAATTATATTCTGAAGTCTGTTGTCTTATATTTGAAAACTTATGGCACTGTAAGATAAGCCCTCGATCTCAAGGTCTGTTTGAACTGCAAAGTCGGTGGTTCAAACTCACCAGCTGCTCCTTGGAAATGGATATGAGTTAGAACTTACTCCACCACACTTAACAACAACAACAAATTATTATTGTTTGCTGTTGTTGTTGTTAGGTCCCATTGAGTCAGTACCGACTCATAGCGACCTTATGCACAGCAGAACGAAACACTGCCCGATCCTGGGCCAACCTCACTACTGTTGCCATGCTTGAGCACATTGATGCTGCCTCTTTGCCAGTCTTCTCTCTGGGGCTCTTCCTCTTTTTCTCTGACCCTCCACCCTACAAAACATGATATCCTTCT
>NW_006408529.1:12326255-12336814 GCF_000296735.1 Chrysochloris asiatica
TACAGGGTCGCTATGGGTCGGAACCGACTCGACGGCACTTAACAACAACAACAACATTGTTCTTGAGTAGACTAACAAGTTTTCTCTGTTACTTGTTTTTCAAATTTTACCTCTTTAATTTATAATTTTTCTCCATTTTCTAGTTTGTAATATCTGTTCTAATCATTATTAATTCCCTTTGCTTACTTTCCTTGAATACAATTATGACTATTGATATGCTGATGAAAATAGCTTATCCACATTCCCTGTGTGGGAGCTTTTTTGGCTTTTAAACTTTTTGTTGTGAGTTGAATGAGGGTTTATAAACCAAATCATAAGCTTTACATTCAACAAATCATATGCTTTGTTGCATCTCAATGATTACGATCTCCTCCATGAAACAACAGTTATCCTGTTTCCTCCTTGTGATCCCCATTGACATTTTATATTTCACAGATGAACAAAACAAAAATATCTGATGCATACATACAAAACAAAATAAAAGATGCATAGTCACTTAAATATCCAAAGGAACATTCTGAAAACCAGCCACCTTGCCTGTAGGCACACAGCCTTACTCAGTCCATGGGCCTAGAGCCCGCAGCTGCTGTCTCTCCATGCCACTGCCTCTGCCACCATCTCTGCTGCCATTGCTTTTCTAGGTAGGGATCTCTCCCTCCATATTCTTCCTTCTTGTTGGTCCTGGGATCATCTCATCCTGAAATGAAAGATTAACTGTCTCCCCCTTTTAGTTACATATCTTCTACAATAACAGTTTTGACAATCACAATTAATCCTGCCAACATTTATTCACTCTTGGAATCATAGAATCCGATCAGCATCGTTCCCCAACCCCCTTCATCAGACCCATCTGGAAAAAGGAAAACTATCTAGTGGGGAGTCTACCTTTCTCTGTGTGGGTGCTTTAAAAATCATTATTCTCAGGATATTTTGTGGCTGTGGCTTTTATTTTCTGAACTTTTTGATTTTCAGTCATTTTATATTTCTAGGTTTAAGTTATTCAAATCACATAATGTATCATGAAAATTTTGGTTGTCTTTGCATGTTATACAGTGGTCTTCAAACCTTTTCCTTACATGATCACAAAAATACTTTAGATAACTTAAATATCTTCTCACATATTTTCAAAATAGAGATTTAATATTATGCATCCAATTCCTGGTATGACACTAAAGGATAAGCACTAGACTGTAAACCACAAGGTCAGCAATTCAACCCATCAGCTGCTTTTCAGAAACCCTGTATGGAGTTGCTATCAGTCGGAATCAACTCAGTGACATTTAACAACAACATCACAAGTAAATAGTTTCAAGCAATCTTGGTGTGGCAATGTAGGATAAGCACTGGGATGCTAATTACAAGATCATTGGTTTAAACCCACCAATTGCTTGCAATATTGAAGGATTCCATTGACAAAATGGAGTTCTGGTGTGGCACTGTGGGATACAGCACTGGATTGCAAGGTCAGTTTGAATCACAAGGTTGGTGGTTAAAACACCAGCCACGCTTGGAAACCGTATACAGGGTTGCTGTGAGTCAGAACTGACTTGACAACACTCATCACAACAAGTGGGCAAAGTATTTAATGATGTAGACAACATCAAAAGAAGATGAAAGGGATACACAGAATCACTGTGCCAAAAAGAAATGGTTGATCATCAACCATTTCAAGAGATAGCAATTGACATAGAATGCTACTGTAGAAAGAAATCTAAAGTGCACTGAAGGCATTAGCTAGAACAAGGCTCTGGGAACTGATGGAATACAAATGGAAATCTTCCATCAGCAAACTGATGCAGCACTGGAGGCACTCACTCACCTATGCCAAGAAATTTAGAAGCTAGCTACCTGGCCAACTAATTGGAAGAGATCCTTATATTTGCTCATTCTAAAGATAGGTGACCAAACAGAACATGGAAATCATCAGACCATAATGTTATTAATATCTCATGATACCAATACAATCTTATTTAAATCACTTAAGTTTTTGCTAAACATAATTTTAAAATGACTGCAATAGTACATTGATAAGGAACTCCTAGAGGTTCCAGCTGGATTAAAATAAGGACGTGTGGAACAAGGGATATCATTGCTGACATCAGATGGATCTTGGCTTAAAGCAGAGAATATACCAGGAAGATATTTAGCTCTGCTTTGTTGATTATGCAAAGACTTTCAACTGTGTAGATCATGACATGTTATGGACAATTTTGTAAAGATTGAGCATTCCAGAACACTTAATTGTGCTCATGATGAATCTGTACACAAACTAAGAGACAGTCATTCGAAAAGAATGGGGGCACTGAGTGGTTTAAAAACAGGAAAGGGATGAGCCAGAGTTGCATTCTTTCACCATATTTATTGAATCAGTATGCTGAGTAACTTGAGAAGGGTGATTATATGAAGAAGAACTTAGCATCAGGATTGGAGGAAGACTCATAAGTAACCTTGCTTGTTGAAAATGAAGAGAAATTAAAATATTTATTGATGAGAATCAAAAAGACTTCAGCCTTAAATACGGGTTGCAACACAATGTAAAGGAAACAAAAATTCTCACCACTGAACCAATAAATAACATTATGATAAATGGAGAAAAGAATGAAGTTGTCAAAACTTCATTTTGCTTGGATCCACTATTTACACTCATGGAAGCTGAAGTCAAGAAATCAAGCAACGTATTGCTTTAGACAAATCTGCTGTAGAAGTCCTCTTTAGAGTGTTCAAGAACATAAATGTCAGTTTGAGGACTAAGGTGTGCCTGACCCAAGCCACAGTATTTTCAATAGCTCCATGTGCATGTGAAAGTTGGACCGTGAATAGGGAAGACCATAGAAGAATTGATGCGTTTGAGTTATGATGCTGGAGAAGAATATTAAAAGTACCATGGACTATGAAAAGATATGGGGATAAGATTCTTATAATTCAAGTGATTAATTGTTATCATGACTAATTGCGACTATCAATAAGATTCTTATAATTCAAGTGATTAATTGTTATCATGACTAATTGCGACTGTCACAATTGTAAAGGTAGAAGTTTTGTAACAAAAATGGGAAAGTAATTAATCTTACTGTCCAGAAACAGAGGACCCTAGGACCATCAAGGGAGAAGAGCACAAGCAGAAGGTGGGACCTCATCCAGAGAAGCAGCAATATCAGAGATGGAGGCAGAGATGGGAACATGGAGAGAGGGAGCAGCTGAGGACTCTAGCTAGATTCATGGAAAGAGAGGGACTGAGAGTTGGTGGCCAGGAGGCAGGCTTGCAGAATGTGCCCTTTGGTGGTGTAAATTATTATACATTCCTGAATGTTTAAACAAACAAACAAACAAACAAAGTTAAAATGAATAGAGAGAATTACTGTTAACTGAAAGTACATGGAGGTGACTATAATCATTGTAATGAAACAAAGTGTATGATTTGTTGAATGTAAAACTGATGATCTGCCCTGTAAACTTTCAGTGAATTCACAATAAAAATGTAAAAAAGAAAAGTACCATGGACTAATAGAAGAACAAACAAATGTGTATTCCTTAGAGGCCAAGATGGCAAGACTCGTCTCCCGTACTGTGTATGTATTATCAGGAGGGACCAGTCTCTGGAGAAGAACATCATGCTATCTAAAGTGAAGGGTCAGTGAAAAAGAGGAAGTCCCCTAACAAGATGTTGTTGTCATTGTTAGGTGCCATCAAGTCGATACCGACTCATAGCGACCCTATGCACAGCAGAATGAAACACTGCCCGATCCTGGGCCAACCTCACTACTGTTGCCACGCTTGAGTCCGTCGATGCTGCCACTTGGCCAATCCATCTCGCTGGGATCTTCCTCTTTTTTTCTAACCCTCCACCTTACCAAACATGATATCCTTCTCCAGTGACTGGTCCCTTCTGACAACATGTCCGAAGTATGAGGGACGAAGCCTGGCCATCCTGGTCTCCAAGGAGCACTCTGACTGCACTTCTTCCAACATGGATTGGCATAATGACAGCAGTAGTGGGTTCAATCTTAACAATGATTGTGAGGTTGATGTGGGGCCAGACAGTGTTTCGTTTTGTTGTACATAAGGTTATTTATTATAAGTCGAAACAGACTCATTGCCACCTAACAACAAAGTAGTTTTACCTTAGTGTAATGTAATTTAAATCTAATACAATAGTTTTTTATTATTGAAAATCCTTTATTGTTTAACCTATTGTATTCTCTACAGCAAGTATAACTGTATATAAAAGAAATTTAAATTTTCTATGCCCTTAAGTTTCTAAGAGGTAGATATACATTTTCTGCTTTTAGTTTTTAATTACAATTATAATTGGTGCACACTTGGTCAAAACAAATAGGCACATTCTAATGAATAATTAATTGTAAAAAACTGAAATGCTGTTTGAAAGGTATTTCTTAATAACATGGGACAATGAGTACAGCAATTAAACTAATAATGCCGTATTTAATTGGGGGACGGATTAATTGTTCATTGTTCTTTGGTTCACTAACCTGGAGCATTTATATTGGGACATTGCCTGCCACATGGGGAGCTTCTGGATGAAGGTCTTTGTTTAACATGGTGAAAGGTCAGAAAGGAGACACTCCAGAAAATCCATATATATCTGGCCTGTTGTCATCAAGTCGTTTCTGGTTCATAGTGACCCTACAGGACAAAATAAAGGTCCCCCATAGGATTTTTTCCTCAGAAGAGCTGGGAGGTTCAAACTGCTGACCTTTTGGTTAGCAGCCAAGTGCCTTAACTATCTTACCACCACGATTCCTCGTGATTGTATATAAGGTTCTGACACAGCTCTTTTCAACTGTTCACACTTGTATATACTTAGAAAAAATTCCCCTTATTCTAGGACTACAGGTACCACAGCTTGAAGTCATGTTCCATGACTTGCCCCTTGATTGTAAGAAATGCTACAAGATTCTGTGCTGCCCCCCTGATTGGTTGCAGATTGAATTGTTGTGATCTGTGGGGTTTTCATTGGTTGATTTCTGGAAGGAGATTACATGGCCCTTCTTTCAAGTTCCTCTTGGTCTGTTCAGCATCCTAGCAACACTCAAGCCTCCATTGACAAACAGGTAGTGACAACAGTTGAGCTGCATTAATTGGGAATCTAATCCTGGTCTCCTGCATGGTAGCTTGAGAATTCTATATCGGAACCACCAATGCTCACATTAGCCTAATGCATGATATATTTTTATGAATCATCTATGAGTATTTTTTAAAGCATATCCTTTATTTGTAGGTGTTAAAGTTTGCCACATAGCTATTAAATGAAATTCAAATTTATTATTTATATGTGTAGTTCAACTGGGACACTAGTTTGAAGTTTGAATACTCTTTGAAGGACCATCCCTTGCATTTTAGGAAACCTGGTGTCCCTAACTCTTGCCTTGTAAATGCTAGTAGTACCTATGGGAAATCCTGGTGGTGCAGTGGTTAAGTGTTTGCTAATCAAAGGTCATTGGTTCAAACCCAGTCTTTCCTCTGGAAGAAAAATGTGATGGTCTGCTTTCATAAAGTTTGCAGCTTTGGAAACTTCATGGAGAAATTCTTTTCTATCCTACAGGGCTATGAATTGAAATTGACTCAAATGACAGTGGGTTTGGTGTTTTGTTGTTGTTTTATCATCTGTGTACAATAAACATTGTAGGTACCCAGACCTGTAGCTACTAGGTATTGTACGTACCCTGATTAGTGATATTTTCTAGAAATTGTGCCTGGTTGAGAATCACTGATTTACACCCCAATCTTTTAAAGCCTGTTTTCCTTATCAAAAATTTTAAAGACCTGTTTTGTTTCAGTTAATTTCTGTATGTTTCTTACTTACTGCTTTTGCTTTGTTTAATGCACAAAGTTCCTGCCTTTTATATCTTCATTTTAGGTTGCAACTTTAATGATGTTGTTAGATGGTTTCGAGTCAGTTCCAACTCATAATGACTCTATGTACAACTGTTTGACGGCACTTAACAGCAATAGTTCCAAATATAAATTTGCACTGTACTATAGCTCTGGTAGCATAGTGGTTACGAATCGGGCTGCGAACCTTAAGGTCAGCGGTTCGAAACCACCAGATGCTCTGCGGGAGAAAGATGAGGCTTTCTACTCCCGTAAAGATTTACACCCTCGGAAACCGAGTCGGAACCGACTCGATGGCACTTAACAACAACAATAGTCTATATTAAGTGTATGCAATAGCATTATGAAAAAATTTGAAAGATTGTAAAAATTTACAAAATATTATACTGGGACACAAAGTGAGCACATGCTGTTGAAAAAATGATGCTGGTAGATTTACTCAGCATAATGTTACTACAAAACTTCAATTTGTTAAAAACTCATTATCTGTGAAACACAATTAAACAAAGTATGACTGTATTCAGTATTCTTAGCCAACACCATGATACAAATGCATCAGTTCTTCTTCAGTCTTCCTTATTCATTAATAGATACTTTTTTAATTTAAAATATTTTATATAATAAACCCTGCCTTACCTGACAGTAATATTGTATCCCCTGTTTTCTTTTTAAATGTGATTGCCTGTTTTTTCTGTACCTATAGCGTCACATTAAACCTTCTTACAGCTGCTTCCTAAAGCTACTGATCCTCGTGCAGAATGGGTTCTAAGACTTGTTCCATCTGCCCTACACCCACCCATGTCTCCACTTGTCAGATCTTCAAATGAGATGGGGTTAGTGATGCTTCTTTCAAATTTTCCCTCTATAAGAAGTCCCTGTGACACTGCACAAACATTGCAAGATAAGCAGTTTAAATTTGTTGCATGTATTTTCCTTCCAACCATTGTTGTTGCTGTTAAGTGCTGTTGAGTTGGTTCCAACTCATTGTGACTTTGTATAGGGTTTCCAAGGAGCAGCTGGTGAACTTGAACCACCATTGTCTTCTTGCCTGCATGGTTTCTTCTGAGAAATCAGATGTTAGTCTTATTAATGCTTCTGTAAAGGTAACGTTTAGTTTTGTTCCAAGCTGCTCTCAGGATTCTTTCCTTGTCTTTGGTTTTAGAAAGTTTGATTATGATACATTTTGGTGATGATTTTTTTTTTTTTTTTTTAATATATCCTGCTTGGGGTTTGTTCAGAGTCTTGTATGCTTATTTTCTTGTCTCATGATATTAGAAAAGTTTTCTTTGAGCAACTCTTTGACAGTTTTCCTCTTTTTTTATATTATCTCTTCCTATTCTGGAATTCCAATCACTTATAAGTTGTTCCCCTGCATGGTGTCCCATATTAGACTTTCTTCCTTTGGTTTCATTCTTTTCTTCTGATTCTTCTTCTATCTTGCTTGTATTGAGAGATTTATCTTCAAGCTCATTAATTCAGGCTTCCATTGCTTCTAATCTATTCTTTTGCCCTTTAAATGTGTTGTCCCTTTCTGGAATCTTAGAATTAATTTCCTAGATTTCTAGTTGCAATTTTTGTATTGTTTCAAAACTTGCATTTGCTTTGTTTTTCTAGTTTTCATGAATTCATCTCAAGTTTTCTGTGTTCTCTTTACTTTCCTTGATCTTTCTGTCAATCATTTGAAGGTACCTAAATATCATTCTTTTGGATTCTTTTTCGTTTAGTTCTATTACCTTTTCTTCCTCAGAAACATTTTCTGGCCCTGTATCTGGGTCATTTGTTTGAGTTATTCTTTCTTGTTTTTTGTGTGAGCTAAAAGCTAAAATTGTCTGTTTTTTCAGGGCATTGTAGGATTTTATATTTGTATTTAATTGATGATTGTATGGAAATTTGTTCTTAGGCTCTCACCAACTGTCTCCTGTGGCTGTTGCTGGGAGTGGAAGCGTGTACACCATTCTCATTCACCATTCAAGCACCTCAGTTTAGGGTGGATTTGGCTAGTGTTGACTGATGTCTGTTGTTGATCAAGTGTTGGGGCTGATATTGGCTCTTGTCCAGTGGGTGGAGTTATAGAGGGTTCAGTTGTGGTTGCACTTTATGGACACGACTGCTGTCTCCTGTTGGGTGGAAAAGAGAGAAAAAGAAAAAAAAAACACATGCAAGAAAACAAAACAGAATAAGCAAGGAAGTAACCATTAAAAGAGGAAATAATAAAGAGAAGAAAAATAAAATTAAAAACAGGTAGCAACCAGAAGAAAAAAAAGAATATATTAAGTATAAAGACAAAAGAGGAACAGGTAAATGGAGCTATAAAAGATAAAACTAAGAGAAAATAAAAAGAAGAAATGGAAAAAAAAAAAAGAAAGAAACACTTAAGTGTTGTTAAAAAGAAAAAACAGGCTCAGGAAAATGGAGCTGTAGAAGAGAAAAATAAGAGAAGGAATAAATGGAAGAAATAAAAATAAATACTTAGAAAAACCAGGGAGATGAAAGATAAAAAGAGAGTCTAGTACAGAAAGATTGAAGGGAAAAAAAGAAAAGGGGAAATGAGAAACAAAAGAAAAGGAAAAACAAAAAGTTGATATAGAATAAAATTCAAGGGAATGGAAAGAATAAACTTAACAAAAACAATGAAACAGAAAAAACAAACCTCCACCCCCAAAAAAACAAAACAAAACAGAAGCAGTGCAGTTATTGGATCTGGAGAGGAGAAAATTGGGGGGAGGGGGGGGCTACTGTGGCGCTGTGGGTTAATGCGCCAGACTACAAAGCTGTTTGAACTGTATAGTCGGAGGTTCAAGCTCACCAGCTGCTCCTCAGAAACCCTATGCAGGGTCGCTATGGGTCGGAATCGACTTGAATCGGCACTTAACAACAACGAATGTAAATCAAGGAGGTCACAAGCTAGGCGTGGAAGGGATGTGACAGCAAATTTACAGCCTAGATGGAGTTCCATTCGGCCCCGGTGTTTTCTATGTTCAGAGCACTCAATCCAGAAGTAGTTCGTAGAGACCCTCCTTGGAGCTGGTTTCTGTGTCTGTCAGGACCGCAGGGCAGCTGAGGGCATACTGACTGGTTTAATGCTCATTTGTTGGTTTTGCAGCTTCTATAAATCTTAAGTGGAGCCTGCCTAAATCTAGACACCAAAACAGCGCAGCCTGTCCCCTCCTTACATTCGCATGGCTCCCAACCACGTGGTTTCCATGAGAGCAGGATCTGCGCTGGTGATGGATGAAGGTGGGAGCTGGCCACACCTCTGGTCACCAGAAGGAATCCCACCTTTCCCATAGCCTGTGTGAATCTTCTCTGCCAGGCCACCTTCTGTGACCAAAGCTTCTCACAAGATGGCCACGCTGCATCTGGACAGCTGTTCACCAGTCCCCCTTCTCTCTCCATGTTTACTCAGCTTCTCAACTTATCTGACCTTTCCTCTGAAGTTTGGGGTTCCCAAGTTTTCATCATTTGGTCTCTGTATCTGTGTTATAGAGGGTCTGTGTAGTGCATCTGCCTAGTCTGCGATCCTGTTGGAAATACGCTTTTTTTGTTTTTAGAATTTATTTTAATGATTAATTTTCACTTAAAACAATGTAAGCTTAGGCATCTTAACAGTGTCCCCCTGCCCTCATACCAATGGAAAATGACTAGAAGGTATAAAACCAGGAGATCACCTAGCTCTTATGGAACCAATCCTGCTAGAGCCACTTTAGTTATGACGAGTTAAATGGAGTCCTGGAGTGTTAATTAACCTGAGGGTTGATGCACTGGACAGCAAGCTTGATTTGAACCACAAAGAGGTTCAAGCTCACTAACCGCTCCTCGGAAATCCTATACAAGGTCACTAGGAGTCGCACACGATTCAAAGGCAGGCATTTAACAGCAACAGTTAAATGGAAATCATAGAACAGTGGGATGGAAATAGGTATATCTCCTATTTACATATATGACTAATTTACAAGTAATCCTATTTTTTCTTTGTAGCTCAGTTTTATGAAAGTTTATTCAACAAAACTATTTGACAGACGGTTTAGTGAAGAAACAGCATTATTCAAGTGATAAATGTGATACGTTTTTTTATGTTAAATGTTAGACTAAAATGCTCTATAGTACCAGAGGAAATTTAGAAAGCATTTTGTAGTTCTTCAGAGATTTATACTTTAGTGATTGTGGTAGTTAGGGTTTTGTGTCAACTTGGCTGGGCTTGGAGTCTCAGTTGTTTAACAGTTAAGATGTAATAATGCCCCGTAGTGAGATGTACTATAATGCAATCACTCTGTGATGTGATTTGATGTGATAAACCTTGATCAGATGTAATTATTCTGTTATAAATCCATGCTTGTATGATGTTAATCAGATGGGATACAGTCTATAGGATTATGTTTTATTTTGAGTCAGTCTCTTGAGATATAAAAGGAGACAGAAGTGAGCAGAGAACGAGGGACCTCCTGCCACCAAGAAAAAAGTGCTGGGAGTAGAATGCGTCCCTTGGATGTGGACTCCCTGCACTGTGACGTTCTAGATCCAGGGAAAGGTTGATACCAAGACACATAGAGGATTCCGAGGTATGACGAGCCTGCGGATATTGAAAGGAAACTGACCTCTCCCCAGAGTCAGAGCTCTGAATTCAGACATCTAGCCTTCTAAACTGTGAGAGAATAAGTGTGTTGGTTAAAGTTTTTTTCTTGTAAAACTTTTATTGTTAATTGGGT
>NW_006408529.1:12337949-12340460 GCF_000296735.1 Chrysochloris asiatica
CAGCCCAATTCGTAACTACTACGTTTCCAGAGCCCTTGAGAAATCCTAAAATCTTGATGGAACCCAAGAGACTGTACCCTTTTAGTCACCCTTCAGTTCTGGAGCTGAACTCATACTCTTGGGCTCAAGTTTCAGCCAAACATTAGAGAAATCTACAAAGTGAACAATGATACTAGGGCGGCACGCCTCAGAATAATCAACCATTTGAGATCAAAATACATTTGCTCGTGGATATGCTCAATGTATATGCTATACACTCAGTCCTCAGGTTATGTGTGTCTGACTTAGGGACAACTCCTACTTCCTCTTTAAGTGTTTTATAAATTTGCCCTCACTTTGAAATGATTGAACCAACCTCTGGCTGGCTGGCTGGCTGGCTGGCTGGCAGTGTGCCATCGAGTCGGTTCCGCCCCATAGCAACTCTGTATAGGGTTACTGAGGCTATAAATCTTTATGGGAGCAGAATGTCTCATTTTTGTGCCGTGGATCACCTGGTGAACTTGAACTGCTGACCTTGTGGTTAGCAGCCCAACAGGTAACCCTCTATGCTACCAGGAACCAACCCCTACTCACAATAAAATTTATCATAATCACCTTCACTCACTGCACATGTAGCTTTTAAACCGTTGAAAAGATTATACCATTTCTTGCAAGAAATTAAGGCTAAATAGAACCATATGCATCTTTCCTGATTTACCTCCAAATTAAAGTTTAATCTTACTTGAACTTAAAAACTCACTTAGGAATGGAGCCATCCAGTTCATAATCCATGTACTACCTGTGCAAAGTTTTTATTTTGTTTATAAATTTAATTTGTAAAAATAACAAGTGATAGCAAGCCTACTCTTGGGGATTTTATTTCCACTGGCCAGCTCATCAGATGTTTGACCTTTCTACAGTCACAGATGGTTTTATATTGTCTGTATTGAACAGCCATTCAGATGTGTCCATCTCCATCTTTGTTGGATAAATAATAATTCAGTATCCCACAAGTGATTGTGATTATTGGATTCCAAAGGAGAATTCAGGCTTTTTAGGTATTGTCCTGTTCAAAATTTGTTATTTGTGTTCCAGTCTCTCTAGTACATGTGAACTTGTTGTAGTTTAATTGGAATACCTTGGATGTTATTATTTTGTGTAAATTATTTAGAGTGGATTTTATGGGGAAGCCCAAGTATAACAATTTTGTTTTCTAAAACTGACATATACCATTCCCAAATAATTCCATTACAAAAATAATGGGTATTTCTTGATGCATTCCAAAGGGAACTGCACTTAATTGAATAAAGACTCATCTAATAGCTTGAACTTCCCAGATATTTTGAGTAGGTATTTACAATGAATGTCTTTCTCTAAAAAATTTAAAAATCTACTAAACCTTTGCTTTCCACTGTTTCAGATTTCAAACATGGTTTGGGGTAGAATGGGAGACAATATGAAACAAAACTCAAAATCATAGAAAAGACCAAGCTTACTAGTAGGACAAAGACTGACTGGTGGAACCAAGGGACTATAGCCCTTAGGCATACTTCAGTTCTGGAGCTGAGCTCATCCTCCTGGCCTCAACTTTCAGACAAACATTAAAGAAGTCTACAAAGTGAACAACGATCCTAGGGAGGCACTCCTCAGAATAATCAACCATTTGAGATTAAAGGGTAGTGTTTGCTCAAGGATACATTTCATTAAGGCAAGGAGTGTTAGGAAAGAAGGAGGAATGAAAATGGGAAACGCAGGGAAGTAGTAGGATAAGTGATGATACTACATTGTGGAGATTGCGATCAATGTCATGAAACAAAATGTATGTGAATTGTTGAATGTAAAACTGATTTGTTCTATAAACCTTCATGCATTTCACAACAAAAAGTCAAAAATAGGTTTTTTTAAAGCAAAATATTGGGCTGATTTCTATGATACTAGAGGACTATTTTATTTTAAAGAGATACACAATGTTTGTTTTTAAAGTGAGGAATGATACTATTGTTAACTGCTGTCTGGTGGGTTCTGATTCAAACTCTGTTTAGGGTTTCTGAGGCTTTAAATCTTTGTAGGAGCAGAAAGCCTCATCTTTTACCTGCGGATTGGCTGGTGAACTCTAACTGTGGAACTTGAGGTTCTTGGTCTAGTGCTTACCGTACAGAGACACTGCACTTTCCGGAGTGATATTAAGAGGGTAAAATTCCAATAGTCTATTGTTACTCTTTCAAGATTTACAAACTATATGCACACACACACACACATCTGCTTATGTGTTTTATTTCTCAAGTTTTGATTGTGGTGATGTAATGCTCTGAATTTATTCATGCTTTCTAAGTCCTGCTGTCTCCACTACACAAATGAACTCTGAGGTCTGACAGTGAGCTGAGCAACACTTCCAGAGACAGAGTATTTGGACTTCAAGATCAGCTGTAATAAATGTTATATTATTAGTATGAGAAGTTAAAGAATTACCAGCTATGCTATTGCCTCACAGTAGATCATTACTGACATTGGTTCTGACACTTACTTTAGAAA
>NW_006408529.1:12342875-12343896 GCF_000296735.1 Chrysochloris asiatica
TATTATTAATCGTTTGGACCTCTTTCTGTAGGTTTTTATAAAGTCCATTTCTTAAAGTTTAATCTCTTTCAAAGAGATGATATCTATAAAGACAAATTTCTTCAAATATTACATTTCTAAGTTCATGTGTTTAATTAGTGTGTGATTTCGGGGAAATGTATTCAAAATATTTATGATATTATTTTAAAACTTTACAATGCTTTTTATTATGGGGTACACTGATGTCTGTTAGGTCAGGACTCACGCTCATTAGTCAAATTTTTTTTTTAAATCTTATATATATTACACCTTACAGAAGAAGTTTTTAATTTGAAATTGAAAAACTTATGCCAAAATATGTATAAAGAAGAGACAAAATTTTTACTCTTTTTGCTACTAACTCTTAATTTATTTTTATTGTCCTTCGGTGTTACCAAGATTTCATTGACAACTGGCTTCTGAGTTTACTTTTGAAAGACTACTTGTAAATAAATTAGTTGATATAGAGCTTCATTGGTCTTAATTTCTTAGTTCTGGTAAGGTTAGACAATTTGCAACCATAAAGTAATCTATTTTCCTACTTTTTAAAAACATGCATGCTCCATTTTTAAACTTGTATACAAACACTATTGGAATGACTCCGTGTTAAACATTACTCAGAAAGTTCTCCATATTAAAGAATAGCCACTATCTACTAGCAAAATGATGATAAGACAGAATTATTTCTGTGAGATATTTTAGAGTTTAAATATAGTTTTGGGGATTGGGTCATACTAAGTAGTCTTAATTTGTTTTAAGTTATGACCTTGTCTGCTATATTTATTGACAGAATTTCTAAAGGTAAAATTTTTAAAGGTTCTTTTGCAATCACAATCTTCCATTTTAGGAAAGCCATTATTATCCATTTGTACTCTTGAACTGTGAAGGCTGGCTAGTTTTGTAAGGTTTCTGCAACTTTGTGTATAGAGCAGCACTAGCTGCTCCTCAGAAATCCTATACAGGTTGCTATGAGTTGGCATTGAGTCTACAGCTAACAACAACT
>NW_006408529.1:12344421-12354491 GCF_000296735.1 Chrysochloris asiatica
TCCTCAGAAACCATATACAGGGTTGTTATGTGTCAGAACCAACTTGATGATACTTAACAACAATATATAAGCCACAGCAGATCACAGTTCATCTACCTTTTTAGTAGTTATTTATAATAATTACAAAAAACGATGTTTCTTTCTCAAATAATTCTTTCTTATTATGGAAAATAAATACTACAAAATAAATGAATAAAGAATGAATTGTGGTTGTATGCTGTGGAGTCAGTTACCCTGAATAGGGTTTCTGAGTTTGTAAATCTTTACAGGAGCACAAAGCCTTATCCTTCTCCTGTGGAACAGCTTGTAGTTTTGAACTGCTGACCTTGAAGTTAGCAGCCTGACTCGTAACCACTATGCTACCAGAGCTCCTTAAAGAATGAATAAGATTATATGAATACTCTGGTGTTTACCTGTGACTAATTTGGTGAAAAGGAGAACAAGATTTCATTTACTTTCAAATTGTATATCCACATGGTGTAACAACTTTTTCCAAAATTTTATTTTGGAAAATGCCTTTAATGAACAGATCTGAAAATTAATTTATTTTACCTGGTGCAGTTTAAATACTTTCACAGTTTTATTTGTTTAGATTTAAAAAATTTTTTATCCAGAGAATATTAAAAGTAACTCTTGTAAGCATGTTTATATAGTCTAAAACTAACCTGTCCAGTAAAATTAAATAATTAGTCAAATACTGTATAATGTCATATAGGCACAATTCACTGAATTTTTCATTTTTGACTAGATATTTTAGTGCAGTTCAATCACTTTTACATTTAATGGTTGATGTATCATATTTTGCTTGAGATGTAGTGGTTTATGTGTTGCACCTGCTACCCACAAGGCTAGAAGTTTGAAGCCATCATCTGCTCTGAGGATAGAAAAAAGAGGTGTTCTGCTTCTGTAAAGATTTATAGCCTCAGAAATCCCTACGTAGGGTCATTGTGAGTGGGAATCAACTCTGTGGTAGTAGATTATTCTACTCATGTCATATTTATAATTTTTTTAGCAAATAAAATTTGACATATATTTAGGGTTTTCCTTTGTTTAATAACTAAGTTCCTAAGGAAAAGAAAAAAGAAATATGTTGTATAGGTTAAATTTTTATGTCCTCGTTCTAGGCTAGAACACAAGATCTTTTTATAGCCCCATCATGTCTTCCTAATCAGAGACTTTCACCTTTCTGTAGTGACTTGAGTCTGTACCACTAGAGGGCAGTAAAAAAATTGATATGTTAAACAAAACATAGTAGCTTTTGATTTATTTTAGCTTTTAAATTGTTTCATTATACACCATAATAGTTCCAGATTACCAATCCTGAAATTTATATCTGTATGCCTAGTTTTCAGTCTGGAAGGAAAAGTACACAAACCCGATTAAACTGTTTTCATTTTTTTCCTTGTTTGTTGTTATTAAGCAACATCAAGTAGGTTCCGACTCATATTGACCCTGTATAGGGTTTTTGAGGAACAGCTGATGGGTTTGAACTGCTGACCTTGTATGAACTCCAGTGCTGATTCTACAGCACCACACCAGGAGTCCTTGTTATAGTTAAGTACTGTCAGGAGATTTCAACAAATAGTGACCCCATATAAGGTTTCCAAAGAGCGGCTGGTGAGTTTGAACTACCGACTTTACAGTTCAAACTGACTCTTGCTGTGCCGCACATTAATCCACAGTGCCACACCAGGATGCGAGTCATTAGTACTATAAAATTAGTTCTTATTTTAGACAAAGTGTGAGGCAGAACTTAAATAATGATTTGAAGCACTTTGTTTTATTAATTTTTAAATCAATTGAGGAATTGAAGATATTCATGATTCATAGTTGTTGGCTAAATTTTCATTCGATTCTTATTTGGCACAGTTCATTAGAATATTTTACATGAAGGGATATTTGTCTTTTTAGATGTTTTTTAAATTTATTGAAAATCAGAATTGGAACTTGAAGGATTCAACTAATAAGTAAACTATTTAGCCATATTTTTCACAAACTACATACTAAGTGTTCAGTTTAGTTTCCTTGAAGACATAAAAATGTACTTTTTTTAGATTTAAAAGATCATGATTTTGACTGAGTGTAACTATTTAACTCAGAAATAGTTAGGATCACTTATGGATATAAAGGTTAAAATTCTTAATTGAAGCTACATGCATTTATGGTATATTTGATCCTGTGATGAAATAGCAAGGACCACTTTTAGGAATTAGTCAGTCTTTACTTTCATATTATTTTAACTTACACTCTAATTTTTTTTTATATATATATATACTTAAGTTCATTAATTTGAAAATTATAAATATACTATTCATAGCCATCATCCCAGAATATGAAAGCCTAAGTTCTGGCTTATGAGTACTTAATTACTAAATTTGAAAATGTGTTAGTGTCTTTTTAAAAAAGCAAAGCTTGTGCTATCAAATGTGCAATTTTGAAGAAATGAGGAATGCCATTTGTTTTTATTAAGCTGGGATTTGAATGTTTGAAGAACGTATTGAGGGAGGCATTTCTTTACAAATTGAGATAATAATCCTCATTTGTCGAGGTGAAAGTATTATTTTTACAGTACTTTCATTCCCTATAAATAAACACTGGAGTCCATGCTTGAAAGAAATGTTTACTTTATGTGTCTACAGATAAATTGCTTGTTGTCACTTTCATTCTATAGAGAATTCTATATAACTTCAAAATTAGAAGTAAACATTTTTTTAAATCTCTAAATGAGGTATCATTTTTTTGTGATGGAAATGCCAATGTATTGATTTACAAACAACATATGATACATAAGAAGCATTGTTTTGTGCAATTGATATTAATTCTTTAAGGATAAATAAGTGGATGGGATTTTTTAAAGCCTTTTCCTCTAAAGTTTGCATGCACATTTAGAAAATAAAGATAAAAGGGAAGACATAGTGATTTTTTTAATTGAATCTGTATTGTACCCTTTTTGAGATTTGATGGATAGCATATAGTGAGTATTTCAGGGTATTTTCAGAATTTTTATCAGCTATTATTCTCTTTTGAGAAGTTATGATTTATATCATTATAGAATTTTTAAGGTAGCTTTCAAGCCATCACAATTTATTCTTTCTGAGCTGTGTATACAATTCCTCTTGAGCCATACTTATTTTTGTCATGCTAAGCATCTTTAGTGGAAATGTAATAAAAATAAAAAAAATAATAATTTAACAAATTAAATCTTATGAGGAGTCCCAAGTTTTATCATAATTTGCAAAACATTCTAAAGTTTATTCATTCAGTTTCTTAAAACAAAAGTTTTTCACAATGGGGATTGCAGGATGCTCTAGGCACAGTTAATTATTTGCTAAAATCTCTTGGAAATACTGCAGGCCATTTTCCTAACGAAATTTTTTTGAGATCACAATTTTTTTCCTTTCAAAGTGTGTGAGAGAGATTTTTTTGTTTTGTTTTCAGAAAGAGAAAACATAGTTTATTCCTTTCATGAACAGAAATTCTAAGGAGTTTTAAGTTTACATTTTGCTCTTAATTAAAAGGCACATCAATTTCAAGTGTATCCAGTGAATAAGAAAAATATATATGCAGGCTGCCCTGTTCATTATTAGGAAATATAAGAGTGTAACACATTTTTAGTATACTGTTTTTAAGAATGGAAATGTTCCCAATATATGTATGTCTGAAATTATTCTATGGTGGTGGTGGTGGTTATGTGCCCTGTAGTTGATTCAGACTCAGTAATCCTGTACAGGGTTTCCGAGGCTGCAAATCTTTATGCGGGCAGAAAGTCTCATTTTTCTCCCAGGGAACAGCTGGTAGTTTCGAACTGCTGACCTTGCGGGTCACAGCCCGATTCGTAACCACTACGCTACCAGAGCTCCTTTGTTGTAGTTAAGTGCCTTGGAGTCGATTCCGACCCATAGCAATCCTGTATAGCGTTTCTGAGGAGCAGCTGGTGAGCTTGAACCGCAGATCTTGCAGTTCAAATGGTTTTGCAGTCTGGCGCATTAGCCCACAGCGCCACACCAGGACTCCAGAGCTCCTTTAGGTATATATAATTTTTCCATCCATTAACAAGAAGTTTTGAGGCTTGTACATATTGTCAGACTACTCTGTATTAACAGGTTGAGAATATTTCTAAGATAATTTCTATTTTATTTTTCAATCCCAACCCCCAATGCTATGGTCCTGAGCACCCAGGCCCAGCAGCCCATTCCCCCAAGGTGTTCAGTAAAGTTTAAGAAGTTTTCATAATTTTGGCTCTTGTGTGCTCCTCCACATTCTTGGATATGTTTGCAACAAAGGTTCAATAGTAATACCTCTAAGAGAGGTATTTTTGAAATAGAATTTTAAAATGTATTTGATGACTCTTAAGTATCTAGTGGAGCCCTGGTGTGATGCTGTAGGATAAGCACTAGACCCCAAAAGTCGGTTTGGATCTCAAGTTCGGCAGTTCCAGTTCACCAGTCGCTCCCTGGAAACCATTTCCAACGGTCGCTGTGAGTCAGAACCAACTTGATAGCACTTAACAACTACAACAGTTATCTATTGTGTGGTAGTAAAAAATTTGGTGTTTAAACATGTAGTATATATTTTTAATTCAAAAGGATTCGTGAGTAAATATTAAAAAGTTAAACTTTAAGGTTCTAATTCTATTGGGAAACTTTCATCTTTGGAAAAAAAATGTAATGTATTTAATGGACAATTAGTTGTGTTATTTTTCATTTACATTTTAAAAAAATCAAAGCACATACACATTTGTGAAATTTCTTTAGCTTTTTTATTTTAACTGGATTGTATGGTGGCTTTTTCAACCACAAAATGAGCTTTTGATCAATGAATAAAGCATGGTTTTAGTATGTCAAATCTCAGCTGGTATATTTTTAGGTAATTGTTCTAGGGAAGAGAGAATTGGGTATTCTGAGAGTAACTTTGAGATATATGCTAAGTCATAATTTTATTGTAAGGTTTATTTGTAAGGTGCACTCAGTTAAGACAAATTTCTTTCTTATAGAGATTAATCTGATTAAAGAGTAATTTTTATTAATTGTTTATTAAAAATAATATATTCCTGGGTTTGAAATTGGGACAGTTCATTTTACCAAAGTGAATAATTGCATATTGATAACAAATTCTAAAAATAATTTCAAGGAGAGGCTAAGATTTTCTAAATCAAGATTTTGGTGTGATTATAAATAGACTGATAAAATATGTTCAAGGGGAAGCTAACATTTTATGAATCAAACTAAGTGTAACAATAAACAAGGAAAAAAACAACAAAAATTAAATGTAAATTAAAAGGTAAATGGATTTCTTTTTCTCACACTTTTAAACAATAAAAGCATACTTCAATTTCTTTTTACCTTGGTTTTTCCAAAATTCTTAAAAAACAATAGTATAGCTCATACTTGTTATCTGTAGTCTTAAAGTGAATGTTTGCTCAATACATATTATACAGGGTTAATTCTTAGCTTTGCCTTATGTTGAAATGCTTTTAAATTTTAGTATGTTTTATATTAAACTATAATTATAACTGACTTGTAACAGTAATTGAATATTTATTTACTTAATCAAAATTTAAGAGGTGCTCTTTACCTTTATTGTTAATTCTTTCCTTTTATTGGCTGCTTTGGTGGGGAAAGAAAAAAACAAGCCATTATATCAATGAAGGACTCCTGTTGTGGCACTGTAGGATAAGCACTGGACTACTAATCACAAGATCAGAGGTTCAAAGCCACCAGCTGCTCCTTGGACACTATACTAAGTTGCTGTGTATAGGAACCAACTTGACAGCACATAATAATATCAACAAATTAATGAAGCAAATTTCTGTTGTACAGTATACAATATTTTGGTAATGCAGATACTATATTTTAATTGCATGGATTTAAGATTCAGTGTGACTTGAACATGTATTTTAGTTGTTGCTATTGTTAAGTGCTGTTGAGTTTGTTCTGATTTATTGTTGTTGTTAGGTGCCATCGAGTCAGTACCGACTCACAGCGACCTTATATAAGCACAGCAGAACGAAACACTGCCTGATCCTGGGCCAACCTCAGGATCATTGCCATGCTTGGAGCCTATTGATGCTGCGATTTTGCCAATCCATCTTGCTGGGGTCTTCCTCTTTTTCTCTTATCCTCCACCCTACCAAACATGATACCCTTCTCCAGCCACTGGTCCCTCCTGACAATATGATTTATAGCCACCTTGTATAGAGTTTCTGAGGAGTGGCTGGTGGCTGGTAGCTGGTGGTTTTGTTCTGCTGACCTTGCGGCAAGCAGTCCAGTACCTATCCTACAGTACCACACCAGACAAAAGCCATTAGTAATAAACTGAACTTGATTAAATATTTTACTTGAACTAGTATGTATATTGATTATATATACCTATAACTTATAAAAACTGTTATAAGTTAGATTTCATTTGAGCAAACTAAACTAGAGAGCATCATTGAAAAGTAGGTTGTGGAGGATAATTATTATAGTGATTATAGCTATATATTTTTAATTACATTAATGCCTGTAGGTCTATGACTTTTCCTATAAAATGATGTTAAAAATCCAATTATTAATATTATTAAATCTATATTGTAGATTAATTGTATATTTGTAGAATTGCATTGGCCCCGTGGCAGCAGCATTGTGCTCGAGCTTAATTACGATTGTGAGAATGCCACAGGACCTGGCAGTGTTTCGTTCTGTTGTGCAAAAGGTCACTATGAGTCGAAACTGACTCAGTCCCATTCAACTGCAACAACAGTAACATCATAACAACATTTTATTTTTCTTCCAGTATTATGGACAGACTATCTGTGTATTCCTTCCATCTCCTTTTGATGCTTTTTGCATCATTCAATAATTTGCCCAGAGAATACTTCAATAACGAAAGTCGAGGCTTCAATTTTTTCTTCAGTTTCCCCAGCTTGAGAAATGCTGAACATGTTCTTCTTTTTTGTTTTTCTGACTCCAGAACTTTGCACATTTTGTTGTAATATTTGGCTTTATCTTCTGGAGCTGGTCTGTGGTGAAATTTTCTGGTCAGGTCTTGGACCTCCTTTTTTCTTCCATTTGCTTTAGCATCTCTATGCTGAAGTTCAGTAAGTTTCAGTGTCTCTTCTGGCATTCATTTTGACCTTTTCCTTTTTTCTTGTCTTCTTAATGACTTTTTGCTTTCTACCTGTATTTCTTCTTAGTGACTTTTTGCATTCTACTTGTACGATGTTCTTGATGTCATCCCACAACTCTTCTGGTCTTTGATCTTTCATGTTTAATGTATCAAATCTGTTCTTCAGATGATCTTTAAATTCAGGTGGGATATATTCAAGGTCATATTTTGACTCTTTTGGACTTGTTTTCATTTTCTTCAGCTTCAGTTTGAATTTGCCTATGAGCAATTGATGGTCTCTTCCACAATCTGCCACTGGCCATGTTTTGACTGATGATACGGAGCTTTTCCATCGTCTCTTTCCGCAGATGTAGTCAGTTTGATTTCTATGTATTCCATCTGGTGAGGTCCATGTGTATAATCATTTCTTTTGCTGTCTAAAGCAGGTATTTGAAATGAACAAATCATTGGTTTTGCAGAATTCTATCATGTGTTCACCAGCATCATATCTATCACCATAGCTGTATTTTCTAACTACTGGTCCTTCCTCTTTGCTCCCAACATTTACATTCCAATCACCGGTAATGATCAATACATCTTGATTGCATGTTTGATCAATTTCAGATTGAAGAAGTTGGTAGAATTCTTCTAATTCATCCTCACTGGCTTTAGTGGTCGGTGCGTAAATTTGAATAATAGTGTTATTAACTGGTTTTCCCTGTATGCACATGGATATTATCCTATCACAGACTTCATGACTGATCTGGATATGTTCTTTTTTTTTTTTTTTAAGTTTTTAATGTGAATTATGTGGGTTTACATGGGAGAACATCAGTTTTACATTCATCCTATTGTATTTCGTTACATTGCAATGATTACAGTCCCCTCCATGCATCATCAAATAACCAAAGGATATACCTCACAGGCCTGCCTCCCCACCTGTCAGTACACAGCCCCCACCCTCCCTTAGTCCCGTGTCCCCAGCCGCTCCATCTGTCCATCATCTCTGTCTCCATGCCTGGTGTCATTGCCTCTCTGAGTAGAGTCACGCTCTCTGCTCTTCCAACTTGGTCCCAGGGACCTCCACTCCTGGGCTGCAAAATCAATCACTCCTCTTCTTTTGTCAAAAAACATCTACCTCTACATTTTTGACCCTCACAGTCAGTTCTGATTGCAATTTTTCACTATTGTACCACAAGAGTCTTATCCTCATTTCCTTTCGACAGCCCGGTCCTAACAGATTGGAAATCATTCAGTGGAGGTTCTACCTACTCCTGCCCCATCTGGAACTAGGCTCCCTCTTGAAAGCTTTTAAGCCAGTCATTTCTTGCCTTTATAGCCCCGCCATTTTGGGTAGCCAATGTCTCAGTAGCCCATCCCTGTCAACCCTGTGTACCGAGGGGGTGGGAGTGATCCTTGCTGTAAATATTTGTTCCTGTTTTTGAGCTACTACATGCATACTTTAGGTAAAGTTCATCAAACTGTAGTCAACCACTCTTTTTTTTTTTTTTTTTTCCCCTTCCCTCTTCTTTCTTCTTCTAGTCGAATTCTGGTCATCCAGCCATCGAAGCCAGGTCAAGTGGGTACTATCTGCAAGTATGGGTATTCTTGTGCATCTCCCCTTACTTCATGTCAGCTGGATGCTTCACTCTCCACTCTAGTCTTCTGTGGCCATGTCACTGCTTCTGGGCCCAGGAGTCCCCAGGTCTTGCTGTATCTGCTGGCCATCCAGGTCTCCTCCTGGGTTCACAGGAGTCTATTGAACATGGTCAGACTTAGATCCCAACTTCACTGCTGTTTTTTCTCCCTCTTCCCCTTATCGATGACCAACGTGGTCACCAGCCAGACCACATGCCTGCTCATGTATTCCCCTTGAGTCTTAGTCTTGGAAGGGAGTTTGCTCTGAGGGAACCCAACCACTTGCCTTGATGGCTCCTGAGCAAACAGCTTACTTGTTCTTATAGCAATCAATCATACTGCCATTATTGTTTCTGATTTTTCCTGCTGGTCTTTCTTTACAAAGTATCTTCTGTTCTTCTAGCCACTCTAGGCTGGTCTGCTCATCCTTTCCAGTGGACATTTCCCACCTCAGACAATTCTGGATGGGATTCTGGTTTCCACCTATGGTCTTATGCAGTGCACAAGCTCCACAGGAGGTCTCTTTCACTGGGCAATTTCTAGTCCCCTTTAAGGTATTCCAGTCAGTTATAGGCTGAAAGATGGGCTTACAAGCTTTCTATTGTGATGTTTCTGGCTATTCCTTTACCACCCTGGATATGTTCTTTTTGACAATGAATGTAACACCATTCCTATTCAATTTGTCATTTCCGGCATAGTTATCCATGTGTTCATCAGATTCAAAATGGCCAATACCAGGCCATTTCAGTTCAGTAATGACTAAGTATCGATGTTTATATGTTCCATTAAATTTTTGACAATTTCTAATTTTCCTGGATTCATACTTTGTACATTCCATGTTCCGATTATTAATGGATGTTTACAGCTGTTTGTCTTCATTTTGAGCTGTTCCCCATCAGCAAATGAAGGTCCTGTGGGCTTTACTCCCTTGGCATCATCACAGTCAACTCTACTTGAGGAAGCAGCTCTTCCCCAGTCGCATTTTGAGGGCCTTCTAACCTGAGGGGCTCATTATCCAGCACTATATCTAACTGTGTGTCTCTGCTATTCATAAGGTTTTCAGTGACTAAGTATTCAGAAGTAGTTGGTCACTCCTTCTTCCTAGTCTGTCTTCATCTGGAAGCTCATCTGAAACCTGTCCACAAAGGTTGACCCAGCTGGTTTTTAAAATATTAGTGGCATAGCTTCCAGAATCACAGCAACTCAAAAGCCACTACAGTACGACAAACTGACAGATGTTTGGTGGGTATGGACAGTATTAAGGACAGACTACAATGTATTCATCCATTTCAAGAGGGAGCATATGATCAAGAGCCAATGATACTGAAGGAAGAAGTCCAAGGTGC
>NW_006408529.1:12355661-12403017 GCF_000296735.1 Chrysochloris asiatica
GCCATGGGCTGCCAAAAGAACCAAAAGATCTGTGTTGGAAGAAGTGCAGCCAGAGTGATCCTTGGAGGCCAGGATGGCCAAACTTCGTATCTCATCCTTCAGACATATTGTCAGGAGGTACCAGTTGCTGGAGAAGAATATCATGTTTGGTAAGGTGGAGAGTCAGAGAAAAAGAAGACCCCTAGCGAGATGGATTGGCAAAGTGGCAGCATCAATGGGCTCCAGTGTGGCAATGATAGTGAGGTTGGCCCAGGATCAGGCAGTGTTTCGTTCTACTGTCAGAACTGACTTGACAGCACTTAACCACAACAATAATGTTCGAAGTACCTCCACTATAATGAAACAGTTAGTCTTAAGTCTATTGCTACAAATATTGTTTAATACCTCAATTTGAGTAAATTTTGGCATTGCAGAATATAATTTTCATTGTATTTTCTATTAGAAAATGAGAAGTTAATGGTTATTCTTAACAATTTGCAATTTTTTAGGATAGCACTACCTCTGAGAGATTTGTATTAGTTGACACATATACATTCATGTCCATTCCTCTCAGATACCACACATAGATAATACATCAATTTTTTTACCTTCTCCTTTGTAACATAGTATGCTGTACATAAAGAGGTCATTGTATTGCAATAAAAAGGATCTTCAGTATAAAATTCATTTGGAATTTTAGATTCATCTCTAACATCAGTATTTTTGGATTCTGTTTTAGCTTTCTATATGTTGTATAGTTAGTTTCCATTGAAACTGAGAACATCATTTAAATTCTCATATTATTTTAGGAACACATAGAAAAATAGAAAGTTGTCTTTTTCCTTCAGATATCGTTTTCTTTATAAATAAGTACCTCTCCACAACTTCATATTCAAGCTCTGAAGCAGGACCCATCAATGCCTGGTATGACTTGCCAAAAATAGAAAATTGTGTTTACTTGCTTTATCTAATGGTGATATTTTTAGATGGAATAAAAGCATCACAGTTGTTTTCATGTAGCATTGGAAGCATGAAGTAGAAATGGTAGGTGGTAGGAATAATAGTAGATGTGAGCAGTAGTTTTCTTGTGCGAGTATATGTGTGTATATGCAACAATATACTTTATAAATCCAGCAACCCTATTTAATAACATGTGCAGTCACACCCAATTTTAGTCTTGATTGGATATTCCATCTTCAACTAATACATTTAATCAAAGTAACTATAAATGCATTTGGTTCATTAGAGACTCGCTTTTTTTTAATCCATCATGGTCAGTTTGTCGTGTTGCTGTGATGCTGGAAGCTATACCACCAGTATTATAAACACCAGTAGGGTCACCCATGGTGGACATTTTGCAGCTGAGCTTCCAGGCTAAGCCAGACTAGGAAGAAGGAGAGGCAGACTACTTTTGAATGTTTGTTGTTGTTGTTGTTAGGTGCCATTGAGTCGATTCCAGCTCCTAGTGACCTTATGCACAGCAGAATGAAATCCAGCCTGCTCTTGTGCCATCCTCATAATCGTTGAGCTTGAGCCCATTGCTGCTACCACCAAGCCATTCCATCTCACTGGGGTGTCTTCCTCTTTTTCGCAGACTTTCCATTCTATCTAATATGATATCCTTCACCAGGGATTAGTCCCTCCTTGCAATAAATCCAAAGTATGAGAGACTTTAGCCACTGAAATTTAGCCACTGAAAACCTTATGAATAGCAGTGGAACATTGTCTGATACAGTGCCAAAAAAATGAAAACATTGTGAATAACATAGTGGCAGCAGCGAAAGGCTCTAGCGTCACAATAGTTGTGTTAGGCTGGCTCAGGACTGGGCTGTGTTTCTTTTTGTTAAGAGTCCCTATGAGTCAGAACCAACTAGATGGCCCCTAACCCCAACAAGAGCAACATATTTTTAAATAGCTGATCGGTGGTTCTAGTGGCGAAAAATGAAACATTAAGACCAAAGAATGAAATAGAATTTGATGTGACTTGTCTTTTACTTTTCTGGAAGTATGTTTAACAAAGAATGTTAATTTAATCAATGAAATATTTGTTGAATAATTGCTGGTATTAGATAACCACTTTTTGAGCCACTGGGATACATTGCGGAGACAAAAATCCCTGTGTTCAAGATGTTTATAGTCTATTCATAAGTATAGCTAAGTAAACAAGAAAGTTTGGAGAGTGACACAGAATTTCAAAAATGTGTAAGTATTGGATTTGGAGGGAAGAAGGGCATCTAATCTGCCTTAGGGGAACTCTGGATTTACTGGAGGAAATCACACTTAAGCTGAGACATGAGCAATGAAGAAAAGTGGCAGGAATGAGTTTGAGACAGAAAAAAATAACATATACAAATTTAGAACTTGGGAAGAGTGGCGGGGGGGTGGGTGGGTAGTTTGACTACACATAAATGACAAGTGTTAAAAGTGCAGGGTGTGGAAGATCAAGTCCTGGTAGAGCAATGCTGGATAATCCACTGAATCATAAGGTCTGTTTGAACTGCTAGGTCAGTGGTTCAAACTCATTATCTGCTTCTTGGAAACCCTGGAGAGGATTGCTCTGAGCTGGAACTGCCTAGACTGACAGCACTTAAGAGCAACAACAACAAAGCCAAATTGAGATCTTTGGACTTCATCCTGAGGTGATGGAAATCAATGAAAGGTTTTCAAGAAGCCATTTTAGATTTTCAAAAACCATTTTTGATTAACTTCAAAACATTCTTTTAAGGAAGAAAGAATTTCTTTTTTTTTTTACTTTGGTGGAATATACCTATGCAAAGGCAGCAGACTAAATGGCGTGCTTTCAGAAGTTCCAGAAAAATCACCACCCTTATGACAATTGTTGTTGTTGTTATTAAGTGCCATTGAGTCACTTCTGACTCACAGCGACCCTGTATAGGGTTTTCAAGGAACAGCTGGTGGGTTTGAACCACTGACCTTGTGGTTAGCAGTCCAGTAGGAGGTTTTGTTTCTGGTCAAATGAAAATACTCTGAGGAGAAAAAATGTAGATTTTTTTTCAGTCATTTTTATCTTAGTATGAACGAACTTATACAGATTTTTCTGAAGATAGGTACTTTTAAGGAAGAAGATAAGAACATGATCATTTGGGGCACCAGTGAGCATCGAGGATAAGCACTTACTAGTCACAAGGTCAGGAGTTCATCCCATCAGCTGTTCTGCTGGAGAAAGATGAGGCTTTTTTTCTTCTCCCTTAAGATTTACAGTTTCGGAAACCCTATCGAGGGTTGCTATGAGTCAGAACTGACTCAGTGACACTCAGTTTGCTCTTGGTTTTTTTTCTGAGTAGAGGACAAGTTGGATGTAGATAATGACAATGGCTACTCCTTTAGTTGGGATCCTGGTGTGGTGCTGTGGGTTAATGTACTGGACTGCAAAGCCAGTTTGAACCACAAGGTTGGCAGTTCAAGTTCATTAGCTGCTCCTTAGAAACCCTATACATTGTTGCTATGGATTGGAAACAATTCAATGGCACTTAACAACAACAACAACCCCTTTAGTTGCTGATTTAAATAGATAATGATTTATTGGCTTCTGTAATTTGAAATTCCAGGAACAAGGCTGGCATTAAGCATGTTGGGATAAAGAAGTACAGATGTTGTCTGTTGGATTTCATTTGTGCCTTACCTCTGCACTGGTTCCACTTGTAAATAGACTTTCATGGAGGGAAAATGACCTTTGTGTATAAAAGCCTTACATTACTATTGATTCAGAATCAGAAAAATACATCTCCTCAGTCTTCTCAATAGAGACTCTACAAATACTGAAATTCGTTTTCATTGCACCAGCTTAAGTTGTGTTCATACCGGAGCCCATCAGGAAGATGAATGTGCCACTTGGATTATAGCCTCATTTCCTGTTTGATCCATCGAAGTGGGTAATTGAGGAACTACTCAAACTGTATGGACTGAGATTGGATGCTGTGTGGTAAAAATCAACAAATGTCATTATACTTCTAGACATTTAAAAGGCTCAAGGTATGGGCTGGAGGGAGTTGAAAACTTGAAAGAAATGTTTCTACTTGCAAAAATGGCATGGTGGCCTTGTCTGATTTCCTCTGACTTCATAAGGGGGAATGAGAATCAAACTTTAAATCAACCCAAGAGCAACAGCTATGAAGCAGAGGCCAGACATGCCTCCACCCTCCACCCTTCTTTATCCTATTCTGACACCGACCATCGCTCCCATGGAACTCTACTTCTCTGCTTGGTTAAATAATCTGTTGCAATGGCCATTCAAAACTCACAGACCGTATTTATGATTATAGGATTTATTAGGGAAGTTGATGTCAAGTCATTTCCAACTCATAGTGACCCTATGCACAACAGAATGACACACTTCCCAGTCCTGTGCCATCCTCACAATTATTAATTTGAACCTATTGTGTTATGTTTTTTGAAACATTTTATTGTAATACAAGTGAAGGTTTACAGACAAGATCATCAGTTTTACATTCAACAAATCATATACTTTGTTTCATCTCAATGATTTCAATCTCTTCCATGCAGCAACAGTGGTCACTCTTCCTCCTTGTGGTTACTCATGTACTAATATCCTCTTTCAAACTCATGTTGTTATTTTTCAGTGCCGTCGAGTCGGGTTCTGACCCATAGCGACCCTGTATAGGGTTTCAGAGGAGCAGCTGGTGAAGTTGAACTGCCGGCCTCTCGGTTCAAGTGGACATTGCAGTCCAGAGCATTAACAAACAGTGCCACACCAGGACTCCTTCCGTACCCATTCAGCATGTGTCTTTGTCCATGTATCTGTACTCTGCCCGTGTTGTTCCAAGATTGTGTATATATCAGTATTTACCTGTATTCCCTTTAGTCCGTGCATACCACCCTGTGTCTTTAACTATCTTCATAATTTTTCTACCAACCTTCCTCTTCTTTTATATTGCTCGCCTCCTTCTTACATATTGCCCTCCGCATCATTCCAGTTAACATATATCTTTAACTGGAGTCTTGGTGTGGCATTGTAGGGTAAGCCCTAGACCACGAGGTTGGTTTGAACCTCTAGGTCGGTGGTTCAAACTCACCAACCACTCCTTGGAAACCCTTTACAGGGTCCTTATGAGTCAGAACTGATTCAATGGCACTTTAACAACAACAACCCTCTAGCCATTGAATTACTTTACCTTCCCTCCCACTCCTGGTAACAATTCAAGAAGGTTTCTTTAAGTATGGAAAACTTTTCTTGAATTTTTACAGTAGTGGTGGTGGTGGTGGTAGTTGTGTGTCATGGAGTCGGTTCCAACTCATAGAGACCCCGTATAGGGTTTCCGAAGCTGTAAATATTTATGGGAGCAGAAAGCCTCATCTTTCTCCTGCGGAACAACTGGTAGTTTCAAACTTCTAGACCTTGCAGTTTGACCTTGCAGTTCACAGCCCAATTCATAACCACTATGCAACCAGAGCTCCTTTTTACAGTAGTAGTCTCATACAATAGTTGTCCTTTTGTGATTGACTAATTTCACTCAGCATAATGTCCTCCAGGCTCATCCATGTTATGAAGTGTTTTGCAGAGTCATCGTAATTCTTAAACATCGCTTAGTATTCCATTGTGTGTATATACCAGTCATTTATCCACTCTTCCACTGATAGACATTTCGGCTGTCTCCATCTTTTTGCTGTTGTGAATAGTGCTGTGATGGATATCAGTGTGCGTGTATCTACTCATGCCCTGGCTCTTATTTCTTGTGGATATGTACCAAGTACAGGAACTGTGGGTTATACAGTATTTCTATTTCCATCTTTCTGAGGAAGTGACAGACCATTTCCCAGAGTTGTTAAACCATTTTACAGTCCCACCAGCAATGTAGAATGATCCTAATTTCTCCACACCCTTGCCAACATGTGTTCTTTTCTTTTTTCTATTTTTGAACTTTGCTATTAATGCTGGGTTAAGATAATATCTCATTTTTTATATGCATCTCTCCAATGAACTCCTGTTGATCAATCCATCTTCTAAAATTCAGTCATTGGAATAGTTTTTGCCCATTTATGCACTCCTGCTGTGGCACTGTGGGATAAAGCACTGGACCACAAGATTGAACCACCTTTGTGGTTCAAACTCACCAGCCGATCTTTGGGAACCCTATACAGGGTCACTGTGAGTTGAAATCAACTCCATGGTGCTGAACAACAATGACAATAGCCTCCTGGTGTGGCACTATAGGATAAGCACTGGACTACAAGCCAGTAGTCGACATTTCAAACTCACCAGCCACTCCTCAGAAACCCTATACAGGGTCACTGAGTTGGAACCAACTTAATGACACTTAACAACAACAACAATAATGGCTAATGATCATGAACATTTCTTCATGTTTGTTGGCTGCCTGAATATCTTTGGTAAAGTACCTGTTCATGTCCTGTGCCCATTTTTTAACTGTGTTGTTTGTCTTTTTCTGATGGAGGTGGTGTAGTTTTCTATAAATTTTCCAGATTAGCCCCTTGTCTGATATGTCCTTGCAAAAAAATTTTTCCCAGTCTGTTGTCTCCCTTTTTTACTCTTTTGATACATGTAAGTGTCTAATTTTTAGGAGGTCCCAATCATTTATTTTGTCTTTGGCTGTTCCTGCAGTTGTTTTTTAAAAGAATCATGTTTGATAGTGTATGTATGCCCTAAGTTTGTCCTTATGTTTTCATTGATGACATTTATAGTTCTAAGTTTTACATTTAGGTCTTTAATCCACCTTGAGTTTGTAGTTTCTCTGATACCACATCCTAACCAATATCATAACTGTGTTCTGAATGTCAGCAATACTAAAGAAAATCCATAGTATACATTTCCTTTAATTCTCTAATTCCTGCACATGTTTTTCACAATTTGAAGAATCATTGAACGTGGAATATGATGTAAGAGAGAAATATAGAAAACTTTTTTATGGATGTTGTGAATCAGTGTCATAATTTCATGTGCCTCTCCTCTAATGCCAGAGTATGTATAATTAAAGCCCCAAATACAATGTAAAGTGTCTTTTAATTATATGGGGCTCCTATCATTACTCTTAATATTTTTTTGAATATATTTGTCTCCTTGTCCTGACCTTGAAACACTACAGATAATGAATTAACTGTATTAACATGTCATTATCAAAGTTGTACAGTTTTTGAGAAAGGATAATATAGAGTATTTAGCTTTATTTTCATAATACAAAGTAATATACAAAAGTGAGTCAAAAATTATCTGTACTCCTATTATATTAAAACACCCACCCACATCCATGGCTGATGACAACATTGAGTGTGCACGCAAAATGATTTTATTGACTAGACAAGTGACAGTGGATTATGTCATTTGCAAATCAGCCATGGCTCTGCTTATGAAATAATCCATGACAGACTAGGGTTTCAAAGAGTTTGTGCAAGATGGGTGCTGAAACAACTCACAGAACAGCATAAACGGAAGTGTTTGGACATCTGCAAACAAAATTTGGACCTATAACTCAAAGGGCAATAAAACTTTCTTTTAAAAAATTGTTGCTGGCAATGAGACATGGATTCATCACTATGATCCTGCAAGTAAATGACAGAGTATGGGATGGAAACATCCTCAATTGCCAAACAAGAAAAAGTTCAAAAGTCAACCTTTAGTTGGAAAATTGGTTCTTAACAGTTTTCTGGGATTCTCAAGGGCCATTACTGGCTCCACTAGTAAGTTTAAGGCTCAGCAATCAACAGTGCTCCTAATAGTGAGATGCTCACTGAAGAGCCAAAGCCTAAATTTCTAATTAAATGCAGGGAACTGCAATCCAAGGGCTTTGTGATCTTGCATGACAATGCTCATCCACATACCTATACTGGTGACCCTGCAAAAAAATCATTTTGTGATGTTAAAGCATTCTCCCTATAGACCTGATCTGTCTGGTCCCCTGAAAGCAACCCTTCAGGGATGAAGATTCACCTCTGATGAAGAAGTGAAGACAGCAGTGCATTTGTGACTGGCAGCTCAGCCTCAAACATTTTTTAATAATGGAATACGAAAGCTTGTTGACAGTTGGACAAAGTGTATTGAAAAGCAAGGAGATTATGTTGGAAAATAAAGTATTTGTCTTTTCTAAAAGTTGATTAAATTATACAGCCTACATGAAGAAAATTTTTGACTCACTTGCATACATTTGGTGTAGGCAGTAAAGTTTCTAGAGCTCCTGCATTAATCGTTGGACTCTTAGTGTACTCAATAAGTATACCACGGACAAAAATTGATTTGCCCTTTGCAGTATGAAAAGTGTCCCCTTTTATGCTAAGCATGCTAACTGAATATGCATGTTTTACAAAATGTAAAATAGCAATTTTTGTACTCTAAAGGAGTTGCATATAGGTAACATACTTATATGGTAAAGATTTGAGATAGCTTTTTTTAAAATGAGACCGAAATGAGATGCAAGTGTTATGATAACACTTTTTTACAGTTTCTACTAAGTGCACATAGTAAGTTCCATAAATATTTATTGAATGAAGTGATTTGTTAGTTGTAGTGTAGACAGCATTTAAGTGAGTGGGCAAAGCACTGCAATGATTTTAAGCTATGGTTGGTTGAAATGGTGTGGCACTGTGGGTTAATGTGTGGGACTGCAAAGTTGGTTTGAACTGCAAGGTTGACGGTTCAAGCTCAGCAGCCACTCCTTGGAAACCCTATACAGGGTTGCTTTGGGTCAGAACTGACGCGACAGCACTGAACAACAACAACAGATTAAAATAGAAGATTATGTATGGCGGTAATAAGTTTTAAATTCGTTGAAGGGGCAGAGACACAGATTTGCACAGATGATGAGGAAAAGATGGTGAAAACAGGCATAATAATAATCATGATGAATTGTTACTAGGTGATAACATATGTTCACAAGTATATGACTTAAAGGGGGTAATTGTTGAAGCAGTGTAGTCTAAGAGACCATCATTAGGTAGACAAAGAGGATTGTTGTTTTGAAGTCAAGAAAGTAGTGCCATCCAAATAAAAAGAGTATTCTAAAAAGTACTCACATCAGAAAAAAAATGACATGATTTAGTGATATATTTAACTAACTTGATGAATGAGGGAGTTCATTTAGATGGTATTATTGAAGTGAATGATATGACCATTTATAGCGTTAATAAAGAGCTCCACTTTTTATGAATTGGTAACTTACCTAAGTATATTTATTCTTTACACAGTACGTTAGAAAAGTAGGTCAGTTATGGGAAGTCAATTTTATATTATCCTTGTATATTTATATTTCATAAGGAAGCTCTATGAGGAATCAAACCAAGGAAGTAAATGATGAGAATCATAAACTAAAAGGGAAGTGAGAAATGGCAATCAACAGATATTATGGAAGGAGATATTAAAAAGTCAGACATGAGAGGGAATAACTAAAGTATGCAATGTCATAGAATACTAAGAAACTATTTCAAGAGGAGGGTTTTCATTTAAATTGTTGTTAAGTGCCGTTGAGTTGTATCCGACCCATAGCGACCCTGTTTAGGGTCTCCAAGGAAAGGCTGGTAAGCTTGAACCACTGACTTTGAGGTTCAAATGACTTTTCAGTCCAGTGCATTAACCCAGGGTGCCACACCAGGACTCCTTCATTTAAATTGTTGTTGTTGTTAAGTGCTGTGGAGTCGATTCTGACCCATAGTGACCCTGTATAGGGTTTCCAAGGAGCAGCTGGTGATCTTGAACCACGGACCTTGCATTTAAATCCAAAAGGGAGGATATGAAGAGAGATGTGTAATGAAATTGTGCATGGGTGTTTGTAACCAGTCAGAAAAAAAAAATTTTAAGTTCTTTCAGAAGTATGCTAGGGACAGAAGCCAGAGGAAGAGAGGGCAGGGCAGGGCAGAAGAAGAGGTAGTAAGAGGTGAGAAAATCAAGGATGGACCTCAGAGGAATTTACAACTACTGGGATTGGGGAGTGGGGAGAAAATTCATTTATTTTTCACTTTGTGGCTCTAATGACATAAAGGTATTCTATCCAAGAGTTAAAAGATGATTTTGTATGTTCTTCACTTTTAAATGATTTTATTATTTTTTGAAAAGTGATTATATACTCTTGAAAATCAAACCGTGTACTTTATGGAAGTAATATATTTGGAATTTTGACAGTTTTTGTTTTGTGCAGTGAAAAGAGCTTTGTCTTTAAGGTGAAAGGAGTCTCTAAGATTGGTAAGTAAACATATTAAATTGACTTTTGGAGTCATAATTTTCTTTGGGAAGAGTGAAAACTTATGAGAGAGATTTATCTTTTATAATGTGCTCTCATAGAGGGAAGATATATTCATTCAAGATCATTTAATTATTTATCTAGTTTCACTATACTTATGTGATCACCAAAGTTAAACTTCTGTAATTATTTTTACCAGATAAATATTTTAGGACTTTTAATGGTTTCTAGTAGAAGTTTCGAAACCAGTATTTTATCTTTTTAAAAACTATGAAATAACATCTTGTTATTTTCGTGATAAATTAAGTATTCTGGGTGCGTGTGTGAATTTGGGGGCTGGGAGAGCATATAAGGAGTGACACAGTGGGCATGTATAAAATATTCAGACTTTAATAGAAAGAAAAAACTAGCCTTGATTGAGTTAAGTGGGAGTAAGAACACCATGCTGTTGGAATGATTGATGGTTTTCTTGGCACATGGAACACACTAACATGATTTCATAAAACCTTTGCTTACCATTTACAAATTATCCCAAATTCTTTTATAGTAAAGATAACAATATGTGTTCCCTAAGCAAAACATTGTCTTGATCTTTGGTTCCTTTCCTTATTTTCTTCCTTCCTTCCTACATTTTCTTCCTTCCTTAATACTTCCCTCCTTCCTTTCTGATTTCAGAGGGTTTTTTTGGTTTTAATTCTGCTTTGTTGCTTTTTCTAAAAAAATAAAAATAAAAATTTTATAGACTATAATTAGGTACTCACCCCACATTGAGTCTATTCCAACTCAGTGACCCTGTGTGGTTGTGTGGTGTTTACAAGACTATAAGTCTCTACCAAGCAAATGTCTCCTCTTTGTTCCATGGCGAAACTGGTGGATTTGCACTGCAGACTCTTTGGTTAGCAGTACAGTGTGTAACCCACTATGCCATCAGGGTTCTTATAATTAAGTTGGAATGATTAATTTTTTTTTTTTTTTTTAGTTCTTAAATATTCTATGTTGTTAAGTGCCTTCGAGTCGGTTCCAACCCATAGCGACCCTGTACAGGGTTTCCAAGGAGAGACAGGTGTGCTTGAACCACTGACCTTGCACTTCAAATTAACTTTGCAGTCCTGAGCATTAACCCACAGCGCCACACCAGGACTCCAAATATTGTATAGGAAACCCATTATAGATAATAGAATATATGCTACCATGGGAAATAGAAACTAGAATGGCTTCTTTTCTTTTCCCTTCTTCCTTCTATATACAAATACTTATTATTCTGCACTGTATGTATGTAACACAATGGCAAAGTGTTGTGAGAGATGATGTTGTTGTTAAGTGCCATCAAGTAGATTCCAATCCATGGTGACCCTGTATAGGGTTTCCAAGGAGCAGCTGGTGAGCTTGAACCACTGACCTTGCAGTTCAAATGACTTTACAGTCTGACGAATTAGCCCACAGTGCCAGATAGTGAGTAGAAAAAGCATTACTTCATTTATTCAATAAATAGTTTCTTATCAATGGAGAAAAGATTGAAGTTGTCAAGGACTTCATTCTTCTTGGATCAACTGTCAACACCCGTGGAAGCAGTAGTCAAGAGATCAGACGACATATTGCATTGGGCAAATCTGCTGCACAGGAACTTTTAAAAGTGTTGAAGAGCAGATATGTCAGCTTGAGGACTAAGGTGCGCCTGGCCCAAGCCATGGTATTTTCAATAACCTCATATGGATGTAAAAGCTGGACAGTGAATATGGAAGATCCTAGAAGAATTGATGCCTTTGAGTTGTGGTGTTTGAGGAGAATACTAAAAGTGCCATGGACTGCCAAAAGAACCAATAGCTCTGTTTTGGAAGAAGTGCAGCCAGAGTGTTCCTTGGAGGCCAGGATGGCTAAGCTTCATCTCTCATACTTTGGACATATTGTCAGGTGTCATGCTGGGTAAGATGGAGGGTCAGAGAAAAAGAGGAAGACCCCCAACGAGATGGATCAGCCAGGTGGCATCATTGATGGCATCAAGTGTGGCAGCGGTAGTGAGGTTGGCCCAGGATCGGACATTGTTCTGCTGTGCATGGGGTCGCTATGAGTCGGTTCCAACTCGATGGCATCTGACAACAACAACAACAACAACTCTGTACTTGTTGAAATTTGTCAATCAACTTGACAGGATTCTCACCCTGTGATCATGTAACTGATAGAATCAGATAATAAAGAATTATTTATATGGAAAATTAATAATCAGCCCCAGTAATGGAGGAACATTAAAGCAATGAAATAATGGAAAAGATGATGCATTAGAGATTAACTGGGGAAGTCATCTTTGGACATGGTAGTCAGAGAATGCCTCTCTGAAGATGTGACAACTGAGCTGAGAAATGAGAGTGGGCTATCCAGGCAAAGATCTGGGAAAAGATCATTGAGCAGAGATAGTAGCATGTATACAAACTCTGGAATGAGGAAATGATTTGGTATTGTGAAAGATCAGAAAAGAGACTTGGTGTTCTACAGAATAGTGAGCAAGGCAGAGTTGTTGTTGTTGTCAGGTGCCATCGAGTCGGAACCGACTCATAGCGACTCCATGCACAGCAGAACGAAACAATGTTCGATCCTGGGCCAACCTCACCACCGCTGCCACCCCCGAGTCCATCAATGATGCCACCTGGCCGATCCATCTCGTTGGAGGTCTTCCTCTTTTTCTCTGACCCTCCACCCTACCCAGCATGACATCCTTCTCCAACGATTGTTTCCTCCGGACTACATGTCCAAAGTAGGAGAGACGAAGCTTAGCCATCCTGGCCTCCAAGGAGCACTCTGGCTGCACTTCTTCCAAAACAGATCTATTGGTTCTTTTGGCAGTCCATGGCACCCTCAGTATTCTCCTCCAACACCACAACTCAAAGGCATCAATTCTTCTACGATCCTCTTTATTCACTGTCCAGCTTTCGCATCCATATGAGGCTATTGAAAACACAATGGCAGAGTTAGGTAGGAGAAATAGGAAGTGGATGAATCAGATAGGATGTTAGAGGCTTTTCTAAGTGGTTTGGCTTTAAACAGGGGAATGGAAGGGTCTGGTTTATCTTTTTAAAAGAACACTGTAATTGATGGGTAGAAACTAAATAGGAGATGTTGCCTTAAAAGAATTTATAAGCTGAATAAATAGGGAAGTTCAAAATATGTGCATAATATAATACAAGGTGGTAGTGGTTGTGTGCTGTGGAGTCAGTTCCGACTCATAGTGACCCTGTATAGGGTTTTGTAGCCTGTAAATCTTTATGGGAGCAGAGAGCCTCATCTTTCTCCCACACAGCCGCTGGTAGTTCCAAACTGCTGACCTTGAAATTAGCAGCCCGACTTGTAACCACTAAATTACCAGAGCTACTTATAGTACAAGGCCAAAAATGATAAATCACAGAAGAGGAGTGAAGACCAACTTCTGTTTGAGAGAACAGTGTTTTTCTGGGCAGATCTGGACCCTGTATAGGCATTAGTGGAGGAAATATTTCAAAAATGTAAATGATTTAGAGATCTAGAAAAGGGAGAAAAGTACTACAAAAAATGAGATAACACACCTAGCAGAGAGGTTCACAGGTTTAGTGAGTGGTTCAGTTCAGTTTGAATTTAGAGGAAAATTTGGGGGCACATCATGAAGAACTTGTAACTCAGGATAGAGACTTTGGGCTTTCCTGTCAGTATTAGGATGTTTCTGAAGAAATTAAATTGGAGCAGCTGTTGTTAAGGGCTGTCAAGTCGGTTCCAACTCATAGCAACCCTGTATTGGGTTTATTTCTCCCAAAGAGTGGCTTGTGGGCTCATACCGTGGACCTTGTAGTTCGTAGTCCGGTGCTTATCATATGGACCCACCGGCCTCCCAAATTGGAGTAGTATGTCATAAATATTAGTTAATGTGGAGTAGTCCATGTATAAACTATAGTGTGGGGGTTTGCAACTTTGGGGCCAACTTTTTTTTTTTTTTTTTTTTTTTAATCTTTAGAAGGAGACTAAACTAGCTGTTCTGTAAGGTTCCTGTTATTATTAAACACTGTCTTTTTCAGTTTACTACATACCAGAAATATTTTGAGTATATGAAGCATTTAACTTCTGTTATCATTTTAACAAGTTGAATTGAGTAGAAAGTCTGAAGGTAGCATTGTTAAATGGGAACATTTTAGAGTATCTTTCATGCCCTTCCCCTGGCTTCATATGTCCTATGTTGCTGGTACAATTTTCAATCAGCAAAGCTTAGAGTGCCAGCTGGACAAAGATTCCAAATATACTCTTTCCCACTGCAAAATACAGTAGCCATTCTGATTGCATTTGGCATTTCTGTTACTGCCCACAGTATTTTTCGGAGGTTGCTACCATGGCCATGTCTCCTATTTAGGATTTGGTAAACCAGTCCTATGGAGTCCTACTGTGGTGCTGTGGGTTAATGCACCAGACTGCCAAGTTGTTTGAACTGCAAGGTCAGTAGTTCAAGCTCACCAGCAGCTCCTCGGAAACCCTATACAGGGCCGCTATGGGTCGGAACCAACTCAACGGCACTTAACAACAACAACAAACCAGTCCTCTACATCTCTTCCTACACTAGCGTGCTGTGGACTGATGATAAGCATCAAAAAGCCACCACCTAGCACAAGAGCAGTGCTTTCAATTGTGCTGTAGCCCACTAGAAAGTCATGACCACCAGACTAACAATGCAGTTTTATTGCTTGTTAATAATCAGGCCGTAGATAGTATCTTAATATTGATTATATCATTATGTAAAATATTTGGCTTTTTGAATAAGTGTAAATATTCAAGTGCATTAATATGGAAGAATGCTCATCAAAAGGTATAGCTTTATTTTCAGTGTGATCTTTACGTAGTCATGCTAATTAGCTGAGATTGGTTAGAGTTGCATAGGTTACTCAGGAGCCCTGGTGTGGCACTGTGAGCTAATGCACCGGGCTGCAAGTTCTGTTTGAACCACAAGGTCAGCGGTTCAAGCTCACAAGTACTCCTTCGAAACCCTATACAGGAACCCTATGAGTCAGAACTAACTCTACGGCACTTAGCAACAGCAACACTTAAGGTTATTCAGTGATTATTTTGTTGTAATCTTTAGTCATATGATGTAATTTCTATTAGCTTATGAATTCAGTGCTGTTTCACTTTTTCCTTATTTGCTCTGGTGAGTGGCAGTGCTGAATAACTGCATTCTGGGTATTCTTCTTTAGGGGCCCTGTATCAGCCTCGAGTATTGCCCTTGGAGTATAAAGATATCAAATTACAGGGGGAAACCCATGTACGCTAAGTGGTTGTAATCTGGTGGAAAGAGAAGTGGGACTGAATGCACTTTGAATGTTGTATGAGCTTAAATATCTCCATTGTTCATTTTAGTCATACAAAACAATTGCTTGAAGTATCCATTCAAAATCAACTTTGTGAATGATGGAGTTTCTGAGACATATTCAGTATGAAATGAAGGGGACCCCTTTGCAACTCTGGTGATATTGTAGGCATCTTATTAATCTTGATAGCTCTTGGCCTTGGAGTTCCAATTGTTAATGTTGATGCTGAAATGTAAACTGATATAGTAGTCTGAACCTTGAATCCACCCACTATAGTTTCTACTTTATGCTTACTTGTGCTTTTATTCTTTTTCCTGTTGATGTCCCAGTATAACACACATTAAAAAAATATAGAAACAATTTTGAGAGGAAAAAAATGGCTTAACATATGCAGAATAATGTATTACTTCTAGTGTTGCAAAGCACTTATAGTGAATCAGCAAAAACTGAACTTTACTAGCTTAATTTTGAGATTACTAAACCGATTCTTGGTTTTAAATACTGTTTTATAAAGAAAGATTTATATTAAAATTTTGTTTTGAGTGTAATGTAGTCAATAATTATTTTTAATAAACAAAGAAATCTTTAAGACAATAAATTCTACCCTTAAAAATCAATTCAGGATAAATACAAACTCTAGGAGATATTTATTTATTATAGCTCAGTTTTGGCACATCATTTGTTTGTCAGATGAGTGAATGAATTCTGCATGTATGAGTGAATTGCTTTCACTAAATGTATGTCAGCAAATAATGCTAACAATACTACATCTACTTCATTTCATTACTTCAAGAAATTGTAGAGAATTTATATATATATATATATACACACACAGTGGTGGTGATTGTGTGTCATGGAGTTGGTTCCAAGTCATAGCTGCTCTGTATACAGTTTCTAAGGCTGTAAATCTTTACTGGAGCCTGGTATAGTGCAGTGGATTAATGTGCTGGACTGAAAAGTTGTAGGTTCAAGTTCACCAGCTGCTCCTCAGAAACCCTATGTAGGGTCGCAACCAATCCGACAGTACTTAACATATATGTATGTATGTGTATATGATATATGTGTGTATATGTATATATTTATGTTGTTTTATGTGCTGTGGAGTCGGTTCCAACTCATAGCGACCCTGTACAGGGTTTCCCAGGATGTAAATCTTTACAGGAGCAGAAATTCTCATCTTTCTCCCGCGGAACAGCTGATAGTTTTGAACTGCTGACCTTGCAGTTCGCAGCTCGATTCATAACCACTACGCTACCAGAGCTCCTTGTACGTATGTATATGTATATGTGCATATATATATGGTATGACTCTGTAGGATACACACTCCACCTCAAGGTCATTTGAACTGAATGGTTGGTGGTTCAAACTCACCAGCCTCTCCTCAGAAACCCTATACAGGGTCGCTATGAGTCAGAACCAATTCCACAGCATACAACAATGTGTGTGGGTGCATATATATATGTGTGTGTGTATGTATATACATAAGAAGCTCTGGTAGCGTAGTGGTTATGAATCGGCTTGCTAATCTCATGGTCAGCAATTCGAAACTACCAGTTGTTCCGCGGGAGAAAGATGAGGCTTTCTGTTCCTGTAAAGATTTACAACCTTGGGAACCCTGTACAGGGTCGTTACAAGTCCGAACAAACTCCACAGCACATAGCAACAACAATACACACATACATACATATGCATATGGGCCCTGATGTTGGCGGTATAGCTTCAGTACTGAATTGCTAAATACAAGGTCGGCAGTTCAAACCCACCAGCCCCTCTCGGAAACCATATGTAGGGTCACTATAAGTTGGAACCAACTGTACAGCACCCAACAGCAAATATATGCACAGTATGTGTGCAGATGGAGTTCTGATATGGCGCTGTGGTTTAATTTGGTGAACTGTAAAGTCGGTTTGAACCATAAGGTCGGTGCTTCAAGCTCACCCGCCTCTCCTTGTAAACCCTATAAAGGATCTATGGATCAGAACCGACTCAACAGCACGTAACAACAACAACAATATATCTATATACACATACAAACACATTCTTAAGTAATTTTATAGAAGAGTTATTATGACTTGCATAATTCTAATCTCAACTTTTAATATTTTAATTTTGATGAACTCATATCATTATGGATACCCTGTTTTTGGTATATAGAATATTTATATTTTGTCAGTATCCTGCATTGTTAAAATGATTTGTTGTTGTTGTTAGGTAGAGTTGAGTGAGTTCTGACTCATAGTAACCCTTTGTACAACAGACTGAAACGGTACCTGGTCCTGTGCCATCCTCACAATTGTTACTATGCTTGAGTCCACTGTTATAGCTACTGTATTCATTCTTCTCATTGAGGGGTCTTCCTCCTTTTTGCTGCCCCTCTACTTTACCAGGAATTATGTTCTTCCCATGGTGGTTGATGGTTTTGTGCCATCCAGTCAGTTCCCCCCATACTGATCCTGACTAGGGTTTCTGAGGCTTCACATCTTTCCTGGTAGATTCAATCTGCTGACCTTGTGGTTAATAGCCTAGCTTGTAATCCACTACGCTTCCATGTCCTAAGTACATGAGATAAAGTCTCACCATCTTCCCTTCTAAGGAACATTCTGGTTATTCTTCCAAGACAGAGGTGTTCATTCTTTTGGCTGCCCATAATAGAGTCAGTATTTTTCCACAACACCATAATTCAAAGGCATCACTTTTTCTTCCATAACCTTTGTCCATTATTCAGCTTTCACATGCATATAAGGTAACTGAATTGACCATGGCTTGAGTCAGGCACACTCTTGTCCTCAAAGTAGCATCTTTGCTTTTTGGCATTCTTTATGAAATGTTTCAACAAACGGATGCAGCACTAGAGGCTTTATTTGTTTATGTCAATAAATCTGGAAGACAGCTACCTGGCCAACCGATTGGAAGAGATCCATGTTTGTGTCCATTCCAAAGAAAGGTGAGCCAATGGAATGCAGAAATAATCAACAGTATCATTAAAGTCACAAGTAAGTAAAATTTTACTTACAAAAGCAACTACAGCAGTACACTGACAGAGCTGCCAGAAATTCAAGCTCACCTGGTCTATGGTCATTTATTTTCAATGTATCAAATCTACTTGAAGATAATTTCTAAATTCAGGTGGGATATACTCAAGGTCATATTGTTTCTCGTGGATTTGTTTTCATTTTCTTCTGATTCAGCTAAACTGAACATGAGTCTGTTTTGCACTTGGCCTCTGGCTGTGTTCTGACTGGTGATATATGGAGCGTTCCCACCATTCTTTGCACAATGCAGTTGACTTGATTTCTGTATATCCCATCTGGTGAGATCCCCTTGTATAGTCGCCATTTATGTCAAAACAGTGGTGGTAGGTAATAGTTGCAAATTGTTCATGCAAATTGCTTAAGAATTTGCATTGAAATTTGTGAAACTTGTTAATGAAAATTTGGTGTCTCCCCCCGACCCCCAAGCAATATTTTGTTTTAAAGGTGAATTATATTCAATTGATTGTAAGAAGTCTCAGGGAAGTATTGTTTAGTAGCTTTAAACTGTTAACCATAGATTTTAATGTGGGACACCTTACAGAATCTCCTTTGGATGTGGAGAAGATTGCAGTAGTATTACATTACACTGTCAGCAGGACTGCCAGAGACATTGGTATAAAGTAAGAAGGAAGGGATTGGGATGCAGAACAGTAATTGGAAAGAGAGAAATAAATCCTTCCTTCTCAGTTGCTTCACTGATTCCCAATGTTCCAGGTAAAGTGCACCTGCTGAGTGGCTGAGAACAGGTACATGCTAACATTCCATTAATTTCAGAGGAATGTCATTGGACTGCATCCCCCAGCAGGTGTGCTGAGCTGAAGGCAAACGATGTGCTTGGGGCAGCGAGTATCAAGCAGAAAAGAGGTAGCCCAGATTGTATGGTTCTCAAAGAAAGGGACAATAGGAGTGGGATGCCTGCTTATAAGTGTGCATTTCTAATAATTTTTCTTTTGATTCCTAAGAGTAGTACACATTTTTGTAGTATTTGAAGTCATACTAGGATTATGGCAGCATAAATTGTACAATGGAATTTAGCAATATAAAGCTAACATTTCCAGGAATGGTATTAAAATCTAGCAGACTGTGAAGTGATCCTGATAAGGAAAGGAACATGGTTTTCATTACAATCATGAGATATACGGTATGGTGTCAAAAACTGTCTTCCAGTTGACACAACAATCCATAATTTATAGATTGCCTTAAAAATTAAAAGACAAAGTCAATTATAACTAATTATGATGCTACATTTGCTTGAGAAGTTATTATATCCTCTGGGATAAAGGAAGTAATATTCATGTCAGTCAGGAATCTTTAGCTACAGCTTCCTGGCTCTGTCTTAAGAATTTTTAGTTTCATTTTGTGAGAATCCTAAGCCACTGAAAGCCTGAAACCCCGCTATTTTTAGAAATAACTGTAGTAGCTTCTGTACATCATGGCACATTTGTTCCTATTCTGAACATCTTATCGGTGCCAGATCTTCAGTGAGGTTACTGGAAGTTTTGCTTGATGACTGCTGAATCAGTTAAAAATGAATTTTAAATTATGATTGAGAAAATAAAAATAACATGAGTTATAGCATCCAGATATTATTGTTATTCCTATTGAGACTGGTTCCAAATATTCAGTAGGAACTCAAAATCCAAAGTATTTAATATTTACTAAATATTTATTTTATAATGCTCAGCATTATTTTTACAGACAAATGTCAGACTATCCATAAATGATGCTACAAGATTAGGCATTTTATCATTTTTTTCAAGAAGTGACAGCAGGGAGTCATTTTTAGGAGGAGAACCATGACATCCTTCCTCCTAAAAGGGACAGTGAATCGTTAAAATAAAAGAATAATCTATCCTGTTTAAACTGCCTCGTAAATTGAATGACTTAGATTTTTAGCTGTGTATCAATGGCTGAGGCTGTCTTTGGTGTGTGTGTTGATCATCAGTTTATAAATGTATTTGATGCACATGTGCTTTATGTTGAGGAAATGGCCATAATGCATAGATGTACCAGTACTTTTTTCCTTATCTAGTGGGGGAAAAAAATAGCATTCTGGGAGCAACATTTAGGGAATAAGAATCCAAGGAAAACAAACTCCAATAAAATGGTTGAGTAATATTATAAATTGCCATTCCTTTTGGATATTTAGGATTTGATTTTGTTGAAAATCTTTCAAAGGGTGACCTAGTATATCTGCCAATGACAAAAGCTCCTTGTAACAATTCTGAGCATGCTTTATGCTTTATGAAATAGGATTGCAAAAATCCTCTCAAAAATGACATCCGAAATAGCATTAAAACACAATTTCCTTTGATAAGGCTTTAAGGCACTCATACGAAAATTGATACCACTTTGAGTGAGACTGTGTCAGCATTATGCGATGTTGTGTTGCTCATAACTGACATTAATCCATTAAGGGTGTGAGGGTCATTTATTTTCCTCATGAAGTCATTAAATACCATTATTGATTTTTGTTCAGTTGGTTGGATTGTACCTTCATTTTGTGATCATTATATGCATTAATGCTACGTCTTGATTTCATGCACTTTAAACAATAGATATTATCATATTTAGAGTTTAACAAAGTTAAAACAGCAACAATTATGAAAAAGAAATTCTATAATTGGCCCGCTAACCCAAGATTCAAATTAACCTTTTATCAAGTCATTAAAAATGATACTGATTAAAAAAAAATTATAGTCATCTATCTTCAGTGTATTATTTTGTTATACAGGATAGGAGATAACTTTACATTTATTTGTTGTGTAAAATAAAATGAATAAGACTGGAATGTGGATCTATATAATATTTCCCTTCTATTTACTGCTGCTATTTTCATAACTGGTTGTACTACTTTGCTGACTTGCAGATTTGTCTATTACTCTTCTGTTTTCTGAGTTCCTGTTTTTGACATGTAAATGAAGAAAAAGAATCAACACCTGACCAGATTTCTAATTATCTTGTGTGTTAAGCAGGGAACTGGGGGAGGAAAATAAAAAGATACCACTGAAGGACCTTCTGTTCTGAAAACAAAGATGAATAATACCAGTGACTATCTTTTGTTATATAAGTTAATGTATTCTGTTTGTCTTATTGAATCGATGCAAAATTGATACTTCTATACTCATCCCTTGAAATAATTTTTGTCAAGAGAAAACAGCAGTGCATAGAATTTTATTATTTCAGTCTTCTTTCAAAGACTAGTAACCTTTTCCTCCACCGAATACATTATATTTGGGTTTTCTTGTAAGACATTCTTTTAATAGTATTTGTTGTTGTTAAGTGCCGTCGCTGTCGAGTCAATTCTGACCCATAATGACCCTGAATAGGGTTTCCAAGGAGCAGGTGGTGAGCTTGAACCACCGACCTTGCAGTTGAAACGACCTTGCAGTCTGACGTATTAGCTCACAGTGCCACACTTAATAGTATTTGGAACTTTTAAATTTTTTCTTATTTTGGCAAGGTTTTTAATTATTTCCCATAGCCCTTTGGGATTTCTGATGCAGAAATTATTGGTTTATAATAGTAAGCTCACCTTTCTCATAAGGAAGTGTAGAAGATCTTCCTCTCATAGCACTTCTCAAGACACTTGCAGAGCTTTCTTAATGCAGACTTAGCCTCTAATGCAGTAGGACCAAGTAGTACCAAGTTTGTTACAGCAGCATCTTTGGAGAAGTTGTATGCTCAGCATTTTGTCCTAGGCGTCTTGCCTGGTTCATTGAAGGAAACCTGGGCAAAGCTGTGATATTAATGAATTATGACAAGCCTTTTGCCTGTCAGGCAGAGGTTCCCGCCTTCTTCCTTTAAGACAAAAACTTAATGGAAGATGCTCAGATGGGCAAGCTCTCTGATGATACCCCTTAAGTGCTCATCCCTTTTCTGATGCGAATATTCAGAGAGCCGTGAAGCTGCAAGTGGCAGCGTTTAATATCGTCTTTCTCATAATGCCTGAATAATTTTCCAGAGACTGATCGCTGCAGCTGCTGTGAACATGGTTATTTGTTTATTTTTCACCTTGGTCCTGGTGGAATGCTGACCTAGCTAATCTCCAGTACTCAGGGGGGAAAATGGTTTCATATTCATAGCTCTCGTCTGTTCTCTCAAATAAAACACAAAACTGAAGCTTGTGACCAGCCACCTTAATAGAAAAATCAGGGATTCTTGTTTAGTTTTCTTTAAAAGTGATAAAAGAGAGGGATGGTATTAATGAAGAATTTGGTGAGAAATGAAGATAGGCTCGTGTATTTTTAATGGATGTTTGTGAGAGGAAAGGAGAAAGCATAGGCTGTTGTGGTGAGTTATAGAATGTTTTCCAGATCCCCCTCTGGTAGTACTGCTCATTATGTTAAACAGCCTAGGTTTTAAGCTACTGTAGTTTTCGTTTTATGTGTATTGGCCTTCATTTGCTGAAATGCTTCAAGTTCACAGTACTAAAGTCATTTTGAAAACGGGATGTAATTACAAAGGTATCTTATGCTTACCAACAGCTTTTTTGGATCAATTTAATTATCATTACTTGTGGATACTGTAAATTGAATATCCCTTCCCTAATTACATTAAACTCAGGGGTTAGCTGCTTAAACATCTAAATGAGAAAAGTTCATCCTTTGCTATAAATAGGAGAATCGTTCTCTTATTTAGACTGACCTTAGAAGCTAAGCATTTTACATGATATTGTCAGGTGAGCATTATAAAGACAGTCTGTAATGAGATCTGTAATGAGGAACTAAGGTATAATGGCCCTTTGAAAAAGTTAATTTATTCAGCATTTTCTTATTGCATGATGGAATTAAACTTTGTGTGTATGCCCAGACCCTTTTAAGGGGCCAGTCACACTGTTCTTGGTTTACTCATATTCTGCCAGTAGTTTGAAGTGGTTTAATATTACTATTCCTGCTTAATGGAAGCCACCATAGAAGTAGTGAATTAGTCTTGCCCTTTTAAACAGAGCTAATTTATTTAGGGACTAGCAATGCTCTTTTACCTTCTTTTCCATCCCTACCAACTTTACACAAATGATGTGCAGAAATTTACTCAAGCCATATAAAGAATATTTTTTTCTCTATATAGAAGCCTTTAGACACCTATAAACCAGAACTGTTATTTTTCCTGTTGTGAAAAATTCAGCCTTTAATTAGCTGATGTATGTGCATCTTAGTTGTATGTTTAACTTGTTATTTTGTGCTTTGTAAGAAAACAGAGATCTTTCTAGTGAGAGAATTGATTGATTTCTGCTTGTTATAGTCATTGTAAATGTTATGCCATGCATAACTACTTGCTTTTATTTACTTTGTTTTCTTTCTCAATTGTAGCTTCATTAAAAATCTGTCTATCTATTCACAGTTGGAACTCTTAAAAATGTAGATTTGAGTCCTTATTTTCACAGAACAGCTCCTGCTGAGTGTGCTTTATGATTTATCATAAAAACCTGTAAGATAGGACAAATTGATGTGTTAGAATAGGGAGCAATTCCTGGGATAACCGGTAGAGATTTTATTACAGAAAATGACTAGTTAAAGTCATTAATAGGTATGAGCTAAATAGGGACTTAGTTCAAAACACATCCTAAATGTTTTCTGGATTTTCTAAGGAGATATATTACAGAATACAAAGAAAAATTATTTACTAAGTAACATTTAAAAAATTAAGTATTTTTGAGCTCTGCATTTTCCAAAATGCAATTTCATGTAATACTAAAATATACTAGGAAGCTGTGTATTTATAACTAGTTTTAAAATACTTTTAGCCATTCTAAATTCCAGAAATGTACCTTTATTGTGGTATACTAAATAGTTAAAATGAAAGTTCTAGAAAATATGGCTTAAAAAAAAAAAAAACTTTTAAAATTAGTTTTTTTAAATTATGGTGTCGCAAATAGCATTTTAGTGGTTAAAGGTATGAAAATTGAATGTTCGTAAAGTGACAATTTTCCTAATCAATTCATACAGACACTGAACTGTGGAATTGCACTTCTAAAATTAGAAAACTAACCATAGGCAACCTTAACTTAGCAAAATACAGGCAGTAATTGTATACTTCTGATAAAATTAGACACAGTTGCCAGGTCTATAAGTCTGTAAGCCGGCAAGTTTTATTATTTCTCCTAAAAAGCAATCAGAGGTTTAGATGCAAATGGACTGGGTAGGAATTTCAAAAAGCCTTGCATATTTAACTCCCCCCCGCCCCCCAAAAAAAAGAATTTTGATAAGAATTACTATATATCAATAGTTGAGTAATGAAAACTAATTAATGACTGAATTAGACCTGGTTTAGGCATCAGTGCATATGATACTTTTCATGTTCAAAATTAAATAAAGGGCTGTTGTTTGGTGGTTTTATCTTCATTAGCACCTGGCACCTCATGGTTATAAGAGTTGACTACTTGGAACAGTTCAAAGAATGTGGGACCAACTATATCTAAAACAGAGGTTCTTAGAAGGAAGATACTGATATGGAAGATTCTCTTTATATACATCCAGTAAAGCACCTAGGATGTAAATGTTTTTGTTGTTGATGGTGATAACGGACACACGTTATGTTTAGTTTAGAAATTGAAATCTATTAAGAAAACTGCTCCTCATTACTTATCCTTACGCCTTGAGAATTTCTTAAGTGCATTGTAGAATATCTGTACTGTTCTGCATTTCAGCTAATAGTGCATTTCAGTCACACTGTTCTTGGTTTCCTCAGGTTTTGCAAGCAGTTTAATATTACTGTTCCGGCTTAATGGAAGCCACCATTGTTGTTAAGTGCCTTTGAGGCAGTCCTGACTCACAGTGACCTTGCTCGGGTTCCCTAGGAGTAGCTGGTGGGTTCAAACGACCACTCCAGTGCTTATCCTACAGCGCCACATCAGGATCCCACCATAAAATTAGTTTGATCCCTTCTGATCATTCTAGTTATATTTCACTGGGATAGTGTCAGGAGTTCCTTCCCTAGGTGGCATAGATGGTTAAGCTTTGGACAACTAACTGAAGACTTGGTAGTTTGAATCTTCTCTGCGGCACTTCAGAAGAAAGGCCTGGGGGGATCTACTTCTGAAAGGTCACAGCCATACAAACCCTGTGGAGCACAGTATTACTCTCACACACATGGAGTCACCAAGAGTCAGAATTGAGTTTCTTACAACTGATTTGGTTTTCGTTTGATTGGTACCAAATTAGGCAGTCTTGTTGAAACGTCCATTAACTTTTTCATTGACTTCTTTGTTGTTGTTGTTATAAAGTGCCATTGAGTCGGTTCCGACACATACTGACCCTATATAGGGTTTCCAAGGAGCGACTGTTGAGCTTGAACCGCTGACCTTTTGGTTCAAACCAACTTTGCAGTCCAGCTCATTAACTCACAGTGCCACACCAAGACTCCAAATGGCGACAGTGAGCCCTCAAATTCTATTGAATATGTTATATTACTAAAATCTAACTAATTCTATTATATACTTAGGTCTGTTTATTAAAAGATACCTTTAGCAATTCTTAGATTTCAATACAGTCCACAGGATTGTATATGAAGCTATATAAAGTTTACCATATAAATACATCTATATATACTTTTCCATGGACAAGTCTCAAAGCATATTAAGCATTTGCCACAATTCATTTGTGCTTTGTAGTTTAATTCTGATAGAAGTTATAAAATAAAGGTAAAGACTTTTTACTCTGCACAATCTGTGGTCACTCAGTAAGCATAGTGATAGGCCTTTGAATCTTGAATTAGTAATAAAACCATTCCTCTGGTAATAAAGAAGAATGGAAGAACTGAGGTTAGTAACCAGGATAGTCTGGAGATTGTCATTAAAAAGTTAAAAAGTCAATCCTAATATGTAGGTCAATGAAGAAGAAAAGGGCAGCTTCACAGTTAGCATGTATGGTGTTAACTCCCACTTATGAGATAGTACTGCTGAGCCTCACAGGGGTCCAAATAAACAGATTTTTCCAAAATCTCGCAACTAATAAAGAGACTAGTATTTGGTCTAGGTTGCTGTCAGTCTAGCCTCAGTGAAAGGCTGTCTCTGCCGTAATATGGCCCATAGATTTGGCTGTCAAAGACAAAGAAGAAATGTTAAGATAGCAAGACCTTTCCCCTCATATCAATTCTGTTTCATTTTAGTATGTCCCTCTCATTACAGCTAATCACTATATTCTTCTCCCACAATTTTCATTACTACTTAAAGTCACTGCAAATAGTCTAAAGTGTGCTTGCAATATAAATGCTACTTCTTGATAACTCCTTATACCTCCACTGTTACAAAGTTCTGGAGCCCTCATTGCTCAAAGTTATGTACAATTGAAAAGAAATAGACATCTGATGATAGGATATGCAGTTTAATAGTTTACTGACCTACTGATAGTTATAGAAACCAAATCATAGGCCGGATTCCCAACTACTGAAAATCCTTCTCCCAAGATTTTTTTTTATTTCTTTTTACTTTTACAGACTATAAAAATGCTGAATACCTAAACATTGGTTAACAAATGTCTTCATAAAGCATCTGTATGTTTGTAAAAGGAAACAAAAAAGCTTTTCCATCATGTACCTCTTGAAATAGCAAAGGGGCCAGAATCCAGAAAGAGTGAAAAATAACTTTTTAAATAAAGCACTTATATGACTTCTGGTTTACATAACCATCAAAATATTGTTCCTCAATGTCACTGTAGTTCTGGTCTATGTCTGAAGCTGCTAAAAGAAGCCTGGAATCCAGGAAATAAATACTCAAGTTCCTAAGATATAGTAAAATGAGCTTAAATAAATTCTGAGAGTTGATCAAAGAATTATTTAGTAAATCCTAAAAAGGTACAGAATAGGATCGTGTTCCAAAGACCTTCTTAAAATATGTGTGTTGTCAATTATATTAAAAAGTTAACATTTAAAAGAGTTTCTTACATGATTATAACATTTGTTCACCTCATTTATATTGCGAACTTGGTATGTATTATATCATCCCTACTTTCCCATATTTTATCTCTTCTGCTTCCCCAAACACTATACCCCATCCAGGTTATTTTAATCTAGCGGTTTAAAAATAAGTGAGTACAACTTTAAATAAATCTTAGACTGTGCTGCTGAAGCTAGATTTCAACTCTACCTCTTACCTTTTTTTCCCCTTCTGGTCCCTGAATTATGTTTTATGCTGAATAGGTTATGCCAAGTTAATTGACTGGGAACCAATGGACATCAGAAATCTTGGATGTCCTCAGAGGTGTCCTTTGTCAATAGAGATGGGATAAAAGCTAACCTAATTCTTCTTGTGATTGGATGGCATTGCCTTCCTGTTGCCTGAGTCCAGACACATTAACAAACCTAAGTTAATAGCCTTTCTCATCATGTATTTTCTTTCATAATCATCAACATTATCTACATTTATACTATTCAAAATAGATTTGTGCACGACTAAGAAAATATTAGATTCTTTTTAATCAAGAATGTCATTCAGAGACTAAGTGTAATATGTGCTTTGTTGGTGCCGTTGAGTCAGTTCTGACCCATGGTGACCCTGTGTACAACAAAACAAAACAACGCCTGGTCCTGCACATCGTCACTGTTGCTGCTACGCTTGAGTCCATTGCTGCTACACTGTGCCAATCCATCTCGTTGGGAGTTTCCCTCTTTTTCAGTGACCCTCCACTTTACCAAGAATGATTTAGAAAGAGGCAAATAAATGAGTTAATTAGTTACAAATGTATTAGAAGATTCATATTATTAATATGTAAAGAGTTTTGTAAGTCAATAAGAAAAGATTAGCACCGTAGGAAAAAGGAAATTTATAAATTAATTTAGTTAGGTACATAGTTAAAAATCAAACAGTACTGAAAGGCCCATCATGAAAACTGGTGATCTCCCACATCATTCATTTTCCCTATTCAGACACAACTGTTTTTCTTTCTTTTAGCTGTTTATTTGATAGTTGCAGCCAAATTGGTAGATGCTGTGCATATACCAAGGAGCCCTGGTAGCTCTTTGGTTAAGTGACTGGTTGCTAACTGAAAGGTTGGTGGTTTGAACCTATCCAGTTGCAAGCGAAAAGACCTGATGATCGATTTACTCTCATAAAGATTACAGTCTAGGAGACCCTACGGGCCAGTTCTACTCCATCTAATAGTATCACCATAAGTCAGAATTAACTCAATAGCACCAAACAACAGCAGCATGCTTATGCCATTATTTGTTAGTTTATTAATACTAATTTTAGTTATTATCTGTTTTAGTGTCAGTATGAGGAATAATGTGCTAACGTTTCTTCTTTAACATATTGGTGGTGGTGGTGGTGGTTATGGGCCATGGAGTCGGTCCCTACCCATGTGACCCTGTGTCCGGTTTCTGAGGCTGTAAATCTTTCGGGGGCAGAAAGCCTCATCTTTTTCCCACAGAACTGTTGGTAGTTTCGAACTGCTGACCGTGAGATTAGCAGCCCGATTCATAACCACTATGGATCTTCTGATATCATAGACATCTTACAAATCATTACCCTGCTTCTTGTTTGTAGTTAATTTGTTAACAGTGTTCTTGGCCAATCTTGCAGCTCACAGTTTTATAGTTGGAAACCTATAGAAATGTATAGGAGCATAGTGACTTCAGAGGATAAGCCATGAACTATGGTCAGAGGTTCGAGTCTACCAGCTGTTCTTTGGGTAAAAAAGGAGGCTTTCTACTCCTGAAAAAATATTTAGAGCCTCAGAAACCCTACTGAGGGTCACCATGAGTCGAAAACTGACTCCATGGCAGTTAACAACGGCAGCAATCCATTGCTATCTTATGACATGAGGATACAACTCTCTTACTTATTTTCTCCCTTTTTCTAACATAGTTTAATAACTTTTTAATTTAATAACTTTATGTCAGTAACTTTAGAAACATTTGAGGGAACTTCAAAAAGTTTGTGAAGAAATTCCATTATCTTCTCATTCCATTTTCCCCCAGACTTTTTGAAATCCCTTCATATAGTTTACTCTGAGTATATGGTGGTAGTAAGGAGCTTTGGTAGCGTAGTGGTTACGAATTGGGCTGCTAAAGCTCAAGGTCAGCAGTTCGAAACTACCAGCTGTTCTGTGGGAGAAAGATGAAGCTTTCTGCTCCTGTAAAGATTTACAGCCTCAGAAACCCTGAATAGGGTTGCTATGAGTTGAAACTGATTCCACAGTTGTATGTCATCGAGTCAGCTCTGACTCATAGTGACCCTATATAGCGTTTCTGAGGCTGTAAATCTTTATAGGAACAGAAAGCCTCATCTTTTCCCACAGATCAACTGGTAGATTTGAACTGATGACCTTGAGGTTAGCAGCCCAGTTCCTAATGCACTAGCTACCAGGGCTCCTCTGAGTATATGAGGAGGCTTCAAAAGGTTCATGGAAAAATGGAATTAAAGATACTGGGAGTTTTCCACAAATGTTTTTGAAGCCCCTCTGAGTTACTCTCCTATGCAACTCTTTCTTTGTTCTTTTGCTAGAGTGTGTTCTCCAAGTCCTATGATACAATGCATAGGAAGTAAATTTTTTGAGTCCTTACATATCTGATGTAAAGTTATCCCTTTTTCCCTAACCCTTACATTGGTCTGATACTTTGTATGGAATATTTTATTGAAAATCATTTAAGCTCAAAATTGTGAGGGCACTGTCCCCTATTGCTCTTTCATCCTTTTTTTCATTCTATTCAATGTATATTCCTCTTTGCACCCCACAGCAGCTTTTAGGATAATCTCTTTACTCCTGGAGTTCTAGCATTTCATGAAAATGTAGCTTGTGTGTGTGTATGTGTGTGTGATTATGTATGTATGTGCTTCACTCATGCTGAGTAGTCATAGGTCTTTTCAATGTAAAGTCTCGTGTCCTGTATTATGATCCATTTTCTTCTCTTGTTTCTTTGTCAATTTCTTGCCTTCCACGTCTCACTTTATTTGGAACTCCCATTCATTGACTTGTGGACCCCCTTTGTTGGTCCTCCGGTTTTGTTCTCTTCTTTCACATTTCATCCCCTCCATGTTTTGGGTGCTGTAGTCTCTGAGCTTCTAACTTTTCTAGTGAGTAGTCTTTTTGACATCTTGCTTATAATTTATAAGAACTCTTCCTTGCTTTTTGTTTTCCATAGCATACTGGTTTTGTATTTGGATGCGGTATCTTCTTTAACCTTTTTTTTCAATTAAATTATCTTTCCCAACTAGAATATTTGTAAGCTCGATAAAAGCAGATAATTTTCTATTTTGTTAATTACTGGTTACTAGTACCTCAAACAGTACCTAATATATAGTGCTCAGAAATATTAATATGAATGTCTAGAACTTTTTTTTTTACCCTGTAGTTTTCTCTAGCCTTCTAAATTTCATTTTGCCACATTTCATACTGGTTTCCATTGCTCAAAAATTTGTTGAATCACTCATCCATTCATGCACCTGTTTTTTCTCTTTGACTTTGTGATTTATGTTTTCACTTTTATCCTAATGGGGCTTGGGAAGGAGAGGAGAAAAATATTTTTTATCAAATTGGCCACATTTGACTGGGAATCTGACTATTTTTAAGTATTTATTTAATAAAGGGAAGACTTGATTATTTTGTGAGGGCTTTCATATAAACTGACTGCAATCACATATTTGATTGGGATATTTGAAAGTAAAAGTTACCAGGTTAGGTCCTCTGTAAATACTGGAGTAATTAAATTGCTTACTTTAGTAACTACTACGTGCTATGTTTTGGTTGGTGATAGGTACATTTTGCTTGTCCTTCATTTTGAAAGGTAACATAGTATTCAGCCTACTAGAAAGTGAATTAATTCTTCTGCAAGTGTGAATGAAAAAGCCTTTGTGGAGTCAAGACATTTTCTATACTAATGCTTATATAACATTTGTAATTTACACTTAGTGAATGTGTTTGCTCTATTTGGTAGGGCTTCTAACCTTATAAATGTTGTTCCTTGTAGCTATTTGCCAGCCTGGTCTGTCAGCTAGTGATTTCCCATCAGCTCTTCATCATTTCTTTAGACCATTTTAGTGGATTGTTCATATGTTTTTTTTCTGCCTTTGCTACTTGTAATTTCCCTAGTCGAGGCCACTGTACTACTGATAGTTTGGTATCCTGCTGTTATATGTTCTTTTCCAACTCAGCATAATGATATTGTGATGATACTCTTATCCTGTTATTAATTGTTCACTGATATTTCAGTTTTTATGGCATCATAATGCTTGTTTGTTGACGAACGCATCAGGACACTCAGGGGAGCCATAAACGTGCATCAGTATCATAAAGATTGATCAAAACATTGTGAAACTCCGCCAGTAGAATGACCAGAGTTGATAAGCCACATTTTAAAAATCATGTTAATTTATATCAACTACACTTATTTTCACCTAGACAATGTTAACACAATATGAATGTCTACAGTCAAGCATTTTTAACTCCAAGTGATATGTGTATAAGATCTGTTCTGCAAAGATGAAAATTTGTATCACAACAAAAAGCATGTGATCTAGTTCTCCAAACTCCGAAAGGAATAAACAACATTCCAAAATAGTTTAAGGGAAAATATTTATCTAGATGTTTGAATTATTGTGTTTGTTGTTTTTAAATATCTGTTTACCATATTGCCTCTTCTGCTTTCATTTTTATACCCCAAATGTTCACTTTGTTTCCTCCCGACATTATAAGTAAGTCTAGGTAAATCGCTCCTTTATTGATGTCGACTTGGACTCACTGAAACATGCTTTACATATCAAGGTAGAAGGAAACCGGTTTCAAGTTTCTTCATACTTAACTAGTGCATTAAGCCTCTCAGGAAAGATAGATGTTGTCTATGAAACCAACTTAAAAGGTATGTCTCACATAATAAAAGCCCGCGTTTTATAAATAGAAGGGGCATAGGATGGCTAAGCTTTGTCTTTCATACTTTGGACATATTGTCAGGAGGGAGCAATCGCTGGAGGATGATGTCATGCTGGGTAAGATGGAGGGTCAGAGAAAAAGAGGAAGACCTCTAGCAAGATGGATCAGCCAGGTGACATCGTTGATGGACTCAAGTGTGGCAGTGGTAGTGAGGTTGGCCCAGGATCGGACATTGTTTCATTTTGCTGTGCATGGGGTTGCTATGAGTCTGTTCTGACTCGATGGCACCTGACAATAACAACAACAAGGATGATTGCTAATAGAGGTGAATGCAACAGCTCAGATCAAGAGAAGGGCAGAGATTCCTAATACCTCATGAAGACAGAATCTAGGAGAACGCCTGACTGAGCAGTGTCAGTACAATGCCTGACAGCATTAGCTTCACTTGAGTCCTCTGAATATGATCCTGAAACAGTATTAAACGACTTTACTTCTTTTGTTTTGTAAGATTACTCCTACATTTGAAATATTTTCAGTAACCTCATATGGATACGGAAGACCGTAGAAGAATTGATGCCTTTGAATTATGGTGTTGGAGGAGAACATGCAAAGTACCATGGGCTGCCAAAAGACTCAATAGATCCGTTTCGGAAGAAGTGCAGCCAGAGTGCTCCTTAGAGGCCAAGATGGCCAAACTTCGTCTCTTATACTTTGTACATATTGTCAGGAGGGACCAGTTACTGGAGAAGGATATCATGTTTAGTAAGGTGGAGGGAGAGTCAGAGAAAAATAGGAAGACCCCCAATGAGATGGATTGGCCAAGTGGCAGTATCAGTGGACTCAAGAGTGGCAACAGTAGTGAGGTTGGCCCAGGATCAGGCAGCGTTTTGTTCTGCTGTGCATAAGGTTGCTATGGGTAGGTACCAACTCAAGGGTACTTAATAATAACAAATATGGTATGATTGAAAGAGTTCATTTCAAATATCGTAATACTTGAAATTTAATCCATCTTTATCTTAAACTGAATTTCCCCATCTATGAAATGGGTTGTACAGTAACATCTAAACAGTAGGGTTAAATAATAATGTTGTTGTTATTATGTGCCCTAGAGTCAGTTTTGACTCATAGCAACCCTGTACAGGGTTTCCGAGGCTGTAAATCTCTACTGGAGCAGAAAGCTCCATCTTTCTCTCGTGGAACAGCTGGTAGTTTAGAGCTGCTGACCTGGTGGCTCACAGCCCGATTCATAACCACTACACTACCAGAACCCCTTAAATAATAATAACTGGAAATAATATACATATTTGGATTCAAGTACTGGCCTGACACTAGGTAAATACTTGAAAAATGTTAGTATGTTTTTGTCTGCTTTCTTTATTATTTAATATGACTTGGTGTGTGTATGTATTTATATATATATAACTTTTATGCTAAGGAGTCTCTGTAGCACAGTGGTTAAGTGTTCTCTAGCTAAACAAATGGTTGGCAGTTTGAACCCATAACCGTTACATGGGAGAGAAGACTTGGCGGTCTGCTCCTGTAAAGATGTTGTTGTTGTTAAGTACCACTGACTCGGTTCTGACTCATAATATCCCTGTATAGGGTTTCCAAGGAGCAGCTGGTAGGTTGGAACTGTCGACCTTGTGGTTAACAGTCCAGTGCATATCCTACAGCACCACACCAGGATTACAGTGTGTTGTTGTTATGTGCCATTGAATTGGTTCTGACTCATAGCCACCCTGTGCACAACAGAAAAAAACACCACCCAGTCCTTTGCCACCCTGACAATTATTGTTAGGCTAGGCCCATCGCTACTGCCACTTTGCCAGTCTATCTTGTTGAGGGTCTTCCTCTTTTTCACTGACCTCCCAATTTCACAAGCATAATGTCCTTCTCCAGGGACTGGTTCCTCCTGACAATATGTTTAAAGTTTAAGAGATGAATTCTAGTCATCCTGGCTTCTTAGGAGCATTCTGGCTGTATCTCTTCCAACACAGATATGTGTGTTCTTCTGGCAAACCATGATACTTTCAGTATTCTTCTCCAACACCATAACTCAAATGGTGTTTGAGAATGGTCTTCTATGGTCATTCTTATTTATTGTCCAACTTTCAAATGCTTGTAAGGCTACTAAAAATACCATGGCTTAGGTCAGACTCACTTTCATCCACAAAATGATATCTTTGCTCTTGATTACTTTAAAGATGTCTTGTGCAGCAAATTTGCCTAATGCAATACGTCATTTGAATTTTTTATTGCTGTTTCCATGAATGTTGATGGTGGATCCAAGCAAAATGGAGTGTTTTCTCCATTTATCATGATGTAGCTTACTTGACCAATAGTGAGGGATTTTGTTCTCTTTACATTGAGGTACAAGACATATTGAAGGCTGTGGTCTTTGATCTTCATCAGTGAGTATTTTAAGACCTCTTCACATTCAGGAAGCAATGTTGTATCATTGGCATACCGCGGGTTGTTAATGAGTCTTCTTCCAACCCTGAGGCCACGTTTTTCTTCATATAATCCAGACTCTTGAATTATTTTCTCAGCATATAAATTGAAAAAGTATAGTGAAAGAATGCAACCCTGGTTCACACCTTTCAGTGTCCCCTTGTTCTGTTCAAATAACTGCCTCCTGGTCTGCATACAGGTTCCTTATGTGTAATATTAAGTGCTCCAGAATATTCATTTCTCACAATGCTATGCATAGTTTGTCATGGTCCACACAGTTAAAGCCTTTATATAGTCAACAAAGCACAGATAAACATCCTTCTAAGGAGCTCTGGTAGCATAGTGGTTACAATTCAGGCTTCAAACCTTAAGGTCAGCAGTTTGAAACTACCAGCTGTTCTGCAGGAGAAAGATGAGGCTTTCTGCTCCCGTAAGATTTATAGCCTTGGAAACCCTGTACAGGGTCATTGTGAGTTGGAACCAACTCTATGGCACATAATCACCACCTTCACCATAATCACCATCCTTCTGGCATTCCCTGCTTTCAGCCAGTATCTGTCTGACATCAGCAATGATATCCCTCTTTCCACATCCTTGCCTGAATCTGGTTTGAACCTTTGGCAACTCCTTGTCAATGTACTTTTGCAGATGTTTTTGAATTATCTTTAGCAAAATTTTACTTCCATGCGATATTAATGATATTGTCTAGTAACGTCCACATTTCATTGAGTCTCTGAAATGGGTCCAAATATGGATCTCTTCCAATCCGTTGTTCAGGTAACGGTCTTCAGAATTTCGTGGCATAGATGAGTGAATGTGCCCAGTGCCGCGTCCGTTTGTTGAAAGATTTCAAGGATTCCAGTGTAGGAAACGCTATAGGACAGTTCTACTTTGATCTATAGGGTTGCTGTGAGTCAGAACCAATTAGATGATGGACAATTTATATGTTGTTTTAAAATAAAAAATAATCAAGAGCAGAATGTCTGATCTCTAAAATTTAAAACTGTGGTTGGGATATAATCCTAAATACAGGTATTTGAAGTATATTTCAAAGTTGTAATTGTTAAGTGCTATGGAATCGGTTCCAATTTATAGCAAACCTGTATAGGGTTTCCAGTGATCGGCTGATGGGTTTGAATCTCTAACTTTGAGGTTCAAGCAGACCTTGCAGTCCAATGCTTTATCCAACAATACCACACAAGCTTCATGAATTATAAAAGTAAAAGAATGATCTCAGTGTAAGGAATAGGAAGAAGCGAGCTTGAGCTTAATACCAAAACCTTCCATGGAAGAGCTCCAACGCATGTTTCTGAATTGTGTTTGACAGCATTTTATTGGTCAGGAGGATGGTTCTTTGTACCTTGATGATTGGCCTTGGTCATCCTGATAGTAGTGATTATGAGCTGGTGAAGGTTATCTTTGTTTAATCTTCATAGACAAATACTATATAATGTCTTTATCTGTCATATTCATGATCCATAAAGCCTCTTTTGAAGTCAGGTTGCATATTACAAAAAGTGGAGCTCTAAAGTAGGTCACAGTCCTAAGAGAGACACTGGAATCAACATCTAAAATTGAAAAGCTATTCTCCATTCGTATTGAGTTTTTAGGTTACCACTAAGAAAAAAGCATACTAAAATTAGATGAAATAGTGGAAGCCTGCATTATTGAAAATATAAAGACTACAAAATGAATGCTAATTTTTTTCTTTTGTCTTTTCTCTTCCATCGTGTCTAAAAATTGTAGTCTTATATGACATTAGGTCACACAATTTCTGAGAATTTATTAGCTTTGCTGTGTTGGGTTTTTTTTTTTTTTTTTTTTTTTGCCCCTTAGTCCAAGTACTTGTGCTCTTGTATCTTCTTTCTGATGCTAGAAACTCATCACTAAGTGTCTTTAAAAATCAGTTACCGTATACTTGTGTATTTCAGAAGAGACTCGTCTTCTCAGTTTGATTCTTTCAGGGGTCAATTTTTCAGGCCAATTGCATTAGCTTTTTCTGTAAATCAGTGAGTAAGTATTGGATTTTCTTAACTCATCTTAACCATGAAGCTGGTAAAGCACTCTTAAAAAGCATGTTTTTTTTTTTCCAAAGAAGGGAGAACATAATAAGTGACTAGTATGCATTCTTTTTTGTGGTAGAAGCTTTGTAAGCAGAGGTTTAACAGTTTTCAATTTAAAAGAAAATTACAAAACATTTAATCAAGTATTGGAGAAAATTTTAGTTTAGAAATAATAGTGCTTCCAAATCCAATTTAAAAAAAAATGGTTATTGCCTTTTTCTTTGGCAGATTATGGCAAATAGAAATATACTTTGGAAGTGTATAGCTTCAGTCTTAATATCCACTTCGTATTCTTGTGTAGTGTCCTCTAATTATTGAATACATTTGAATTGTGACTACATTAAGTTGTGTCTTAAATTCCAGATCAGTCATAGTGACTTGAGCTTCCATGTATCTTGGAGCAGACATTCCGTCCATCTACTGCCTAGTTAACACAGCAAGCTCTGACGTCAGATTGGCTGGGATGGAATCCTGGTTCTGTAACTAGCTAGGAGTTCTGAAACCATTTATTTAACCTCACTAGGCCTCGTATTTGTCTGTGTAAAATGGAGATTATGATAATTTATTTGCTGTGATATTATGATGAGATATCAGATGTAGCATTGATGGTCCCTGGCTATCAGCAAATGCTCCATGTTAGCCAGCATTCTTACTGTCCTTGTTATAGATGACCTTTGAAAGGCTAGCAGGCATTTTTTCAGTTAGAAATATTTTATGGTTGGATCTCTAGATTTTTCATCTTAAACATTCACAAGGAATGTTTCCTTTCACTTGGAATTTGTTGCTGTGGATGGCACAAAAGTAAATGCTCAACTACTAGAAGAAAAGTTGGTAGTGTGAACCCACCCAGAGGTGACTCAGAAGACAGGCCTGGCGATCTCCATTAAACCTCTATGAAGCAATTCTGCTCTTCATCCTTAGGGTTGCCGTGAGTTGGAATTGATTCAACAACAATATAGCGTTCATTACACTGATTCCTCTGAGAGCATGCTCCCTTGTGATTATGGTGCTATCTCATTAAACAATGAATTGAGCACCAGTAGCCATGGAGTCATTGCTAAGTATGAGTATTCCGGAACACTTCATTGTGCTCATGAGGAATCTGTACCTGGACCATGAGGCAGTTGTTCCAACAGAACATGGGAACACTGAGTGATTTAAAATTAAGAAAGGAGTATGACAGGGTTGTATTCTTTCACCATGCATATTCAACCTGTATGCTAAGCAAATAATCTGAGAAGCTGGGTTCTGTGAAGAAAAACGTGGCATCAGGAGCAGAGGAAGACTCATTAACAACCTGTGATATGCAGATGATACAACCTTACTTGCTGAAAGTGAAGAGGAATTAAAATACTTACTGATGAACATTAAAGAGCACAGCCTTCAGTATGGATTACATCTCAATGTAAAGAAAACAAAATCCTCACCACTGGACCAATAAACAACATTCTTATCAAGAGAGAAATGATTGAAGTTATCAAGGACTTCATTCTTCTTGGATCAACCATAACACTCATGGAAGCAGCAGTCAAGAAATCAAATGACATATTGCATTAGGCAAATCTGCTGCACAAGACCTTTTTAAAGTGTTGAAGAGCAAAGATGTCAGCTTGAGGATTAAGGTGTGCCGGACCCAAGCCATGGTATTTTCAATAACCTCATATGCGTGCGAAAACTGGACTGTGAATAAGGAAGACCGTAGAAAAATCGATGCATTTGAGTTATGGTGTTGGAGGAGAACATTGAAAGGGCTGCCAAAAGAACAGACAGATCTGTGTTGGAAGAAGTGCACCCAGAGTGATCCTTGGAGGCCAAGATGGCCAAACTTCGTCTCTCATACTTCAGACATGTTGTCAGGAGGGACCAGTCGTTGGAGAAGGATATCATATTTGGTAGGGTGGAGGGTCAGAGTGAAAGAGGAAGACCCCCAGTGAGATTGATTGGTAAAGTGACAGCATCAGTGGGTTCAAGTGTGGCAACAATTGTGAGGTTGGCCCAGGACCAGGAAGTGTTTCGTTCTGTTGTTCGTAGGGTTGCTATGAGTCGGTATTGACTCAATGGCACCTAACAGCAACAAATCATGGATCGAGGAGCTCTGGTAGCATAGTGACCTTCAGGTCAGCATTTTGAAACTACCAAATGTTCTGTGGGAAAAAGATGAGGCTTTCTGCTCCCTTAAAGGTTTACAGCCTCAGAAACCCTATATGGGTCGCTATGAGTCGGAACCAACTCCACGGCACATACCACCACCACCATCACCACCAGACATGGAGTGGTGCTGTGCCGTGGAGTTGCTAGTTTATCCAAGCACTCAACCACAGGACCTGTTTAACTGCAAGTTTAGCAGTTCAAACTCACTAGCTGCTCCTTGGAAACCCTATACAAGGTCGCTTTGAGTCGGAACCAACTCGACAATACTTAACAATAATATAAGCCTTAGATTGTTGTTGTTTTTGTTGTTAAGTGCTATGGAATCAGTTCTGACTCATAATGAACCCTTTAGGGTTTCTGAGGCTTTTCAGGAGCAGAAATCCTTATCTTTTTCCCTCGAGCCATAGATTAGGCATAGTTCTATTGGTCTTTCTGTCAAAAACTACTAAAGTACCATTTTATAACTACCATTACTATTTGAACTTTCATGAAATATCTATCTATATAGCTCATGCAGATTTCATGTAGTGTGATAATAAATAATGTAATGCAATGGAGTTCTTTTTCTGATGTATCTAAGGAGTCTTCAAAGAGTTTCTAGAAAAATAAAATTAAAAGATAATAGACTTTTTCAATGAATATTTTGAACCACCCTTTTCCCCCTTATTAGTGTATTCAGAGTCCTGGTGCGGTGCTATAGAATAAGTACTGGATTGCGAACTCTAAGGAGCTCTGGTAGCATAGTGGTTATGAATCGAGCTGTGAACCACAAGGTCAGCAGTTCGAAACTACCAGCTGTTCTGCGGGAGAAAGATGAGGCTCTGTGCTCCCGTAAGGATTTACAGCCTCAGAAACCCTGTGTGCAGGGTCGCTATGAGTTGGAAGTGACTCCACGGCACATAACCACCACCACCAAAGACACCAGTTCTAACTCACCAGCCACTCCTTGGAATGTCTATACAGGTTTGCTGACTCAAAATGGACTCAACAGCACTTAGTAGCAACAACATATATTGTGTATTAGTCATTGTAAAGTTGATTGTGAGATTTTTGTGCAGTTGAATAAGAAATGATGAAATGGAATCCTTTTTTCTTTTCTTTGAATCAAAGTGACAACCTAGCTTAGACTTTCAGTTAAGATTTCCAGCTTCCTACCTGGTGCTTGTATTGGTTTCTAACATTTTCTCTGCTTGGACAGAAACAGTTGATAAACTCAACTCCAACAGAGAAATAAATTAAATGCCAGTTATAATGAGGCATCAACGTCCTGTAAATTTTCTTTTGCTTGTAAAAATGTGGCTGTATAATGTAAGAGTCAATAATTGTTTATTGTTAATTCCCTAATGTTGGCCTCTGGTGCACATGTAAATTGTGATGTGAGTAAATTGAACAGAATTATCAGTTATTTAACATATTCACTCTCATTCACATGGATGAAAATGACTGTGATAATCTAGCAAGAAGCCTTTGTGTTTTATTCAAGCATGTAGGTATCTATCCTGCAGTCCAGTACCAATATATCTTCCACTGAATTTAATGACAATTGCCTTTCCTGAGAGCCATCCAGAGACTCACATCAAGGGATAGTCAAAATCTCCTCTGATGTGCTTAATTCCATTTTAGTTAAGGCACTTTTTTACTTAAAATTTTTAGGTATAGAATAGGAGTCCTGGTGATCCAGTGGTTAAGAACCTTGGCTGTTAACTAAAAGCTTGGCAGTTCGAACCCACTCAGGTAGCTATGTGGGAGAAAAGACTTAGTGATCTGTTCCTTAAAAATTACAGCCTAAGACGTGGAGAGATTGAGTGACTGGTTACTCCAGATCCAGAGAGGGAGAGGGGCTGTGTGGTGAGGACCAGGGGGCAGGCTTGTGGGGTATACCCTTTGGTTGGTTGAAGAATCATGGAGGGGATTGTAGCCATGGCAATGTAACGATATACAATAGGATGAATGTAAAGCTAATGTTCTCCCATGTAAGCTATCACATAATTCACAATAAAACAGATTTTTTGTTTTTTGTTTTTTGTTTTTTTTAATTACAGCCTAGGAAAAGCTATGAAGCAGTTTTCCTCTGTCCTATAGTGTTACTGAGAGTTAGAATTGACTCAACAGCACAAAACAATAAGGTATACTTGTAGAATGTTATGGGAAGCCCAAGTCTGTTTTAAGTTCTTTTCCTGTTTCAAAAATAATGTGACAATAAATATATAATGCTTGCTTTGTTTCATAGATATTTCTTCAATATTGACCATGTTTCTCTTATGCATATATATATTTGGCTGCTAAAGTGGTAACATGTACTTGTAAATAATTAATTTTTTTGTTTTTTAAGATAATACTGAGGAAACTAGTACATAGAATTTCATTTTCATTTGTATAATTTTTCCAGTAATGGTTGTCAAAAGAATTGAACATCATATTTGTACAAATATCACAGCTACAAACAAGAAGAATGGCCAGATTAAATAAGATTGAGATACTTAGGGAGAATACTGGTAGATGCTCATAGTTTGTATTTCAGGTCTAAGGTCATTTCCAAACTGGAACCAGAAGATATTAATATTTGACACAGATACAGAAAACTACCAGTTAAGATCTTCTGATTTATGTTTTCACCCAATTTTGTGAACATTTCTCGAAATATTTCTTTTGTATTTTCTAATACAGAATCCAAATTGATTTAAGTATTGCTTTATTCATGGCTGTCTTGCTCAGAAAATTACAGAAGATTTCTTTTTTCCTCTCCATGATTGTTTTCTCTGCGTTCAAGCTTTTCTTATCTCCACTCTAACACGTCAGCTTTATTTTCTCTACTCTAAAAACAAAACCATTGGTTTAACTCTTCTCTTTCTCTCTTACTTGTATTATGTTCAGCTTGCCTAAAATGACTCTCAGTTAATGAAATCCTCTTTGTTCTTTAATGATCAGTCCTAAGGATGGGTTAAATTTTCCTTATTCTTATACTTTTAAATTCCCTAGTACATATTTTTTTCTAGCATCAATTTAGCATTTTATTGCATTCAACTTATGGATAATGTGAATATTGAAATCAATGACATTTCCGTATTTGTTTTTACCTCTGGGAAGTGCAGGACTGAGCGATCAGCCTATCTTTAAAAATTGTGGAGAATCTTTGGTGTGCATTTCTATGTATTCTCTACATCCTTATATTAGTTAGAATTCTTTTTTGCAAGTTTAATTTAATTTTTAAATCTTTATTTTATATTCTGCCTTCCTGCCAGCCAATTTATTCTTGTTAGGAGAGAGTATCTTCCATGGGTTCTGAGCATCCCTGCATATTCTTGCTGGGTGTGCCAATAATGTAAGGTTCTGACTGCTCTTCACCCAGGCCATTTCTCAGGTGTATTTACAGTCAGAAATCTTGATAGATGAGTGTTCTCAAACAGAAAAATGACTTAGCACTCACTGTAAAACAGTGGATGCCCAAAGCTCGGTGTTCCTCAGCTGTAACACAAGACCATTGTATGTGCAGCGTTGATTTTGGACCTTGGGACTTGGAGACCAGGAGAACCATCACTAATGCTAATATTCATGATATTTGTTGCACCAGTCTGAAATAAAGCTCTGTGCCTCACGTCTTCTGTCAGGATTTGTGACAGCAACTGACTAACTTATTAGGTTGTAGTTAGGATAAAGTCAAATTCCAAACCAAACAATCCTTTTTCACAAGATAGAGAATATTCTGAAAATGTATATAAAATGTGTTTTGAGACTTTTAAACCAACGCACTGTACATAGGCTGTCCTGAACACCATTAGATGTAAGTACACACGCGTTGCAGAGCTTGTTTTCCATAGATGTGTGACAGTAGTAATAATAATTAAATTGGTTATTTCTTAGGTTTATTTTGAGAAGATTCAAGCTACTAATATTGGTTAGGCTTTTCTGCTTCAACTAAAAAGACAAATAACTTGAACTTTCTTCCCGAGGTTTCTGAAGAGCAAACATTATAAGATTCAAGGTCTTATTTATTTATCAGTCTCTGTTCTCTTTCCTTTTATCTTCTTTGTGTTTTTTCAGCTTTTGAATTTAATTCTTATCGTCTTTGTGTTTTTTCAGTTTTTGAATTTAATTCTCACTGGTGTTTTCAGAATGTAGCACTTCTACATGTTAAAGCAGAAACATACGGCTTTACAGTGGTTGTTTATGAGGTTGCTTGTTTCTTAACTCCAGCCTTATAAGATAAAGGCAAAATCATAAATATAAAGGTAAATGACATATAATCTCTGAAAGCCAGGATAGGAAAAGTTAATAATTATTTATCACGTAGCAAGTACCAGGACCTTTTAAAGTGCTTTACATACAGTATATCATTAAATTGTTCAAAGAGTCTTGAAGTTAAGTATTATTCGATGAGAAAACTAAGACAAGTTAGGTAGAGGGACTGACTTCAGATTTTAAGTAGCAAAACAAGATTCCAAACCAGGTAGATTAGACATCAACGCCAAAGGCACTTAACCCTTATTTTCCACCTCCTTCCTATGATAGTTAAAGTAAAGGAAGAAGTGATAGAAACTACAGTATATATACCAAATCCCATTCTCCTGTCTTCCAGGGCACATGGCTAGATTGCATTTCCCCTTACTCCCCATCTTGCCTCTAGGTGTGGCCATGTAACTAGTTCTCTAGACAATGGATAATGGGATATAAGCAAAAATGATACACCAATCCAAAAGTGTGATACCTCATGGTCTCTTTTTACATCAGTTTGCAAAAGCTGAGGCATTCAAAGATCATAGAGGATGACAGTCACATATGGAATGAGCCTAGATCTCTGAGTCATCACAAGAAGGCCAGCCTTCTGAACAGCAACTTTGGACTAAAGTTAGAATGAAAACGAAAAGCTTCTTTTATTCTCTTATGCCACTGATATTGCAGAGTTTACCTATTGCAGCAGCTAGTATCAGCTTACTAATACAGATGGAAGTGATCAAATGTTACCACTTGGAAAAAGTACAGCCAGTCTGCTCCTTAGAAGGGATGATGGCTAGACTTCATCCTTTGTACTTACAACATGTTATCATGAGGGACCAGTGTCTGAAGAAGGGTGTCATGCTTGGAAAAGTGGAGGGTCAGCAAAAAAGAGAATGACCCCCTATGAGATGGATGGACCTAGACACAGAAACAATGGGCTCAAACATAAAAACAATTGTGAGGATAACATAGGACTGGGTAGTGTTTCCTTCACTTAACAGTAACAACAGGAGCATTATAAGATACTTAAAATATGTGATGAAACTGCTGATTTTTAGTTATTACCATGAATATGTGAAAGTATTGTTTTTACCCTTATAAAAAGGAAAAGAGAAAGTCTAAGTATTTGGGGAGAGGTGTCAATAAATCATAATCTGGTCCCTGAAGTACCTGTTTTTAATCTGGGACAAGTGAATTTGTCTCTGTGGGTCACAGTTTCCTAATCTGTAAAATGAAATAATGCATCCTCTTCAAAGTTGCAGTAAAATTGCTAAACTAATATTGTACACAAGCACTGTGCCTTATATGTATCTCTCCAAGCATAGAGGCTGGTGAGATTGTACTATGGACTTTTTGCTTCACAGTCAAGCACTTCACCAGTGAACCAGCAGGGTTCCTAGAAAAGAATATTACCATTGTTGTTAGGAGCTGTTGAGTTGGTTCCAGCTCATTGGCAACCTGGTGCACAATAGGATGAAATGCTACCTGGTCCTGCACCATCCTGCACCAAACATAATTGATGTTATGTTTGAGCCCATTGTTGTAGCCACTCTTGTCAATCCATTTCATTGAGGATCTTTCTTCATAGGGGCTAGCGATTTAATAATCTTGAATTGGTCGGTGGGGAACCAAACCTTAGGATTTCTGGGGGCATTACTCAGTATTTTCATATAGAGTGTTATGGATTTATCATTCCTGATAAGCAAGGTTAGCACATACTTAGAACATTAACAAAACAAAGGCAAAGACACATAGATGTCATACAGACAGGCCAAAAGCAACAGCAAGTGCTATAATGGAAGGGAACTGACAGAGAAATAAATGAAATTGATTCCAGTTCCAGTTACATGCAATTTTGCCAGTTAGAAAGAAAGTTCACCTAAGCACAAGTTTGTTTAAGCTAAGAGGCCCCTACTACTTCCATTGTCTGGAACGAATGCTGCAAACATGAGCAGGTAGGGGGCAAGGATGGATTATATTAATAGATAGGAAATGCAAGTCTTGACTTGCAATATTGAAGTCTTCAATGACTTGGTCCAGACCCACCTTAACGCTCAGAGTGAAATTTTTGTTCTTAACTACTTTAAAGAGGTCTTTTGCAGCAAATTTGCCTAATACAGTACATCATTTGATTTCTTGAGTGCCGATTTGTTTATGAACACAATTAAGTGTTCTAGAATTATCATTCTTTGCAGTGTTTTCAATAGCATGTTACTGTGTTACACATAGTTGAATGCCTCTGAATTGTCAACAAATTACATTTAATATCTTTCTGGTAGTCTCTTCTGGTAGTCTGTTTGCCATCAAGATCTAACTGATGTCAGCAATGGTATATCTCAATTTGCCTTGAGTTTCTAGCAGCTGCAGAGCCATTTTTGAATTATCTACAGCAAAATTTTACTTAAAAGTGGTATTAACAATATTGTTCAATGATTCTGCATTTTCTTGGTCACCTTTCTTTAGAATGGGCACAAATATGGATCTTTTTCCAATTGGTTGCCCAAGTAGTTGTCTTCCAGATTTCTTGGCATAGACAAGCTAGTTCATCGCTGCATCTCTGTTGAAACATTTAGAATTGTATTTCATCAATTCCTGGAAGCTTGTATTTTGTCAGTACCTTCAGTGCAACTTGATGCAGTGACTATTTATTCCTTCCATCTTTTTTGTTGATTTTTGCCCATAGTTCTTTAGCTTCAGAAATGTTAAGTGTGTTCTTCCCTTGGTTTCCTAACTCCAGGTATTTACACTTTACTTGCCTTCTTGAGCTGCCCTTTGAAATTATCTGTTCAGCTCTGTCTGGCTTTGTTTTGCTTGATAATGGAGGTTTTCCACCATCTCTTCTCACAAATGAAGTCAATTTGATTTCTGTGTATCCATATTGTGAGGTCCATGTGTATAGTTGTCTTTTATGTTGTTTTAAAAAGGTACTTGCAATGAATAAGTCATTGTTGTTGGTGGTGGTGGTGTTAGGCGCCATAGAGTCGGTCTGATCCATAGCAACCTTACGCATAGCCAAACAAAACACTGCCCAATCCTGGACCAATCTCACTACTGTTGCCATGCCCTTGAGTCCATCAATGCTGCCACTTGGCCAATCCATCTCATTGGGGGTCTTCCTCTTTTTCCCTGACCCTCCACCTTACCAAACATGATAGCCTTCTACAGCAACTGGTCCCACCTGACAATATGTCCCAAGTATGAGAGACAAACTTTGGCCATCTTGGCCTACAGGGAGCACTCTGGCTGCACTTCCTCCAAAATGGATCTATTGGTTCTTTTGGCAGCCCATAGCTCTTTCAATATTCTCCTCTAACACCATAACTCAAATGCATCAATTCTTCTATGGTCTTCCTTATTCACAGTCCAGCTTTCGCATGCATATGACGTTACTGAAAATATCATGGCTTGGGTCAGGCACACCTTAGTCCTCAAGCTGACATCTTTGCTCTTAAACACTAAAAAGGTCTTGTTCAGCACATTTGCCTAATGCAATACGTCATTTAATCTTTTGACTGCTACTTCCATGAGTGTTGGTAGTTGATGCAAGAAGAATGAAGTCCTTGACAACTTCAATCTTTTCTCCATTGATAAGAATGTTGTTTATTAGTCCAGTGGTGAGGATTTTTGTTTTCTTGACATTGAGATGTAATCCATACCGAAGGCTGTGCTCTTTGATCTTCATCAGTAAATATTTTAATTCCTCTTCACTTTCAGCAAGCAAGGTTGTCATCTGTATATTGCAGGTTGTTAATGAGTCTTCTTCCAATCCTGATGCCACATTTTTTTTCATAGAACCGAGTTTCTTGGATTATTTGCTTAGCATACTGGTTGAATAACTATGGTGAAAGAATACAACCCTGTCGCACACCTTTCTTAATTTTAAAACATTCAGTGTTTCCATGTTCTGTTCAAATGACTGCCCCTTGGTCCAGTTACAGATTCCTCATTAAGTTTTCCAGAATACTCATATTTCACAATGTGATCCATAGCTTGTCATGATTTGCACAACCGAAAGCCTTGGTGTAGTCAATAAAGCACAGGTAAACATCTTTCTGATATTCTCTGCTTTCAGCCAAGATCCATCAGATATCAGCAATGATATCCCTCATTCCACAGCCTCTTCTGAATCTGGCTTTAACCTCTGGTAGTTCTCTGTCAGTGTATGATTGTAGCCATTCTGTA
>NW_006408529.1:12405087-12407215 GCF_000296735.1 Chrysochloris asiatica
ATTTCTCTTTGTTTCCAACCTTTGCATTCCAATCACCAGTAATTATAAATACATTTTGATTGCATGTTTGGTCAATTTCATACTGAAGAATTTGGTAGAATTCTTCAGTTTCATCATCACTGGCTTTATTGGTTGATGCGCAAATTTGAATGATAGTTGTATTAACTGGTCTTCCCTTGCAGGTGTATGCGTATTATCCTGTCACAGACAGTGTTGTACTTCAAGATACGTCTTGCAGTATCCTTTTTGATGATGAATGTGACACTATTCCTCTTCAACTTGTCATTCCTGGCATAGTACACCATGTGATTATCAAATTCAAGATGGTAAATACCAGTCAATTTCAGATTACTAATGCTACCAGATTACTGGTAGCAAAGTGGTTATAAATCGGGCTGCAAACCGCAAGCCCAGCAGTTCGAAACTACCAGCTGCTTTGCGAGAGGAAGATGAGGCGTTCTGCTCCTGTAAAGTTTAACAGCTTTGGAAACCATGTGCAGGGTCACTATGTATAGGAACCAACTCCACGGCACATAATAACAACAACAATCCTATGATATTGATGTTTATGTGTTCCATTTCATTCTTGACAACCTCCAATTTTCCTAGATGCATACTGTGTACATTCCATGTTCTGATTATTAATGAATGTTTACAGTTGTTTCTCCTCATTTTGAGTTATGCCTCATCAGCAAATAAAGATCCTGAAATGTTTAGCCCATTCACATCATCATGGTCAACTCTACTTTGAGGAGGCAGCTCTTTCACAGTCTTATTTTGAGCGCCTTCCACCCTGAGGGACTCCTTTTTCAGCACTGTATCTGACAGTATTCTGGTACTCTTCATCATGTTTCAATATCCAGTATTCGGGTGCTATCTGACAGTGCTTTGCTGTTATCCATAAGGTTTTCAGTTGCTAAACATTCAGAGATAATCTGCCTCTCCTTCCTAGTCTCTCTTAGTCTAGAAGCTCAGCTGAAACATGTCCACCATGGATAACCTTTCTAGTATTTAAAATATCCATGGCATAGCTTCCAGCATAGCTTCCAGCATCACAGCAACATGCAAGCCACCACAGTGCAACAAACATATACATATACATATATGTTTTAACTCGATTTTGACTCACAGTGACCCTGTATAGGGTTTCTGATGAGTGGCTGATGGATTTTAACTGCAGACGTCGTGGTTCAAACCTTCCTTGCTGTCTAGTGCATTATCCCACAGCACCGTATCAGGACTCCACAATATATATATAATTATATATGTCAGTATATGAGCCCTGATGACCCATTAGTTTAGTGCTCAGCTGCTAACTGAACCCACCTTTGCTGCACTGTTGGAGAAAGACCTGGAGATTTACTTTCATGAAGATTGTTGTTGGTAAGTACTGTAGAGTAGGTTTCAACTCATAACAATCCTATAGTCTAGGATGTATGAGGAGTTTCTGGTGTGTTTGAACCACTGACCTTGCAATTTACAGTCCAGGACTTAGCCTAGAAAATTCTGTGGAGCTGTGTTACTCTATTACATGGAGTCACTAGGAGTCAGAAAATAATCAAATAGCAACTTTAGTATCTAAGACTGATAGAGAAATTATTAAAATAAAAACCTTAATCAGACAAGTTTGTTTGTAAGGAATGCATGTTACAGCTTCAACAAATATTTGTTAAATTTTGCGAGGAAAGGAATTTAGAGGATTTAAGAGGAAACAGATGAGAGTTACCAATAGGAAGAAGAAGAATAGGATCAATTTAAATGAAGAAGATGGAAACCAGTACTCTGATTAAATTCACACACACACACACACACACATTCACATACATATATACATAAAATTACATATTTTGCTAAAATTTAGCAATTAAAACTAGTACCATAATTTTATTCAAATATCATGTACATTTTACAGTTTTTACAAACTGTGCAACCCCCTTGTGTGTTAATTTCCTATGCACAACATATGTAGTATATGCTTGGGTAGATTATTTGAGAAAAAATATAGTACATATTATTGTTAGGTGTCATGAATCTGTTTCAACTCACAGAGACCCTGTACAGGGTGTCTTAGGCTTTAAATCTTTGAAGGAGCAGAAAGAAAGCCTCCTCTTTCTCCCACAGAGCGACT
>NW_006408529.1:12407715-12409296 GCF_000296735.1 Chrysochloris asiatica
GGGCTTGTAAAAATTTGTGTTGAAATGGAATTAAAAGACAATAATGATTTTTCCACAAACTTTTTTTAAGCCCTCTCATATAAATAAAATGTCATACATAATTTCTTTTAAAATATTAATTCTTTTGTAGACACTTCATGGATAATAAATTTTAAGCATAGAAATGAGGTTTAATGAAGACAGTGTTGATTTTTTAAAATAAATACTTTTAAGGAAAAGAATAGTCAACTTTCTTGAGTGATTTAGAATTAATCATCTAAGATAGATGGAATAAATTACTACTCGAAGTCTTTTAGTAGTGTTCTTTCAAAAATTACTATGAACTTTTTATAAGTGGATGGATTTTTTCCTTATATAATATGTATATATATTAGTGATGGCAAAGTTTGTAGGAATCTTTGAGAATGTGTTTTACAAATTCTAAAGTACAAGCAGAAGGAAAATGTTATGTAGAACTAATGTATACCACATGGGGGAGGGGAAGCAAAAACCTAAGAGGCAATTAGTTCATGTTTTTGTATGATTTTTCTCTGGGTTCCTCTTCAGAGTTAGGAGTGCATTTTATATTAGAACAAGAATTCTGAGACAGATCATTCTTAAAAGATCTTACAATATGAAGAAATTAAATGCTGCTTGAGATTTAAAAAGAAAAACTAAGAAAAAGGAATAAAATGTCTACATTTTGAAAGAACTTATCACTTTAAACATGCTGCCAGAAGCAAAGATATGTCCAAACCCAGTCACGAACAGTGTAAAACATAAGTTGAACAGACTTCTGGTGGCTGCCATAACCATAATTTAAAAGTTGAGAAAAAAAGTGTCATCATTGTTGGAAATTTCAGAGCTTCACACTAGCTTTGGAACCCAGCTGTGTTTCCTTCCTCTTTCCTGTAGCCTCTTCATTATTCTGTTTTAAAAATTAAAGTCTATCATGACATGATAGACTAATATCAATATCATGAAAAGACTGAAGCTTAACTTAGTTTTGCAATTGACTGACACTTAGCTGGCTTTTGTACTTTACTTGCATGCCCAGCTTAATATTTGTCTTCAATCATTTGAAAATATCATTTGAAATATCTAATAAATGTACATAGGACAAATTTAGAAGTATATAACTCATGAGAGAAACTACATGTTAATCTTCATGCATACAAAATACAAGTACTCCCTACATGTTCAGACTGAGGACTTGTTTTTACTGGATTCACTTGTCAAAGTCCCTGATTCTCTTTCCCATTACTTAATCTTGTTGGCTTTAAAATCTTGGAAGTCCAGTTCAGATGTTTGGTCCTGGACCAAAAATAGGGTGAGAGTTTATTTAGTATGTTTTTCGTGCCTGATAGTATTAAAAGTCTTTGGAAATCTAATTTGAATCAAGCACACCCTGGAAACACTTTAAATTAGTGAAATGCAGATCAAAACCACAATAAGCTCATTGTTGTTGTTGTTATGTACCATGGAGTCGGTTCCGACTCATAGCGACCTGTACAGGGTTTCTGAGGCTATAAATCTTTACGGAAGCAGAACGCCTCATCTTTCTCTCGCAGAACCGCTGGTAGTTTCGAACTGCTGACCTTG
>NW_006408529.1:12409566-12410275 GCF_000296735.1 Chrysochloris asiatica
AACAACAACCTCACACTCACTAAAGTGGCTATTATGAAAAAAAAAAAGAAAAAGAAACTAACAAGTCTTCACAAGGCTGTGAAGACATTGGAACCCTAAATCATTGCTGATGGGAGTGTAAACTGTTTGGTATTTTTCCAAACTTTTAAACACAGAATTACCATATAACCCAGAAGATCCACTTTGAGATATATGCCCAAAGCCTTGAAAAGAGGGACTCAAATAGACATGTGTATACCAGTGTTCATTGTGATATCTTTTACAGCTAAAAACTGGAAATAACCCTAATTTCCATCAACAAATGAATGGTTAAACAAAATGTAGTGTATGTACGTCACAACGATAAATGGTGATTGTTATACATGCTATGGCGTAGATGAACCTTAACAACTATACTTTGTGAAATAAACCAGATACAAAAGGAAAAATACGATCCCATTTATATTAAATGTCTAGAATCAGGAAATTCATAGAGTTAAAATTTCCTTTATTATTGGTTAGCAAGGAAATGGGAGTTGTTACCAAAAGACTACAAAGTTTCTGTCTGAGATGATACAAAACTTTTAGAAGTGGATAGTCCTGAAAGTTATGTAACATGTTGAATATGATTAATGTTACTGATTTGTATACTTGAAAGTGACTAAAATGTGAAACTTTAAAAAATATGTATTTTACCACAATAAAACAATATATATATATATATATATAT
>NW_006408529.1:12410516-12443496 GCF_000296735.1 Chrysochloris asiatica
ATTAATTTCACTAATTTATTTTTACTTGTTAATATTCCTAATGCATAGAGGAGAATTTCAAAACCAAGAAAGAAAATACCCACCCCCCCCAATTCCATTTTTCAGAGCTTACCACTGTCGGTATTTGTATGTAATTCTGTTTGTTTTTTTTTTCATTGAGACGTAAGTCACATAATATTAAGTTAGCCATTTTGAACTGTACAATTCAGTGCCATTTATTGCATTCACAATAGTTCTATAAAACTTCATTACCCTAAAAAGCAACCTCGTGCCCATTAAACAGTCACATCATATTTCTCATTACCTGCAGCACCTGGCAATCACCAATCTGCTCTTCATTCTCTATGTAATGGTGGCTTAATGTAAATGTTTTGTGTTTGGTTTCTTTTAATTGTTGTGACTGTGTGCCACCAGTTCGATTCTGACTCATAGTGACCCTGTGTAGGGTCTTCGAGGAGTGCCTGGTGGATTTGAACTGCTGACATTGGAGTTTGCAGTCCAGTACTTATTCTACAGTGCCGCACCGGGACTCATTATGATGTTCTAGAGGCTCCTTCAAGTTGTAACATATATCAAAACTTTATTCCTTTTACAGCTGAGTAATATTCATTATATGTATATAACATTCATCTATTGATCAACATTTGGGTGGTTTCCATATTTTTATGTTTTAATAGAAATATTTTAATAGAAATGCTGTGCACATTTGTATATCAATGTTTCTTTGTATAACTATACTTTCAATTATTGGTTATATACTTAGGAGTAAAGGACATTGTTGGTGTGGTTAGGTGTTGTCGAGTCATTTTCAACTCACAGTGACCCTATGTACAACAGAACGAAACACTTCCCAGGCCTGTGTCATCCACACAATTATTATATTTGAGCCCATTGTTACTGGCACTGTGTCAGTCTGTCTCATTGGGGATCTTCCTCTTTTTCATTGACCTTCCAGTTTACTAAACATGATGTCCTCCTGACAAGATACAAAAAAAAAAAAACCCCAAGACATGAAATCTCACCACCAGCACTTCTAAGAAGCTTTCTGGCTACACTTCCTCCAACACAGATTTGTTTATTCTTCTGGCTGTCCATGGTTCTTTAAACATTTTTCTCTAACACCGTAATTCAAATGTATGAATTCCTCTCTGATCTTCAGTATTCATTGGCTGAGTTTAACATGCATATGAGGTTATTGAAAATATCATGACTTGGGTTAGGAGCACCTTAGTCTTCAAAGTGACATCTTTGCGCTTGAATACATTAAAGAGCCATTTTTTAAAAATGTTTTATTGTGAGTTATGTGATAGTTTACATGGGAGAACATTAGCTTTACATTCATCCAATCATGTATAGTTTCATTGCCATGGTTACAATCCCCTCCATACATCATCAACCAGCCATAGGGTATACCCTGCAAGCCTGGCCCCCGGTCATCAGCACACAGTCCCTCTCCCTCTCTAGGTCTAGAGTCCCCTGCCACTCCATCTCTCCACATCATCATCTCTGCCTCCATCTCTGGCATCACTGCTTCTCTGGGTAGGGTCCTGCACTCCACTCTTTTCCCCTGAAAGTCCCGGGGACCACTGCTCTTGAACTGCAAAGTCAATCACTCCCCTCCTTTTGCTACAAAACATCTACCTTTACATTTCCAACCCTCACAATCAGTTCTGATAGCAGTTATTCACTATTGTATCACAGGAGACCTATTCACATCTCCTTTCATCAGCTCTGCCCAGATAGATTGGATACTACTCAGTAGAGATTCTACTTTCTTCGGTGCCCTCTGAATCTAGGCTCCCTCTTGAAAGCTTGTAAACCAGTCACTTCTTGCCTTTGTAGCCCCCCCTCCCCCCATTTTGGGTAGCCAATGTCCACATTGCCCATCCCTGTTTATTTTGCGTATGGAGGGGGTGGGAATGATCTTTGCTGTAAAGATTTGTTCCCTTAAAGAGGTATTTTTGAAAGATGTCTCTGTTGTTAAGTGTTGATGACTTGGTTCCAACCCATAGCGACTACATGTACAACTTCAACAGAACAAAGCACCACCCGATCCTGCACCATTCACTCATACACGTAGGTTGTGGCACTGTGGAATAAGCACTGGACTTCTAATCCCAAGGTTGGCCATTCAAACCCACCAGCCGCTCCTTGGAAACCCTAAACAAGATTGCTATAAATTATAAGTAATTCCATAGCACTTAACAAGACCAACAACATGAATATGGCATACTTTTTCTTCTTTCTTTATGTTTTCTTTTTTTTGGCATGCTTTGTAATTTGTTATTGAAAACTGGGATAGCTTGAATATTGTTGTTGTTGTTGTTATGTGCCGTGGAGTCAGTTCCTACTCATAGCAACCCTGCACAGGGTTTCTGAAGCTGTAAATCTTTACGGGAGCAGAAAGCCTCATCTTTCTCCCGCAGAACAGCTGGTAGTTTCGAACTGCTGACCCTGGGATTACCAGCCTGATTTGTAACCACTACACTACCAGAGCTCCTTGAATATTACAATGTGCTGAATTTAGAAATCAGAGTCTTCCCCTACTTCAGGAATTGTTTTCATTGTTTGCTATGGGATATAATGGTTTTGTTTTTCTTTTAATTTTTTTCCCTAACTATTTTGGGAATGTCTGTATTCTTTGTCATACTTGGTCTCTGAAGTCTCTTCCTTTAACTGTGCCCAGGCAATGTTTTGATAGAGATTTTTTTTTTTTTTGAATGCCAGGAAATAAAAATAATTGTTGTTTTCAGGTGCCATCTAGTCGGAACCGACTCATAGCGACCCCATGCACAACAGAACAAAACAATGTCCGATACTGGGCCAACCTCACTACCGCTGTCACACTTGAGTCCATCAATGATGCCACCTGGCTGATCCATCTCGTTGGGGGTCTTCCTCTTTTTCTCTGACCCTCCACCCTACCCAGCATGACATCCTTCTCCAGCGACTGTTCCCTCCTGACAATATGTCCAAAGTATGAGAGATGAAGCTTAGCCATCCTGGCCTCCAAGAAGCACTCTGGCTGCACTTTTTCCAAAATAGATCTATTGGTTCTTTTGGCAGTCCATGCCACTTTTAGTATTCTCCTCCAACACCACAACTCAAAGGCATCAATTCTTCTACGATCTTCCTTATTCACTGTCCAGCTTTCACATCCATATGAGGTTATTGAAAATACCATGGCTTGGATCAGACGCACCTTAGTCCTTAAGCTGACAACGCTGCTCTTCAACACTTTAAAAAGTTCCTGTGCAGCAGATTTGCCCAATGCAAAATAATTAGAAGAAATAAAAACAGTCTCATATTTGAAAATTGGCTTTGTGTTGAATAACTCCTTGAATACTTAGGCCATTTAACTCATCTGAATCTTCCATTTCTTGAACCTAGAGATGAGTCAGAGGTGAAAGGTTAGGGTCTTATCAAATCTTTTCTGAGTATGCAAATCCTATCCTGGCCATACTCTTAGCTTTCTAAATTTCCCAGTATATTGTCTTTTGAATACCCTAATACCCCAAGGAAATCCCCCAGGTCTTCCTCCCAATGTATTGTATGCCTCAACTATATTCTTTTGCCACAGGTGACAATGGATTATTCAGTTCATCTGTTTATAGCTGGTTTTCAGCCCTGAATTCCAAGTTAAGTAAAACAAAGACAAGCACCTTTGTTTTGCTTAACTTGGAACAAAGGAAGTAACCTGAAGACATTTTAAAATAGACAAACACAATTCTTTGAGAATAAAGTCAATTCTGTTGCATCCAGAACCAGGAACAAGGTCCCACCTTGGGAATGCACTTTGCCCTCTCTAAGACTTCTGCTTAAAGGGAAGGGAACAGGCCAAGGGCAAATAAAAATACCAGAAAGTGTTACTACTGCTTTAAAATGGTCTTCTGGATTCAATATTTTCTTGGTTGCTATGAACCTATGAATATTTTCCAGATGTGTGATAAAGTTGATTTTGATAGTTTTTACTTGATACTGGTTTTTGGTTTCTGTGGAGAGATAGACTTTTGTAGCTACCTACTCTACCTATTGTATGGACATCATTTTCCATCCAACCCCACTTATTTTTCCCAACCTTTTTTAAAGATCAAAATCTTCCCCTTTTATTTCTTTCCCTCACCTCCCTTCTTTCTTTATCTCCTTTCCAGTTTTTCTCCTAAAAACTCGAGATAACTCTGCTCATGGACTCCTGATGTGGTGCTGTAAGTTCAATACTGGACTGCAAATTACAAGGTCGCAGTTCAAACCCACCAGCTGCACCTCAGAAAACATACCAGCTCACTATGAGTCACAACCGAACTCAACGGTACTTAATACCAACATCTTATAAGGAGACCTGAAATCATTTCTCCCTTCTTAGCCACCAGAATTTATTCCAGTATGTCAAGAAACATTTGTAGGGGGTTAAAACAAGAGAGAGGCAAAAGAAACTCCAGAGAAGTTTAAAATGCCTGTCTGAGGTGTTACATTTGTTAAATGAAGGAGCTAAAATTTAATCTCGTGTCTTACTGACTTCAAATCTGTTTGCGTCCACAAGCCTGTGCACTTTTTACTACATCATCTACCTTTCTTGAAAAATCTTTACGAGAAAATTTAAAGCACTCACATGATCACATTATAGAAAGTATTATACACATAAAGGAAACTCAACAGAGCCTGAAATTTTACATTTTTATCAATAGTTTCATTTAGAAAAAAATTAAAGCTGTATTTCTGGAATTTCTTAGTCACTAAGTTTGTAGGATTGCTTGTAAGTTTTTTCTGAAGGGTACATTTAAGTGTTATAGATTGCTATTAGTTCTAGTAATGATTTCTACTTATTTATAGAATTGAACAAATAACTGCTTGAGACATAATTATTTTTAAATGACATTATAAAAAAAAAGAAATTAAATCCATACAGATAGAAAAGAAAGAACTAAAACTTTATAAATGACATTATTTTGTATGTAGAAAATCATAAGGAATCTTTTAAAATATAGAGAAAGAATATGAAAGTTTAGCAAGGTCACAATATGGTAGCTCAATAGGCAAAAATTTATTGTGTTCAACAGTCTGAAAATAATATTAAGGAAATAGTCAATCATGGTATTAGCAGGTTCATTGCTGTTTGAATTGCTGACCCTGTGGTTAGCAGTACAGTGCTTATCCTAAAGCACCACTAGGGCTTCTCGTTTCCATCATGTTGTTGTTGCTAAGTGCCATCAAGTTGGTTCCAACTCATAGAAACCCTGTGCAGGTTTTCTGAAGAGTGACTGGTGGATTTGAACCAAGAACCTCGTGGCTACCCATCCAGTGCTTATCCTACAGTGCCACACCATAGTCAGACACAATTCTTTGGTGTACAGACAGCACAATAGTTGTGTATGTAGGGTGTTTTACCCCCAAAATTAAAACATACAAGATTGTTTTGGGTTCAGAGTATATTAGTAAGTTTGAGTAATCCTTTCTGGAATTTAGTGAAGAGTAACTTATTACACATACTAGCTCTAAAAAATAAATAAATAAATAAAAACCGCCAAACACAGAAAAAGAAATTATTATTATTTTTTTTAAATAGTGAATAAAATAATTTCCTCTACGTGTATGAGCTGACATGGTGGCAATTGGCTGCTGGTTTTATTGCCAAACACATGTTGACATTTCAAAACAAAACAAACTTTTTCTCCTAGAAGTGTGTTTCCTTGGTTTTGAACCAGTTTTGGACTAGTTAGTATAGGCTTATATCTTCCTAAGAGTATGTGAGTTAATATTTTTATGACAAAATGGTTTAGCAGAAAAAAAAATAACTATAGTACTACAAAACTCATACATCAGTCTTCTCTCATGGGTCAAAGGTCTAATTATTTTTTCTAACGATAATGGATAACCAGGTGAATTCCTTTGCTGTGGCAGTTTTGTAGACTTTTTTTTTTTTTTTTAAGTTTTCTTTGGGAATAATAGAAAATCTCTACTTTCAAATATATGACAAAGTGATGGGCTCCTTCAGTACATAAATAATAACTTCATCCAGAAGCTGTTAAAGCTGGCTTTCATTTTTTATTTCAGATTTGCATCAGAAAAGTAATGACAGTTCATTAGCACTTGAAGTATCTAGAACTTAGGAAATAATATTTCACGATTCAAGGTTAAATGGGTCATCATCAGTTATGAAAGGGAGTATCATGCGTTCAGTAAAATGTTTCACATATTTCAAAGTGTTATCTCTTGCAGGGAAATACAACTCACCATTCTTTTTCAGAGAAGTGACATGGTAATAGGAAGATCTATACTCCTTTATCCTTTAATATATGTATAAAGAATTGGCTATGCAGATTTTTCCTCAGGGAAAGTTTCACACTGACTAGTAGTTGATTTCCGTATTAAAATATTAGATGAAAAGGATTGTACAGTTATAAATTACCATGCTTTGTATGTGCTTTTGCAACAACACTTTTTAATACTGCTATATTTGCATGTAGAGTTTTAATTAAGAGGTAACTGTCACCACAGGTTGGCTGCAGAAGGCTACAATCTCCAGCAGAGAGATAAATGCCCGTGCCAGGTCCTACAGTCTGGGTAGCAAGGGGGTGGTTGTGGTGGTGGTAATATAAAATGGGTTTATAATTAAAAGCATGATAGTTACTTCTTTCTAATTTAATGAATAGTAGGAAGAAATATTTAAAGTTTATCCACTTATTTAAATAATTCTTTTAGTACCTCTTAAATATATCCTAAAATTTGCTGTTCCTGTAGGACATTAAAATTATTTTACAGTGGTTTGTTTTTCTAAACTGACAATTTAATGGCTATGAGTTTGATCTTTTTAAAAAGTTAAAGGGTTGTTATTAAGTGCCATAGAGTCAGTTCCGATCCATAGTGACCCTGTATAGGGTTTCCAAGGAGCAGCTGGTAAGCTTGAACCACTGACCTTGTGGTTCAAAATGACTTTGCAGTCTACGCATTAGTCCACAGGACCATACCAGGACTCCAAGTTATAGGATTTTTGTTGTTGTTGCTGTTAAGTGTGGGAAGTTTCATTTTTTTCTTTGTTTTTCTCAGGTTCATTAGACTCCAGATTGTCCTCCAGTGTTCACAAAAGTATTGTCTTACATAAGAACTTAGATCAAAAAAAAATAATAATAATCTTCGTTTACTCTCTGGAAAAATTCACTAAGAAAAGAGATTCATAGAAAGTCCTAACTCAGGTTAGCTATCAAGAACTAGTGGCTAGGAATATTTCATCCAGAAGGAGAAAAAGTGACATTTAAATTACTCTGTATTATTTATTCATTGAGCCTGTTATTCCATTTCGAGGAGCATGTTGAATAAGACTTAATCAAGGTCTCCAATCCAAATCCAGATTACACATAAATCAAGAAGATAAGGCTGCTGTTATGATCAAGGCCTACTCTGTCTCCTCTCTGCTTTCTGCCTGTCAACCAAATAATGACTTCTGCTTTCTCCTAAGTTACCTTTGCCAATTATGGCTCTTTTGGAACAGATATGGTTCTTTAAGGCACAACGTGATGGATAGATGTAATTGCCCATTCTCTAGTCTCGCAGTAAACTAGTAGGCAACAAGAAGAGAAATTTGACATGACAACATGATGTGACGTGGCCTATTATAATGGAATGTAACATAATATATAGTTTACTATTTCTTGTTCAAAGAATTAAAACTCGGAGCTAACTTCATACACCAAGAGGAAGTCCTGGACAATCTGAAAGTATTTGTATTAGTTTAGATTCTTATGTCTTTTATGATTGTCTGATATATTTTGTTTATTGGGTGAAAATGCATTTTTTGGTATGTTTTACTTAAAGCATGTCTGGATCGGAAGGAGCAGAATTTGAACCAATACTCACTGAAAATAATTCTTAGACTGAGAGATAAATGAGGTCCTTGACAAGCATCAGATATAAGGCATTTTACTTTATTACCTGCTTTTAGATGATAAAGGTGCTCAATAGATACTCACTTTCCGTATGTATCATAAAATACTACAAGGGAATAGAACCAATTTAAGGAAATAATTTTCTATAGAAATAAAAGAAGCTAGAAAACCTAGAAATCTGAACTGTTCCTACAATCCCTTTCAAATCCTTCCTTACCTCTAGTATCCATTTCTTTCTTCCAACTCAGATGAAGTCATCTCCCCTTTGCATTTACAGTGTGTTCAGAGGCAATACTTACTTAAATTTATTTGGACAAAAGGAACGACATGCTCACAAAATGAAAACAAAAGTCATAAGTATTCAGATCATTAATTTACCACATAAGACACATCCCCTCCCCCAAACCATGCTGCCAGGCTTCTTCCCTGCTTACTTCCCATCATTCTACAAATGTTTTATAGGTCTAAACTTTCCTGACTCCTTGGGAATTAATAACATGAATCACTTGCTTGGGTGGAGTATTATGCTAAAAACCAGAGCCAGCAGGATTTCTAAATAAGTGAAAGACATTTTGATAATGAACATGGAAATGTAGCCCAGTAAGTGGAATTATTCAGGAAAAATATTGCATGACTTATTCTTGATTTGGCTCGTTTTCCACTGCTATCAATGCCTGACATACTTTTTCCCTATTGAGGCATTCCCTGACTATCCCATTTACAGTGAACTACCATCTGCGGCATTGTAGTAGCTCAATATATTTAATACTGTTTCGTGGCATTCCCTCTTCCCATTTCGCTTTCCTTTTGCCCAAATTAAACCAGACAAAAAGACATATTCTGTCTTCTTCCTAGAGTGGGACTGCATATCTGAAATGGTTGTTAGTTATTCAGATTGCAAGATGTGAAGTAGATAAAAGAAGCAGTAGGAAGAAAGAATATTATTTTGTTTCTTGTCTGCACCTCACTAGAATTAGAATGCAAACTCCATGAAGGCAGAGCTGTAACTGTTCTAGTTCACTTCTTTATCCTCAGACTCACTTCCTTGTACAAACTTGCTGAACTACACTTGGTTCACCCTCAGATTGAAAGCCTGACAATTAACAAAAAAGGAAAAGAAAACCCATTGTGATCAAATCAATTCCAACTCACAGGGGCCCTGTAGGAAAGAGTAAGAACTCTTCCTTAGGGTTTGCAAGACTGTAAATCTTTATGTAAGCAGACCGCCACATCTTTTTTCCGTGAGTGTCTTTGGTAGTTCCAACGACCTACCTCTTGGTTAGCACTTTAACCACTGTGCCACCAGGGCTCCTGAGTTATCTGATGATGACCCCCAAATTTATAATTATTACTACACGCTGTCTATTTCTTACCTTTCTGAGATTAATTTAACTTCTGGAAATGACTTGGTATAGTAGACGTTAGAATTCTGACTCATACACTGGCTGCATGAGTAAAATGGTTTTACACAAATATTGTGTTCATTATATGGTTGTTGTTACTGGGTTGTTTTGCAAAACCTGAGCAACCCTCTCATGTTAGTTTCATATGTATGTGCTAAGCATTTATATTGGTCCATTATATGTAAACAATACAGTGATGGTGTTGTGTTGTGGAGTCAGTTCCGACTCATAGCAGCCATGCATATGGTTTCTGAGGCTGTAAATCTTTATGGGAGCAGAGAACCTCATCTTTCTCCCAGGGAAAAGCGGGTAGTTTCAAACTACTGACCTTGAGGTTAGCATTCTGATTTGTAACCACTACGCTACCAGAGCTTCTTGAACAATACAGTAGTAACTGTAAACAAACCATTTAAGCCAGCATTTCTATTATTACAGAATTAGGGATCTGTCTTTGTAAGACTGTTGTAAGAATAAACTAAAATGATACATGTGAATGTTCTATTTCATTAGATTTATGTATTTAAAATATTACCTGTGTATCAGCACAAATAAACACATTAGCCCTTTGCCATCCTTCTTGAGTTTTTTAAACTTTTCTGAGCTCCTAATTATATGTGATAATATATAGACATATCATTACTTCTATTTATAATACATGCTGATCATTGAAATTTGGATAACCATTGTTTTTCTTAAAGATAACAATTTGTTGTCTGTAGTATTAGATTTGAAAGCAAATTTTTCAATTAATAAAAACAAAGTAGCTAATACTAAAATAATAATAATAATAATGTAGTAGAATAAGAAATCAGGAAATAAGTTCAATTCATGTCCTTGCCATTACCTATCATGTATCCTTTAATTTTGAAACATACTTTTTGCTTTAACATTCTGAAATTGGAATGTGTTTTTTAAATTGATGTTAAAAGAACCTTGGCTGCTGCTGAGCAAAGAAGTGAATTGTGACATGGTTGCCAACATGGTGATGTATCTAATCACAAATGATCAAAAGCAATTCAGAAGAATTGTTAGACTTTAAATGAATTTGAGGTTTGTGATGTTTTACCGAAGCAAAAGCTATATGTAATTACGGAGTAATTTGATTACGGAGTAGTTTGAACTCACCTGCTGCTCCTTAGGAGAAAGATGAGGCAGTTTGCTCTTGTGAAGATTTACAGTCTTGGAAGCCTAAGGAACAGCTCTATTCTGTCCTATAGGGTCATTGTGAGTCGGAATTGACACAATGGCAGTGGATTTTAAGGGGTACTGTTAGCTGTTTTGGTTTTTTTTTAAAAAACCTGTACACTTACTGTTGACCTATTGATGCCACACATACAGGAAAAGGAGGGTAAATAAAAAAGCGTTGCTATAAAATCGTAGAAACCTTTACCAGACAAAAACTTCAAAATGTAAAGCTATCGTTTCTCAACATATCCTCCATCTAGGTCTATACACTTCTGAAGGTGGCATTTCCATTTCCATTCCCATTCCCTGAAGAATTCTGTGCTGTTCTGTTTAAACCTGGTCAAATCAGCAGTTTAGGCATCCTCAATATAGACTCAAATTCTGTTCCTTTTAAATGTTCTTTGAGTTTGGTGGTAATGGTGTGCCATGGAGTTGATTCTGACTCATAGCAACTCAACACAGGATTTCCAAGCTGTAACCCTTTATGGGACCAGAAGGCCCCATCTTTCTCCAATGGAATGGTTGATAGTTTCAAACAGCTGATCTTGAGGTTAGCAGCCCGACTCGTAACTACATTCCCAGAGCTCATATGAGTTTAGGGGGGATAAAAAGAAATCTGGAGAGGCAAGATCAGGACTATAGGATGGTTGAAGTAAGGCTCCCCGATGAACTTCTCACAAGACAGCTCATGTTACCCTCGAACAGGGTAGTGCAGAAAAATTTCCTCTGTGCAACTTAATCTGGCCTTTTTCTCACCAACGCAGTTTTCCATTTCTTAAAGCTTCTTCATAATAAGTCCACATAACCATCCTGTGTCCTTGGAGAAATCTATTAAAATTACCCCTTTACAATTTCAAAAATGCAGTCTTCATAACCTTCTGAGCTGACCTCTTCTGCTGTGAATTTATCTGGTCCAGCATATCCCCTCAGAAATCACTATTTGATAGGACTTTTTGTTTTTTCAAAGGTACCCCTATGAGACTAATGATGCTCTACTGGCACTGTATGATAAGCACCAGACTGCTAACCATAATGTCTGCAGTTCAAATCCAGCAGCTACTCAGTGGGAGAAAGATGAGGCTTTTTCTGTTCCTGTAAAGGTTTACAACCTCAGAAACTCTATACAAGGTCTCTATGAGTGGGCATTGACTCCACAGCAGTGAGTTTAGTTGCAGTTTTAATGAGACTAAGACAAGTGTATTAATAAGAGTACTCATCTGAAGCCCTCCAATGACTGAAGAGACATGTTTAAACATGTTTTGTTTAGAATAAGCCCATGCATGTATGAACTGAAACAGAAACCATGGCAACTGCTTTTTTACTTACCCACATATGAAATTTGTGTGTGTTTGAATAGATTAACCTCTCTAAGTGTTGATTCCTTCACTAAATATGAGTTACACCAAGGATTCTTCAAGGTCCTTTCTAAACCTTTCTAAAGCAAGTATTTTTCAAGGAACTTTCTATTCTTAGGAAGATAAATCTTCAAATTTTAGCCAAAATTAAAAACTCGTAGCAACTATTTGGAGTCCTGGTGTGGTGCTATGGTATAAAGCACAAGGTTGGTGGTTCACACTCTCCAGCCACTCCTTGGAAACTCAATACAGGGTCACTATAAGTCGGAATCGACTCAAAGGCACTTAACAACAGCGACAACATAGGGTCACTGGTGTGGTGTGGCAGTAAACCTCATCTTTCTACTGCGAAGTGGTTGGCAGAAACAGCCTTTTAATTGGCAATCCAATGCTTAGCCTGCAGTCCTGGTGTCGCACTATAGGATAAACACTGGACCACGAGGTCACTTTGAACTGCAAGGTGGAGGTTCAAACCCACCAGCCATTCCTTGGAAACCCTCTACAAGGTTGTTATGAGTGAGAACTGATTCACTGGCATTCAGCTACAACAACATGCTTACCCTCCTGCATCATCAGTGTTCCTATAACATAGCATGTTGTTGTTACGTTGCTTCAAGTCAGCATTGCATAACCTAGCCTAGTTCAGCTAATGGAAACTTACTGTAGCTTGGCTCTTACTTACCAGCTGTGTGACTAAAAAAGATACTTACCCTTTCTGTGTTTCAGTTACTTCACCTTAAAACAGGAAAATGTTCATAGTACCTACCTCACAAAGCTATGTCATAGATCAGTTCCTTTTAATACATGTAAATTGCCTGGGACTGAGCTTTAAGAGTCTTGTTCTAAAAACTTATTGAGAACTCCTGCCTTAAAATTGACAACCAAGGTGTGTTTAATATATGTAATTTTTTATATTTAACTTTATTAAATAGCAAGACACTTTACATGTGTTAATTTTAGTTGGTCCTTACAAAAAACTTTATATGATAGATCTGACCTTCATTTTACAATAGAAGAAATGTAGGCTTAAGTCTTTCGTTTAAGTGCTGCTGCATCTTGCTGTATTTGTAAAACCTGTACTTTTAGAAATCTTTCTGGTAGAGAAATCAGAGTGTTTTCAGAAATTAACTTAGATTTTAAATTTTGACTGCATTTTGTACTTTTAAAACCACTTAAGGTTCACGCGTTTTGTATGTTTTATGTTAAATGTAAATACAGAACACCTTAACTGCATTTGAGTTTAGCTCCAGCAACAAATTTTTATAATTGCTGTGCTTGCGATTAAAATTCACCTTGGCTCCTGAACTTGCCAATTTCTGTTCCTATAATTTTGAAGAGATTTCAGGGTAGATTCTAGTTTTCAATATTTTCACATGGGAAGGGGATGCAGGTGACACATTGAGGTCAGTGCATAACTGAACTTGAAAGGAGCTAGAGAAGAGATGGAAGTGAACAGCAGGGATGGCTGGTGCTCTAGAAAAGAGCTCTTTAATGAATTAAATTTTCAATGTCTCCTGGTCTTACAAAGATTATCTTTATGTCTCATTGTGTGTTTTATGAAGAAATGTTGATAGACTTCCAATAATGCAAGAATCTCCCAATATTTCTGTGCTTTCAACTATATTAAGTATTGACTTTACTAACACTTAGATGTTTGTGGGACCATAAGAGAGACAGTCATATAAAAAATAAGGACCTCCTCTTCTCTCTGCTACGCTCCACTGACTTCCCCCCCCTCAATAAAGAGACCCTCTTTTTGTTAAATGTATACAAAATACTATCATGTATTAAAAAAAAAAAGCATGTGTCTCATTCAATTAATTTTTCAGTTTTTGTTATAGTTTCGGTGAAAGTATACACAACAAAGCAGGTTCTCACTCAACAATTTCTACACCTAATATTCAGTGGAAGTCCTGCCTGGTGTGGCATTGTGGGGTTCAAACTCACTAGCTGCACCTTGGAAACCCTATACAGGGTCACTATGGGTTGGAACCAATGTTATGGCACTTAACAACAACACTAATGTTCAGTGCCAATGGCTATATTCTTTCCATTGTGTCAACATTCTAAGTATTTTTGTTCTAGCTGTGCTGCTCTCATTAACTGAGTCTCAACTACCCCCAACCCTAACCTTGTCTTCTGTGCTTTAGAGTAACTGTTATACATTTGATCTTGAACAGATGTTATATTTTTAAGAGCCCAATACTCAAGCATGAAAGATGAAGTCAGGAGATAGTTTCAGTTCAAGGTTTAAAGTGTAATTTAGTAGAGCAATCATCTCAGGGATTCCTCCAGTCTCAGTAGATCCAATAAGTCTGGATTCATTGAGAATTTAAAGCTCTGCACCACTCTTTTCTCCCTTTCTATCAGGATCCAGCTACTGTGGTTAGATCATTAAATACTGGTAGCCAGGTACCATCTACTTTGTATGATCTCAAGGCAGAGGAGGAGCTTGTAATTCATGAAGATAGCACACAACCACAACAACAGGGTTGCCATAACTAAATACCACAAACTGCGTCTTTTAAGTTCTTATTTTGTATTGAGTGATAGTTTACATGGGAGAACATCGGTTTTACACTCATCCTATCATGGACTCTGTTGATTGTTTTAAGGCTTGGAGGGAGAGTCTGTTTCATGTTTCCTAGCATCCTTTTTTTTTTTTGTTTTTTTTTTCCCCTTCATATTTCCTTTGTGTTTCTCTTCAATAACTGCTTGTCCCAACATCTTTCTGACTGCTCTATACAATGAAAATAGACTAAATGCGGATGTTGTTGTTGTTAAGTGCCGTCAAGTTGGTCCGACCCATAGCGACCCTGAACAGGGTATCCAAGGCTGGAAATTTTTATGGAAGCAGAAAGCCTCATCATTCTCCCGCGGAGCAGCTGGTAGTTTCGAACTGCTGACCTGTGGTTCGCAGCCCAATTTGTAACCACTAATGAGGATAGGGGGGTAAAAATCATTAAAGCATTAAATTGTACAAATTACACATCTGTTCCAAAATATACGTACATTAAAATTTAAAAAGCATCTCGATAAGGTAGACAGTAAGTGATTCTATGCATTCTGGGAACTTGGTGAGATCTGGGTGGGGCTGCGAGGTATGTGTGTGGGGGTACTAAGAGAAGTCAAACCCAAGCACAGTTTGCAGCAAGTTACTTCCGTCAATCTGCGGGTCACACTGAACATGTCATTAGCATCATCTGTGCAGGAAATGGTGCTTGTGGAAGGGGTGAGCAAACTCAAGCCTTGATTTTGAGTTCATTAAAACTGCAAGAATTCCAACAGCCTGTACCATGTTAACAGCTTCAAAAATAGTAAACATGTTAAGGTAAGCAGACAACTCTTTAGAACCCAAGATACAGTTTTTTGCTCTATGTGTGTTGACGTCTCCATCTCCAATGGGCAGTTGTGGAACTTGTTCTTCAGTACAACTTGGTCTTGAGCTGACAGCCTGGCGGGGTGGAGAGAGCACTTGAGGGTGGGAAGGAGGGACTCGCTCTCTACATTACAGATGAGGGCATCACATAATCCTTGGTCCCTGCAGGCATCTCCTTGTATCATCCGGTGTAACGCTTAAAATAGTCTTCGACTTTATTCCGGAAGTCCTCCTTGTCCCGCAAATGATGTTCTAAGGCTTCAATATTCCATGGATCATAAAAATTCAAAAGATCAGTAAATAAAGAGATTCATCCCCAAACAACATCCTTCAGCGTCCTGGTGGGAGCCCAGCCAGTGCGGTCAATCGAATGTTCTCGCAGTAAACTCTGGCAGATGTCTCCTGTCTCTGTGATGTTGGGATACTAGATTCGGGTCAAGCATTTCACTTTGGAGAGCACCATGTTGTACGTTGTACATCAGGAACTTAAGTTTCAAACTGAAACTTTCCACCCTGGAAGTAGTAACTCTCATCTGGGGACACAGTGAGCTGGAAGCAGTGGATTTGTGTTGGGGTCAAGAAAATGAACTGTGCAAGTACAGGGTAAATTCGCTTCAAGTTCTGCAGCCAATTTGATGAGCAGCTTGGACACCCTCCGGGAGGAGTCGAAAGCTGTAGCTGTGACCTTTTGGGACCATCATCGCACTTTAGCTAGCTAGAGTGAGCATCCCTGATGTCTCTGACCTGGGCACCCTGAAACCGGTGAGGTGGTCGGGGGCCCAACACCATACCTGGCCCGTGCAGCGTGGCGGCAAGCAGGGGACTTGGTCCCTCACTGCGTGCAGAGCCGGCTCCCGGACCGTCTCCTAGCATCTTAGAGTTCCAGGAGTCCCTTGACCTCCAGCTTCTGTGTCATTATGATAGATATCCTTCCTGTGTCTCACTTGGATGAGACACAGTACGAACTGTATGAGGACCCACCCCACTCCCATTTGACCGCTTGTTAAATGAACTGATAACATCTTTAAAGACCTTTTTGCCAGGCAAAGTCAAGTTACCTCACAGGGATCAAGGGTTAAGATTTCAACATAAACCTTGTGAGGAAACACAATTCGGTCCATAACATTATAGTATCATGGGAAACAAGAGAGGCAAGTGTGTCAAGAAGGAATATTACCTCTGTCAAATGCTTCTGAGACATTCAATCAGAAACGTTAGCTATAGTTTTATTACAAATAATCAAAACTTATTCCACTGTCAAAAAATTAGGCCAAAAGCAAATTTTAAAAGGTAATAGTTGTTGTTGTTATGTGCCGTGGAGTCGGTTCCGACTCATAGCGACCCTACACAGGGTTTCCGAGGCTGTAAATCTTTACGGGAGCAGAACGCCTCATCATTCTCCCGCGGAGCGGCTGGTAGTTTCGAACTGCTGACCTTGAGGTTTGCAGCCCGATTCGTAACCACTACGCTACCAGAGCTCCTTAAAAAGGTAATAGTAGGTGCATAAAGTTGATTATTCAATTATTCTAAAATGTTAAAATTTGCAAATCATAAAGACTTAAATGCTTTCTGTAGGTGGTTTAAGAATTTTGCCTTCAAATATTCCAGAATCCTTTGTAAAAAAAATGTTGACCATTAACAATGTTCATAATGACCTGAAAGTTAAAAATAGACTGTGCCAATGATCTCCTAAATTGCTCGTTGGTACAATGTTTTCCTAGTAGTCATGGGATTCACTCAATACGTATTCGTACTCAAGGCCAAGGTTTGTTACAGTAAAAGGATACAAAAGAAAATCAGCAATTGGAAAAGGCACATGGGATGAAGTCCAGAGGAAAGCAGGCATAAGCTTCAAAGTGTCCTCCTCCAGTGGAATTGTACAAGACATGCTCGATTCCTATAATAGTTGTGGCAACATGTGTGAAACGTTATCATTCAAGAAGCTCATTAGAGACTCAGTGCCCAGGGTCACCTAGGCAAGCTCTGCCTAGCATGTACTAAAAATCCAGACTCCTAGCAGAAAACCAGGTGTTGTACACAAACCATGCTGGTTGTATTGTTTAAGTGAGCAACTCTTATCAGTTAGGAGGAAACTCCCAAAATCCAAGTTTCCAGATGCCAGTCAAGGGCCAACTTAGCAAGGAGGGCTTTCTAAGGGTACCAGTCTCAGGCCTGCTATATTGACTCTTTTCTGCATACAGATGAAAGCCCAAGAAAAATACAACTTTCCTTATCAATAACACAAAATCAGAATTTCTGTAGATTGACCATTTGATTAATAAACTGTTTCCAACATATTCTAGGTCATTTGGATCTGTAGTAAGCTGAAATTTTGGTCACTTTGTATTGAGAGGCAGTCTAACATATGATAAAATAATCATAGACTTTGTTATCTGACAAATATGCCTTCTAGTTATGGCTCAACTACTTATTACCTCTCTGTATCTCCATTTCGGGTAATAAAACCTATCACTTTGAAGAGTCAATAGGATATTATGTACACACACAGCCTAGAATGGTGCCAAGCACATAATGGATATTAAAAAATAGTGTTGGCATAGGTATTACTGTTAATAATTGCAGTGATCGTTGTTGTTTTATTATTGTCTTTCTTCAGTTAGACATGCCATTACTTTTCATAGATTAATCGGTTGTAATATCCACCCTACCATATTTTCAGCTAAATGGCTTTCAGTTCTTCAATTAAAATTTCAGTTGAACAGTATCAGAGGCATTTTAATAAAAATTTTACCGAGCTTGATTAGTTGATGAGAAGTAAATTGCTCACTTTTGATTACCACATTAACTCTTTCTGGCCATCAGGGTGCCATTTAGAAAATTACCTCTTTTAGTACAGTTCTCACAATGTTACCCAGGTGACCAGAAAGAGTTAATAATGCACCAACAGACTGAGCAGTTTACTACCTTCTTGCTATCAGATCAGTCTCATTATATTAAATGTTTCCCTTCCTATAATTGTCATGTTCTTTAAAAACTGAAATCTTGGATACAGTTATTTATTTTTGATAGACCTTACAAGCTCAGTGGAAGCTATGGTGAGCTCCTTCATAAGCCTAGTATGGGAATAAGGCATTGGTATCCACTACATATTACAGAAAATGAATCTGAAGGGGACAATGAATGCATGATACCCAGCGCATAAGCTGGGCATTCTTTTCTGAGGGTACAGACTCCCTGATTATTATTTGGGTACCAGGGAGTGGTTCAGAGTCCTGGTGTGGCACTGCCGGTTAATGTGCTAAACTGTAAGGTCGGTTTGAACCTCAAGGACGGCTGTTCATGCTCACTAGCCGTACCTTGGAAACCCTAGATAGAGTCAGTCAGTATGAAACAGAAACAAAAAAGGCATTAAACAACAACAGGGAGCCATAGAGATGTACCACCCTAAGTGATTGAGTGCTGAAGAGAATTATGTCTTACAGCAGAATTATGTCTTAAGGCTGCTAAACTTTTGTGTGGTCAAAAGTCCTGTCTTGCTATAATATATACATTTTCCAGTCCCGCTGTTGATGCATTTTTACCACTAATTCTAATACAGTTTTTAATCATTTAGGACTGACCTTTACTTTATTGTATATGAGAGATTACAGTCTTTTCATAATATTGTATTTCTGACTGACATATTTTCTCAAGCACTGTGGTAAAATTGTTGCCACTGAGAAGAATACTTGGCTCCTGAAATATTACTTTTTAAACAGAATAAGGTTGTCTTTTCACTGAGACGTACTTATACTTTGCATATTTTTTTCATTGGTATAAGTATTTACTGGGTCATTGGTGTATGTATTATATTATGTTAAATATTTGAGTGGTATAAATGTCATGTATGACTGACTAGCATTGTAATTTATTTCTGAAATGCTTACTAAACCAGCTATATGCTAATCACTGATATACTCTGAGAATATAAAGATTAAAAAAATATATCAAATTGCTTGAAGTCTACTTGGGGAGATAAATATAAAAACTATTCATGATGACATCATTAAAACTGTATCTACAAAAGTTCAGTAGCAGGAATATACCCAGCTGCTTAAGGAGATCAAAGAGAAAATCTAATCTACTTCGTGGGAGGGAGTCAGGAAAAGCTACCTTTAGGGATGAGACTGAGCAGAATCGTGCAGGATGAATAGAAGTCATCAAAGGAAAACAGGCATCTCTAGCAGAGAGAGGGTGCTGGTGTGGCACTGTAGAATAAACACTGGACTACTAACCAAAGGCTGATCATTCAAACCCAACAGTTCCTTGTTGGAATCCCTATATAGGATTACTATGAGTCAGAACCGACTCATCAGCACTTAATAATAGCAATAATTGTTGTTGTTGTTAGGTGTCATCGAGTTGGTACTGACCCATAGCGACCCTGTGCACAACAGAACGAATCACTTCCCGGTCCTGGGCCAGCCTCACAATTGTTGCCATGCTTGAGCCCATTGATGCTGCCACTTTGCCAGTGCATCTCGCTGGGGGTCTTCCTATTTTTCTTTGACCCTCCCTCCACCTTACCAAATATGATATCCTTCTCTAGCGACTGGACTCTCCTGACAATATGTTCGAAGTGTGAGAGATGAAGTTTGGCCATATTGGCTTCCAAGGAGCACTCTGGTTGCACTTCTTCCAACACAGATCTGTTGGTTCTTTTGGCAGCCCATAGCACTTTGAATATTCTCCTCCAACACCATAACACCGTAACTCAAATGCATCAATTCTTCTATGGTCTTCCTTATTCACTGTACAGCTTTCACATGCATATGAGGTTATTCAAAATACCAATAATAGCAGAGAGTAAAAAACACAAAGTTGGTAAAAAGAATGCTGGTGGTTGCTGGGATATCTAGTACAAACACACAGGAATACACCATAATTTAATTTTGTTGTTTTTTAAAAAAACTGAATTGGAGGAAAACACTAATATATTTTAGCATAGCACAACTGAGACAGTGTTTAACACTTGGTCATAGGAGTCTATTAATTTGGCGTATTCTTTTCAAAGCCCGTGAGGTAGTTATTGTTCTTGTGCTTTGGAACTGGTTTCGACTCATAAGGATCCTATGCCCAACAGAATGAAACACTGCCAGTTCCTGCGCCATCCACACAATTGTTGTTATGTTGTAACCACTGTGTCAATCTGTCTCATTGGGGGGCTCTTCCTCTTTTTCACTGATCCTCCACTTTACCAAGCATGATGTCCTTGTCCAGGGACTAGTCTCTCCTGATTGTATGTTTAATGATTTCCGTATCCCTTTGGGTATAACATAGTAGGTACAATTATTTCTTCCATTTACAGATGAAGAATTGAATGCTTAGAAACATTAAGTAAGCTAACCAAGGATGCCAAGAAAATTAAATGATGGTGAGGGAATGCAGTTCTGCAGGCTTCCAGAACAAAAATATGTAGAAATTAAATAATTTGCTCAGAATTGCATAGTAAATGTCTAATTCAATTCAAATCTCTTTCCTTACTTGAGAGTAATATTGCGAATGATTTCTGTTTGAATAACTAAAAGACAGGTAGAGAACAGTAAAAGCTCAGAATAAACACGGAGTGTTGAAGGACAGTGGTGTGTACTCAGCTCCTTGGGTTAATCATGCGCAGGGATTTTCTGTTTACTATTAGCATAATTACTAGTAACACCATCTTTCATACAAAAGATTTACAGTTTGAATGCTAAATGGTATGTTCACCCTGGATGTGTTGTTAGGTGGTGGCAGGTTGGTTCTGACTCAGACTAACTCTGGATACAAAGAACGAAATACTTGCCCAATCCTGTGCCGTCCACACAATCAGTCCTATGTTTGAGCCCATTGTTACAGCCACTGTATCAGTCCATGTCATTGAGGGTCTTCCAATCTTTGGCTAACCTTCTACTTTACCAAGCAAGATGCCTTTCTCCAGGGACTGTTCTCTCCCGATAATATGCTGCCAAAAGTTTATGAAACAAAGTCTTGCCATCTTCACTTCTAAGGAGCACTCCGGCTGTACTTCTAAAATTACTTGACTGTTGCTTCCATGGGTGTTGATTGTGAGTCCAAGTAAAATGAAATCCTTGACATCTTCAATCCCTTCTTTGTTTATCATGGTGTTGCTTATTAGCCCAGTTGTGGGGATATTCTTATGCATATTGAGTTGTCATGACTGTAATCTTCGATGTTTATCACTAGGGGCTTAAAGACCTCTTCACTTTCTACAAACAAGGTTGTGTTATCTGCATGTCCCAGGTGGTTTTTAATAAAGTTTCTTCCAGTCATATAATCTACTTTCTTGGATTATTTGCTCAGCATACAAACTGAATAACTATTGTGAAAGGATACAACCCTGATACTCACCTTTTTTTAATTTTAAACCACACAGTATCCCTTTGTTCTGTTTGAACAACTGCCTGTTTGAACCCTGTGTATGGGTTCCCTTATTCTGTTTGAACAATTGTTCTGTTTAAACCCTGTGTATGGGTTCCTCATGAGCACAATTAAGTGTTGTGGAATCCACATTCTTCTCAATGTTAACCACACTTTGTTACGATCCACACAGTTGAGTACCTTTGCGTAGTCAGTGAAACAGAGGTAAGCATCTTTCTGGTATTCTGGTATGGTTTTCAGCCAAGAGCCTTCTCATAGCAGCAATGATATTCCTTGTTCCACATGCTCTTCTGAATTTGGTGTGAGTTTCTGGCAGTTCCCTGTTGATGTACTGCCTCAACCATATTTTAATTCTCTTCAGCAAAATTGTATTTGTTTGTGATATTAGTGATATTATTCAGTAACGTCCTCATTCTGTTTGATCACCATTCTTTGGAATGGATATGAAGATGGCTTGCCAGGTAGTTTTTTCTGCAAATTTCTTAGAATAAGTAAGTGATCACCTCCAAACTGTATCCACTTGTCAAAATATTTTACTTGGTGGTCTGGTAGGTCCTGGATCCTTGTTTTTTAACGTACGCCTTCATTGCGTATTGTACTTCTCCCTTCAAAACCATGGGTTTGTCATCATATGGCATCTCCTAAAATGTTTAGCATTGACTGTTTCTTTTTGGTAAAGTGACTTGGTGTTTTCCTTCATCTTCTTTTGACGCTTCCTATGTGTTTTAATATTTTGTTCAAAAATGCCTTTAGCATTGTGCAACTCGGGGCTTGAGATTTTTCTTCTGTTCTTTCAGCTTGAGAAACGCAAGTGTGTTCATCCCTTTTGTTTTGTTTTGTTTTACTCCAGCTAGCTCTTCCTATGTTTCTTTATAATACTTTACTTTTGTCTTTTTTGAGTTGTCCTTTGAAACCTTCTGCTCAGTTCTTTCATTTCATCATTTTTCCCTTCCATATTAGTTCTACACTCAAGAGCAAGTTTCAGAGTCAGCACTGGATGAAGAAACCAAAATGTTATGTAAAAGAAAGGAAGGGGGGATAAAGACCAAAATGGATGTCTGACGAGACTCTGAAACTCTGCAACTCTCCCTAGATACAGAGCATTGTATGCAAAAGTCACTTTAATACCACCTGCCACAGAGTGTATTTAGGACACTTGCTTTGGAAGGTGAGACCAGACAGTGTTTTCTAATTTTAATTATAGTAATTAAAAATTAAAATGGAGACCACCACCCATTTTACAATCATGTAGTCGTAGAAATTGTCAGAAAGCGAAGTGGCTTCTTTGTCCCCATATATTGTATAGCCCTTTGGATAGTCATGTTATTTCCTTGCCCAAGCAAGTTGAAATTTGTTGGATGATTTCTGTTTTGTGGCAAACTGCTTTGATACAGTAACAAACTCAGCATTGCTCTGGCATGGTAACTTGTTCCCTTCTCCTCGAATTTAACATTTTGGAAGACTTATCTGGAATAGATAGTGTGGAATATTATAGGAAAACAACAACCAAGTAATACAATTTCCCAGATTATTAACCCTGTGTCAGGTAATCCTACAGATAGTTTCAAATGGAAAAAGTCTTTACCTCTTTGATAGAAAATAAATGTTCAGTGGGACTAGATACTTATTTTAAAACAAAAAACAAAAAAAAAACTCTATTCATCATGTATTTATTTTGGTGAATTCTGATATTTTCCCTGAAATATTTGTTGGCATTTCTACTTAAAACAACAACAGCAACAAAATTTCTATGTATATAGAAATATTGAGTATTTTAGTAAAATATTTCTTAAAGTATATAGGTCAAAATATGTTTTAGTAAATATTTCTTTAAGTATATAGGTCAAAGATTTAGGGTATTTGATCCTCAGTGAAATATGTTATATGTTGTTATTGTTAGTGCTATGGAGTTGGTTCCAACTCATCGCGACCCTATATAGGGTGTCCAAGGAGCAGCTTGTGGGCTTGAACTGCTGACCTTGTGGTTCACTGACCAGTGTTGATCTTAGAGTGTCACACAAGAAGCCCTGTATGTCATTACATATTAATAATTAAAATAGTACCTACCTCTCAGAACCAATATTATTAAATGAGTTACATATGTTAATGTACATGAAACACTTGAAACGTAACTGACACCTAATAACTATGATACATGTATTTGTTATATTATCTGTTTTTCTAAAACTGTATGTTGGCCTCACACCGAAGAAGGATCTGTCCAAAATGTAGACATGCCGTGGCAAATGGTTGGTGTGGTTGTTGTTAAAGTGCCATGGAGTCGGTTCCAACTCATAGCAACCCTGTATAGGATTTCTGAGGAGCAGCTGGTGGGTTTGAACCACCGACCTTGCAGTTCACACTGACCTTGCAGTCCAGTGCCTTATACTACAGTGCCACATCAGGACTCCATGCCAAATCGTAGTTAAGATAAATGTCACAAACAAGGCTTACTTCTTTCTAACTGAGACATAGAGTTAATTTCAATGGTATCTTTCCACTTTCTGGACACTCCTTCTCAGTACCGAGCTTGTCGATATCTTGCCAACTAATCAGGCTTTTAGTGAATAATCTTTGAGTGAATAGAAAATAAACAAGTAAGGAATAACTAATCTCCTTGAGATCCAGTAAAGAGTAAAACAAGCTATACAACCATTTATATAGATTGTGTGTTTCTATTTACGATAGATTTGCATAGATTAACGATTGTTGTTTCGATTATTGCTATTACTACTTTTGTTTTCTCTTTACAACAAGGCTTTCATTTGAGTAGATTATGTGTAACTTGTAATTATGCTGGGGCAACTGGTGTTGACACTGCCCAGGAAAATTTGGTTGAGGATTGTATGCCAGTCTTATAAAATTAACATCCAAATAGCTTCCCAAGTCTTTTTCCTGTCCACATGGCCATGTTGTAGCTGTAGGGACACAAGACCATTGAATAGGAATGTCACAAGTAATGCCTCTGCTGGGCTTCTGAGCAAAATTGCTGCCAATGTGCGTGCCATGCTTTTTAGCTTCGGTGAAATTTCAGTTAGAAATCTTGTAAGGTTTCTTAGTGACTGATGACAGCTCACAAGTAGGTCAAAGAATCAAATCTTGATTGCTAGAAAAAATACACGCTTTTTTTTTTTTTTCCTTTCTGCCAAGAAAAACAAGAGCCTTGATTTGCTGAAGAATAAACAGAAGTAGCTGCTGCTCAACTTGAAACCAGAGTGCCATTTTTTCCTGCCTGTATGGTGTAGTAGAGCCCTCTGGTAAGAGAAGTTCTGGTAGCATAGTGGTTACGAATAGGGCTGTGAACTGCAAGGTCAGCAGTTCGAAACTACCAGCTGTTCCGCGGGAGAAAGATGAGGCGTTCTGCTCCCATAAAAGACTATGAGTCAGAACCGACTCCATGGCACACAGCCACCTATACATGTAAATGTCCCCTGTTGTTTTAGACGACTTCAGTGTTTAGCATGGAAACTGACGCAGCTAGCTCATTCTAGTAAAGTTTCTGTGAGGTCACCACTTCGGATCCTTGAAAATCTCAACAACTGCCTCTCCTGGTCTCGGAATATGTAGGTTTAGCTCATATATGGACAGGAAAAAGACTTGGGGAGATATTTGGCTGTTAATTTTATAAGCATTATTTGTTTTGTGTTTATTCTTCACTAAAACTCAAGGAGAATGTTATTTCTTTATTTTATATTCATTCAGTTGCTGTACATTAAATGATCAGTTGGCAAGATATCAATATGGTAGATACTAAGATGTGTCCAAAAGAAGAAAAGTCATAAATGCAGTTAATTAATGTGTTTCAGTTAGAAAGAAATTAGACGTTTTAGAATTAACAGTCTGGATGAAGTAGTGTGGAAGTTCTGACACATACTAGCCATTTCTTTACTGTAAGAATGTCTCATTTGGTTTCTAGGTCTTATTGTTTCCTTCTATGTGCTCTCAGCATCTTTTAGAGGTTTTATATAAATTAATATTTCAGTGAAAGTTTTCTATGTCAGTTTTTAGAAAGACTTGTTAAGTGCCATTGTCGCTATAAATCGAAACTGACTCATAGCAACTCTGTATAAGGTTTTCCAAACACTATCCCATGCATTTTACCATAAACCAAAATTTATAATTTTTAAATACAGTTTTTCAGTATATAAAAATTCTTGGTCTCTTTCTCTTTTAGGTAAAGTCTCCTTCTTTTCAGGTTCAGTCTTCTCATTATGTACTTTGAGGTCTTTTCCCAGTTACTCGCTGCAGTTACTTCTCTTTCTGTTTTCATGGTTCATTACTCTCTAAACCAAATTTTCAACTTCAATCAGGTAAACTATTTGCTTACTACTCTCTAGTCAGACAATTTGCTTTCCTCCTATTTTTTAGTTTCTGTACTTGACAACACTTCCCACTTCTATGTAGAATGTCAGTCTTTCTCCTAACCATGAGATCATTTTTTGCCTTTGTTCAAAATGTTTCTCTGTGATACTGTTTCAGTAGAACTCATTGCCTCTGATAATTTTTAACTTTCCACTTGTTTTTTTTTTTTTAATTATGTAACCTTAACTAGTTACATAATTTTGTGTTGGAGGTCTGTAGATATATTTGTGCCCCTATTCCTGTTTTCTTTAGTTCTCCAGTACTCTGTGAACATGAACAAATAAAAAGTGAAACATACTTGGTTGTCTTTGAAAGACAGTTGACTCATTTAGGGAGTATATTGCTTTTAACCTTCCTAATAACTTAACAAAGTTCTGGTGTGACACCACAGGTTAATTCCCTAGACTGCAATGTCGGTTTGAACCACAGAGTTGGTGGTTCAAACTTACCAGCTGCTACCCCATGCGGGGTCGTCATGAGTTGGAATAGACTTGATGGCACTTAACAACAACAATAATTTAACAGAGTCCTAATGTGGCACTGTAGGATAAGCACTGGACCATGAGGTCTGTTTGAACCACAAGATTGGCAGTTGAAACTCACCTAAGAGTTATAACCAACTCGACAGCACTTAACAATAGCAGCAATAACTTAACCTATTTTTCATTAAGTGAAACTTCTTAAGTACTTTCCTTAGGCTTTTGAGTGTTGTTTTTGAACGACAGTAAAAATTCTGGCAGTGTCTAATATTTGGATGATAAAAAGTAGAAATTATTTATTCTAAAATAAACATTTAGATGTTTGTTTTTAAATCAAGTCTCAGGCAGGCATCTTCACAACTCTTATTTAGTAGAGTAGAGCAGTAGACTGCCGTGAGCAGAAATACAGCTGTTTGCCAAAGGTCTACCTAGAAAAAGTTTGTTGTTGTTACTACCTAACAAGATTGGGCTGTTGTGATACAGTGGTGTTTCATTGGCTGATTTTCACAAGTAGATTACCAAATTTTTCTTCCTAGTTTGTTTTTATCTAGAAATTCATCAACATCATGGCAGCACATAAGCCTGCAATAACCGATGGGTGGTACATGTGATATATTGACTGGAAATTCAACCCCAGTCTCTCACATGGAAAAGCATTCTGCCACTGAACTACACCTTCCCCCTAGAAAGAGTTTAATGAAACTATTTTGTTAGAGATTTATGGAATGTCTAGAGATACCAGGCATTATACTAAGTGCTTAGAATATAAAAGTGTCCATTACAGATAAGGGACTCAGATCTTAAAGAGCTTATAATCTACCCAAGTACACTCATAAAGTTAACAAAGCACCTAATGAATGTAAAGTCACCAGTCAAATAGGACTGACTTAAGAAAGTATTGCCTAAGCTGAGATCTGAATGGATGAGTAGAATGTAACTCCAGGTAAAAAGGGGGAGAAAAGGAGAGGATTACAAGTAGGAGGTAGAGATGTTAGTTTTTTGGAAGAACAGGAAGATTATGACAGGTTTGAGGATTCAAAGGAAGATTGTTGTGTCTGGAATATAGAGAGTAAAGATGCTGTATGTATAAGAATATGGATCTTTAGCTAGAAAGCAATAAAGAATGTTGGAAGGATATGACCAGATTGGTATTTTGAATTATAGCTTAGACTACAATATAGAAAAAAACACTAGAATTATAGCTTAGACTACAATATAGAAAAAAACACTAGAGAGAGCAATGATGTGGTAGTAGCGATGAAGAGACAGGTGAAGGTGAATTTTGAAAGCTGTTTATGAGAAGGTATCAATATAGAAGTTAATAAAAGAGGGAAGGAAAAGGAGGCTTTAAGAACAGCACCTTTGAATGATTTCATGAAAAGATGTAGCTACCATTTTCTGAATTAGGTTATACTTGGAAAGAACCAGGCTTGGGGCCTGAGCAAGATCATGAGTTTTGTTTTGAGCATATTGAGTTTGAGGCATTTTGCAGCATCCAAATGAAAATATCAAGTAAGCAGTTAGATACATAGATGTGTAGCTCAAGGGAAATGTCAGAGCTATAGATACCAGTTTTAAGATGATCATTATATAGATGATAATTGAAGCTGTAGTGTAGATGAGATTCCTTAAGAAAAAAACATAGCGTGAGGGAAAGAGAGCTATGAATAATTCCACATGTTCATGGCTCGGTGGAGGGGACAGAACCTGCAAAATAAACAAAGGAAGGACAGCCAGAAAAACAAGGAAGGAATAAATACTGAGGAATGAAGAATGTAGTGTAACAGGTAACAAAAGGATATTTCAAGAACACATAATCAGTATTGTTGAAAGCTTTATTGAAAGATAAGAAATGAAATGTCTCTGTGTTTTGTTTACATGGAACCCATTGATGATCTAAGCAGCTGTATCTATAAAGGTCTGGGAATAGAATCCCTTGACGAGTAAGTGGCAGTTAAGCAAGGGCGGTGGGGTAATGAAAACCTAAACTGTTTCAAGAAGTTTGATTATGAATAGAAAGGGGTAGAATAAGGTGGTGGCTGCATGTGTGATCCAGGGAGTGTTTTAATGTTATGCTCTTGTTTTGTTTTACAAGATTACATAGCATTTAGCATGTTCAAATGTTAATCAGAAAAAGTGGAGAATCAACTATTTAGTTTGTAACCCAAGATCACTGAAATGATATTAAATTTCCATACAGCCTTACCTTTTCTCTGTAAGCATAAAACCGAAAACCAAAACCCATTACCATCAAGTTGCTTCTGACTCACTGCAGCCCTAGAGAACGAGTAGCACTGTCCCATAGCATCTCCAATGCTATGAATCTTTACAGAAGCAGAATGCCACAGCTGGTGGGAGCGCTTAACCATTGTGCAGCCAGGCTTCCCACCTGTAAGCATGTTGGTTTTGGTGTTGTGTGCTCTGAAGTCAGTTCTGACTCAGAGCAACCTTGTGTAGGATTTCCAAGGAGCAGTTGATGGGTTTGAACCACCAAATTTATTAGCAGTCCAGTGCTTATCCTACAGCATCACACAAGGACTCCCCAGTAAGCATAGCACTTAAATATCCACTCATTCATTCAAGAAAATTTTATTATGCACCTTTTATGTGTCAGACAATGTTCTAGGTTTGAGGAATATAACTGAATATTTACAGAGATGGAGAAGATTTGGTGTGAGAGTATGTTTTGAAGAAATCAATAATTATGTTTTGTCCATATTAAATATGAGCTGTCATATGGTCATCTATTTGAAAAGGTCAGTTAGGCTGTTGGAGAAACTTACTACAGAGAATAATCTCTATGAAGACAGCAGCTGTTAGTGTGTTCACTGCTGGCAGCTAATATTTCCATGAATTTTATGAAGTTTAGTTCTAAACTCATTGGGGGAAAATAAACCCCAAACCAAAATTCAAGATGTTGCATAAAAGAACAAATCTAACTGTTTGAAAGGCAGCTCAGTAAAGCCTTAAAATCTAGTGCATTGAAATGCAAAGACTATTTCCACCACAGAAGCGTTGTTTTACAAAATAACTGTGTAACAACCCCACTTCGCTCATCAAGAAATAAAGGCAACATGCTGATAGAATTGCATCAGTAATATTTATTGAACGCCTAATTCATGCTAAAAACTAGGCTATGAGTTGAGATATCATGGTGAACAAAAGAGATACACGTATGTGAGTGTGTGTATGTGTATACAGCTATAGAACTTCATAATTTTGCAAAGAGCTGTGAGGAAGAATTACAGATGCTACCAGAGTTCATAACAGGAAGAACAAACCTAGTTTGGAGGACAGAGTGGATTTCCCTGAGGAATATGAAAGATTCATAGAAAATTTCAAGCAGAGAGAATGGTAAGAAGTTTAATATTTACTGAGTACTCAGTGTGCACGGCACAGTTGTAAACACTTTCATTGTATTAATTAGGTCGATTCTATTACTATTCAAAGTCTACTGATGAGAAAATTAAACCCAGTAGAGTTTAAGGAGCTTATTTGAGTTCAAGCAGTAGGTCGATGGTACCCAAGATTCTCAACCAAGAAGTCTGACTTCACAGTTGAAGTTCTTCCCCTCCATGTGGTCGCCACAACACATGGTGTTTTTGAAGAACTGAGAAATGTCTAAATGACAAGTGAAGAGATCCAGAGGAAGAGTGAAAAGTTAAGGCTAGGGGGCTTGTTTATGGGTTGGACGCATAAGGTTTTATCTTAGAAGCAGTAGAGAGTAATTTCAATTTCAAATGGAGGATGTGCGTATGTAGAAAAAGAAAAAACTTTGACTTCCTTCATTTCCTTAAACCCAATAATCTAACCCATTGCTGTCAAGGTGATTCCAACACATTGCGATCCTGTCGGATACAGAACTGTCCCAAAGGGTTTCTGAGACTGTAAGTCTTTACGTGAGCAGACAGCCTCTTGGGGGTTCCACCAGTCTCTATCCAACCATTAAGCCTAGTCTCTTTTATTATTTTAAGTTTTGTTCCACACTTTTCTCCCATCCTATCCAGGACCTTCATATGTGATCCCTTTCAGATCTGTTGGTTGCTAGTGGTAGCCAGACACCGTCTAGCTCTTCTGGTCTCAGGGTTATGGAGACTAATGTTCATGTGGTCCATTAGTATTAGACTTCTTGTTTCCAGGCATCTTTGATTTTCTTCACTTTTCTCTCTGGACCTGGAAAGAACACTAGTTACTAAACCTTAGGTAGTCACTCACAAGCTTTTAAGACCTCATTCATTACTCTCCAAAGTAAAATGTTGTAGAACATTGTCTTTGTGAACTATGGTATGACAATTGACCTTGGTGCCTCCTAGACCATGGTATTAAAGCCCCAGGCCCAATAACTCAGGAATGAACAGTTATTAAATACATTTTTTTTCCAGAAATTTTGCTTTTGGCTTGATATAGATTGTTTCATGTAATATATATCCTGAAATAGTAAGCAATAATTTCATATCAGAGAGCACATTAAGAGTAATTCAGTGTGTAATGTGTTTGAGGAAGAATACAAAATAGATTTCAATTGCTAAAAACCCAAAAACACAATTGAAAAATCTAGTTTTAAGCAGCATTTTGATAAGGCATCAAATAACAACAAAAGCAGTTATTATCCGTTGCATACTTGTTTAGTGTGAGGATGTGATGCTGTAATCACAAAGAAAGGTACCTTATAACAATTTCATAATCTTAAAGACTATAGTTTTATAATCTTCTTGAGTCTCTTCTATCATATCCTTATCTTGCTTCATTCTAACAATAAATAATAACATCCACCTCTTTTTTTTAAAAAAGCTTTTATTGTGAATAGTGATAGTTTACATAGGAGAACGTCAGTTTTGCACTCATCCTATCATATTTTGTTTCATTGAAATGGTTATAATCCCCTCCATGCATCATCATTTAATAGTATTTGCTTCTATTCCCTCTGTTTTTTGTTTTTGTTTTTGATGTACACAAAAACACTCTGAAATATATAATCATGTAAACAACCAAAGGGCACATTCTGTATGCCTGCCTCCTGGCCACTAGCACGTCACAGTCTTTCTCTTTTCAAGAGTCTAGTGTTCTCAGGTGCTCTATCTCTCCATGCCTCTATCTCTGGTCTTGCTGCTTCTCTGGTTAGGATCCCATATTCTACTCGCTCTCTTCTCCCTTGATGGTCATAGGGTCCTCTGTTCCTGGACTGTAAGAGTAACTACTCCCCATTTATGTTACAAAACTTCTACCTTTACAGTTGTGACAATCGCAATTAGTCATGATAACAATTACTCACTATTGAATCAAAAGAATCCTATCCTCATCTCCTTTCATCAGACTAGATGAAAACAATTCAGTGGCGGATTTTACCTTCCCCTGCACACTATGAAACTAAGCTCCCTCTTGAAAACTTGTAAGCCAGCCACTTCATGCCTTTATAACCCCCTCTTGCCCCCATTTTAGGTAGCCAAGTCTAAGTAACCCATATCTATCAACCCTGTATATTGAGGGTATATGTTTGATCCTTGATGTGAAGACTCCTTCTCTCTTGGATGGCATTTTGGACTACTGCATCCATAAGAATAGGTCAAGTTCATCAAACTGTAGCAATTTATACTTGCTTCCTTTAACACATTTCTTCATCTTCCTCTATTTGAGCTCTGGTCATCAAGCCATGGAAGCTACGTCAAATGTGTACTCTCTGAAAGTTTGGGTGTTCTTGTGCATCTTCCCTCACTTCATATCAGCTGGATGCTTCACTCTCAGCTCTAGCCCTCTGTGGCTGTGTCCTTGTCCATGGGCTCAAGTGTCCCCAGGTATCCCTAAACTTCAGACCAACCAGCCTTTCCTTTTCTCTCATCAGAAGGATGATAACAGTCTATGGACGTACACATAACATCCCCCTCTTTTTAAAAGTTTTAAATTGAATGCTTAGGTGCCCACATTGTGCTGAGTTGTTTCTGTTATTTTTCTTTTTTCATTACAAATTCATGTTTATTGGAAATGCTTTGAGACCTGGCTCAGGTGAATTTTCCAACAAGATTTCTCTTTGCTCCTGTCAGATACCTGAGGCACATTTTATCTGGGGCATTTTAATTCCTCAGCTTGAGGTTTTCTTACATAGATGATGTAAATTTAATGGGCAAATCATGTGAGAAAAATTTCCTGATTTATAAAAATCTGAGATTTAAAAATTTCCTGATTTATAAAAATCTGAGATTTAAAAATTTCCTGATTTATAAAAATTTGAGATTTATAAAAATCTCAAAAGAGATGTTTTTATTTCTCTTCTTTGAGCCTAGGTCAAGACAGGCAAATCTCTTTGTGTCGCATTATTCAGGGTAGGATTATAAGCATTTCCTTACACTGACAAAGTAGTTCTTTGGAGCCCAGCTTTATGGAAAGGCTCCTTTAAATGCCCCACCTTCTGCAGGCCCTGTTTTGTCTTCAGTTCTAGAGCTCCAAATGCCTTTTAATAATGAACCACAAGGTCAAGTTCTTGATTCACTTGTTTTTTGGCCTTGTGGTGTTCCTTACTTTCTAACAAACTCAATGATACAAGTATATTGCAATTTCTAAATAT
>NW_006408529.1:12443605-12457824 GCF_000296735.1 Chrysochloris asiatica
GAAGAGGGGCTTCAGGGCGTGGACTATGCTGCCTCTGTGGCTGGAGAGCAAGGTTCAGGCCGAAGGTCTGCGGAGAGCAGGGGAATGCTGAACGCCCTTCACAGGTTGCTGGGCTCCACAGTCTCTTCCTAGTCATGCTTGAGAGTGAGCCTTTCAAAGAGGTATTCACCCAGCCCTGCCTGGGGATCCGCCATCCTACGGAGGTTGGTCAAGTGGTCGCCCATCTTCTTGATAATTTTCACCTCCTCGTTGAGGAAATGGTTCTCCAGAAAATCACAGAGGTAGGGGTCTATATGTGTAGCACCCACGGCATGCAGATCCAGAAAAGACTGGTTCCGGTTCTTATCCAGGGCCAGGGCGGCTTCCATGGCATCCAGGATTCTTCCTCACTCATCTTGGGAGGGCTTCTGCACGTCCTGGAAGAGTGCACAATGGCCACGCGGTTAGCAGTTTCAAGAGACACTCAGCACCCTCGCGCTTCTCCTTCGCCAACACACAAAAGAAGTGTCCCACACCTTCCAAAGCCACATCATCTCTATAGAAATGGAAGCCCAGAGAGAGGGAGGTGTAAGAGGCCCACAGATGAAGATCAACCAGACAGTTGATGCTGGCCTCCGCTTCAGTGGAATAATTCTGATGGATCTGAGAGCTCATGGGTGGTTGAAGATTTGGAGCTAACCACACACACACACACACACACACACACAAACACCAGTATTTAGTTGGTTCCAGTAACCAGCAATGCTAAAGAAGATAGTCCTGGAGAAGAGATTGTGCCTAAAGAAGTTGTTAGAGGTGGTCCGAGGCTGGAGGTGGGGGAGACCTGGATCTGTTCTGTCCCAACAATGTTGAAGCAAGACACAGATCCACGGGACTGCATCGTGAACTTCTGAAAATATTTTTATATCACATTTTTACTTAATTTTAATCAGAGAGTTGATCAGGTTTCCAGCTGCCATATTGCTCTAAATGGAAATCTTAACTCGTCTAGTAAGCTACTTAATCCTCACAATCACTTGGTGATGTAGATGTCGAGAACAAAAGGTCTAAAGAGGTGATTTTTTTTTTTTAATGACTTTCTCAAGGTTGCACAGGTACTAAGCATTTAAAATACAATTTTTGCCCAGTCAGCCTAATGTCTGGGACCACACCTTATATCCTCGACAAAACCAAGAATTCCTGAATAAATTTGACTAATGACGTGGCCTGTTAAACTCCTAGTAGAGCAACCAAAACACTTGTGATAGATTATTGTTGTTGTTAAGGTACCATCGTAAGGAGCTCTGGTAGCGTAGTGGTTACGAATCGGGCTGTGAACCTTAAGGTCAGCGGTTCAAAACTACCAGCCGCTCCGCGGGAGAAAGATGAGACTTTCTACTCCCATAAAGATTTACACCCTCGGAAACCCAGTACGGGGTCGCTATGGGTCGGGACCGACTCGAAGGCACTTAACAACAGCAACAACAACTAAGGTACCATCGAGTTGGTATCAACTCATTGCAATCTTACACACAGCAGAACAAAAAACTGCCATATCCTGGGCCAAACTCACAATTGTTGCCACGCTTGATCCCATTGATTCTGCCACTTTGCCAGTCCATCTTGCTGGGGGTCTTCTTCTTTTTCTCTGACCCTCCACCTTACCAAACATGATATCCTTCTCCAGTGACTGGTCCCTCTTGACAATATGTCCAAAGTATGAGAGATAAAGTTTGTCCATCCTGGCCTTCAAGGAGCACTCTGGCTGCACTTCGTCCAACACAAATCTGTTGGTTCTTTAGGCAGCCCATGGCACTTTCAATATTCTCCTCCAACACCATAACTCAAAAGCATCAATTCTTCTATGATCTTCCTTATTCACTGTCCAGCTTTCGTATGCATATGAGGTTATTGAAAATAGATAGATAGATGGGTTAAAGTGAGAAAGAGAATGTTTCAACATCTGGACCAATAGAACAAATAGTACTCCAAAGAATAAAGTAACAAGTTATTTATTTTGATAAAATTCAAATGGACAGAGAAAATATTTCAGTGGTTATGTAGAATAATTCTGCTGCATCTGCTAGAGTTAGTATCCCCATTTGTGAATGAATGCATCTTGAAAAAGTTTAGCTCTATTTTGTGATCTGTATGTTAATTTTAAGGAGCTCTGGTAGCGTAGTGGTTACGAATCGGGCTGCGAACTTTAAGGTCAGCGGTTCGAAACTACCAGCTGCTCTGCGGGAGAAAGATGAGGTTTTCTACTCCCGTAAAGATTTACACCCACGGAAACCCTGTACAGGGTCGCTATGGGTCGGAACCGACTCGACGGCACTAAAAACAACAACATGTTAATTTTATGAATGAAGTAATAAAATAAGAGAAGGAAGAAGCTCAAGGAGACCTGTATTCTACTTCTAATAATCTCTAACCTGAGTCACAGATTCACTCATTTTAGGCCTCCACTATTCCCTATCTTCTGTAATTTTACCACCAAATAAAAGTCACACAAATCATGTTTAAACACAAAAGGTCTTGTAGTCTCATCTTTTTCCAAGACATAGGAAAATTGTAGATAGAACTATGAGTGATGTTGGCAATACTTCATTTAGAGGAAGGATAGTATTACAGTCAAATATACTTTATTTTCCCTTTCTATCAGGTACTCTATTTCAGTTACTTTACATGCTACTACTGTAATACCATAAAGATAGGAATGTTTATAAAATTGTTTCTATTTATTAAGGCTTATTTTATTCCTTTGACATAGCAAATCAGGTAATTTAAACCTTCTGAATTAAATGGGGGAAAGAGGTTGTCTTTTAGCTTTATATTAAAGCTCCAAAATGGATCTATTGGTTCTTTTGGCAGCCCATGGCACTTTCAATAGATCTATTTTGGAAGAAGTACAGCCAGAGTGCTTCTTAGAGGCCAAGATGGCCAGACTTCGCCTTTCACAGTTTGGACATATTGTCAGGAGGGACCAGTTGCTGGAGAAGGATACCATGTTTGGCAAGGTGGAGGGTCAGAGAAAAACAGGAAGACCCCCAGCAAGATGGATTGGCCATGTGACAGCATCAGTGGACTCAAGCATGGCAACAGTAGTGAAGTTGGTCCAGGATCGGGCCGTGTTTCATTCTGCTGTGCATAAGGTCGCTATGGGTTGCTACCGACTCAATGGCACCTAACAACAACAACAACAATTAAAGATCCAAAATATTATGCTTTTGCTTAAAATATTATGGAACGTTTTTATCAGAAGTAAAGAGATAGGTAATATAGTTCAATTTTACTTTGAGTATTTCCTGATACTTTATTTAAGAGATATCACCCAACTTAATGGTCCTATCTTTTTCTTTTTAAGACAGATAATAAGATTTTAATTTATAGTTTAATAAAAAGGTATACATACATTTGGGCCTTGGTGTGGCACTATAGGATAAGCACTGGACTGGTACCTCAATGTTGGTAGTTCAAGCCCAGCTCTATAGCTCTATAAAATCCTATATAGAGTCACTATGAGTTGGAACTGACTTGATGGCATACAACAACAACATACATATGTCAAAAATTTCAAAATACAGCATTCATTATTATCTAACTCATATATATATATAGTTAAGTAATACATATATATTGTTAAGTGCCGTCAAATTGGTTCCAACTCATAGCAACCCTGTATAGGGTTTCTTAGAAAAAGCTGGTGGGTTTGAACTGCCAACCTTGTGGTTTGCAGTCCAGTGCAGATCCTACAGTGCCACACCAAGACTCCAGAATATAAAGTAGAAACTAAAATGTGTGTGCTAGATCTCGTCTAACTATTCTATTCAGGACTTTACTTTTAGTCCTCATCTGAAGAAATAAAAAATTGCTGCTCTCATAGAAGAGTAATAGATTTTAGCCAAGATGATTTGTAAGAAACCATACAGTTCTATAATTACAGAACCGTAATTCCATCATTTGATTAAAATCAAGTTTTTAAAAAAAAGAAAGCACATTCCCTAAAAACCAATATTATTTATTTGATGTGCCTATTGTTTGCATGAAAATACCTTCTTCTGTTTTGTAAGAATTCATTAACAGATGCATATTTTTGATAGATGATGTATCAGCATCTCCATAATGTATCTTAAATGTACTAACTTGATTTCTGCCTGACAAGCTCCCAGATTAAAGCCATTCACTGTCATCTTTTTCCAGACATGGTTTCTAGTGGCCACAATATTTAAAATAAATAAATAAATAAATTTCATTGTATCGTACTCAAAACCTCTCGTGGCCTGTATCACCTGGCTTCTCCCTGCCTTTCTAGTCCATTTTTGTTCCTGCACTCAGGTTTTAAAACTTACAAAGTCTCCCTCTCCAGTAATGTTGCATCATCAGTTCCATCTTCCTGAAAGGCTGTACTGGTACTGCTTTGTACGGCCCTCTCTTTCTATGTCTGTAGATCTCAGTTTAAATGATGGCTACACAGAGAAGCCTCACAACACTCTATTCAAGTAGGGCCTACCATTTTTGCTCAGTTTCTTTGTTCTGGTTGTTTCTTCTCATAGCAGTGATATTAATCTGCTACTGTTTATTTTTTTATCATTTGGAAGCTTTTGATGTCACAGGACCATGTCTGTTGAGCTCACTAGTGAACACCTAGTCAGTCACCATGCCAGGTACCAGTGGGAGTTCTGCAAATTGTTCTTGAATGAAATGAACATTTACTTCCTTATTTGTGTTTTGCTTCCATTAAATAAAATGTGTTTTTATTCTGAGTTAAACAACTGAAATAGTCTGGGAATGTACAAAGAAATAGGGAAACCTACCAGCAATTTAATTTGTCTACAGTCATCCAGAAAGTGGATAATTATGGATAAATATGGATAATTGTATGTTTTAAAAAATTTTTTACATATGTATCCTCTTCTACTTATGAGACATCCCTTTAGAAAGGTATGCATATTTATGTATATGAGTACATATGACTAAAAATCTTTATAGGTTTGCCACGTATTTGTAGACTCTGATTACTGCTGAACTAATTCTGTGTGTTAGTTTTCCAAATCTTGAATATGCAGATTCAAATAATATATCTTCTCTCCCCATCTCTTGGCCTAGTTCATGTGATTCCTTCTCATGAGCAAGTGGGGATCTTGACCTGTAGCCTTCACATCTGCGCATTTGTTTAGTGGAACAGAGATATAAGCACAAGAGAGATGCAAGTGTGTATATTTACTTTGTAAACACTTCTCCTTTCTCAATCTATGGTACATTTTGAATTCTTAAGTTTAGATTTTCTTGGGTTTGCCATTGATGGAAAGAGGCACACAGTATTCATAGATTTATTTCTGAGCTGTATTATAGTTCTTTTTTCTCATTATGCTTTCTAGAAAATTGTATGCTGTCATGAATGTGAATGCATTACTATTAAATGTTAATGAAAAACCTTCCTTCCAAATAAAATGGTGAGCCTGAGCCTGTGTTCTTTCCCTTGTCCTAACTCACATTCTAATTTTTTAGTTGTTTTTTATTTATTTTTTCTTTTCTTCCCTAGTTCCTTCCATGTCATCTCCTTCATCTGGTTCATCAGTTATTGAACATACAGATTCCCCTCCTCCATTATCCAATCTCCATGACAACCAGAGGTGGTTGCTAAGTGCTGGTTTCATCCAGGTCGGTTTGATGCCAATACCGAGTACACTACCAGCCCCTATCTAAAGGACTCTAACAACGCCAACACAGGCTGTGAAAACAAGGAATGCACTCACTGTCATGTCTCTGCAAATGTTGAGAAAAAGGGTTCTTCCGTGACCCCAAGAGCAGATGGACCTACTGATTCTGGCATTCTTTGGATGTTAAGTGCTATCAAATTGATTCCCACTCATAACGACCCTATGTAGGGTTTCCGAGGTTGTAAATCTTTGTTGTTGTTGTTGTCAGGTGCCATCGTGTCAGAACCGACTCATAACAACCCCATGCACAGCAGAATGAAACAATGTCTGATCCTGGGCCAACCTCACTACCGCTGCCACACTTGATGCCATCAATGATGCCACCTGGCTGATCCATCTCATTGGGGGTCTTCCTCATTTTCTCTGACCCTCCATCTTACCCATCATGACATCCTTCTCTAGCGACTTTTCCCTCCTGACAATATGTCCAAAGTATGAGAGATGAAGCTTAGCCATCCTGGCCTCCAAGGAGCACTCTGGCTACACTTCTTCCAAAACAGATCTATTGGTTCTTTTGGCAGTCCATGGCACTTTCAGTATTCTCCTCCAACACCACAACTCAAAGGCATCAATTCTTCTACGATCTTCCTTATTCACTGTCCAGCTTTCGCATCCATATGAGGTTAATGAAAATACCATGGCTTGGGTCAGGCTCACCTTAGGCCTCAAGCTGACATCTCTGCTCTTCAACACTTTAAAAAGTTCCTGTGCAGCAGATTTGCCCAATGCAATCTTTACAGGAGCTGCAGAGCTGCTGGTGGGTTCCAATAGCTGACCTTGTGGTTAGCAGTCCAACGCCTAACCCAGTCACCTGATATAGACATTCTACACCTGGGATGAAATATGTGGCACATATGTAAACTCTCCCACCTCTAATGCTTATATAGGTATCAGTATGGATTATGGCAGTGTTTCCTAGAGAGCCCAAAGGCAGCCAGCCACATGCTGACACGCCGAACCTTGGAATTTTTCTTAGCACGTTTACTGTCATTTGTCAACTTTACTTAAAAAGAAGCATCAGTATTCCCTGAAATCACTGAGAGTTAGTCTGTTAAGCTAGCTGCCTCCTCTTCTCACCCTTTCCCTGTCTCCCATCATGACTTTGAGGCTCTTTTTTTCATGATCGCTTAATGGTATTTTCTAAAGGACCTGTCATTTTGCTTTTGTAAAATGGAAAACAAAGCTCATGTAATTTTTTTTTTTCTCTTTTACTTGGCAACCCAGCAGTTACTAAAAGATAGAATTAAAAAAATAAATCTGTCCAGATATAATTCTACTATGACCAGCAATACAGAAATGTATAGTTCCTGTAGGATTATGAATTATTCTCGTGTATGTGTTGAGAAAGGGATATGAATGGGTAGTGATCAAGTAAAATTCCAGGTAGTAATTATGGATCAAAATAGTTCACTTCAAAAAGTTAGTTGTGTTCAAAGGCAAATTTAGAATTTGAAACTCACCTGAAAACGAAAGCATTTTCTTTTAGTTCCCTTCCAATAAAAGAAGGGTGGGGTGGTTACCTTTCTAAGATGAAGTCTGTAAGAGCATAAAAATCCCTCTGGATAAAAAGAAGCGTGTTGTTTGAGTTTTCCACCTCATCTTGTGGGATTTCAGAACTCTTTAAGTGCTCAGCTTGTAGTGTTTTTAGGATTAGGAGTATGTGTAGGTGAGTTCTTTTGGAGTACTGGAAGGCAGACGTTTGGCTTGTCAGCATTGGAGAACCACAGAAGCAGTCCAGCCATTGTTTGAGTTACGCTTCCAGAGCTCAGCACTTTCACTAAGCAGCCAGCTTTTGAAATATTTTCTTTACTTAATTTTCCTCACCTTTGAGATCCTTTCAGAAATATTCTCCTTTAAAGTATCGTGCATTCTTCTTTAGAAGACTTAGTCGTTCGCATAATACAAAGAAACATAGGATACTGTCAAGTATGGTTACAAAACATTAGGGCATTAAGGACAGACAGAATGAGGGTTCTGGAAGAAGCAGCTTTGCAGTCTAATTATAAATCTGCCTTTTTCCTCCTTTTAATTTAGTCTGGCTATAAAGAAATCTATCTAGGCAAAGAAAATAAGAAATTTGGTTTCCTTTAGGATTTGCAATTTGGTTTTTAAAATGTATTGGAAAATCAAAATGCAAATTCTTTGGGATTGCTATTATGTATTTGAATCTTAGTTATATATTAAAACATTAATTCTATTCAAATCCAGCACCTGTAATTTACAAAAATGGCTTATAAAAAGTTAACCAATATGACCATACAATTATTTAAAATGCTTGATTTTTAAAAGCCAGCATAAATGTTAATGTGGGATTAAAACAGAAAATAGCAATTACTAGAGTAGCCCTGGTATGATACTGAAGGGTATGTTCTGGACAGCTAACTACAAAGTCAGTGGTTCAGACCTACTAGCTGCTCTTGGAAAACCTGTACAGGGTCACTATGAGTGACACACAATTTGAGGACACACAACAGAGTAGCATATTTAGTTTGATGTGGTGGTGGTGGTTGTGTGCCACACCGAATCTATTTCAACTCTTAGTGAACGTGTATAGGGTTTCCGAGGCTGTAAATCATTACAGGAGCAGAAAGCCTCGTGTTTCTTCCATGGAGCAGCAAGTTGATTCGAACTATTGACCCTTCAGTTAGCTGCCCAGCTCATAATCCACTATGCTACCAGGGCTCCTTGTGGTTTGATGTATCTGTCTCCCTCTATAAATAGATAGATAGACAGACAGAAAAACAGACTTCTGATGTGGTGCTGTAGGAGTAGATTCAGCACTGGACAGTGAACCACAAAATCAAGAGTTCAAACCTACCAGCTGCTCCTCAGAAATCCTAAACAGGGTCACTATGAGTCAGAACTATTTGATGGCACTTAACAACAACTTAACAGTACCTAAAATAGTGACTGGGGTCCTGGTGTGATGCAGTGGGTTGGATTAATGTACCAGACTGCAAAGCCTTTGACCTGCAAGGTCAGCAGTTCAAGCTCACCAGCTGCTCCTCAGAAACCCTATACGGGGTCACTATGGGTCGGAATTTACTCAATGGCACTTAACAACAACAATAAATATAGTGCCTAAGAGAACTAAGTAAGTGTTGAATAAAAACATGTCTTGAGGCTCTGGATCTAGGAGGAATATTTTTCATCTCAATTTCTGTTCAGTGACTGAGCAATACTTTATGGAATAAACAAGTTGGGAGATGATTTCTGTTAAAAACAATCAACAAACAAATAAAAAAAGCTTTATAAAGCTATACTTCCCTCCCACCTCAATGAGCTGATAAAACTGTCCTTCCTTTTTTTACACATAGCTGTCAACCTAACTTCTCTGTTCCTTATTTTCGTGGGTTAATGCATCAGACTGCAAAGCCGTTTGAACTGCAATGTGAGTGGTTTGAGCTCTCCAGTTGCTCCTCGGAAACCCTATAAAGGGTCGCTATAAGTCAGAACCGACTCGACGGCACTTAACAACAACAACAACAACAACTTAATGTTTGGACTTCAGCACTGGACTGCGAACCACAAGATCAGCAGTTCAAACCCACCAGCTGTGCCTTGGAACCCTATACAGGGTTGCTATGAGTCGAAACCGACTCGACAGCACTTAACATTAAGTTTGTTGTTGTGTACCGTGAAGTCGGTACCAACTCATAGCGATCCTGTATGGGTTTTCTGAGAACAGCTGGTGGGTTTGAACCCCTGACCTTGCAGTTACCAATCCAGTTCTTATCCTACACTAAACTTAATGTTTAGTTCTGACAATAATTACTTTTGGAGTCCTGGTATGGCACTGTGAGTTAATGTGCTAGACTGCAAAGTTGGTTTGATCTATAAGGTCGGTGGTTCAAGCTCACCAGTCATTCCTCGGAAACCCTATACAGGGTCGCTGTGGGTTGGAATCAACTAGATGGCACTTAACAATAATGACACAATAATTACTTTTATATAAATGTGACCACAGAATTGGCAGGAGAACCATAGAATTGGTATAATTGTGAAATAACTTTTCAGACTATGGTGGTAAGAAACAGCCTTAATAAAGTTTAATGAATCTACTATAATGTGTATAAAGGAGAGTACTAAAATACGCATAATGTAAGGAAAAAAGTTAATAATGTAAGTATCATTTAATATAAGGCATCATTACTATTTACCTGACTTAATCTAATGTAAGCTATGCAAAGTACTATAACTTGATAAGCATGCACAAGTATTCTAAGTTCCTATCACTTACTGTATTTTAAGTTAAAAGATGTATATGACATTTGGGAGTGACAAGACTTGTCAGCTTGGGTCTAGAAAACAGTGTTTAGTGTTAGCATTTTTCCTTTCCCACCATCACTTAAAAACAACAATAAAAATAACTCTTGATTTACTTTCCAGTAATGGGTGACAGTTTGTGTTCTAATGATGCTGACCCATTAATTCATCATACCATAAGATGTATAAGATGCTCCAAAAATACATAGAACTTGGTTCCTACTCTCCAGGACCTGTCTGCCTAGCTATGTGAAAGTTAAAAGATTTTATTTTTCATTGGTTGGAACTTTATCAAAATACAGTTATACTGTACCACTCTAAAACTTAAAGAGTGTTTTGAGAGTCACCAGCTAATTAAAGGACTAGAGAATGACACTCATGTGGAAAAAAAATCAAGAAGAATTGAATTATTTAGTAAAGTGAAGAGAAAGCTAAAGGGAGATGTATTAATCGTTTCTGAAGATGTAATAAACGGTGACCATCTGGCCCCAGTGTTGGCCAAGAATGGAAAACGAAAAAGTATGTTAAACTGTAGAATGAGATATTTAGGTTAAACTTGAAGGTTTGAGACCAAATGAATTCTCTTTATATGTGTCCTATTAATAAATGTACCTCTGGCATTTTGAAGGATGTCTTAAAATTACATCATTTATCTTCCCCCCCCCCCCGAAGTTAAATCTTGATTTAATTTAGAGATCAAGTGAAGAACTTTCCGAGTTATTTATAAAATCCCAAACCCACTGCTACTGAGTCAATTCCCACTCAGAGTAACCCTGTGGGACAGAGTAGTCCTTTAGAAAATCAGAGAGCTTTAACTGGGGATAGAGGTCACACTTGGTTGCAAGACATACATAATGCTGAATAAGTAAAGCACAAATTGTGACAGCAAGAACAACCTGTTATAAAAATTATATCCTGATTCACTTTTATAAATTGAAGAAATCATTTAAAATTTTTGAATTTTTTTACTATTAATAAACAAGAGCAAGATTTTGATCCTCTTAATAATTTTCATTTTTAAACTACTTCTTGCTACTTTCCTCATTTGTATATCATTAGGGAAGGTGTCTACTAAGATTTAACGCCTGTTACGGAGTCCTGGTATGGCACTGTAAAATAGACATTGATCTGCTAACCTCAAGGTCAGTGGTTCAAATTCACCAGCCACTCCTTGTAAACCCAAAGATCACTTTGAGTTGGAACCAACTCACCAGCACTTAGCAATAACAACAAAATGGAATGAATTATGCCCCTGAAAATATGTGTTGTAAAACCTAATCTCTCTGCCTATGGTTAGCATCCCATTTGGGAGTGGGATTAACTGTGTTAATGAGGCAGGATTAGGGGAGGGTGTGTTTTAAGTCAATCTTTTTTCTTTTTTTTTTTAATTGTGAATTGAGTGAAGGTTTACAGAGAAGATCATCAGGTTTACATTCAAGGAATCATACACTTTTTTTTTTTTTTTTTGTAATCTCAATGATTGCAATTCCCTCCATGTAACAAAGAGTTCCCACTTCCTCCCAGTGGTTCTTATTTCCATTCCACTGTCCTTCCCATCCCTTTTCAACTTTATCATTTGGTTAATGTTGCCCTTTTGATCATGAATAATTGACCATTCCATGCTGAGCAGACTTTGTTAGTGTTGTTGTCTCCCATATATACCTATCTACTGCTTAGCTAAAAATGGGGCCAATGCGGTGAGTTCCATTCTAGACATGAAGGGTGGTTAAGGGCCATAGCCTCATGTTCCTCCAGTCTCTTTCTGGCCAATAGCTTGGTCTTTTTATAATTTTGAGTTTGTTCCATATTTTTTTCGCACCCTACCCAGGACCTTCTAATGTGATCCCTCTCAGAGCAGCTGGTAGTGGCAGCCAGGTACCTTCTAGTTCTTCTGGTCTCTGAATCATGGTGACTGATGTTCACATGTTCTATTTGTCCATTGAACTAGTTGATTCCAAACATCTTCAAATTTTCATCACTTTTCACACATGGAGAGTCTAATAATTGTACCTTAGATGGCCACTCCTGTGATTTTTAAGATCTCAGTCCTTACTCACCAAACTAGGATGCAGAGCATTGTCTTTCTGGACTATGCAATGCCAATTTAAATTAAACTCTTTTGAGATACAAAAAGAGCAGGATAGGACACTCAAACAAGCAGAGATGAGAGAAGACAGATACAAAATCATGAGGATTGCCCAGAAGAGAAGCTCAAAAGAGGCAAGGATCTTCCTTCAGAACTGACACAGAGAGAAAGTCTTCTCCTATAACTGACACCCGGAATTCAGACTTCTAGCCTCTTAAGCTGCCACAGAATAAATTATCTGCTTGCTAAAGCTGTCTAGTTCAGTTATTTCTGTTATAGCAGCACTGGGTAACTAAAACACTGCCTCTCACTTAGATTTGAAAGCTATTCTTGCTGTTCGTTTTTATAGCACTGATTCAAACCACAGCATGATGACCTGGGTTAGGATCTAAACTGGCAAGGAAAATGCAGAGTCTGAGCCCATCTGCTTTGTGATTCAACTTATTTCAAAGCCTCTGATTTTTAAACCCTTTCACTTCAGGGGCCAAATTTCCTCAAAACATAAGACCCTTTACACAATCCTTACTCTTTTCCAAGCAATTTTTTTTTGTCTAATCCCTTAGCATAGGGCCACTGTAACCTAATACTTACTTAGTAATATGCTCAGGAAAGGATTTCACTTTTTTCCTTCTTAAAAATCTTCTGTATCATATTACTTACTACCAATTTTAGGCATAACTGCATGTACATATATAGTTCCTAAACCGCCCCCCCCCAAAAAAAAAAAATTCATCTGGGAAGGTGAATTCTTTCAGGTAAAAAGCAATTCATTTTCTCTTAATGCATTGGGAGAGTAGAAAAACATTTTAAACATAACAAAAGTTTTCTGATGGCCAGCCCATTTATTTTTTTATCCCTTCTTGATCTCTGATTTGATGAATCTTTTCTTTTGTGTTTTTATTCTTTAGTTGCAATGCCAAAATCCTGTCTGTACTGTTCTTCTAGTATATGAAAAATATATATTTGCTCGGTTTAATTAAGCATTCCAACTTTTGCCAAGAGGTAATTACTGTCCTCATTCCATCTGACCATTGACTTGCTAAAATCAAGTTTTATATTGTGGTTGTACAATTAGTTGAGCTACATTATCCTTGTAATTCATGTTTTTCCAAGAATTATAGTTTTCTACCTTTTTCATTGATGGTAGAAACAAGACCAATTATATCCTCTCTGAATATGAGATTCTCTACTTTCATTGAAATATGCCCTCTCTACCTCTATCATTTACTACTTAGCTTTTTATAAAAAACGTTTTTAACCTATGAACAAACAAATCAGGTTTGTAATGACAAATGATTCTTTCTATAAGGAAACTTTCTCCCAGACCTTCTGAAAGTGCAACATATTTTAAAAACAATAATATCCAAAGCTGTAGTCCATTAACAGGCAATAAGGAAATATGAGAGATGAAAGAATCTGTTGTGTGCTATCAACTCGGTTCTGACTCACAGCGACACTGTATAGAGTTTCAAGGGCTATAAATCTTCACGGGAGCAGTTGGTGGGCAGTTAGCAGTCAATTCTTAGCCTATAGTCCCACCAGTGTTGAAAGACTCTAGCAAGGACAAATTAATTCTATAGTAGAAGTGATATCTACTCAAAAATTTTTAAAGTAGCACTTAAACTAAAGGCCAAAACTGTGCTTTAGATAGAGTGAATAAAGTCACCAAGGGTGAATGTACTCAGGATAGTCAACCACTGAAGACCAAAAAAACAGTTTTTGCCTCAAAACAAAGTTCAGAAGGCAGGAAGGAGAAAAAAAAGCAGGATTGATGGAAAAGGCAAACTCAGGAAGAAAGTGGGAAGAGTGCTGTTACATCCTGGAGATTGTAACCGATTTCATGAAGCAAAATGTGAAAAAATTTTTTGGATAGAAAAATAATTTGTTCTATAAACTTTCTTCCAAACGACAATAAAAGTAAATAAATGAAGTCATAACATCTTTATCTGTGGGTGGGTGGGGTTGTGTGTAAGGGGTTGTGGAGAAGGATGGAGTATAGAAGGGCTTGGGAGGAGACATAAGTATCAACTAGTTTAGGATCCAGAAAGTTAGTCACTGATGACCATACACAGTGATGGTTAAAACTAGATAGATACTCATATATGCCAATTCATGTTTTATGTGCTACCCACTCATGTTTTATTTGAACTCTGGTAGCGTAGTGGTTA
>NW_006408529.1:12458749-12484754 GCF_000296735.1 Chrysochloris asiatica
CTATCTATCTATATATCTCTATCTATCTATCTATCTATCTATATATATATATATAGTTCATCACTCAGAGGAGTTGGTACCGTTAACCCTCCTTTACTGATGAAAAGTCTATGACATAGAGAGGTTAAATAACTTGCACAAGGTCATAGGATTATTAAATGGCAGTTCAGTGATTCAAATACAAATCTACCTACAAGCCATAGAAGGAAAAATAATCAAAAGAATTCATCATATACTAAGGACTTGGAAGAGCGGGGTCAGTGTCTGATTTGTCTTTTTGCAGCTTTACTTCTCTGTTTCCACTTCTCTCCTTTTCTTTTACCTTCGTTTTTTCCTTTTACACAATTTACTTTCCTCTTTCTCTTCACTCACTAAAACCAAAAGGGTGAACAGCTTGAAAGGCTAAGGAAAAGAAAGAATAGAGAGGTGGAACTATTGTGATCTCTTCATTTTCTCATGCCTCAAGCATACATCCATCCTCAGTCTTCCTAATCAGCAGTGAATGTGGTTACTTACTTAGCTCACATTAATGGCCATGTGAATGCATGCTGAAAATGTAAGGTAAATGTAAGGGAAGGGCATAATTAACATAACAAACCATTCTAATAGTATTAGTCTATGACTAAATGAGGCAAGCAATTCTAAATCATTCTACATTGTTCAGTATAATTCTTTTTTGAAACCAGGAGCAAATTTAACTCTGACAACCTTTCATAAAGTTGTTTTGTTATTTTTAAGTCAGGAAATATTGTTTGACTCTTGTTTCCCCATTAGATGTAATGCTCTTTAAGTCTTTTTAAAAACATTATTCTTAGATAGAAAATATTATCCAATCTGATAGTAGCAGAAGAGGTCTTTACACAAATTGCTTTTTCTTCTTTCTTTTTTTTTTAAAGTATATGTCAAGAAAAAATTATATAACGGGGTTTAAACATAAATTTAAGGCTTAAAATACATTTTAAACAGCAACATTAGAGATTAAATTGTGTGGCTGGTACGTACTTTGTCCTCAATAAATAAGCATTGAATGAATATAATAATAAAAAAATATTGCTATGAACAGCCATATAATTAAATAGCATGTCAAAGAAATTTCAGTATATCAAAAAAAAACACAAAAAACCCAACAAAAATAAATATAGATGTTAACTTAAATGCCCTGTATGAATTTTAAATTAATTTAAAATTTTACAAATCATGAAATCAAGATTAAAAACATACATGATTACGCTTTAAAATGTAATCATGTATTTATTGATCTTTATTTCATGACTGATAAAGTATACTGTTTTATAATTTCTTTAAGTCTCTTTTTCTTCAAGTGTACCACTCACTGACAGGAATCTTATTGTCCCCCAGCCCATTAAGAGCAGCCCCCTGCAGCTACCCCTTACCCTACCCCGCCCTTTAGTGAAAAATCTGGCTAGGAGGCTCCACTTCCCTCCTTCCTAGTAGACCAAGGATTCCTATTGTCAGATGCAGTGGGCATGAAAGCAGCAATTTTACAGCACAAAAGCTCCAATAACATTTACTTCGGTTGGCTGAGATTGAAATGCACACAGGCACTGCTCAGTCTTGGTTACTTAAGCACCAGCTTCCCTTGGCTTTTTGCCACTTTGTGCATTTCAAAGAGACAGGTCCTTTAAGGAGAAAGAATTTTCCTTATAACTTACAGTGGAGTAAACAGACCGTTCAGGCACAGTTTATTGCATTACAAACTCAACTATACAAACTATCCAGAATTGATTGCAACAAAGTAATTAGTGAAATCATGTGGTCATTAGAATCCATAAGCTCGAACTATTGTATTTTTAAAGTAAAAATTTTATTTTCCCACAAATTACTACAGACTTTATATATATATTTATATTATATTTACAGAATGATAACTTGCCTCTTGACATTTTTTACATATTCAGATATTGAAGTTTAAAGTCCCCCATTTACAAATGTAACTCTTCTCCTTCCAGCCCTTCTTTAGTCAACACTTTGTTGAATTAATTTGGGGAATCCTAAGAGAGCACCCACCCACTACATTATAAGGCAAACATTAAATGAGGATAGTTCATTCCTATAGGATGAAGTGTGACTACACCAAACCCATGTTATTATATATAGAATAGATAAAGAAAATCAAAACTAGTAGATTTACAAAAACATTTAAATATCCTGGCTAATGCAGAGCTCAGTAAAATGTATATAGGGGGTAAGTCAAAAAGTATTGCTACTAGAGTTACATTCCATGCATACATGGGTTTATTCCAAACAAATATGTTTCAGCATGTGTCTGCAATCAGTGGATGGCTGCAGTAATACACATATCTTAGTCTTATTAGGGAGTCTTCAAACAGTGGCTTCCAAGGGAGTTTGCTGGGCCTCTTCAGTTCAAGGCAGAGATAAACTCAGAAGGTTATGTTGTTGTTGTTGTTGTTGTTGTTGTTGTTGTTGTTGTTGTTAGGCACCCATAGAGTCGGTTCTGACTCATAACGACCCTGTGCACAACAGAAGGAAACACTGCTCAGTTCTGTGCCTTGCTTACAGTTGTTGCTTTTGGTGCCATTGATGTTGCTTCTACTCTGTCACTCCATCTTGTTGGGGGTCTTTCTCTTCATCGCTAACCCTCCACAGTTATAGCAACTGTTTTTGAGTTTTCAAAAGGATAATCTTGATAGAGTTTTTCAGAGGACATGAGGAAATCACATGGACTTATTATGAAGAAGTTTTAAGAAAATGGAAAATTACAGTGGTGAGAAAAAGACCTGGGGAAGTTGTTCCAAGGAATTGTTTCCCATCACGACAATGTGTCTGGTCATTCTTCTAGGGAAGCAAGGGCTGCTGTCCTGTGAGAATTTTGTTGGGAAGCCTTACCCCATTTACCCTACAGCCCTGACCTTGGTCTTTCTCATTTCTTTTTGTTCCCCAAACTCAAAGAACATTTCAAAGCAACACAGTTTGAGCCCCACAAGGATCCTCCAACTGCCATTTTGACTTGGTATAAATCAAGAGTGCAGATGTGTACACACTTAGTTGGAGGATATGCGGAGAAACTGTACCTGCACATTTTGATGTTTTTGTTTAATAAAGGTTTCTATGATTTTGTAGAAATACTTTTACCATCGTACACATTGTCTTCCTTTACTTCACAGAGAAGCCCTGGAAGAAGGCAAGGAGAGACAAGAAGGCTGTTTATTAGGTTAACATACAAGCGGTATTCATTTAATCAACCATTCATTTGTTCCTGCAGCTAGACATTTTAGAAAATAAATCGCTAATTATGGTTACCAGACATTATTTTATTTTTTTTACATGATTGTCCTAACTTCTGAATCTTGTTTTTGGTTTTGGAGAACCTTGAAAAAAAATTATAAAGTCTCACATAAAATTCAAAATGAAATGACTTAACCTCATTTCCATACTACATTATATTTAATGATTACCTGTGTATACACCAGCCCTGTTTATACTGGTTAAAACAAGTGCAAATTTCAAAAGAATATTATCAAAACAGCATAGAATGATTAGCACACACGCTAACTAGGACTGTATTTATTGTTCATATGCCAACTCTAATCATTTGTTTGTATGAACTAACTATTATGAACTTCCAGAAGTAAATTATGTGTTTGAATTTCTGAAAAATATATCCTTTTTTTTTTTTTTTTTAACATTTTGTTAAATAAGCTAGGGCTCAGTTATTAATATTTGCCAAATACTCATTTCTTTTAATCAAGGACTGTTGTTGTTGTTAAGCGACCCTGTACAGGTTTCTGAAGTTTTAAATCTTTGCAAGAACAGAAAGCATTATCTTTCTCCCATGGAAAACCTGGCAGACTCAAACCACGGACCTGGGGTTCCCAGCCCAGTGCTTACCCTATGGCGCCATGGTGCTCCAACAAAGGATTAGGATCTTATTTAAGGTACCAAATGAACCATCATTCACAAAGAACCCTAAGCAACACCCTATTTAATCCGTATGTAATCACTTGGTAAATGGACTCTTATAATCAATGATGAATTTGATCCCTGCTCTGCTTAATCTGCATATATCCTTTATCCAGTGATGGGCAGAGTGTAGCCCATCAGGGCACAAAATGATGGGAGAGTTTTCCTTTCTCCACCTCATGGATTCAGAACAACACTCTAATTCCAGGGCAAGCAGGTGTATCCCTGCCCTCAGTTTCCCCAGTCCTACTTCTGCTCACCTTCCCACCCCCAATGCTGCACTGTCACCATCCCAGGGAATTGCTAGTGTACATGTGGGCATAAAATGGCTTGATGTGCATCCCAAACACTTTTATCAATGAAGTCCGCACTGGTACAGTTTCCATGTATTTCTGTGTGATAGTTGTTGTTACCTGCTATTAAGTCGGTTCCAATTCATAGTGCCCCTCTACAGGGTCTCCGAGGAGCAGCTAGTGGGTTTGACCTGTCGACCTTGTGGTTTTCAGTCCAGTACTGATCCCATAGCTCCACACCAGGAATCTTCTGTGTGACTATGCCTATCAAAATAAAATTTGTATATCAAAATTTCTAAATCACCTGCCGTTACTGAGTTGCAGTCTTGGCTTACTGATGGCTTGATCTAATTGACTTGAGTTTTTCAGTATATTAGAAAGAGAGATAACTTGTAGACAGGCTAGGTAGGTTTGGCCTTATACTGCTTTTATCTGTGGCTACAATCCAATTTCCTTGAATGTATTAAGGAAGGGTTTAAATAGCATCTTAGGTAATCATGAGTTTCTGGGTTACTTTTCAGTAGTTTGCCCTCAATGGAGTGTAGAAGAGGCAAGAATAGGAATGGCCCTGCCCTGTCAGTACATGCCTGTAGCAAAAGTGCTTCAGAAAACAAGTGAAGCACTCCTAATGAATTGTGCTTTTGGTTCTTTGAATCTGCACAGCATCTCCATCAGGGTTTTACAGCTGGACTCTAGCTGTAATTGCTACTGGGATGAGATGCACAACATGGGGTGTTGAAGCTAAGTACTTACAGTGTTTTAGTGGCCAAAAATATATGGCATGGTAGGAGCATCCGCCTTCATGAAATTCACACTTGTATATCTTCATGTTCCTCACCCATTTCTGACATGCTGCTGATTTGCCAGCAGGCACTCTAGATGGAGGTGATAAAAACAGCAAAGCTGAAAGATGTTGTTTCTTAAAAGATACTGTACATCAATTGAGAAAAAAGGAAGTAGTTTGGGGATGTAAATGCATAAAAAAGCCGCTGTAGTCATTCTTTAGTAAAGACAGTTGGAATTAATCTCATCAGTGCAGCAAAACGAAAAATAGCAGTGTTAATTTTATTATAATATAGTACAACATGGCGCACATGAAAGTATTTCTCCTAATGTAAACAATAATTCTGTATTTCTGTAGCATCAGCTCTCTCTGAACCTTGGTCCTGATTTGCCATTAGATGTAAATCAGCTTTTATGCTTCTTCCAAAGAAGCTTTAAAGCCTAATGTTTCCTTATTTGTGACATTATAATTCTTAAGAGGGTAGAATTGTTTCACTAGAGAAGCATATCATATCCAAAATTATAATGTAAAAAAGATTAATCAAAATATCCATGCTGATCCACCCTTATGGTTATTTAAGGAATAATCAATGAGGCTTGGAATTTAATGCTATCCAGTTGGCATCATAATTCTCCAGGGTGTCAGCTGTGACCACTGAATCTCCAACCAAGTTAGATTATTCTTTACTTAACACTACTTCCTGCATTCTCTTTTTTGTCTTTTGTTCCTTCCTTCCTTTCTTCCTCCCTGCCTCCCTCATTGCACTCATTCCTTTCCTTCTTTCTCTCCTACCTGTCAATCAAGTAGAAAGGATTTGTAGAATTTAACATTAACTTGCATCTTAAAACTAGGTTCTATTTATATATGGCAATTAACCCCAGGAATATAACAGTGCAGGGGAATCAGTTATTTAAATTAAATTCGTTAAAAGTGTTACAATGCAAAAGAGTGCCCTAAAACTTCTAAAAAGAGTAATTTTCTGGTTGCCATAGAAGTGAGGAATTCCTTGTTCTTTGGTCCTTGCTTAGATCAGGCTACTTTTGTTTAATTACAATAAAATGGTAACCACTAATCAAAAGAACCTTTGTTCCATTTAGAATTCAAAGTTGTTGTTTTTTTTTTCTTCTCTGAATATATTTACCTGCCTTTCTAAGACTACTTTCTAATCTTGGAGCCAGAATATAATAACATGATAGCCTGAATTGGACCCCTTATGCAAGTACCCTGTAATAAATTTTAAGATTTTCTATTGTTTTTTTTTTTTTTTTTTAATGCCCAAGCTTTGCTGTGTTCTCTATTCCATGGGTCACTGTAGGTTTTTATTTCTTTCAGAATTACTACAAAGTACATGCTTTTATTGAGAAGTGAATAATTACAGATCCTTATACATTCTACCAAGAATTACTTTCACCCCCAGCCCATAATGCATGTATATGCACACACATATACACACTCATTATAATTCTTACAACATTGCAGTACACAGGAGAAAGTTACTTGAATTAAAATTTCAAAAGTACTTTAGTGCCAATACACATATATAGTTTTACTTGTTGAAAGCAAAAAAGAAAAACCGAAAACTAGAAAGACATTAGAAAAATAAAATACTCCACAATATTTTTTTTTCTTCAAATTTTTTCTATTCCATTTCAGATTCCATCCCTAAGATGATTTCAGCCATTTACTATTTCAAAACTTTGGTTATTCCCTAAAGTACAATTCCACCTTTGTTGCTTCTCCAGCAAACAGCGATTTCCCAGTAATGCCAGCAGAAGCATCAGAGTGCAGCTAATCTAGTCACTCTGCTAGGGAAGAGATTTTCAAGGGAAGCAAAGGCAGTTTCACTTGTTCTGTCCTACTGGTTAATGCCATCAGTGGGTGGTCATGCCTGCTCTGTTCTTGAACAAAGGACTTCCTTCTCAGGAGCAGCAGGAATGAAACTGACAAGTATCACATCTGTTTCATGCTGCTTCTCCAATTCCCGTGGGCTAGTCCCACATATATAGCAGCAATTCTGATGATACCACAGGGAAACAAGGAAACAAGACAGTAGGACATTGTCAGTGAACAAATTCTGCCCAAGTTAGAGAGTAAAGAAAAAAAAATATATATCTTAATAATAATATAACAGCATTGCAAAGGAAAAGCAAATGGTCCAAGATACAGCTTGTTAGAGGAGATAATATAAATTGTTCAACATAAGGTGACCTCTCTTACACCATTTTTCTTTTTACTGTTATGTGCAAAGAACTTGCCCTCTATAAAGAAAACATGGTTTAATTTGAAGAACACTGACCATTGGTTATAACTTCGGGCTTTTGTTGTCAAGATAAAAATGGGAAGAAAAGTAGTAAACAAATTCAAGAACCAAAGAGGATTTAACAATTATGACTAATAATTGAACAAATGGAACATCAAGAGCTCGACTCCAAATAGCATTGATAGGAATGTTTTAAATCTGGACTGAATGCTGGTTGTATAATTGTAAATTTATTAAAAATCATTGAATTTGTGAATTCAGATATCACACAGATTTGGTGACATACTGTTGTTGTTGTTGTTGAGTGCCGTCGAGTTGGTTCTGACCCATAGCGACCCTGTACAGGGTTTCTGAGGCTGTAAATCTTTACGGGAGCAGAACGCCTCATCTTTCTCCCGCAGAGCGGCTGGTAGTTTCGAACTGCTGACCTTAAGGTTCGCAGCCCGATTCGTAACCACTACACTACCAGAAATTTATTAAAAAATCACTGAATTTGTAAATTCAGATATAACAAAGATTTGGTGACATATAAATGACACTTAATAAAGATGTTACAAATTAGCGCATATCTTCATAACTTATTTTTTTTTTAATAGCTTCTTTCTGTTTATATTTACTTGCAAATATTTCTAATGAGAGGTTATGGTTGTTGTTATGTGCCGTGGAGTCGGTTCTGACTTATAGCAACCCTGTGTAGGGTTTCCAAGGCTGTAAATCTTTACAGGAACAGAAAGCCTCATCTTTCTCATGCGGAACAGCTGGTAGTTTCAAACTGCTGACCCTGAGGTTAGCAGCCCAATTCATAACCGCTCCGCTACCAGAGCTCCTTCATGAGACGTAGTGTTCATGAAATGATGGTATATAGAAAATAACAAAAGAAAACTGTATAGTATTCTCTTCATGTCTGTATTTGTACGGGGAGGGGAGAGACGGGGGAAGTTAGAAGGAAATAAACGAAACTACTTCTGGGTATATGGATTGTGGATGCTGGTTTTGTTTTCTTTTCCCACATCTCTATAATTTTCATTATATTTTTCATTTCTGTATTGAAATATGTTATTTTTATAATGAAAAATAAAAACTTTCATAATGAGAAACCTTTTTTAATCAGATTTAAAATTACATAAAACTGATAACAGGGTAATTGAACACAAATACACATGAGCTGAGTGGACACACACAAGTGAGCTATTGTTTATAAACATGTATACGCACAATATGGAGTCCTGATGTGGTGCTGTAGGATAAGCACTTGATCACAAGGTCCATTTGAACCTCTATGAATCACAATCCACTCAACAGCACTTAGCAACAACAATAGATACAACATGGTGTGCTAGTCCTTGTGTGATGCTGTGGACTAGTGCGAAGTCTTTTCAATTGCAAGATTGGTGGTTCAAGCTCACCAGCTGCTCCTTGGAAACCCTATAAAGAGTCGCCAGATGGGTCAGAATCGACTTGATGGCACTTAACAACAACAATCCTGGTGTGGTGCTGTTGAATCAGCATTGGACTGTGAACCACAAGGCCGGTAGTTGAAAACCATCAGCTGCTCCTAGTAAACCCTACACAGGATCACTATGAGTTGGAATCGATGGCACCTAACAACAGTGGCACTGTGGAGCCCTGGTGTGCTGCTGTTGGGTCAACACTGGACTCCTAACCACTGGTTAGCTGTTCAAACCTACCAGCTGCTCCTCAAAAAATCCTCTACAGGATCTCTATGAGTCAGAAATGACTTAGAGGCACTTAACAGTGGCACTGTAGCATAAGCACTGTATTGCTAACCATACGTTTGATTCCACTAGCCGCTGAAGATTGGAAACCTTGTACAGGGTCGCTATGAGTTGAAACTGACTCATGTTGATGAGCTATATTCATATATAGTTGTTGCTCAGCTGAAAAGAAACACTATATAACATCAATTCTTCTTTGAGAGACATTTAGGTTGCTTTCAGTGCCCACCTACTATTTATACTTTTATGTCTTTTGTAACTGTTTCTACAGGATTGTTGTTGTTAAGTGCTATGGAGTCAATTCTGACTCATAGTCAGTTCTGACTCAGAGGATTTCCAAGGTGGGTTTGAGCCACTGACCTTGTGGTTAGCAGTCCAGTGCTTATCCTACAGCACCACAAAATAACTCATTCTATAGGATATATATCTGGAGAATTGAAAACTGAGTCATAGCTTATCTACATACAGGTGTTGTTGTTGTTGTTAAGTGCCGTCAAGTTGGTTCTAGCCCATATTGACCCTGTATGGGATTTCCGAGGAGCAACTGGTGAGCTTGAACTGCCGAACTTGCAGTTCAAATCAACTTTTCTGTCCAGCACATTAACCCACAGAGCCACCACCCCAAGAGTCCCGTAGAGGGTGGTGTTGTTAAGTGCCATCAAGTCAAGTCCTTGATTTATAATGTGTGTGAGTTACAGTGAACTGCACTTAAGACTGTATTCTTATAAATATCTTATTGCTAGTAATATGTGCTTTATGTGAAATATGTTTAAATATATCTTTAAGTTTGTATTAATATATTCAGTGGCCAAAGACAAATGAGGATCATTCTTATTGTTATAAGTTTGTATTAATGTATCCAGTGCCCCAAAACAAATGATCATATTTTATAAAGACACTGTTAATAAAAGACTGCTGATAGTGAAAAGTTCAAAAAAAAAAAAAGTTGTTCAATTTAGGTCAGAGCTTATTTACAGTAAGGAGTTCTGGTAGCATAGCGGTTACGAATCGGGCTGCGAACCTCAGGGTCAGCAGTTTGAAACTACCAGCTGCTCCGCGGGAGAAAGATGAGGCGTTCTGCTCCTATAAAGATTTGCAGCCTCAGAAACCCTGTACAGGGTCGCTATGGGTCGGAACCAGCTCCACGGCACATAACAACAACAGTCAGACAGAATACCATCTCCCATCCTAAGTTCTATGCAATTTTGATAGGCATTGCTCAAATAAACACCAAACATTGTAATTATTTTACATCATACAAGAAGGATATGAGTGTTGAGTTGTCCCTATTGTTATCAACCATGGATTTTTAAAAAACTCTTTCCATCATAAAGTATTGTCTATTAAATATCAAAACTGGGAAATGCACACCTCTGATGTAATGTGGAAAAAACAAAAACTGCCAAACTAATATCGATTAGTTGCCTTTTCAAGGAATGTGTGTGTGTGTGTCTGGCAAAATCAGGTTATATAACAAATATTACTGTCCTTGTTTTTTTAGGGAAATGAAATCTTAATTTTTTTTATTTGAGCCACCATTTTATCAGGTGGTAGAAACCGTTATGGTAGAGTTAGGATTTCTCATCACTTCCTTGAACCCATCCTAAGAATAGGACTTTGTAAGAGTCATAATATGGTGAGAGATACCTGGTTTTCTGTTCATTACTCATCCATTGAGATGCGTATTTCTGTTCATAGGTCTATGCCAGTCACTGCTAGCTCATGAGTCCACACAATTCACAAGACCTTTCTAAATTCTGGTCATCTCATTCATCAGCATTCCCCTTTAGGCTCACAGAAAATGTATACCTGCCTTCCCACTCTTTTTTACATACCTGACTTGGTGGTGAGGGATAGACAGGAAGTAGCAGTGGGTTATCTGAGGTTCTTTAAAGTTTATCTCCCTGACCATTTTACTGTGCAAGGACCCAGTCCAAAGGATATAGTCTGCTCCCAGCTCTTCTTTCTTGATGGTAATGAGGTCCCTCTAATCATTCTGGAATTGGTTCTCTTTTTAAGGCAACTGGCAAAACTGACCAATCCCCTTGTTAATTAAGTTCCATACAGTGTATTGGTATGTCCCACTCCCACAGGGGTTCCACATACCTCATTTGCATTATTAACAGGCCGCTGGGGGCCTCAAGCATCTAATTTGCATAATACCACCCAATCATTAAGAACCCTCATGGTTGTTCTTGCCAAGAGCCATCCAGTTGGTTTCCACTCATAGGGACTCTGTATAGTGTTTCTGAGGAGTGGCTAGTGAATTTGAACAACTGACCTTGCAATTTTTACTTTTTACTTTATGTAATTCTATAATATTTAAAATAAAAGTCATCGCCAAATAAAATTAACTACTTCCAAAGGAGCTCTGGCAGTGTAGTGGTTACGAATCGGGCTGTGAACCGCAAGGTCAGCAGTTCGAAACTACCAGCTGTTGCGCGGGAAAAAGATGAGGCTTTCTGCTCCCGTAAAGATTTACAGCCTCGGAAACCCTGTGCAGGGTCGCTATGGGTCAGAACCGACTGCGAGGCACTCAGCAACAACACCACTTCCATAGTTTCTAATCAGTGTATCCTTATAACAATATTATGATTTAGTTAGGTCAGTTACTGTTATCCCCATTGAAACATGAAGAAACAGATCATTCGCACAGATTATAAGTATCTTTTGATATTGGACAAGTATGGAAAAGTGAAAGGCAAACATGTAATGAATGTCTTTAGTGTGTAAAGCATGTGCTAGGAAAAAAAACACTATTAAAAATGTCTTAATAATGCCAAGGATTTCTCTAAGCCCTAATTGATTCTAAAGCATTTCCAAAGTTACAGCTTTGATTGATTTTCCCTTTGAAATAGCTTGTGTGCATCCTTTCCATTCCCAGAGGCATCTCCTTTATTCAGGTCTTCGTGGCTTCGTGTTTCAGCTACTATGCTATCTTCCCCGCTGCTATTCATTTCTGCTCCAATACATTCTTCATACCAATTGATTTTACGAAAACACTTCTTGGATCTTATAATTATAAGAGCCTTAGAATTGAAAGATTTTAGAAGGTCTCAAAAGCAGTCGCTCGAATGATTCAGGAATCTTTTCTAGAGAATCCGTGGCATATGATTTTCCAACCTTTTCCTGAATCGTTGAATAGGGAGCAGCTTCTTTATGCGGCAGCTTGTTTTATTTTTAGCCAACTTAAGTTGTTGGAAAGTTCATGCTTATTGCGCTACTGAATTATTTCTAACTTCTACACGAAACAAGTCCAATCTTTCTTTCAAAACCAACTGGGAAATATTTCAAATAAAGGAAATAAATAAAACTGCACATATTCCTTTAAGATATTTATGCTGTATTGCTGGAATTTGATGTTCAGAAACAATAGATATAAACGTCAGGAGAAAGAATAGATATGTGCATTTAAAATTTGCGCTTACTCATTTAAGTTACCATGACTTACACTCATATGCAGATCTCTCCACCTCAATTGTTTACTCCACTAGACTGAGCATCCTCACTTGCTTTGCTGTTTTATTGGTGCCTGTATTTCTGAGACTACCACAGTTCTTGACACATGGTAATAATTCAATACATATTGGTTTAATGAATTAGTGAATAGTTAACATGCCCTGTGATTACAATATTGCTTTCATTCTGCTTTAAAATCTGTAAAAGAAAGGCATCAATACACACTCTCCATCTGGTAGGTGATCTGTAGTTAATTCCTGCAATGGTATAACATCTGTTTCTCTCGTAGTTTCACAGAAATGTCAAATATTTCTATGCCAGGGTAATTTTTAAATATACAAGTTCATTTCCTCTCTATGCTCTTTTATCTGCTATTTGGAATAGAGAATTCCAGCCATATAGTATAAATCTTAAATGAGTATATGTAATTTTCTTTAGCTCCTCCATTTGAAATACTTCGTAGTTCAGTTTGCGTTTTTACGACTGTGTGTGAAAAGTTCCAATTGTCGTTAGTATTCATTTATAATTAAGCCGTCACTAGAAGGAAGTGCTAAGCCTTTATTAATATGTTCATTTATATCATTAGTAAAGATGCTACATTGCACAATGTATAAAGGGTACATCCTAAAGGAATAGGACTAAAATTTAAGAGATACTCCTTGTGAAATTTTAGTCATGACTCCCACCACCTATTTTTGCTTATTTATCTTACTGTCTACACTTGATTTTTTTGCCCCCTAGATAATAAAACCAAAAATACTGACAAGATAGTAAATCAGTGTATTTTTCTCTGATAAGAGGTATATTGACTATGAATACTGAAGCTACCAACTAAATTTTATTAACTGTAATTTTAATAATATCCACACCTAATTACTAGAAAAAAATCAAGAATTTTCTATAGCTGAATTCCTTACAGCTGTGATTCAGAAACAGTAACCTTAAGTCTTCCCCAGGGTTGTTGTTGTGATGTGCCTTGGAGTCAGTTCCGACTCATAGCGACCCTGCAAAAGGTTTCCGAGGCTGTAAATCTTTATGGGAGCAGAAAGCCTCATCTTTCTCCCATGGAACAGCTGATAGTTTCGAACTGCTGACCTTGCGGCTCGCAGCCTGATTCATAACCACTATGCTACCAAAGTGTAACTTAGTATTTCAATTATATTGGTTATTCAACAATAGAATTTTTAACATAAAAATTGTTGTGATTGATAAGTGCCGTCAAGTTGTTTCTGACTCATAGTGACCCTGTATAGGGTTTCCAAGGAGTGACTGGTAAGTTTGAACCACCGACTTTGCAGTTCAAGTGACTTTGTGGTCAAGTGCTTATCCTACAGCACCAGACCAGGACTTCAGTAGAAAACCAAATATCTGAAGAAATAATTTTAAATTATTCTGTATCTTTTAAATCAAATTTCCTCCTTCCAATGATCATTTTTCAGTTTTTTAAAACTTTTTAATCTTACAGCACAATGTTCATTTTTTCTAATGTCCTTTTAAGAATCCAGATTACCCTGATGTGGCGCTGTAGGATAAACACTGGACTGCTGGCCACATGATTAGTAGTTCAAACCCACCAGCTACTTCTTGGAAACCCTATATAGGGTCACTGTAAATCAGAACCCACTAATTGGTACTTAACAACAGCAACATCACGTTAAATACTTGGATAATACATTTCATGCTTGCATACCTAAATGTACTAAACACTAGAGTACTGCATTCTATTTCAAAGAAAATTCTTCTTGGCATTTCTTTAGGAAGGAAGGAGGAGAGAACAGTGAGATTTTCACATCTGTTGAATAATCTGTGAAATAATCCTAGAATGTAGGATTGAATTCCATCTTCGTTTTCCATTTAAGACCAGCTGTTGAAGTAAGCTTGAAGAGCCCCTTAATTATTGCATATTTCAGTCACTTGTTGAGGATTCGGTTACCTAGTTCTACCACTCTGATCAAAGGGAACTCTTTACTTTGTACACCATTGTTATTGGAAGCATTCCTCATTTGATTGTTTTGCTTCTGAAATGGTCTATGAAAGGTCAGACAGGGTGTCTTTCTCTGATTTCATCATGCTTCTGAGAATAACCTCTGCTACCAATTGTGTTACTTGGATGGGCGCTTAACTACCCCAGGGCTGCTTTTCCTTGGCCTTAGTTCATGTTTGCTTTGTCACTCATACTGCTGAGTCAAAGATGTTTTCATGTCCATGTGATATTTGGAGTCAGTGAAAAACAAATTCAGAAAAGTGAGTAGATTTGTTCTGTTTGTAACAAGATTTGGTATAGTTGCCATTTGCCATCCTAATCAAAGCCTTTGTTTATACTGGGGCTCTTCTGAATTATGTTGGCTTCATGGCTGTTTTTGTAACCATGGAAAAAAATGCCTAAACTGGCATAGCATGTAAACTGCGTAAAACTCTGACCCTTCCACTGCTGCATGAATGACTGATCACAATACTGAATAATTAATGTTATCTGTACTGATTTATTTTTTCTTCTACATCATAATGCACTGTATCAAATTTATAAACGCACTGTATCAAATTTATAAACTCTGCAGCTATCCCTGAACTCTTGTATTTGGCAAAATAGGCGTTCTGCCCTTGTGTTTATCCTACCAACTGACTGATTGTGAATATACAAAGACATATTCTGCTTGGCATATCTAAAAGTGTTTTGCTAAATAGTGGACACCAGAATTTCTTTTAAGTTCTTTTCATACTGGAATATATAGTACACTGTTTCCCTGAACACTTTCTTTCCTGTAATATTTCACTTCTTTCAAGATTAGATTTATTGGTGTATATATAGTGACATATTTTAAGACTTAAAGAGCTAGTCTTACATCTTTACTGTGATGGAGTTTTTTTCCCTTAAAGATGTATAAAGGAAATTAAACATATATTTATTTCATACCACAAAGGGTATGTGAAAAGAGATATGAAAAAAAAACCAAAACCCTCTAAATCTATAGGCAATATGAAAGACGGAATCTAGTTTATATCCTTGTACTAAAAATTAGGCATGTTTTTATTAAGATTTGTTTTATTTTTGCGATGCAATGAGTTGTATATTAGAATTCTGAGTATGTTGACTTGATTGTCAAAATATATTCAGAATCCAGCAATTTCCTAGCGTCTTCACTATTAACACTGGCCTTAGTCACTGTCATCTCTCACTGGGATTTCTGCAGAATCCTCCTATCAGCTCCTTCTGTTTTGACTCTTGCCTCCCTCTGCCCTTCTCCCTTACCTCAGTCTGTTCTCAACAATGATCAGAGCAAAGCTTTTAAAATATAAATCAAATATGACACATGTAGCGTCAAAACTTTCCACTAGCTTCCCATTTCACTCAAGATAAAAACTACAGTCATCTTTGTGACTTACAAGGTTCTATCTGATTTGGCTGCTGTTACCTCTGAACCTCATATTCTTCCCACTAGATATACCTCTCCCAGCACATTGAACTGCCTCCTGTTTCTGTAATTAGCAGGCACACTCCTGCCTAGAGCTTTGTATTGGTTAGTCTGTGTCTGAAACACTCTACAACTTGATGCCTTCTCCTTTAACTCTCTTATCTCATTCATCCACTCAATCCTTGCTCATTGAGGCATACCTGATTTACCTATTTAAATATTGTAACTCATCGCCTGTCTCTACAATCTGTTCTATTTTTACCTAGAGTATTTTTACTTAGAGTATTTTACTTATTTTTACTTGTTATTACTACCAAGCCTACGGCCATGGATTTGATTCCGACTCATAACAATGCAGTATAGGGTTCCTGGGGGTCCTGGTGTGATGCTGTGGATTAATGCACTGGACTACAAGGTCAGTTTGAACCGCAAGATTGGCTGTTCAGGACCACCAGCCACTCCCTGGAAACCCTATACAGGCTCGCTATGAGTCAGAAACGACTCAACGGCACTTAGCCAAAATAGTTAATAGGGTTTCTGAGACTGTAAAACTTTACATGAGCACAAAGCTTTATCTTTCTCCCACACAGTGGCTGGTGGGTTTGAACTGCCAACTTTCCAGTTAGTAGCTAGTGTTTATACTACAGTACCACCAGAGTTCCTTTTTACTAGTACTAAGTTATCATATAATTTGTTTTACGATCATACTTATTATTTACTGTCTTCTCCCACTACAGTGTAATTCTCACACACAGATTTGTTCTGTTTTGTTCACAGTAATAACAAAAATGTCTAGAACAGTGTCTGACACATGCATAATAACCTAAGTCAAAAACCAAACCCATTGCTATTGGGTCAATTCCAGCACATAGTGAGCGACTGACCCCATAGGACAGAGTAGAACTGCCCTGGTCAGTTTCCGAGGTTGCAAATCTTCACAGAAGCAGACTGCCACACCTTTCTCCCAGGGAGTGGCTGGCTGGTAGATTCAAACTGTGACCTTTTGGTTAGCAGCCAAGCACTTTAAACCACTATGCCACCAGGGATTTTCCACATACCTAATAAGAGTTCAAAAATATTTCTTGAGAGAATGCACTGAATGCAAAGAACTGGTAAAGTTGGAGAGCTGGTTCTGAAGGAAGGATAGTAAATTCCATATAGCCCTATTGAATTTTAGAAGTAAGCAGTAGATCTTTGGAAAGAAAATAGAGGAGCCATATGTATCCAGTTCATCAGCAATTCCTGTCAGTTCTACCTTCAGACTACATTCACCACTAGCACACTCATATATACTGGAGTCCTGGTGTGGCGCTGTGGGTTAATGCGCCAGACTGCAAAGGCATTTGAACTGCAAGGTTGACTGTTCAAGCTCACCAACTGCTCCTCGGAATCTCTATACAAGGTCACTATGGGTCAGAACCGATTCTACGGCACTTCACAACAACAACCAGCATTCTCTCCTGGGTTGCATGACATCCTATAACTAGTGTCCCTGATCCAGCTTAGTCTTACCACATTTTTCACTCAGTGTAGTAAAGGCGAACATCATGGAGCCAGGGAAGAGGAACACAGATGGCTATAGAAGAGAGAAGAATGAATGAATGAAGTAGTTTAAGTTTAGATCAAGAAGAAATGTTAAGTGAAAAAGAGTAGGGTTATCTTATCTTTGGAATTGTTGAGGAATTGTAAGAAAATATGATTTCTCTTACCCTTACATATCTGCTTCTGTGGTGTCAACTCTGGCTCCTAATTACTATATAAAATGGAGCAGAGCGTTGGTTAAATGGTATTCATGTCTTTCTGCAAATCTTCTGAAAAATGTGACGTTTAAACTGTACCTTGAAGAATATGTAGAATTTTACTAGGTGTAGGATACATTGGGTTGAATATAATATGTTATTAAAATTAATTCTTCCGTTTTTTTTTTTGTTGTTGTTTGTTTTTTTTTACTTTCTTTAATGTGACTACTAGGAAATTTTAAATTACTTGTATGGCTCAAATTATATTTCTGTTTATACTATATAGACAGTGCTGGTTTGAGACTTCAAGATCAGAAGATACTGCCACAACGGAGGCAAAGATGATGACTACCTGGACTCTGACAATGGCAGTAGGGAGGAGAGGAACAGTACAATAGACAGTTCTTAGAACACAAGTGATTGGCCTGGTTTAGTGACTGTGTTTTGTGGGAGAAGGGTTCTGGAGAAGGACAAATCAGAGAGTGTGCTAAGATTTCTAACTTGGATAATATTGATTGGGATTGGGATGCCATATACCACATTAGGCATGGGGAGAGGGAGACAGATTTTGCAAGAGGTGTAGGAAGAGCGAGAATAATGACACTTATTGAATCCTAGCACTTGTCATATATAAAGCCATTTTAATGTCTGCAACCATGTAAGAAATTAAGACCCAGCGAGATCATTTAATTTGCTGAAGATCACTCACTCAGAAAGAGGTAGCATTAGGATTCAAATGCACATCAAGGGTGGTTATAAATAATTTAAAAGATCTGAGAAAGGCCAATGAGCAAATGATTGTTGGAGTTGTATAGGTAGCAATGTGTGTTTATCCTGAGTTACATTTTGAGAATGTTCTACGCCATAATTGTAGTTTGTTGTAAGAACTAACAGACCAACCTGAAGCATAATAATCAGAAATGACAAAATTCTTTTTCAAAGGGATAATCCTTAATTAGTTAAGTGGGAGATTACAAAATCAGTAGCATTTTATGCAGACAGAACCCTAAAATATATGAGTAAAGGACAGTGCCTAGATTAAACTCTCTTAAAAGTGTTGATGAATAAGCTTCTAGGCTAATTCTTTTTTTTTTTTTTTTGAAGGTCTAGGAATAATTATAAGGAGCTCTGGTAGCGTAGTGGTTACGAATCGGGCTGCTAACCTTAAAGTCGACAGTTTGAAACTACCAGCCGTTCCACAGGAGAAAGATGAGGCTTTCTGCTCCCGTAAAGAATTACGGCCTTGGAAACCCTGTGCAGGGTCACTATGAGTCGGAATCGACTCCACGGTGCTTAACACAAGAGGAATAATTATAGTTAACTGAGAATTCTAAGCAATAGAGTTAATTTTTTTAGGGGGGTTGGGTGGGGAGTAATACATTTTCATAATATGATGCTCCTATGCTTCAAACAATATAAATTTCTCCTAAAAAGTAATTGTACAAGTAACCATCAATATAAGTATTTTAAGACAATGTCTTTTCCCCTAGTGTATATAAATGATACAAAACCAAAACCCACTGCCGTTGAGTCTGTTCTGACTCATAATGACCCTATATAGATTTTCTGAGCCCGTAAATCTTTACAGAATCAGATAGCCTCATCTTTCTCCCAAGGAGCAAGTGGTAGGTTTGAGCTGCTGACTTTGTGGTTAGCAGCCCAGTGCTTATCCTACTATGCCACCAGGACTCCTTAAATAATACAAGACAAGTTAGAGCAAGTAATTTATGGAAGGTAAACTTTCAAACAATGTGACATAATTATTAATGTTTATAAAAGAAAAACCTAAGAGTGTACTGATGCACATCAATTAGGAATATTGTGACCCTTTATTGTGTGCAGCAGCAACTTTTATAAAAAGCCATGAACCAAAAGATTACTCTTAAAATGAGAAGCTTGTTAGAAAGACAGTTGCTTATTTATCTTGCCAATCTTTTTGCCAAAGATAGCAACAGAACACATTAATGTACTGAGTCATGTATCATATATAATACCATCATGGTAATCTCTGCCACAGGTCTGTATTTAATTAGTAATACAATCTGAAATGCAATAACCTAGAAAAATTCCACAATAGGAAATGTTAGAGTCAGTTCTTAATGATATAGTCAGTTTTGAGAAACCTCATTTGCAGAAGGGTGTACCTATTTTCATTGACCAGTGTCTCTTCCTAAATTCTAACAAATTATATCAATGCATTTTAATTTAGAATTAAGTAGAACAATAGGATAAGGAGTGCAGTACTTAAAGCGCTTGGCTGCTAACCAGAAGTTCAGTGGATCAAACCCACCATCCACTCCATGGAATAATGATGTGGCAGCCTGCTTCTGTAAAGATTTACAACTTTGGAAATCCTATGGGGCAACCTGCTTTGTCCTATAGGCTCAATATGAGTCCGAATGATGACAGTGGATTTTGTAATTCAGAAGAATGGGTTCAAACATAGCAAGAATTGTGAAGATGGTGCAGGCTTGGCCAACATTTCATTATGTTATGTAGCAGGTCACTAAGAGTTAGAACTAAGTGAACAGCACCTAAGAACAACAGAATAAACGCAGTTAGAGGCATTTACATTAAAGAAGCTTATTGAGGTGGCTTTAAAAGGTCACCTAAGTTTGGAGTCCTGGTGTCAATATAGGATAAGCACTAAACTGCTAACCATAAAGTCAGCAGTTCAAACCCACCAACTGCTACTTGGAAGCTCTATACAAGGTTGGAACTGATTCTAAGGCACTTAACAACAACAAGAAGTTTGGTAAAGAGGTTTTAAGTTTACTTTTAATTGGTAGCTGCCAGTTTTGGGTTTTAAAATTTTTTTCGGTCCTTGCTGGGAGTCAGCAGTGCCATTGTGATTAATGATGCCTGGTAAGGACACAGAACTGGAGGAAGATGGGTAGTGAGAAGCGCAAGGATGAATCCATCTTTGTTCTATGGCAGAGTTTTACTAGTTCTACCTAGGTCGAACAATAAGAAAAAATGCATTTTTTTATCATACAGCATTGTACCAAATGGAGTCCTCGTGTGGCCCTGCAGGATAGTGTGCTGGACCATAAGGTCAGTTTGAACTACAAGGTTGGTGGTTCAAACCCACCAGCAGCTCCCTGGAAACCCTATACAGGGTCTCTCTGCATTGGAAATGACACGATGGCACTTAACAACAATAATTGCACCAGATATTATTTTACTGAACATCATTTTCCTTAAACTTCTGGAGAAATTTAAACTAGTGGCTGTTCACCCACATTTTCCAATTAGAACTATGAGATTTAGAGATTTAAATTCAGGTTGGCCAGACTCCAAAGACGTATCTTATTTATTGCATTTCAGTGTTGTCCATATTTAAGTAGGAAGACTTATCTGAATAATAACACTTTTTGATGTATAACCAATCAAATATATGTGTATTGTCACATGACACCCTAGATTTTAGAAATCATTTAGCAAATCAGTTTAAAAATATTAATTCTGTAGAAATTTCTATAAATTATGTTAGCTATGTTTTCAAGTATATTGTTCAAAGTAAACATTTAAGTGCAGTTTTTTGCATGGGAATCACATGCTTCAATCAGGTTTTTAGGAGAGTATCACAATAATATGGAGTTCTGGTGTGATGCCTTAGGATAAGCACTGGACTACACAGCCAGCAGTTCAAACCCACCAGCTGTTCCTTGAACCAACTCAACAACACTTAATAATAACATCCCAATAATATGTGTGGCGCTGTGGGTTAATGCGCTAGACTGCAAAACCATTTAAACTGGAAGGTCAGCGGTTCAAGCTCACCAGCTGCTCCTCGGAAACCCTGTACAGGGTCTCTATGAGTTGGAACCGACTCGATGGCACTTAACAACAACAATAATATAAAGATGAAATTCTGTGTATGTGACATAACAAGAAACAACTGTTGATAGAAACAGAAAAGAAATTTGAAAATCCAGTCTTATTTGAGTCTTAGCCTAGTTTTCTATACTGAAAGAATGTCACAACTATTTTTGACTTTTGAGCAGTGCATTAGTTAAGATTTCTAAATATTCTCACAAAGATTGGAAGGATGGGTACTAGGGAAACAGATCCAACAAAGGGGATACTTATACTTTATATCAGAATTGAATCTTTTGTGTGATTTATTATTATTTAAAAAACCTTATTTATAGTTCACTTCAGGTTATTCTCAAGTGTTACAATGTTTTATTTATTAATAAGGAAAAATATCGAAATTAATATTTCACATACCATGGAAATGTTTGTGCTTAAGCAGAAATTGTTTTCACATTTGTCATTTTTTATTACTATTTGATTCTTAGAAAATGAAAATGTATTTCTTGTTCAGAATGAAAAATAAGTAGATTAAATAAAATAAAATTACCATGTCTAAAATAAATTCTTCTTAAAGGTATGTATTTCAATGTATTTTCTGTTTCATTTGAAGCACAGAAAAGTGATTTCATTCACAAAATGATTTTATCTTTTAACATGTTGCTGTCTTTGTTGCAGACTCAAATAGTTTCTCATAATTTGTTCAAAGTACTGTAATATTTTGTAACAATTTCATTTGGTTATATGCTGTTTAAAATCTTTTAAAATGACTAGTCATGTCAAGTTGATTCCCATAACATGTAGATTCATACTCTGATCAGAATTGCAATTTACCCTGGCTTTATTACTTATTTATTCATTAATTTATTCTCCACTTTATTCTAGAAAGTATACTCATAGGATGGGTTTACTTACGGATTGTTTTCATTTGATATGCATTACATCATGCATTTATTTATTGCCATCTCTACTAAATTGTATTTGTGAAATTGCTTTATTAGTTCCTTACTTTGGAAGCAGCTATGAGCAAAAAAAAGAATTCTTCTGACCAACAATATTAAAGAATTATTTAAAATGTTTAAGTATTTCATTGAGCCACTTACGCTATCAATTTTAACTCAGATTAAATGCATATTAATATATATTATTTTAGAGTTTGTAATAATAATTTCAAATAACACAGAAAGATAAATCTTCAACTTAAATGGCAAGTAAACTTTAAAGATACCAAATTTGGCTACATTTTTGTTCATTTTTTTTCTTCCCTACCACTGTACTGAAAAGCTTCCCTCGACCCAAGGTTTTGGTAATTAGAGATTAACCTTCTCAAAACTTATGCTAAAAAGGAAAAATCTGTACAGTTTAATTGCAGATGGTAAAACACTTTATTCTGTTCACAGACATAGAACCATATGCTTCCTCTTACATGAATAATTTTGCAAGTAAACCTCAAGCCTGGTTATCTTTTCCTAGGTTACCTTCATAATTTCTGCTAAACCAGAAGCTGATAACAACTTTATAAATTTTAGTTTCATGTCCAGTGTTTTCCTTCTAAACAAGGATAAGAAAAAGCCCTTATTGAGGACTCAGTTAGCAAGTATTTGTTTAAAACTGGCTAGTATATATATGTGATGAAATTGTATAGACCTAAATTGGTGTATTTAGGTCTATACAGTTTTATCTGACTAAGATTGGTGAATTGTCAATGTCAGTTTCCATTTGAGGAAAACTAGGTAAAAAGTTCTCAAATCTCTCTGTATTATTTATTCAAATTTCATGTGAATCTATAATGGTCTCAATGTAATTTTCAAGTAAACAAACAAACAAAAACGCTTATTTACAAAATTTTCTTGAAGGATCAGATAGTACAAGCCATTACCCAAATGTGTCTTAGCTCCAAAGTAGTCAATACAGAAATGAATGGACCAAACTGCTCCTATGAAGCTATTAAAAAAACAGGTGAGGACAGCAGACTCCTAGTTTAAGAGATACAACTTTTCATATTCTTTATGCTATACCCTTCAAAATACAAAAGGTATTAAAAGCCATTTCTATATTTATAATGTTATCATTTGCAATTTATTTTATGCCCTCAAAATATTCTTAACTTGCATGAGTAATAGACAAAAATAACAATTTTTTTGCTTATTTGAAATATTCTGTCTAATACTGCGTTGGTATGCTTCTTTATTTTGATTTTCCAAAATAAGGAAATTTAGAGTTACTTGTCTTAGGAAGGAATAAACCCTTTCACACAGATAACTATATTAAAAGAACTAACATGGAACATGTATCCTAAAATTAAAATTATTATCCCTAAATAGCACTGGAGCATGAGTGGCACAGTGGTTGAAGTGCTCAGCGCTACTAATCAAAAGGTTGGCAATTTGAACCCAACTGCTCCACAGGACACAGATGTGGTAGTCTCCTTCCATAAAGACTGCTGTTGTTAAGGGCTTTATAATCAGTTCTGACTCATAAGGACCCTGTATAGGGTTTTAACTGCCAACCTTGTGGTTCTCAGTCCAGTTCTGTTCCTACATCATCACACCAGGAGTCCACAAAGATTGTTGTTGTTTTTTTAAGTGCTGTCAAGTTGGTTCCGATTCATAGCCATCCTGTATAGGGTTTCCGAGGAACAGCTGGGGGATTTGAACTTCCAACCTATGGTTCACAGTCCAGTGCTGATCCTACAGTGCCCCACCACAAAGATTACAACCTTGGAAACCTAATGGGCAGTTCCAGTGTGCCCTGCAGAGCCATCTTGCATCAGAATCATTGAGTTTGATTTGGGAAACATTGACAGCATTCAGCAACAACAAACATGAATAGGCATTAGTCAAACAATAAGGTTCTAAGAAATAGCCATCTGTGTTTTCTTTCGTTTTTATTCATTCTGTTCAAGTTGAACATCCTCGGGAAGAGTTTCGGCTACCCAGTTTCTTATTCTAGGAGTGTGATAAAAGCAGCAACACACGCCAGATTCAGCCTCCAATGAGGCTAAGCCCAGGCTTATGCTTCAGACAATGTTAAGAAAACTCACAATAAAGGATTTTCATATTAATTCGTTTGATGTTTTGTTAACTTTTGCTTTTTCTCCATGCTGCCATATCATGATTATAGTTTAAGAAATTGGGTTAAGTTCCCCATCAATATCAAATGTCTCCCTCGCAGTATGCTTCATTTTTCTTTCTGCTTATGTATCTGGTTTTAATGTGAGAGGCTTTATGACAAAACATATGAATGCAGGATAAAAAATAAAAGAATTTTTTTTTAAAGAGTCATGTGTAGGAAGTCTTCACTCTGCTGTGGAGTGTTACAAACTAAGATGGACTTTGCAATTTAGAAGAAAAGACAATACACGTTACAATGTACTGGTGGGTGGCGGGAAGATAACCACAATGTGACAGAAATATAAACCAATCCTCTAGTAGTGTAGTGGATTACAAACTGGGCTGCTAACAACAAGGTCAGCAGTTCAAATTTGTCAGCTGTTCTGCATGAGAAAGATGAGGCTTTCTTCTCTCGAAACACTATACAGGGTTACTATGAGTCAGAACCGACTCCATGGCACATAACCACCACCATGTAGATTTTCAGAGTTACTAGAGTGGTTAGATTAAAATAGATTTAATGTGGTAAGATCTCATAATTTAAATAATTTTAAATGGATATTTTCTTAAAATATATTTTTTTAATCATAGACTTTTCTTTGGATCCCTGGTGAGGCACTGTAGGATAAGCACTGGACTCTGGTAACCTAGTAGTTATGAATAGGGCTGCGAATCTCAAGGTCAGCAGTTTGAAACTACCCGCAGTTCCATGGGAGAAAGATAAGGCTTTCTGCTCCTGTAAAGATTTACAGCCTCGGAAACCCCATGCAGGGTCTCTATTAGTCAGAATCAACTCAACAACAACAACAGCTAACAGCTAGATCAGCAGTTCAAACTGACTAGCTGCTTCTTAGAAACTTTACAGCACCACTGTGAGTTGGACCCAACTTGAGGACACTTAACAACAGCAGCCTCTTCTTTATTACCCAACCCTGTATTTAATCTGTTGCTAAAGCTAATCCATGTATTCTACTTGTTAATCACATGTGAATCTGACCCTATAATCTTCATTGCCAGGGCTTTACTTAAATGTACTGAAGTAATACGAAAGAAAAACAGTCATTGTAGATTGAGTTCTGACTGTTGGTGACCATTTCTGTTGATGTTAAATGCTATTGAGTCAGTTCCAACTCGTAGGGTTTCCAAGGAGCCAACCTTGTGGTTCAAACCAACCTCGTGGTCCAGTACTTTATCCTACAGTAGTGCCACATCACAACTTCTAGTCTACTACAAATATTTGCTAACTCTCATCTCTTGCCAATCACCCAAACACATATTCACATACATATCACACACCCATTCTCTATACTGCTGGCAGAGTCATCTTGATAAAATGCATATCTGTCATCCCTTTCTGAAAACCTTCTGATGACTCCTTATGTGCTAATTCAACAGCAGATAAACAAGGTCTGTCAAATATCTTTTCCCTACCTGTCTTTCCATCTGTATT
>NW_006408529.1:12485182-12501529 GCF_000296735.1 Chrysochloris asiatica
TTAGTTCCGACTCATAGTGATCCTCTATAGGATTTCCAAGGCTGTAAATCTTTATGGGAGAGGAAGCATCATCATAATCCACTACACCAAGTAGATTTCAACTCATGGCAACCCTACATAGTGTTTCTGACACTGTGATACTACGGTAGCAGAGAGCCTCACTTTCCTGCAGCAGAATGACTAGTGGGTTTGAACCACCAACCTTGAGCTCAGCAGCCCACTGCCTAGTCCACAGGGTCACTAGTGCCATATAGTAGAGAAAAAGCTTTGGAGTCAGGGGAAGTACCTGTTTTACTCATCTTTGAGTTTTACTAGTACCTGGTATACTGTAAATGTCCAGTATGTGTTATATCATTGAATGAGTGAGTCAATGAATGACTGACCATTCATTAGGCCACATAGGAAACTCCAATGGTTAATTTCAAAAATAGCAGTGGAAGCATTGGCAATCAAGTGGATCTAATATACTAACAACTGAAAATATAACAAAGGCAGAAAATATATACACAGTTGGAGAATGTATTTTACATTGACTTTAATATATATGGTTGTAGCTGCTACTTAGAGTCGTCGAGTCGGTTCCAACTCATAGTGACCCTGTATAGGGTTTTTAAAGAGCAGCTGGTGAGTTTGAACCACTGACCTTGCAGTCCATTGCTTATCGTACAGTATCACACCAGGACTCCAATATCTGTGGTTGGCATGTACATAAATAGTAGCTCTTCTTTTATCCTGTTACAACTATCCTGATAATTCCTCCAACTTTCAACCTGCTATAATATCTCACAAAAATACACTGCCTTGTAATGCTTTGTAAGCCATTATCAACATATATCAATATATCTGTGTGGCGCTGTAGGCTAATGTGCCAGACTGCAAAGTCGTTTGAACTGCAAGGTCAGTGGTTCAAGCTCACCAGTTGCTCCTTGGAAACCCTATACAGGGTCACTATGGGTCGGAATCGCCTTGACGGCACTTAACAACAACAAGGTCTAATTTATTTTCTTCCCTCCTTAACAAGGTTTGAAATCTTAACTTAAATGTCATCTTCTCAGTAAGTCCTATTCTGATGACGCAGTTTAAAATGTTGAAAACTTCCCCAGCGCTTCTAATCCCTCTAGCCTGTTTATCAAGTTATCTTTTGTGTCATTTTTTTTGTTATTTACTATATGTGGTCTCTTCAACCCAGTCAGTTGCCAGCACTACAGTGTAAGCTCTACGAGGGCAAGGGATTTTTGTTTGCTTGTTTGTTGTTTTAGGGCATGTTTCTTTGTTTTAACTTTTTACTGTGATTTCAGTAGGTTTGCTTATGTGTTAAAGTATCCTTAATGCAGAGTCCTGGTGTGGCGCCGCAGGATAATGCACTAAACTGCAAGGTTAGAGTTTCAAACCCAGCAGCCTCTCCTCAGAAACCCTATACAGGGTCTATATGAGTCAGAACCAACTCCAGGGCACTTAATAACAGCAACAATCCTTAATGCAGTTTTTGTTTTGTTAGCTGCCCTTGATTGAACCCAGACTTATGGTGACCCCAAGCACAATGGAAAGAAATGCTTCCTGATTCTACTCCATCCCTTGATCAGTGCAGACTATTTCTTTTTTTTTTTTTTAAATGCAAACAAGTGAATTTATTTTAAAACCAGTCTTAATCTATGACAAACATTCTATCAAGCACTATGTGTTAACATATGAAGGATTGTTGTTGTTAGGTGTTGTCAAGTCAGTACCGACTCAGAGACCCTATGCACAGCAAAATGAAACACTGTCTGTCCTGAGACATTCTCACAATCAGTAAGCCCATTGCTGTTCCCACTGTGCTAATCCATTTCGTTGGGGGTGTTCCTCTTTTTTGCTGACCTTCCACTTTACCTAGCATGATGTTCTTCTCCTGGGACTGGTCACTTTTGACAATATGTCCAAAGTGTGAGAGAAGAAGGTCTTGCCATTTTGGCTTCTAAGGTAAATTCTGGCTGTACTTCTTCCAACTCAGAATATTTTTGTTCTTCTAGCAGTATTTATAATATTCTTCTTCAACACTATAACTCAAATGCATAAAGTCTTCCTTATGAGATGTCCAACTTTCACATGCCTTTGAAGTTATTTGTCATGGCTTAGACCAGGCAAATCTAAGTCCTCAAATTGACATCCAAACACTTTAGAGAGGTCTTGTGCAGTAGATTTGCTTAATATAATATGTTGCTTGATTTCTTGACTGCTGCTTCCATGAGTGCTAATAGTGGATCCAACCAAAATGAAGTATTTGACAACTTCAATATTTCCTTCATTTGTGGTTGTTGTTAAGTGCCATCAAGTCAGTTCTACCTCATAGTGACCCAGTACAGGGTTTCAAAATAGCGGGTGGTGACTTTGAACCACCAACTTGTCGTTCAAACCGACCTTGCAGGGTCCGGTGCTTATCCTACAGCACCATACCAGGACTCCATTTATCATGATATTTATTGGTACAAGTGTGTGTATTTTTGCTTTCTTTAAATTGAGGTGCAACCCGTACTGAAGAGGTGGTCTTTGACCTTCATCAGTAAGTATTTTAAGTAATCTTTACTTTGAGCAAGCAAGGTTGTATCATCTGCATATCATAGGCTATTAATGAGTCTTCCTCCAATCCTGATGTCACGTTCTTCATATAATCCAGCTTCTCAAATTATTTGCTCAGTGTACAGACTGAATAAGTATGATGAAAGAATACAATGGCTCACACCTTTCCTAATTTTAAACCATTCAGTGTCCCCTTGTTTTATCTCTTGGCCTGTGTACAAATTTCCTCATGAGCACAATGAAGTGTTCCAGAATTCTCATTCTCCACAATATTGTCCATGGCTTGTCATGATCCACACAGTCAAAAACCTTTGCATTGTCAATATAGCATAGGTAAACATCTTTCTGGTATTCTCTGCTTTCAGCCACGATCCATCTGATGTCAGTAATGATATCCCTTATTCCACAGCCTCGCCTGAATCTGGCTTGAACTCTTTAGCAGTTCTCTGTCAATGTATTATTGTAGCTGCTTTTAAATTATCTTGAACACAATTTTATTTGCATGTGTTGTTAACGATATTTTCTGATGATTTCTGTATTCAGTTAGGGTAACCTCTGTTTGGAATTGGCACAAATATGGAACTCTTCCAATGAGTTGGGCAAATACCTGTCTTCCAGATTTTTTTCGCATGGATGAGTGAGTGCCTTCTGTGATGCATCAGTTTGTTGAAAGGTTTCAGTTTGTATTCCATCAATATCTGGAACCTTGTCCATTGCCAATTCCTTCAATGCACCTTGGCGGGCCTTCATCCTTCATATCACTGGCTCAGGATCATATGCTATCTCTTGAATGTTTGGACATTGTTCATTTGTTTTAGGTACAGTGAATAAAAGTAAGCCTAAGAACCTAGTGTACTCATCTATTTTGATAATTTTTCTATGATTCCCTTTATTCACTTTGCATAATAATATTTATGATTTTGAATAACTGTATGATTTCACAAAATACCTAAAAAGAATAGTTAACTATTCCTTTTTTTTCCCTATTTTTTTAAGTAAATGTATGCTTATTAATTAAAAAAGAAAAATCCTTACCAAGAACAAACTCCAAGAAACTTAAAATGCAATGCTTCCTCTGAAACTCTGAAAACTAGCAACAGCCAGCATTGGCACACCTGAGAAATACAGGTACCGCAGTCCAAACGGTAGTTCCCAAATGTTCTTTTGGGGTCAAAACTAGCACTCAGTAGGCTGCTGGTCATGTGGGCCCTGATTCCTAGCACAGACAACTGTAATAGCTGCATGTCTGGCTGCCACCCAGAGTAACTACTGCCACCCAGAGTAACCCCCATGGCCTCAGAAAAGTTACATATCCTCAACACTCCACTTGTAGGCAAGTTCCTCTACCACCTTCTTGTTGGCAAGTCTGGCAAAATGCTTTTGCTCAAATTCATTGGATCTGTCTACTCCATCCCAGTGATATCCAGGCCAGATATTAAATCTGTTGGGAGGAGGTGCTGGGCCACTGTATCGACATCTCACTTTCTTCTTGTTGTTCTCCTTGGCCTTATTCTTTCTGATAAACTTGGCCATGGGGTCCCCATCACTTTCCTGTTCTCTCAGCATCTTATCCAGATCTTCATCATCAATATAGTGGGCCAGCAGCTTTTGCATCTCCTTTAATGCATCTTCCACTTTTTGTTGTTGTTAGCGGCTCAGAACCATCTTTTGACAAAAGAGACATGCCATTTAGCCAAAGAAAATTTGTATGCATCTTCCCCCTCTCATTTTTAATAGTTTCATACTCAATAATGAAAATCTGAGAATATATATAGGGGAATATAGAATATCCATCATGCAATTGTCATATTTAGGGTATCATATAGGAGGTTCTTTATATATTATGTTTTTCTATTGTTTGTATTTATGTTCTTCAATATTAAGTATATGATCCAAAATATTAAGAAATATTTAATCTTTAAAATGTAAATGGCATTGTTGCTGTTAAGTTTCATAGAGATGATTCTGGCTCACTGCAATCCTGTATAGGATTTTCCAGGAGTGCCTCGTGTGTTTGAACTGCTAATCTAGCATTTAGCAGTCCAGTGATTATCCTAAAGTACCATACCAGGACTCCATAAATGACATTAATAATGATAAATAAATGATTTGCTATGTGAGAATTTTCAAAATATCAACTAACTAACTGAAATAACAACAAACTAAAGATCTTTTGATATGACTAGGAAACCTATTACTTTACATACATCTAAAAGAAAGCTACAAATTATTACTAGTAAATAAGTTGCTATTGTTATTGTTAGGTGCCATCGAGTCACAGGACTGATGCCTAGTGATGCTATGCACAACAGAATGAAACACTGCCTGGTCCTGGGACAACCTCAATATCATTCCTATGTCTGAGCCCAGCGCTGCTGCCACTGTGCCAATCCACCATGTTTGGGGTCTCCCTTTTTTTCTCCACCCCCCCAAGTTTACCAAACATTATATCCTTCTCCAGGGACTGGTTTCTCCTGATAATAAATCCAAAGTATGTGAGACAAAGTTTGGCTTTCTGAATTCCAAGGAACACTCTGCCTGTACTTCCTCCAGCACAGACTAGTTTGTTCTTTTGGCAGTCCAGTGCAGACTATTTCATTGGCTGATATTCAGAAGTCAGTTGCCTTTGTTGTTGGTAAGTGCTGTGGAGTTATTCCAATGCATAGCGACACTGTATAGGGTTTCTGAGGAGCAGCTGGTGAATTTGAACTGCTGACCTGGTGGTTCTCAATCCAGTGCTGATGCTACAGTGTCACACCAGGAGTCCAGTGCCCTAGTAGTTGGTAGTGGTTATGTGCTGTGGAGTTGGTTCCGACTCATAGCGACCCTGTACAGGGTTTCTGAGGGTGTAAATCTTTACAGAAGCAGAAAGCCTCATCCTTCTCCTGCGCAACAGCTGGTAGTTTTGAACTGCTGACCTTGCAGTTCGCAGCCCGATCAGAACTCCTTAGTGCCCTAGTAGTACTCAGTAAATACTTGTGGATTTAATGAATGAACCATTGTAAAAAAAAAAGTATATATACACATATTCAGTTCTCAAGCTTACAACAGTTAGCACTTCAGAGCCAAATTGCTGTTGCAAAGACTTCGTAGTCTAAATGACTAAAAGAGCAGCCAGGTTCATCTTCCCCAGACTTTTTTGCTTTTAAAGAAGTGGCACTGTGGGTTAATGCGTCAGACTGCAAAGTCCTTTGAACTGCAAGGTCGGTGCTTCAAGCTCACCAGCTGCTCCTTGGAAATCCTATAGAGGGTCGCTATGGGTCGGAATCGACTCGATGGCACTTAACAACAGGGACTCTGGTAGTGTAGTGGTTACAAGTTGGGCTGATAACTGCAAGGTCAGCAGTTTTAAACTACCAGCCTTCGTGGGAGGCAGGTGAAGGTTTCTGTTTCTGTAAAGATTTACAGCCTCGGAAACTCGGCACAGGGTCGCTATTGAGTTGGAATCGACTCCACGGCACACAACCACCACCACCATGTGGCTTACAAAATCAAGTACAAATTCTTCCATCTGTAGTTTAATTTTATAGGTTGGCCGCACTTTGTCTATTCAAAGCTCTCCCGCCCTCTGAAATTGCTTTCCAAACCAGTGATGCTGCGAACCTCTGGTCTCCCAGATGATTGCTTCTTTGACTTTGCTAAGTTTTTTGTTTCTTCCCCTTCAAAGTTGACTTAAAGATTAACTTAACACGTTAAGCCTTCCAAACGAACTACACTCTTCTAATCTTTTTTTTGTTATATAGTTTAATGCTGTTTTGCACTTGCCTGAGATTTGTGCTTTAGGTGTGTAAGCCCTATCTCCCCAATTAGACCACCGGGTCCAAAAAACTTATGTATCTCCACGAGACTTGAGCATTTGGGGGGAGATTAAATTTGGACTTGTGGCCTGGTAGCAAAGAACCTTGTTGCTTTTAGAAGGAGAATAAAGTTATGAAAAGGAAGTTGTCAGTGGTATGCAAGTTACTTGGTGTGGAGAGAGACCATAGGCAGACTTGTCAGCAAGCACATTTTCACAGGGCTTATACCTACTCAACATTTTTTTTTAAGTAATAAATGGAAAAAAAAGAGAGAAGTGTGGTAAAGGTCTAACTAGAGTGATTCGTTGGGAACACAGAGGAAGGTACATAACCAAGGAACATTATGAATAAATTATGAGCTCACTTGCTGCCGATTAAATCTAGAAGATCAAAGGAAATAAGAGTCGGAAATGCCTCTAAACTTTTGAATAGAAAATGGTTATTTAATTGAAAAAAGTGTAATAGTTAGTTGAAAAAGAGGAAATGGATTGGGCACAGTTATTTAGAAACTGGATGGTGCATTTAGCTCTGATAATTGTATGGTATTGACTCTAGTGGACTTTTAAAATTGTATTCACAGATTTGGAAACTCTTTTTCTTTCCAATATAGATGTGCTGTCTAGATTAATTTTCAGTGATCATACTTTTACACTGTTCTTTTAAAATCACATTTAGTTTATTTCAAAGCAAGGTTGTTGTTACGGTACTCAGGTATAAAGAAAGTTAAGTTAATTGAAACATTCATACTAGTATAATTTTGTTGTAATTCTCATTTCAAATTTAATGGATCAGTGCTTGCTACAATGGAAGAGACATACAGGGAACTAATTTACCTGTGAGAAGGCAGAGGATGGAGTCTTTGTTTTTTAGAAAATTACATGATCTTGGGTTTGTTGTTACTCTTGCTGTTTCTTCTATTGCTTTAAATGGGATATAACTATGCTTGAGGACCATTAGAAGGAAGAAATCAAGTCTTAATCAGTCTTGAGGTCTTTGTTTTGTGTTTTTTTCCTCATGCTTGAAAAAGAGGTTCAAAATCACTTTAAGGTCTAGAGAGTTTAATTAAAATAAGTGGAGACAAAAGTGCTCTTTTGAGAGCTGTCATTTCTCTTAGTGTGACACTATTAATAATGTAGTGTAATGCTATTTTGGAAGTTTGGTTCTTTTCTTGTCTTTTGTCTTTTTCTGGGTGTTTTTTATATTCTAAATGAAAGGGAAATAAAATATGTAAAGGAAAGTACTATACTAAACTCACTGTATCCTGGTTGTTGTTGTTGTCAACTGCCATTAAGTCAGTTCCAATTCAGAGATCCTATATAGGGTTTTCTAGAAGCTTTTGGTGGGTTTGAATTGCTGGCCTTGTGGTTCAAAGTCCAATGCTGATTCTACAGCGTCACACAAGTATTCTTGTATCCCGGTACACTACATTATGTCTGAACTGAGTTCTAATTCTTTGAAGAAATTATCCTTCAAATTTCTATTTTTTCTTTATTTACTCCTTTTATTATTTTACTAACAATAATTTGCAGAATTCTTCACGAACAACATTTTTTTTTTCATTCAAGATGAGCACTGGATCATGATGTGACCATTTTATTGTGAATGTAACTTCCCTTTTGACAGTACCATTAGATGTTTTAACCCAGTTACAAATCTTCATATTTCTGACTTGCCTTGAAATCAGAAAGTGTTTTCATTAGGCTAGTCTTTGTGAGCAACAAGCATGAATGAATGAAGCCTCTCTGACAAACTTGTCTGCTTTAACTCAATGTCAGAGCACATTTTTTACCACTAAATCTGATTATTCTCCTTTCATTGCTAATTATGTGAGATACACTTTTGAATTTGAAGAGAGTTTCTGAGGCCATTTTTCATTTTTTATGTATATAGTAATGTGTTTTATAACTTGGATTTTATGATATTCATTGTTTGGAAGCTAATTAGTATTCTTTGTTAGAATCCCTTTTTGTCTTACTCGAATAATCATTTAATTGCATTTGTCTTTTGTTAATTTTGGTTATTTTTGGTTACTGTTCTTTAAGACAAATTATTAATTTAAGGGGTACAATCTCTGATTGTATTGACACACAAAAAATAGGTTACTCAACCTGTTAATAAAGATTGTATTTTTAACATTTCCTAATTGTTTTCAAAGCGTAGATTAAGTTAAACAATTAAAATAGCCATGTATCTTAACAGCAGATAAAAAAATAAGAAATTTTTACAGACACCAGTATTATTTTCTTTTCAATATAATAATAGTCTCACCCTATATTGATGGCCTTACAGAGGTGTATCAACACAATAGAAAATTAGAAATTAAAGAGTTAACAATTCTTTATAAGCCAAAAGACCATTAACTTTTAATAATGCTGTCTCAAATATTTGTCAGTAAATTAAGATGATAATCAAAGGTGAGCCGATGGGATTGTCCTTTGTAGTACTGTTTGATTAGATAGCGCCAGTAATCTCTTAAGAAATCTAGGAAAAAATGCCTTGTGCCTACATTAGCAACTATTAAGACTTTGTAAAATGACATGCCAACCCTATGATGCACAATAAAGTCAAGGAAAAAAAACCTAAGACCTTGTTTTTTTGTTTTGTTTTTTTTAATGATTACATTTTGAGGTGTTTTAACCTACTGTGTTTTTGCTTCTTAGCATGAGGAAGAAATATTGTGCCTTCAGAAAGAATTTTAAACAAGATGAAATACTACACACATAATGAAAAGTGCTAAACTCTTTTTAAAACTGGGAAATAGCATTTACCTTATTTTTTCATCTTTGTTTTTCCATTTAAAATGCAACATAGTGTTCCTATAATAAAACATATTTCTGTTATCATTGCTGAATTATGATCCATATGCCAGCCTTTATTGGATATCACTCTCACACTGGCTCAGAGTAAAGCAAACATTGCTTCCATTTTAAAGTGAATTTCTGTTGTCCTCTTTAAAGCTTTAAATAAAGGACTTTAAAGTCCTCATCATTGTGTTCTTGACAAAAGGTCCGGAACAAAACTAGCAAAAATAATTACTCTTGTGTAAGGGTGTGTGGAATGCTTTGGAGTCAGATTCTGTGACTACTGTCAGGTTTCTTAATTCCTTTGAACTTCTCTTTTCCTACATGTGAAATAGGAATAAGTGCCTACAGATAAAGGTAGTTGTAAGATTAAATAATAAAATGTATGTTAAGCATTTATGCATACCATAATGAGATTAGTAAACTTCAATGAGTACAGATTTTCTTTGTGGATTCCTCTGCCTCCATCCCCCATCCCTTTTTTGTGCTTAAGATCTATATAGCTTTTTTAATCTTTCCTGGAGTTGCTGGAGTTACAAATAAGTAAATAACTAATTTACTTATTTGTTGTTAAGTGCCCATTGAGTTGGCACTTAACTATAGCGACCCTGTATAGTGTTTCCTAGGAGCAGCTGGTGAGCTTGAACCACCAACCTTGCAGTTGAAACTGACCCTGCAGTCCAGTGCATTAACCCCAAATGCCACACCAGGACTCCAATTTACTTATGTTGTTATTGTTAAGTGCTGTGGAGTCGGTTCCGACCCATAGCGACCCTCTATAGGGTTTCCGAGGAGTGACTGGTGAGCTTGAGCTGCCAACATTGTGGTACAAACTGACTTTGCAGTTCAGCACATTAACCCACAGCTGGCCAAAAAATTTTAAATCATAAAATATAGAGAAAAATATGTAATTGTTTTAATGAAGTGAATTTTATAAAACAAGTGCTTATCTTAAGCATTCATTATTTGTGAGGAGAAGGGGTTAAAGGAATTTTGATAGAGTGGCTATGTATGTGTTGGAATGCTTAAAAAAAATCAATTCTAACTAATGGAGAGAATGTTTTTAAAGTGAACTATTGCCATTCTCTCAGTGAACTACGCACAGCAGGTAAAAAAAATTCAAGTAAACATTGAAAGAGAAGTAAGCACTTCCTTATAGAATTAATGAGAATTGCTGTGATCTACCATTGGGAATAGAACTTGATAGACCTTTTCCATATGCATTATTCCCTAATGTCTAGAACCAGCTAAGTGGACTCTAGTTTTAAATGTGCAATTACCCAAACAAGATAAATGTGCAGGGTAAAGCTGGATAATAATGTCAATCTTAATGTTAATGTTTTTAGTCACTTTTATAATAGACATATAGTGGGCAAAAGCCTCATGGCTGCGAGAACCCTAAGGACCACAGGTAACTCAGGAGAGATGTAGGTAGCCTTATCTTGCATCAGCTATGGAGATATGGCTCAAGGGAGACACATCCCAGAATAAGCCCCTTGTCTTTGTTCTTGGTAACATTAGTTACCATGTCAACTGTTTCATGTCAAGTAGATTTATATTTTATAAAATGCAAACTGATAAAACGTGAGAGCATTTGAGACTTAAAGTTCACAACCAGAACTTTAAAGTGTTTGTGTATGTGTGTGTAAAGGCACTATGGAATCCTAGATTTTTAAACTGGGAATAAAAGACCTTAGAAATCATCTTATTTAACCTCTTCTCCTAATTTTGTAGCTGAAGGGGAATCAAGACAGGAACAACAGAACACTTTAGCGATAGAGCCAGGAACTAAATGTGCTGATTTGATGTTCAAAGCAAAGAAATATTCAAATACAAGAATTTTCTAGTTTTTATCACTTTGCAGCCTCCTAATTTATAGATAAGTAAGACTTAATTTGAGTCCAAGCCTTATATAAAGGAAAATGACTTGTATTTGATGTGTTTGAGTTTTGTTACGTTTTAAAATTAATTTATTATATAAATTAATAGTTATATTTAAAAATAAGACATATACTTTTGCAGACACCAAACCTAGTCAGTATTCAATTATTATCGAATAAAATATCCAGATGCAACATGTTTTCATTACTAGGCAGATAGTGTACATGCTTGCTGAGGAAGGCTTTGTGAACTAAATGTTTTTAGTATGTATTTTGCATATATTAAAATAAAGTGATTTACTAAAATATTTGGTCTGAAGATAATATGTTCAAGAACATGTGCAAATTGGAATGCAGTAGATTCAAGTATAAAATGTTTGTTTTATTGATCAATAAATTCTAATAATATGGAGTTTCACTTCAGCTTTAAGAATGATCATGATGTTCAACAGAAGGGTATATTTATTGTAAACCCTAAGCAGTCTTTTTGAAACCTGAAAAAGATTTGTGAAAACAGCCTGCAATAAAAATCACACATGCTTCATAAAACACTACTTGATAGATATCACTTGCACCATTAAGAACTAAACGACAAAGGATGTAATTTCAGTTCTGGCATGCAATATTAATCGAAAGCCTTTAAAACATCTTGCTGATGGGAACTATGACAACGTGACATTGAAGAATTATGAGCTAAAGACATCTATCTTAATCAGATTTTCAAAGTAAATTCCATAAAACATAAAGTTGTTTCATTCATCTTTACATTTTCACATGTTTTGGTGGGAGCATCATTTTCTACTGTGTTGCTTTGCATGGAAAGTATACAAATTCAATATTTAAAAATATGCATGAATGTAGTATATAAGAATCAATTGGATTTTAGCCTGTGTTCACAGAGAATTATGTCTGTAATAATGAACGTTCTTATATTTTATGCTAGTAATAAATCCACTTAATTATACACTTTAAATAAATGCTATTCAGGGATTTTTTGATAGAATTGTCTTTACCAATTTCAAAATGAAAGTAGAATGTTTTTAAAGACTTCCTTGTAGAAAGAAATTATTTTATGATTTATTTACACATAACCCTCTTCTTTTGCCTAAGAAAATTTTTTTTTTTAATTTTATTGTTTGTTTGATTAAATAGCGTAGTCTTAAAAGTAAGTCCAACATTAAAATGCTTACTTGAGAGTAAGACCAACATGCCATAGTTTGTAAAAATATTTGAGTATGCATTGTCTCTTTTGATCCTCACAATGCTTCTGTATAAGTATAATTCTTACACCCATTTTACAAGTGAAGAACTAGAGAATTTATAATACAAAATTAATTTGCTCAACATACACAGTTACTAAGTTTTAGAGAGGTAACTTGAACCCAGGTCTTCTATACTCTTATCCGCTCATTTATTAACTCTTCCTTGGAAAAATTTTAATACAATGGCTCTAAAATATTTATAGCATCGTGTATAAAACATTAAAATATCTATAAAAATATCTTAGTCATGTCCTTCTTTTTGAACTTCGATTTTGAGAGGAAGCTTGTATGAACACTGAGCATCCTACAGAAAACTGTGGACTTCCAACCTTAACAAATTTCAAGCCAACTACAGTAAAGGAGCTCTGGTAGCATAATAGTTATGAATCGGGCTGCGAACCGCAAGGTCATCAGTTCAAAACTACCAGCTGCTCCGCAGGAGAAAGATGAGGCGTTCTGCTCCTGTAAAGATTAACAGCCTCGGAAACCCTGTCCAGGGTCGCTATGAGTGAGAATCGACTCCACGGCACATAACAACAACAACAGTATTACAGAAGCACAAAAAGGCCTCAGAAAATTCAAATATTAATCTTCCACCTCACATTATGAGTCGAAATTAACTCAGTGGCCTTGGCTTTGGGGCTTAGTGTGCACTATAGAGAGCACTTATATACATATACATGATCTCATTTTGATCTTGGTCTTCTATCTCTCATCTTCAATATTCTTTTCACTGGAGTATCCTACCTTCCATAGATGCTCAATCATTACACTGGCAGAAAAAAAAAAAAAAAAAAACACGTAATTGAAGTGAACCTTTTGTTGTTCTCATATACACAAAAATAAATTGACCCCAAATTATTTAATGATAGATTAGGAAATTCAGAAGTATGTATGTGTCGGCTTGAAGTGTGATATTATTTGCAGAGCATTCAAGAGCATCATCATTGCATGGTTTTCACTTGGCAGATCACAATCATAGTCCATACCAGAAATGGAAAGGATATGGGAGTTCCATTGAGGTTGCTTCTATCTACATAACATTTAATGCTTCACTAACAAATATCTAATGAGCTCTGGTGGTGTAGTGCACTAAGGGTTGAGCTGCTAATGGAAGTCAGCAGTTCAGACCCACCAGCTGCTCCCCAGGAATAAGAGGTGGCTGTCTTCTGTAAAGACTTACAGTCTCGGAAACACTATGGGAGAAGTTCTACTCTCCTAAAGGAGCACTGTGAGTCAGAATTGATTCGATAACAGTGAGTGAGTGGAAGGAAACTTGAAAAAAGATTTTATTCTATCTTAATATATGATTTTAACAATGTATGAACTCAACAAAGTACAGACAACTGATTTATCAGTAATTGCTTGGGAAAAGGGGTAAAATAATTATTTTTGAAAAACAAGATGAGCAGGACTGTTGGGAGCTTTCTGAGTGATTTCTGATTATTTATTATTCCTGTAGTTGCTAAAATAGAAATAAAAATCATAAAAGGATTCCAACAAAGTAGGCTGAATGTTTTATTCCTAAAACAGATGAATTGTAATTTAAAAATTTTAAATAGATGAATTGTAATTTTAAAATGTATTGTAATTTTCACTAGAACTTTTTTAATGCAGACAAATTTTCTTATAAGTTTAAAGCTGCATCCTAGCTTTTTAAGATAGTTCTTCTTTTCACAAGCCATGTTAATTTTTTTTTAATGTTTTATTGTGAGTTATATGATAGTTTACATGAGAGAACTTTAGTTTTACATTCATTCCATCGTATATCATTTCATTGCCATGGGTCCAATCCCTTCCATGCATCATCTTCCAACCAAAGAGGATATCCTAGAAACCTGTCCTCTACCCTTCCCCCTCCCCCACCACTCCCACCCCCAGTCTTAGGCCCACAGTTCCTCTCCCTCTCTGGATCCAAAATCCCCAGCCGCTTCATCCCTCCATGTCATCGTCTCTGTCTCCATCTCAGGTGTCCCTGCTTCTCTGGGTAGGCTCTTCTCCAGTGGTGGTCCCAGAGACCTCCACTCCTAGACTGGAGAAATAATCACTCCCTTCTTTGCTACAAAACGTCTACCTTTGCATTTCCAACCCTCACATTCTGTCCTGATAACCATTATTCATTACAGTATTGCACGTAACCCATCTGTATTTCATTTCATCAGCTCCACCTAGACAAATTGGATAGTACTCACTGGTGATTTTGCCTTCCTCCATGCCCCCTAGCTCTAGGGTCCCTCTAGAAAGCTTGTAAGCCAGTCACTTCTTGCCTTTCTAGTCCCTCCCTCCCTATTTGGGTATCCAATGTCCAAGTTGCCCATCTCTGTCTACTCTGTGTGTGGAGAGGTGGGAATGTTTCTTGCTGTAAGGATTTGTTGCCTCTTTTGAGTCACTGCCTTAGTAGGTATAGGTCAAGTTCATCAGATTGAATCAGCTTATTCTTCTCTCCCCCCCCCCCCCTTCTTTCATCTCCTGGTTGAGCTCTGATCATCCAGTCTTCCGGTCCCGGTTACGTGGGTACCATCTGCAAGTGTGGGTGTTCTTGTGCATATGCCCTCTCTTCCCATTGGCCGGCAGCTCCATTCTCCACTTGAGTCCTCCGTGGCCACGTTACTGATTCTGGGCCCAGGAGTCCTCAGGTGTCCTCCCACTGCTTGCCACCCAGGTCCCCAACTGGGTCTACAGAAGTCCACTGAACATTGTAAGGCTTAGCTCTCAGCTTCATTGCTGCCTTTACCCCACTTCTCCCCATCGGTAATGCGTGTGGTCACCAATCCAAGAGTGCATTTCCACCGAGTCTCAGTTTTGGAAGGGGGCCTGCGTTGGTAGGACCCGTCCAAATGCCCCAATGTCTCCTAGGGAAGCGACCCATTTGTTCCTCTAGTAACAGTCCATCTGCCTCCATTGTATCATATTTTTCCTGTAGGTTTTTCATTCGAGATGTATCTTTTGTTCTCACCACTCCAGGCTGGTCAGCTCGTCCTTTCAAGTGGAGATTTCTCATCTCTGGTGATCTGGATGTGGTTCTGGTTTCTACCTATAGTTTTATGTATTGCAAAGACTCCGCAGAAAGCCTCGTTCCCTGGGTACGCTGTAGCCCTGTTTTAGGTATTCCAATCAGTTAACAGCAGAAGACGGACTTAAAAGCGCCATGTTAATTTTAAAATATGAAGTAAATTAAATTTTGAAATGAACTGATTTGCACAATTGTACCTCAAGATGTTAATATTTATAGCAGAAGATAATATAGATGGGTTTATTTCAAATAATATTTTAAATACTTAAAATATATGAAATATTTGTGACATAATTCAGTTCTAACTTTTGATGTAAGTTAGAATAGTTATGATATAGTACAATTTTTATATATATTTGAAGTGCAAGGTTAAGTCATAAGGTATTGCTACAAAATCACAGAAATATTTTCTAAACAAAAATGTCAAAATGTAAAACTATTGTCACTCAACTTAACCTCCACCGAGTTCTATTCATGTCTAAAAACAGTGCTTTGACTCTTCCTCAAAGAATTCTGCACTCTTGAATTTACACTACTTCAAAATGGCAGTTTCAGCATTAAGTCAGCAAAAGGCCTCAAATTAGGTACTTCTAAAATGTTCTCTGATTTGGGGGAGCAAAAATAAGTATGATGAGGCCAAATCAGAGCTGTAGGGTGGACAGTGGAAGGTTTCCCAACAAAATGCCCATAGAACAGCCCGTGCTATTCTTGGCACAACTTTGTCACACCCGTTCAGGCTGCACTTTTATTCAAACTTCTTCACAATAAGTCCCCATGATCGTTCTGTGTCCTTCAAGGAACTCTATCAAGATTACCCCTTTGGGATCTAAAAGCACAGATGCCACAACTCCCTTAGGTGACCTCTCTGCCTTGAGCAGAACTAGCCCAGCAGCTCCCCTCAGAAGGCACTGTTATGATTGGACCTTTTTTATGAAGGCACCCTAGCATATTACTGAGAGAGTTTGTTTGAAGCCTTCCACTGATCACAGACACACTTAAACACACTTTATTTGGAATAAGCCTGTGCATGGATGAACT
>NW_006408529.1:12502758-12505141 GCF_000296735.1 Chrysochloris asiatica
AACCAGGTCTTCACCCGGGTTCACAGAAGTCTATTGAACGTTGTAGGGCTTAGCTCACCGCTTCATTGCTGTTTTTCACTCACTTCCACTTATCAGTGTCGAGGGTGTTCACCAATCACAGCGTGTATTCCCATTGAGTCTTAGTCTTGGGAAGGGGGTTTGCACTGAGGGGACCCAACCACTTGCCTTCATGTTTCTTGGGCAAGCAAGTTGCTTGTTCTTATAGTAACAGTTGGCTTGCCTATATTGTTTTGTATTTTTCCTGTAGGTCTTTCTTTCAAGAAGTATCTTCTGTTCTTCTAGCCACTCCAGGTTGGTCTGCTTGTCCTTTCAAGTGGGAATTTCCCATCTCTGGAGATCTGGATGTGGTCATCAGTCTAAAATTTTTGGGGACATTTGATTTGTTTTTCTTTTTCTTTACAAGCCTCTTTTCACATTCATAAGGACCTTTAGTTGCCTTCCGCCTAGTTTTAATTATATTACACATACTTGTTTTATTTTCATCATATGACACTCTATTTATAAAGTCCATAAATTTTAATTGCACAAAAAATCAAATGCTCTTTAGGTAATGAGGAGAGAAAAGTGTTTATTAGTTAATTGTACAACAGTTAGTTAAATTGTACAACAATTCTTTCTTGTCAAATTGGAACAGCTTTCTCCTTTTTTTTGCTTATTCTCTCAGGTAAAATAGTTTTAAATGGGTAGAAGAATGTCTTGACAACATACACTGAGACATTTTAAATGTATTTTCTATGTATGTGTGTGTTTTATGTATGTTTTCATAAGAAATAATTATACAAAACTTAAGAATTCAATAGAGGAGACTATGTGTGTGGCATTTTTAATGTTAATTACTTGACAAAATTGAGAGAAGATTAACTACTTTTGAAAGCAAATGGTGGTCATTTATACTTGTTTCCACCTACTGAAATAGCGTAGGGTGCTAGATTTTTATATTAACTGCATATCTTACAGCAGCAATGGTGGAAGCCAGGATGATATCTTCAAAGAGAAGTTGTTGCCGGTCAAGAGAAGTTACCTTTTGTATTTTTTTTACTTTGAACATATTTTATTGTGTTTCAGGTGGATGTTTACACAGAAAATTAAGTTCCTGTATAACAATTTTTATGCAGATTGTTCTGTAACCTTGATTATAGTTGTCATAATGTGTCAGCATTCTCTTTATTCCCATTCTGTTTGTTCTGTTTCCAACCATGTAGCTTTCCTTCTCCAACTTGCCATCTCATCTTTATTTTGAGTAAATGATGACCATATAATCTTACAGAGTTGAGTATTTAGAGGACACGTTACTCATGTGTGATATTGTTTCTTTTATAAGTCACTCTACTATTTGAATGAAAGATGACCTTCAGGAGAGATGCTACCTTTTAAAGAAAAAGCTGTTATCCAATTGCTGAAAAAAAGTAGCTGAGACATTTCATACAAAATGAGAAAGTAATAAACTGTTCAATAAAGTTTGATAGCTAGGAGCATGGTATTAAAAGTTTCAGAGATAACTGACCAAAAACTCTGAAGAGAGCACTACTGACGCCTTTTCATTTCCTTTGGATGAAACTTTCTCATTCCTTTTGTGTGTGTGTGTGTGTGTGTGTGTGTGTGTGTGTGTGTGTCTGAACTACTATTTCGTAGAGATGGTTTTTCCAATATCTTCTAAGTGCTTTTCCCACATCTTTTTTCCATTTCTATGGTACTTTACACATTGTTTCTGATTAAACCATCCAGTAAATTTTTTATTTCCTGACTCCTATTTTTGACATTCTAATTTTTTTTCCCCAAAACTACCTCTTATTTGTTTTCTTCTTATTATGTTGTTTTATCATCATTGTTATTATTAAAGTTTTTACTGATTCCATGAATGCTTATAAGGAGTCATAGTATCATACTGGATTACGAGCTGAGCTGTTAATTGCAAGGTCAGCAGTTCAAATCTACCAGTTGCTTCAGGAGAATGACGGTGCTTTCTGTTCACATAAAGATTACAGCCTCAGAAACCCTTTACAAGGTTGCTATGAGCCGGAACCAACTGAGTGGCACACAACCAACACCAACACCATTAAAACATACTTAATTATGTCTGATAGTTATACTACCTAAAGTTTGTGAGGGGATAATTTCTACTGTTTGCTTTGGCTCAAGACTTCTGCTCAAAGTGGATTATTTCTTCTTAAATTTTCTAATTTTTAAACTGTAAACTCATTTTAAGCAAGATTTTATCTGTGAAGTTCTGTATGGCTTCAGTTGAGAGCATTTTCCTATAAAGAACTTTTGCATTTGCATCTTCCAGGTGCCCTAGGCAGGTGCATTGCTCACCCAGGGTCACTTTTAATATTTAATCCTAATTTTAAATATTTTAAAACAT
>NW_006408529.1:12505241-12506073 GCF_000296735.1 Chrysochloris asiatica
TATTTTAATATATTAACTTAATTTTTGGCTTCAGGTTCTAGAACCATGTTGATATTATAAGCTTCAGCCTCAAACTCAAATGCATGGGAAGAGCAGGCCAGTGGTTAAAATTTAAAAGAATTTAAGATTACCCAGTAAGATTTTTTACTGTTTTCTGTACAACAGAGGTGATTTTTAAAGTCTACTTTTGGCCTGAGGACATAACCCTTCAAGAATCCAGGCCTTAAGTGGATAGCTCAGTAACAATGGAAGCATTATCTATCTCTCTCTGTGTGTGTACTTTGAAAAGTTTACAGAAATTAGCAAGCCTCCTCAAAGAAGCTGCAGTGTAAACTGACAAGCTCGCAATCGTTTTTCTCTCCTTTCTGTTTTCCTTCCATGCCTTCTTCCAATTTATTTATATCAGCCTCTGTGGGTTAATGTACAGGACTGCAAAATCAGTTTGAATCACAAAGTCAGCGGTTCAAGCTCACCAGCTGCTCCTCAGAAAGAAACCCTACACAGGGTTGCTATGGGTTGGAACTGGCTTGATGGCACTTACCAACAACAACAAGAAGAAAGTATAAATTCTATTGGTGAGCTGTGATTGTTGGTGGTCTTGTTTATTGCTGTCTCCTCAGGGCCTGGAGCAGAACCTGGCAAACAGTATATTTGTTGTTGTCAGGTGCCATCGAGTCAGAACCGACTCATAGCGACCCCATGCAGAGCAGAACGAAACAATTGTCCGATCCTGGGCCAACCTCACTACCGCCGCCACACTTGAGTCCATCAATGATGCCACCTGGCCAATCCATCTCGTTAGAGGTCTTCCTTTTTTTCTCTGACCCTCCAC
>NW_006408529.1:12507923-12513208 GCF_000296735.1 Chrysochloris asiatica
CATCAAATCTGTTCTTCAGAAAACAGTACCTATGTAACAGATATTATGTTAGAAGAATTAATCCAGAATGCATTATTTGTGTTTTATCCAGAAATTCTGAATGTATAAAGCAGCAGAGGTGGCAGCTAATCTAAATTGCCACATTGTTTAAAACAGAAAACACAATGGAGTCTCAAAGGAAAAAGAGAATGCAGAGATTTAAAGACTCATACTTTTATTATTTCTTATAATCCTTGTATCAAACAGTAACACTAAAGAGGCAAAACCAAATCCTTACTAACTCAAAAGTACAGTAAATCAGTGCATCTGGCTCACTTAAGTAATACCCTCTAATCAGTACAAGTCTTCCTTTTACATCTTCTCATTTCTAAGTTATTTCCATACTCAGAATGTGTTTATAGAAATAGCTTCGTAAGCAATTGATGCAAGCAATAAGAGCAATACTATTTATTTATATAGCATTTTATGTTTTTTTAAAGCACATTTATATTTTAATTTACAAGCAAAATCTTTTGGAGTCCTGGTGTAGGATAAGCAAGGTCAGCGGTTCAAAACCACCAGCTTCTCTTCAGAAACCCTGTACAGGTTCATTACAAGTAGGAACCAGCTTGATAATTCTTAAAACAACAACAACATTCAAATTGTTTAAGGAGCTCTGGTGGTGCCACTCCACAGGAGAAAGATGAGGCCACTCCTGTAACTATATAGAGTCTCAGAACCCCTATGTGGGTTTGGCTTTGAGTCAGAACCAACTTCATAGCAGTGGATCTGGATTTTTGGTTATTCTAAATGTTTAAATGACATTGTGGTGACATTTTACACCATGCCATATTTTGATTGGACACTTACAGAGGTACTTAGATGGACAGTTCTCTTTCACACACTTGGAGTGTGTGAAAATCTCTTTATAAACTGATGAACCAGGAAAACAGGTTTGAGTGAAAGTGATTTTCTGATTTTCATTATACTATTGTAGGAGCTCTGGTGTGGCGCTGTGGATAGCAAAGCCGGTTTGAACTGCAAGGTCAGTGGTTCAAGCTCAACAGCCACTCCTTGGAAACCCTACACAGGGTCACTATGGATCAGAACCGACTCAATAGCAGTTAACAACAATAACCACATTTTAGGTGTAATTACTGTTGTTTTTTAGAGGGCAGATTGGAAAATGAATGGAGAAGAAAACACTTAATACTGAGTAATCTTGATCTCATGTGAGCTTGTGTGGAGTCCTGGTGTGGCGCTGCAGGATAATGTGCTGGACTGCAAGATCAGTTTGAACCACAAGGTTAGTGGTTCAAACCCACCAGCTGCTCCTCAGAAACACTATGCAGGGTCACTATGGGTCAGAACTGACTCTAAGGCACTTAATAACAATATGAGTTTTACTGAGTTTGGCATGACTGTAAACATATATTTTCTTAACTCCGATTTTCTTACCATTTAATATTTTCATACTTCATAAAGTAGTAATGACTTCTAAGTGTCTGAAGTATATATAAGATTGTCTGGGCAAAGGATACATTTATACATAATTCACTATTTTCAACATCATAAAGTTTTTTTTTTAATTTATTTAATTTAATTCTAATAGCTTCTGAAATGTAGCCAGATGAGAAAAGTGTTACCCAAATTTACTGAGACAAAATTGTGTTGTGTTGCATTCAGTGCCATCAAGACAGTCTGACCCTCAGTGACTCTTACACGGTTTCCGATGATCAGCTGGTGAGCTTGAACCACCAACCTTGTGATTCAAACAGACTTTGCAGTCCAGTGCATTAGCCCACAACACCACACCAGAACTCCAAGACAAAATTAAGGGAAAGCACTTTCACCAAGGCCACAGAATTACTGGTAACAACAAAAGATGAAGCTCAATCTGGGAATTAGGTTGTAGATATTTAAAACTGATATCTGTGATTCCATCCTTGTACCCTGGAAACATCCACTCTGAATTTTTGGACTATGATTGCAACTAATTGTAACTAATAAAATACATACCAGCAAAATAGTTTTATATGTTTTGTTTTGATGATCTACTTTTTAAAACAGAGGTCTCAATTTGGAATAAAACAAACAATTCTTTTGAGATAGGGTTTTGTGTGTGTGTGTGTGTGTGTGTGTGTGTTAAGTGCCATTATTTGGTTCTGACCCATAGGACCCTATATAGAGTTTCAGAGGAGCTGCTAGTGAGTCTGAATTGCTGCCCTTGTTCAAACTGACCTTGCGGTCCAGTGCTTATCCTATAGCACCACAGAGAAGGTAAAGATACAGCCAGGAATGAAATGAAAATGAGTAAATTTTAGGATACAGAAGCAAAGACTTTAAACCTACTTTTTCTAGTCACCAATAAACTGCTTTTTAAAATGTTTGCCTTGTTCAGCATGGTCCATAGATCATACTGTAACCTCTTGGAGGGCCAGGAGTTGTTGTCATTAGTATCCAAGAGTAAAGAAAGCCACATGCCGATGAATGCCTCCTAGTAGATGTTTTGTGTGTTAACAATGCTTCCCAGGGTTCTAACAGTTTTTTAAATTTAAATATCTTTCTGTTTGCTCTCTCTCTCCCTCCTCTCCCACCACCTGTGTCTTTCGGGAGCAAAATTTACTCAAACTGCAAACAGTGATTTCAAAGAAGTACAGCTCTCAGCCCCTAGCTTCTATCTCTCTTCTAAATTAGGGTATTTCTTCTCTGGAGACATTTCTAAACAATGTAATGTGTTATCCTCTGAACTGTAGTATATGTCCAGCCAGCCCACAAGTGAAATCAGGGAAGGAAGAGAACAGACTCGTGTAGGAAGTGGGTGGGACATAGCTGTTGAATTAGGTGCAGTGCTATCTTTTCCAGCTGTGCACACCTACTCCAAACCAATATGAGCCCCCTTCTCTGCTTCACCTTTCATCTCACACTCACCTCTCACTTCCTCCCACTGGACCAGAGCCTTACACATAGAAATTCAAATGTACACTCACACAAAGATATTTTTACCTCCCATCGGGCATTATTGTCTTTCCCTGATTTCCTTCCTGTTTCCCTATTGGCTGCTCTGTGAAGAGCCCAAGGCTATAAACCATAAAAGAGTTAGGGCTGGATTACCCATAATACTCTAGAAGCTGCCAGTTGTTACATGCCATCGAGTCCATTCTGACTCATAGTGACCACCCTGTATAGGGTTTCCAAGGAGCTGGTGGGTTTGAACTGCCAACCTTGTGGTTTGAAGTCCAGTTCTGATCCTAGAAACACCACATCAGGGCTCCAGAAGCTGCCTGTGGTGGCTTTAAATTAGAAGAAGAAGAAAGAAAGAAATCAAACCAGCAAATTTTTTAAATGATTTTTTTCTCCTCTTAACAAGATTTTGTAGTCTTACTGTTGATGTTAGTTGCTGCTAAGTCAAATCCAACTTGTGACAACTCCTTGTTTTATTTGAATTGTTCAGAGGGGCTTTCAAGAACCTTCTGTTCAGGCCTATCTTCTGAAGTGCCTCTTGGTGGGCTTAAACCACCAGCCTTTCAGCCAAGCACTTAATCATTTGCACCACTCAGGGACTTTGTGGTCATGCTAGATGGGGAACAATGATTCAGTCTAACTATTTGACTATGAGATCAAATTCCTTTTTCTGTGGAAGGTGGGAAATGATTGCCTTTGATTCCTATGACATTTCTGATTCTAGTTTTCATAATCTAAAACGTTTTCTCTTCAGATACAATCACTTGTATGTTCTTACTTCTTGTGATGATACTATTAGTTGCTGGCCAGGCTCTTGAGTTGCTTAGTTTTTCCTCACGATATTCTGCAATGAAAAGTTACCATTTATCAAGCACTCACTGTGTGTCAGGCACTGTATCTTTTCCATCTTTAAATAAGCCCTATAAAATAAATGGAGTTCCGAGAGATTAAATAACTTATTCAAGAAAAAGAATGAAACATTTCCTGTATTTATTGCCATTTGTCTCTCTGGCAACTTTCGCCACACTGATCCGTGACAGCAGAGATGCTATCTATGAAAACTTATCAGAAGTTTTTGTTCTTTCCCTTACAGAGAGCTCAGTTACCGTACCTTACATTTGATTGGAATTGGAGATCTGTAAACTGTATAAACTGGAATCTCATCCATTACCTAGTAGCTTCTGTGGCTCCTAGCATGTTCATGGGCTAGTAGTCAACATGCCTAACTCAGTGTATACCATGACTCAAACTATTAATTCATGCTGATAAGATTAATAGGTGGCTTTGGTGGTTCCCACTTCTATATGAGATAAGGAGCCCTGATGTGGCCCTGTAGGATAAGCACTGGACACAACTTAGGTTTGAACTGCAAGTTGGAAGTTCAAACTCACTAGCTGCTCTACAGTGTTTTTTTTATGAGTCGGAACTAATTCAACTGCACTTACAACAACAGCAATATGTGGGATAAGGACTCCTGGTGTGGTGCTCTGAGATAAGCACTGGACTGCAAACCCCAAGGTCAGTGATTCGGTGGTTCAAACTGACCATCTGCTTTTTGGAAAACCTGTACAGGGGCACTATGAATTGGAACTGACTCAATGGCACTTAACAATAAGAATGTGTAGGATAAGTACTGGACCGCAAAATCAGTTTGAATGGCAAGGTCAGTGGTTCAAACTTATCAGTAGCTCCTCAGAAACCCTACTGACTCGATGGCACTTAACAACAACAATAAATGTGGAAGACCCGGGTTTGATTCCTGGCCAGTTTACCTAATGTGCATCCATCACCTGTGTCTCAGTGGAGGTGTGCATGCTGTTATGATGCTAAATAAGATTCAGTGCAGCCTCCAGACTAAAACAGACTAGGAAGAAAGACTTGGCCAGATTCTTCTGAAAATTAGCCAATGAATACCCACCATAAGGAACACAGTAATCCCACCTGCATGTGATCATGCAGAACTGGGTGATGTTTCATTACTTTGTATAGGCTGATGGTCAACGTGAGTAAAATAAAAACAAACAACTGTTAGACTTACATAAAAGTTATTTAAGTAATGGTGGTGGTGTGCCGTGGAGTTGGTTCTGACTCATAGCGACCCTGTATAAGGTTTCCTAGGCTGTAAATCCTCATAGATGCAAAAAGCCTCATCTTTCTCCCATGGAACTGTTGGTGGTTTTGAACTGCTAACTTCTGAGGTTACCAGCACGACTCGTAAGCACTACGGCTACCAGAGTGCCTTATAAAAGTACTGTTGGTGGTGTTGGTGTGCCATGATCGATTCTGACTCATAGTAAACCTGAGCAGGGTGTCTGAGGCTGTAAATCTTTATAGGAGCAGAA
>NW_006408529.1:12513748-12517180 GCF_000296735.1 Chrysochloris asiatica
TGAAAATACCATGGCTTGGGTCAGGCACATCTTATTCCTCAAACTGACATCTTTGCTCTTCAATACAAGGTTGAAAAGAAAAAGTGAATTCAGTAAAGACACTGCTTGTATAATCATGGAGCTAAGCATTTTAATAATAATAATAAAAAAAAAAGTTTGGGGAAAAACCTACACATTTTCCAAAGCAACTAATTTGGAACATTTCTAATCTTAAATTTTGAAATACAAGGAAAACACGCTTTTCTTGGTGAACTATATGTTTTATATATTCTTTCATGTCTTGTTTTTTGTGTTTTAGATATTCTGATGTATTTTATGTAATCTTTCTATTCTTTACACATTTTAAAAGGTAAATGTTAAAAGTCAGAACATTACTATAATTTCAGAGAAACTTTCCTGAAAACCAACCTCAAGGCTGTGTCACATGATTCCCTGACAGGAGAATTGACCCCTTGAGGTGCTACTTTTGTTTAAACGTTATGAATCAATCAGCACACTTTTAGGAGTCTTTGAAGTGCAAAACTTAGTGAGGGTACTGAGAAATCCAAAGAAATCTAAGTCATTTATGATGCTTTATTTAGGAACTAAGAATTTAGTTGGAGAAATAAGACATGTTTATTTACAATTAAAAGCAATTACATTTTCTTACAATTAAAGGCAATATGGTCAGGCTCCAGTTTTTACCCCTTCAGCACTCTGACTGAAAGTCTTCATAGTCATTCACTCAACAGTATTTATATTAAGTATCAAGCCTTATAAGAATATTGGTGTAGCTCTATAGAATAAACACTGGACCGCAAGGTTTGTTTGAACCAACAAGGTCAGCAGTTCAAACTCACCAGCCGTTCCTCAGAAACCCTGTACAGGGTCGCTGTGAGTTGGAACCAATTCAACAACACTTAACAACAACAACTAATCTTGTAAGAGTCCTGGTGATGAAATGGGCTAAGCATTTGACTACTAACTGAAAAATCAATGGTTGGAACCCACCAACTGCTCTTTGGGAGAAAGATGAGGCAGCCTGTTTTTATGAAAATTTACAGCATTTTTGTGGCACTCTAGGATAAGCACTGGACTACTGACCACAAGGTCAGCCATTCAAACCTACCAACTGCTTCTCAGAAACCCACAGAGTTGCTGTGCAAAGGAACCAATTCGATGGCACACAATTGCAATAATATAATAAATCCGATGGAGTCTTGGTGTGGTGCTGCAGGGGTATGCGCTGGTCCACAAGGTAGTTTTGAGGCACAAGGTCAGGAAGTTCAAACCCACCAGCCACTTTTCAGAAACCCTATATATGGTCGTTGTGAGTTGGAAGTGACTCGATGACACTTAAAACAACAACAACATGGAGACGTTCTACTCTGTCCTGTGGGGTCACTGTGAGTTGTAATCAACTCAAAACCAGTGGCTTTTAAAAACTTTTATTATAAGAGTCTTGATAGTACAACGGTTAAGCTCTCAGCTACTTACTGAATGGTTGGTGGTTCAAACCCACCCAGTGACTCTGTGGAAGAAAGACCTGGTGATCGGCTTCCATAAATTGAAAACAAAAACAAACCAAACCCATTGCTGCTCTGAGTCGATTCTGACTTCTAGTCACCCTAGAGAGCAGAGTAGAACTGATCCATAGGATTCCCAACACTTCAACCTTGATAGACCAAGCACTTAATCACTGTGCCACCACTGCGCCTTCTGTAAAGAGTACAAATAGGAAACCCTATGGGACTGTTCTGCTCTGTCACGGGATCACTATGAGTCAGTTACTTGGCAGCATTCAACAGCATTACTCTTTCATGCACCTCATGGATTCAAAAGTGTATTGCATATGGATCCTGCTCACTGAGAGCCTAGCAAAGACAAGAGACTTATCCAATTAACTGTATTACAGAGTGGGGAAAGGAACAGATACAGAAAGGTGAAGGAAAATATCTTTCCAGATATAAGCAACTATGTTTAAGTGGCAACAGATGGAGTGTAGATTGGATACAGCATGTTTGACTAGTACAAAGAATATCTGAAAAGGTTTCATTAGAGGAAAGGTTGGACAAATATCTTGGGAGGGTTATGGTGCTGTGGGTTTGGCGTTGGGCTGCTGACTGCAAGATCAGTGGTTCAAAATTACTAGCCGTACCTGCAGCAGAAAGATGAAGCTACCTGAATTCTGTCAAGATTTACCTTCTTGGAAACCTTTTATCGGGTCACTTTGAGTCAATCAATTCGATGGCACTGGGTTTTTGGCTTTGGGTTGTCATTTGAAGCAGTGTAGCACTCACCATTAGAATTCAATTTATGGTTTATAGGCGCTAGAAAGCCGTTTGGAGTAAAAGGATGTGTTCAGATCTGTTTCAGGAACAAATCTATACTAAGGCTTGTATCAGTGTAGTGAAAGGCTATAGTTGTTCTGGTTACTACTGTTTGGAGCTGCCCACCTGTATTCGATTTGTAAGTGCTTTTCTATTCTCCAAGTCTAGATCTTGTTTGTGTGTGCCCATTTTGAATCTTGACCAGTACTATTTCCCTGGACATTCATTTGGTCTTTATGTGAAAACTTAACAAAAGAATTTGATCTCTAGTCTCAGTACCAGTAATTGTTAGGGCTTTTCTTAAAACACTCCAAATTACATAATGGGTCATGTTTCCTTTTTGTTGGCAACTAAATATTTTTGATCCAGATTTCTAGTCCACCTTTAAAAACATATGAGGGTTAGGTATCAAAATATTGCTATAAAATTATAGAAACCTTTAGTAAGCAAAAATCACAAGTGTGAAGCTATTGTTTCTTCCATATCTCCCAACATTTCTGAAGCAGTGTTTCTATTTCTCTAACTCTTCCCCAAAGATTCTGGGCTCTCCAATTGATATACCACATCAAAGTGGCATTTTGGGCATCCTTGAAGCACTCAAACATGTTCATTTTCAATGTTCTTTGAGTTTGGGGAACAAAAAGAAGTCTGAAGAGGCAAGATCAGGGCTATAGGGTGAGTCAGGTAAGTTTCCTCAAAGAAATTCTCATAGGACAACCCTTCTTACTACTTTCCTAGAATGTGCATTGTCCCAATGGGAAAAAATTTCTGGCCTTTTTCTCAACAGTGCAGTATTCCATTTTCTTAAAACTTCTTCATTAGAATTTCCTGTTGTCTTTCTGTGTCATTCAAGAAGATCTACTAAAATTACCCCCTTGGAATCTCAAAAAACAGTTGCCATAACCTTCTGAGCTGACCTTTCTGCTTTGAATTGAACTAGCCCTAGTAGCAGTACTTTTCGACTTGTTCTTGTATATGACTATATAGTAGGACTTTTGTCTAACTAGCCTTCAAAATGGCTTTCTCTTATTGTTTCCATTTTCACTTTTCTTTTCTTCTGTCTTTTCTGACCATGTTTAATTTTATCTTGCTATGCTTTATATAGGCGCTCTGGTAGTGTAGC
>NW_006408529.1:12517500-12528925 GCF_000296735.1 Chrysochloris asiatica
AACAACAACAACAGTGCTTTATATATTACCCTGAATGTGTTGGTATAGTTAAATGTATGCTTCAGCTACTTATTAATTAATGTCTTGTAAGCCTGAATCTCCAGCACTAGTATTGACCCCTAACTGAATTCTTGGATTTTGCTTCTGTTTGTGATCTGCTGCAGAATTTAAATTTGTAGCCACTCACCCCAACTTATATCTTCAGATTCTGAATTTATTCTGTTCTTTCAAAGCTTAGATTAAACATGCTTTCATTATCTGAATTTATTTCATCAGTAGACTTATTCTGCTGTACTAAATGTCCTCTTGATTGTATAGTCGAATCAAAAGAAGAACCAGCCAACAGGACACACTGTGCTGAACTAGTGCAGGTAGACCACAAAAGAGAACATGGATTTGTGCATGGCGTCTTGTACACTATTGGTTCTCAATAAATACTGACCAAATGAATGACTGAGCCTTAAGAAAGCCACAGCAGCACTCCTTTAACTTTAAATAGAAGTTATTTTCTTTTTCTACTGATTATGTTTTGGTTTGCTTTAAGAAAAAGAACCCTAAATGCAAAGCGTTGAAATGTCTTATGGTAACGTATGTTAAAGTCATTTCATTTTCAATAACAATCTTAAAGTCCATCAGACCTTACTTTGTACACGGTGCTTCCAGCTTTTAGTGACTTTGCACATCCTGGGAACCTGTTGTTAGTTTCTGTTAGGATGGCTCTGACTCAGGCCAGTCTCCTGTACAACAGAGCGAACAGCTGCCTGATGCTGCACTGCCCTATGATTGTTGGTGTGCTCGAGTCCATTGTTGCAGCTGTTAAATATTTTGAGTGCCTAAGCCAGGGCTCCCTTTCCATCATGATGTCAGACAGTACTCTGTTGCGATCCATAGAGTTACCATTGGTTTATTTTCAGAAGTAGATCTTGAGGACATTCTTCCTAGTCTGTCTTAGTCTGAAACTTCCGTGGAGGCTATCCACTGTGGGTGGCTTCTGATGGTATTTGATATAGCTTCCGGCATCATAACAACATGCAAACCAGCATGGTATGACAAACTGACAGATGGGTGGTAGCCCTGGAACTAAGAGGCTTGATAAATGTTTATTTGATGAATAAGTGTATGAGTAAGTAGTGAACAAGTGGATTTCATTGAATTCTTAGATTCAGTGTTATTTCCCACCTTTCAGATGAGAAAACTAAGCCCACTGTCACGATGTCTGGGACTTAAATTTGATACTCTGACTTCTTGTACAGTACACTTTCCTCTAAATAGCACAATATTTAATAATTGTTGTTGTTAAGTGCCTTCGATTCAATTCTGACCCATATGATCCTGTACAGGTTTCTAAAGAGCAGCTGGTGAATTTGAACCACTGACCTTGCAGTGATGCATTAGCCCACAGCGCTACACCAGGACTCCATTTAATAATTACATATGTATAATATGCAACTATGAAATCTTGGTATGGCGCTGTAGGATAATGCACTGGACTGCACGGTTGGTGGATCAAACTCAACAGCAGCTCCTCTGCAACCCTATACAATGTGGCTATGAGTCATAGCCAACGTGACAGCACTTAACAACAATATACAACTACTGCTCAGTTATCAACTGCCTTATGATCTGACATATATTTGTGACAATCTTAAATGTATCCAACTATTTTGCACATTAACAACATAGTCTGGCAGTAACAAATGTTGGGTTACAAAGTAACAACAATGCTGACTGTGATGTCTAAGGTTATGGGTTATCTTGGCTGGGACATGATTGTTAGTGTTTGACAGTTATGTAATGATGTAATTTGGCAACTGTGTAATAATGTAGTCATCCTCCTTTTTTTTTTTTTTTTTTTTTTTTTTAACCTGACTTGGTCATTTTCACATGATGCCGATATTCATATAACCTGGTCTTTGGAACCTAACCTTGTCCGTAAGTGAGGAGTGAGGGTAATAGCATACCTCCCCGAAACCACATTTAAAACACAGTAATCAGATCCTTCTCTACTTTTTTTTTTAGATTGAACCTTGTCATTTTTCCCTTTAACATTCTCTCCCATTTCTTTCTTTGTTTCCGTTCCATTGATTGCCATCTAGTCTGTACTGTTATAACTGTAAGTTGTTATGTTAGCCTATAAATGGCTTGTTGCTATACACGTTAAAGCCTATCATAGAAATTCTAATCATGTGCAGTGATGCTGGAGAAGACAGAGCTAATGGATTATATGACACCTGAATAATAAATCATTCCTAAATTTTAAAATGTTAGTTTAATTTTTTCTAACACAATTAGGACTATATATGATATTTTAACCCTGTCACTCCCTCAAAGGCTAATTTCAATTTAACAGCAATTTACATGCTCATAATTTTTCATGAATAACAAGGCAATGAACCAAGCAGAATTTCTGCAGTTTCTTATAAGAGAATCTTCAAGAATAAATTATGTGTAAGAAAGCAGCTCTATTTTCACATATCTAGGTCTTATTTCTGCCCTTCCTTTTAGGAATAAGAAATTATTAGCTGTTAAATTATATGATGGGAATCATTTGAAGCCATTAGAAACATTCAGTAATTACTGGTGTTATATGCTATGGGAGGAGTTATTTTCTTTATTATACCCTGTGAAGAGGTTTGATAATCTATATTCAAAGTATTACATACCATATATTCATTTCATGTAGCCAGAATTGCAATGTTAGACTATATTATTTGGCTTAACAATCACTGCTGGAGTTCACATTGTAGACGAAAGATAGCCCCTGTGTTTCCTATTCTCTTTTAATGTGTGCATTTATATTAATAGCATGATTTAATACAGTACTTCAAAATTATATTGCACTTTGAACTGCATTTAGTAAAAAAATTGACATGTGTGTGAAACCATAATAAGTTTCTGTATTAAGTTAAGAAATCCTATGTCTGTTTGCTAAGATAGAATATTTGTGAATTCTAGCATGTCCAAAGCTAGGTAATGAGATTGAAAAGTAAGTCTTAGATGTTATATTAATTTGTGAATTTTAATTTATGACTTATTGGCTTTAGGGAGTTTTTCCCTGGCTACTGCCTACTATTGTACTTTTATTCTAAAGTTGCTTGATACTTTCTGGTTTGGGTTTAGAACAAAATATTTGTACCAATGAGTCTCTGTAGTCACCTATGACTTACTCCAAAATGTAGTTATACTGCATACTGTGAAATTGGAAAATCTGTTCTGTGTGTGTTCTAATGGATGTAACGGTCATTAAGTATATGAGTCTTCTGACGTTGTAATCAGATGTGATTCAGTCTGTTAAATATCCATGAAACAACATCTGCTTCACAGAGTGACCTTCTGCTAAAGAATACTTAGCGTCTATTAGTAGATCATAGTGCAGATCTGCCTTATTTGAAATGCACTAAACTAGAGTAGTCTACTGCTGTTTAGCAACTAGCTTGTAATAATTTATTGCAGTTAAATAAAGCTTAAAAAAACTCCATTAAATAATTATAGGGATTATATGCATTTCGAAAACCTTTGTGTTCCACTGAAATTACCCATTTAATTTCAGGGTTGGTTTGTTAAAAAAAGCTGAAATCTAAAGGCACATTAGGGGAGCTGTCAGATGCTGTTTTCTGTAGGTGTTAATAAAACCAAATGAAAAAAAATCTTAAACAAATTAAAACCAAAAGCAATTTTGCCATCTGTTGTATATTAATTAGAACTTTGTGTATCAAGGGTAAACTTGCTCTTAGAGAATGTCACTGAACACCCGCTAATAGAATAATATGCAAATGTATTAGGCTATGGATTTATATGGAGTTTTTAATTCTAATTTATCTATAGTAGATTCCCCAAGAAATTGGTAGTGTGCATAGATATGTATGTATACATTCATAGATGTATAATGAGATTTCTTTCCTTTTTTTTTTTTTTCTTCTAGAACAACCTGCAAATAATCAAGGCCAGTCCACCCTGCAGCCTTTACCACCTTCCCATAAGCAGCACTCTGCACAGCATCATCCATCCATCACTTCTCTCAATAGAAACTCCCTGACCAATAGAAGGAACCAGAGTCCGGCCCCGCCGGCTGCTTTGCCCGCCGAGCTGCAAACCACACCCGAGTCCGTCCAGCTGCAGGACAGCTGGGTCCTTGGCAGTAATGTACCACTGGAAAGCAGGTAACTCCACTATGTGAGGCATTCAGATCTTTTGATTGCTAGAACCACATAATTTACCTACACAGCAAATACCTGTTCTAGAATAGTCACACATTTTCTAAACATCTAAAATTTAAAGATATACTAGCTATGCCTTTTTCTCATTCAGAGAAAATTACTGTCCTTATGCAGTCTTTTTTGTTTTCTCCAAAAACAGTTCCAGATTTTTGATATTGTTTTCATTTCTGGACCAATGACCTTTTTCCATTATTTGTACACAATCTGTAGCCTACAAGAGATGAAAGTAAGTGTCTACAGTGAAACTTTTCCTTATTACTGTATTTTGTTATCTATAAATTATCAGGCCTGTTTGAAAAAGGATGTCAGTATGAAATGTGATCCTCACCCATATAGATTAAATCAATAAATGTGTTTAGTATTCACTTGGTTCTAAACATCCTTACTTTCGTAGACTACAATTGGTCCATTCATTCCTAACATCATAGTGTGTTCCCAAATGTAATACTTAATCACAAGTTGGATGACCATCTGTAAAGGCATGTTAGAATATCTAGCAATATGAGGGATATGGAAACTACCTTCTAAAGCTCCTCCAATGAGTATTTCCTAAGACACTCCATTCAATCCTAGACAGTTCTATTAGGAAATTCTTTCTTATGATGAACTGAAATCTCATGTCTGAAGCTTCCATTTTTTGGTTATAATCATACAGCTAGTAATCTGGAACTGTACGAAACAGTTTGCCCCATCCCTGCCATTCTTATAAGGTGGCCCCTACACTTGTCTCAGTCTTCCTTTCTACAGTCTTTACCAGATTAATGCACTTTCTCTGTACACATATTGGCGTTTTAGTCAGGCTATTACATTATGAGTTCTAGAACAAACTGCATTCTGCTCATGCAAAAACAGGGATCAGTTAAATTTGCTTTGTAACAAATCCATTTTATTATTAAATATCTCCAACATTTACAGCAGGCACAAACATTTTGACGTTCTTTCTTTGGACAGAAACTAAGCAGCCAGTTGTTGTTGTTAGGTACTATCGAGTTGGTTCTGACTCATCGTGACCCTGTGTAAATTAGAACGAAACACTGCTTGGTCCTCTGCCATCCTCACAGTTGCTGTTAAGCCTGAGCCGGTTGCTGCTGCCACTGTGCCAGTCCATCTAGTTGGGGGTCTTTCTTTTAATTTGTTGATCCTCCACTTTACCAAGCATGATGTCTTTCTCCAGTGATTGGTCATTCTTGATAATATGTCCGAATATGAAAGATGAAGTCTCATGATCCTGAACTTCTAAGGAACATTCTGGCTGCACTTCTTCCAAAACAGATTTGTTTGTTCTTCTGACAGTCCATGATACTTTTAATATTCTTCTCCAACACCATAACTCTAATGCATAAATTCTTCTACAGTCTCCTTTATTCATTATCTAACTTTCATATACATATGAGGCTATTGAAAATACCATGACTTGGGTCAAGTATATCTTAGTCTTAAAATTGGCATCTTTGCTCTTAAACTCTTTTAAAATGTCTTATTATAGCACATTTGTCGAGCACAATATGTTCTTTGATTTCTTGACTGCTGCTTCCATGAGCATTGATACTGGATCCAAGCAAAATGAAGTCTTTGACAAAATCAATCTTTTCTCCATTTATCATAATGTTACTTAGTGGTGAGGATTTTTGTTTTCTTTATATTGAGGTGCAACCCATACTGAAGACTTTGATCTTCATCAGTAAATATTTTAATTCTTCTTAAAGCAAGTAAGATTGTATCATCTGCATATCATAGTTTGTTAATGAGTCGTCCTCTAATCCTGATGCTGCCACATTCTTCTTCATATAATCCAGCTTCTTGGATCATTTGCTCAGCATACAGCTTGAATAAATTTAGTGAAAGAATACAACCCTGGTGCACACCTTTCCAGATATTAAACCTTTCAGTGTCCCCTTGTTCTATTCAAACAACTGCTTCCTGGTCTATGTACAGGTTTCTTATAAGCACAAATTAAGTGTTCTGGAATAGCCATTCTTTGCAATTTTACCTACATATTGTCATGATTCACACAATCGAAAGCTTTTGCATAGTCAATAAAGGATAGAGTAACATCTTTTGGTATACTCTGCTTTCAACCAAGATCCATCTTATCCCTCATTCCATGTCCATATCTGAATCTGGCTTGAACCTCTGGAAGTTGTCTGTCATTGAACTATTGCAGCCATTTTAGAATTATGTTTAGTGAAACATTACTTTGATGTGATAGTCTGATGATTTCCACATTCTGTTGGGTCCCCTCTCTTAGGAATGGGCACATACCTGGAATGTTTCCAATCAGTTGGCCAGGTAGCTACCTGTTTTACAGATTTCTTGGCATAGGTGAGTGAGTACTTTCAGTGCTCCTTCAGTTTGTTGAAAGACTTCAATGTGTCCCATCAATGACTTCAGTGCACCTTGGACTTCTTCCTTCAGTAGCAGTGGCTCTTGATCATGCTACATACCTCTTGAAAGGGTTGAACATCAACAATTAATATTTTGGTACAGTGACTGTGTATTCCTTCCCTCTTCTTTTAATGCTTTCTGCATCATTCAATATTTTACCCATAGAATCCTCCAGTGTTGCAACCCAAGCTTTGTCTTTTATTTTAATTTTTTTTCTTTAGTTCCCTCAGCTTGAGAAATGCTGAGTGTGTTCTTCCCTTTTTGTTTTCTATCTCCAAGTCTTTACACTTTTCATGGTAATACTTGACTTTCTCTTCTCGAGCTGCCCTTTAAAGTTCTCTGTTCAGCTCCTTACCTCCTCATGTCTTTCATTTGCTTTAGCATCTGTATGCCAAAGAGCAAGTTTCAGTGTCTCTTCTGACATTTATTTTGATTTATTCCTTCTTTCTTGTCTTCCTAATGACCTTTTGCTTTCTGCCTGGATGATGTTCTTGATGTCATCCCACAACTCTCAGGTCTTCAGTCATTAGTGTCTAGTTCATCGAAGCTGTTCTTGAGATGATCGCTGAATTCAGGTGTGATATGTTCATTGTCATATTTCAGTTCTTGTGCACTTCTTTTTGTTTTCTTCAGCTTCAGCCTTGTGTTCCATATGAGCAATTGATGGTCTGTTCCACAGTCTGCTTCTGGCCCATTTTCGGCTGATCATATGGAGTTTTTCCACCATCTTTTCCCACACACGTAGCCAATTTGATTTCTGTGTATTTCATCTGATGAGCTCCATGTATATTGTTGCTTTTTATGTTGTTTAAAAAAGGTATGTGCAATGAATAATTCTATCATACTATCTTCAGCATCATTTATATCACCAAGGCCATATCTTACAACTACTAATCCTTCCACTTTTTCCCCCAACCTTTTGCATTCCAATCACTAGTAATTATCACTGTATCCTGATTGCATGTCTGATCCATTTCAGACTGAAGAAGTTGGTAGAATTCTTCAAATATTCATCACTGGCTTTAGTGGTTAGTAATTAAATTTGAATAATAGTGATTTAACTGGTGTTCCTTATTGGCATATGAATATTATCCTATCACAGACAGCATTATACTTCAAGATAGATCTTGAAATGTTTTTTTGATGATGAATGTGATCCTGTTCCTCTTCAATTTGTCATTCCCAGCATAATAAACCATGTGATTGTCAGATTCAAAATGGTTAACACCAGTACATTTCAGGTCACTAAATGCCTAGGATTTTTTTTGTTTTCTTTACAATGAAATGCAATTCATACCGAAGGCTGTGCTTTTTGATCTTCATCAGTAAATAAAGAAAACAAAAATCCTCACCACTGGACCAATAAACAACAGTCTTATTAATGGAGAAAAGATTGAAGTTGTCAAGGACTTCATTCTTCTTGAATCAACCTATCAACACTCACGGAAGCAGCAGTCAAGAAACCAAAGGACGTATTACATTAGGCAAATCTGCTGCACAAGACCTTTTTAAAGTGTTGAAGAGCAAAAATGTCAGCTTGAGGACTAAGGTGCGCCTGACCCAAGCCGTGGTGTTTTCAATAACCTCATATGCGTACGAAAACTGGATAGTGAATAAGGAAGACCATAGAAGAATTGATGCTTTTGAATTATTTTGTTGGAGGAGAATATTGAAAGTGCCATGGGCTGCCAAAAGAACCAACAGATCCATGTTGGAGGAAGTACCGCCAGAGTGCTCCTTGGAGGCCAAGATGACTAAACTTTGTCTCTTATACTTCAGACATATTGTCAGGAGGGACCCATCTCTGGAGAAGGATATTATGTTTGGTAAGGTGGAGGGTCAGAGAAAAAGAGGAAGACCCCCAGCGAGATGGATTGGCAAGTGGCAGCATCAATGGGCTCAACTGAGGTTGGCCCAGGTTCAGGCAGTGTTTCGTTCTGCTATGCATAAGGTCGCAATGAGTTGGTATCAACTCGATGGCACACGATGGCACTGGACTGCAAACGATAAGATCCCAAGTTCAAACCCACCAGTTGTCCCTTGTAAGCCCTATGCAGGGCCCCTATGAGTTATACAGACTCAATAGCAATTAACAACAATAACAACAACAGCGCCTAGTATTTTGATGTTTATGTGTTCCCTTTCATTTCTAGCAACTTTCAATTTTGCTAGATTTGTACTTTGTACACTTAATGATCTGATTATTAATGGATGGTTACAGATGTTTCTATTCATTTGAGTTGTGTGCCATCAGCAAATGAAGGTTCCCAAAAGCTTTATTCCGTTAGCATCATCATGGTCAACTCTACTTTGAGTAGGTAGCTCTTCTCCAATTGTATTTATTTTGATTGCTTCCCAACCAGAGGTGCTCATCTTCTGGCACTATATCTGACAATATCCTGGTGCTATTTGTCATGTTTCAATGTTCAGTATTCCTGTGCTGTCTGACAGTGTTCCACTGTTACTCCTAAGGTTTTTAGAAGGAGCTCTGGTAGCGTAGTGGTTACGAATCGGGCTGCGAACCTTAAGGTCAGCGGTTCGAAACTACCAGCTGCTCCGCGGGAGAAAGATGAGGCGTTCTACTCCCGTAAAGATTTACACCCTTGGAAACCCTATATAGGGTCGCTATGGGTCGGAACCGACTCAATGGCACATAACAACAACAACAACAACAAACATAAGGAGCTCTGGTAGCGTAGTGGTTACGAATCGGGCTGCGAACCTTAAGGTCAGCGGTTCGAAACTACCAGCTGTTCCGCGGGAGAAAGATGAGGCTTTCTGTTCCCGTAAAGATTTACAGCCTCGGAAACCCTGTGTAGGGTCACTATGAGTCGGAACCGAGTCCACGGCACATAACAACAACAACAACAAACATTCTCAAGTACTCTGCTTCTCCTTCTCTCTAGAGTTTTTTAATCTGGAAGCTCTGCTGAAACCTTTCCACTCTGGGTGACCTTGCTTGTATTTAAGATATTTAAAATACCAGTGGTATTGCTTTCAGCATCACAGCAACATACAAGCCACCACAGTATGACAAAGTGACAGATTAGTGGTAGCATCAGACAGTGTCTCCTCTGTAGTATAAAAACAAAGAGAGCGATGCCCTAATTTATGGGTCCCCTCTTATCCGCTTGGCAACCAGGCTCTCCTAATATTATTGTTGATGTTTATTTTTTGTCTAAGCTTCCATTAGTCTCAGAGAAAAAGAATCATCACCACATAAGATCCAGAATTTAGAACACAGTGAACCCTTTGGGAGAAGGCCCCCCTAAATGTCCTGCCATGTAGAGCCCCTGGCTAAGTTCAGTATTCAAATTAGCTTCCAGATGAAGAAACTGTCTCACGGTGAATAAAGTGCTATTTCATGCTATTAGGTGCAAGATCTAAACCAATTCTGCCCTGAGGATGAGCAAGCAGGAGGCCCCCACAGTTAGTTGTCAACATTAAAAATTGTCCTTTCTTTTCGATTACTCTTGACCTAAGAACAAGGTTCCAAAGACCTATATCTATAATATAGGTCAAGAGTAGGTGAGCTTTCTTGTTTATTTTTATTATTGGCTACAATAATTAGAAAGTGCAGACAAAATAAGTAAAGGGTAGGTTTCATTTAAGAGCAGGAGTCATGTGTGAAGTTTTTTTCCTGAACTAAATTTACCCAGTGTAATTAATTAACACACACTGAACAACTAATCAACACTGACTCACTATTGTCATTTGGAAAAATTTTATTAGGAATAAAGTAATTTTCCAGTTGAGTCATCAAACTGAATATAGATAATAGCATTATAGTTGACAATAATTGTTTTGACAAATATTTATGAAGTATGTCAAGTTAAGTCTTCAGAAACATGTTTAATTTTATGCATGCTATGTGGGTTAATGCGTCAGACTGCAAAGCCGTTTAAACTGCAAAGTCAGTGGTTCAAGCTCACCAGCTGCTCCTTGGAAACCCTTGTCGCTATGGGTCGGAATCAACTCAAGGGCATTTCACAACAACAACATGGGTTAATGTGCTGGACTGCAAAGTCGGTTTGAATTGCAAGGTCCACCATTCAAGTTCACCAGCCATTCCTAGGAAACCCTTTACAGGGTCATTATGGGTCGGAACCAACTCAACAGCACTTAACAAAAGCAACAACAACAAAAATAAAGCACAAAATGCTCAAAAAATGAGTCTCAACAGGAGACTTGTTATTCTTTGAAGCTATGTGCTAGGGTGAAGAGATTCGGAATAATTTTCCAGAGAGATAGAAGGTGTTTTTATTCTTCATATTGTCCTAAAGAGGGGGTCAGTTAAGGAAAGAAGCAACTAATCAGAGAATGATTCATACTGACCATCAGTGAAATTGTAGTAGATTTCCCTGTATTCAGACTTTAAGGATATCATTCCCAAGGTGAGTAGTTGCTGTGGCTTTCTTACATTTCAGAGCAGTACCATCAATGGAATCATAGGAAGATAATCTACCAGTTGCTGTTAAATTCCGTAGAGTCAGTTTGTACTCAAAGAGACCCTGTGTAAGTTTTCCAGGAGTGACTGGTGGGTTTGAACTGTTGACCTTGTGGTCAGCACCACACCAGGGATCCAGTTGACAGTAACTTATTAATATATATGAAGATTGTTTTTGTGGCTATTAAGTACCGTTGACTTGGTTGCCACCCACAGCAACCATGTATAGAGTTTTCAAGAAGTGGCTGATGGGTCCAAACCATGAACCTTGTGGTTCACCACAGTCCAGTGCTAATCCTACAGTGCCATACCAGGATTCCATATGAAGATTGTTGTTGTTGTTGTTATGTGCCATCGAGTCGGTTCTGACCCATAG
>NW_006408529.1:12529025-12536423 GCF_000296735.1 Chrysochloris asiatica
CTGACCTTAAGGTTCGCAGCCCGATTCGTAACCACTACGCTACCAGAACTCCTTCATATGAAGATTTATGGTTCTAAAATCAAAAATCATTCCAAAAAGTTTTCATCTGTAATACAATTTTGTTATTTTCTCGTTATACAGTGTTCACATTTTAGAGTGTTGCTAATTAAAAGAGATGGTATTTCAACTTGCAGGTATTCAGTGAATGAACCTAAGCAGCCATGTGAAAACCTCACACTGTACCTCCACGGTCCTACTGTGGTTTCTGTAATAGTCTCACTTGGTTGGAACTCTTGAGGTGAAGAACCAGTCTGATTTATCATTGATTTTTCCTTTTTTAATTAAGGTTCCTTATTGAGTACAATTCTCAAACTTAGTTTCAGCTGTATTAACATCTTTATTCAGACTTGTGTCTGCCTTTAACTGTTTTGTTTTGTTTTTTTAAAATCTTTGCATCCTTAGCAGTTTTGATTATTTATAACTATATTCTCTTTTCTGAAACAGTCATTTACAAGATGTAGGCTGCAAAACATAAAATTCTGTTGCTTGTTGATAAGAATCTCTGTTTTTCCCTTTGTACTCCCCTTTTTTATTTCCTCCCAGTACATATTGATAATAATTGATTTTAAAATGGAATATAATAATCCATGAAAATCTCAATAATTTGTAGGTGTACAGTTTATAAGAATTGAAGGAGAAGGCATAAAAGATTTTCTATCCTGTCCTATATGTTTCAGTGTAGCTTTCATTTTGATTTATTAGAAAGCCTTTTTTTTTTTTTTCACCAGGCAGTTTCTTGCTTCCATAAAAATGTTTATTTCCTTTTTCTAATGAATTTAACCTTTGCTGTGGCTGGAGACAATCAATATGACTGTATACCGTCTGTTTCTACTCAGTAAATAGAGTAGTCCTGGTGTATAATCTCCACTGAGTTTCAGATCTCTTGAATCACATCAAGATCCAAATAAGCATTTGCAGTTTGTAAGCATATTACCATCTCATCTTCTCCTATAGATAACAATCAGTGCCTATATATATAATCCAAAATACCAAATACTCAGACTTTTGCTTAAAATTCCTTTTCTTTGAACTCATTATTTCATATCCTTTGTATTTGATAGCCTATAGCCTGTCTTTGTTTACTTTATACTTCAGCTGTTTGGCCCATTATAAGAGCTGCCGCCAAATTACAGAGCAACTGAGGAAAAGCTTAGCATTGCCCCAGTATAACAACAGTGCTTCAAAGTGTAGTAGAGTAACTCTGATTGAGAAGACCTGACCTTCAACAAATTAAAGCTAATTGTCTACAAATTCCTCGTTTATATATGTGAATTAAATCTCTTAGTAGTTACCTATTCGATGTTAACAAAATGGTTTATTTGTAGCCATTTAATAAAAGATTTATTAAAGTCTTGTTTTATTATGAAGTCTACTTTGGCATTGATAGTTCATTAGTTATGTTCCCATAGCTTTTTATCTTCTAGTTCTGTAATGCTTTCCTAATTATTAATGTATGAATTGCATATTAACTTATCTCTTTATTAGTGCATTTTTTATTTAAATGTTGAGCTGTTCTGGACTGCTTTAATGTGAGATCAGTTGCTACATCTTTACAAATAGAATGCTTAAATAGAAATATTGCTTACTAAACTAAGATGGTGCACTTTACCTGTCTTATCTTCACCTGAAATGGTTTTAGGAAAAGGGAAGGCAACCACGAAAGCATCTGGTGTGAGTCAGCCTGTGTATAAGAGTCTAGGCAGCAGCCTACATGTCGTGACCTTATGGCATCGGGGAAAGCATTTTCATTTAAGAAATTATAGCTCCACGTACTTACTGATAACCATGTGGTTTGCAAGGCTGTGACCTTTCAGAAGCAGCTCTCCAGGCCTATCTCCCAAGGCACCTTGGGGTGGGTTCAAATCACCAACCTTCCAGCCAGTTGGGAACTAAGCTATTTGCACTAAGGGATTCAATAGATATGACTTTCACCATACCCTTTCATTAAAAATAGTATTGGTGGCAGACATAAAGGCACCTATGGGTAAAGAGGCTGTTGCAGAATATAGACAGTAGATGGAAAAATGAATAAACTAAAATTATTGCTGTTGTTGTCGAGTGGTTCTGACCAATTGTGCCCCAGATAAGGGTTTTTCAAGAGCAGCTAGTGAGCTTGAACTGCTGACCTTGCAGTTCAAAGCAACTTCACAGTCCAGCACATTAACCCACAGAGCCACACACCAGGACTCCTAACATTGCTAGATATAAATTTCAAAATACAAAGTTCTGGTCCTAGGCTAAAAATATGTTTTTATTAATCTGTGAGAGTCTTACCATCTCTACTTATTTTATTTATTTATTTTTAAAGTTAAGCTCATCTACCATTGTAGATAAAGGAGCTCTGGTAGCGTAGTGGTTACGAATCGGGCTGCGAACCTTAAGGTCAGCGGTTCGAAACTACCAGCCGCTCCACGGGAGAAAGATGAGGCTTTCTACTCCCTTAAAGATTTACACCCTCGGAAACCCTGTACAGGGTCGCTATGGGTCGGAACCGACTCGACGGCACTTAACAACAACAACCATTGTAGAAACGTTGTTTCATGAAGTTAATCAGAATTCATGATTTTTGTCAAAAATACCTGAGGCTAATAAACAGACTTCATAATTGAAAAAATAAAAGTTAAGCTCATCTAAAATTACATAATTTTTCCAGTTGCAGTGGAGTAGATTTCCAACTCACAGGGACTCCACGTGTGTCAGAGTAGAATGTGCACCATGGAATTTTCAATGATTGATTCTTTTTTCTAACTTTTTATTGTGAATTGAGTGGAGGTTTAAGGACAATATCATCAGTTTCACATTCAGCAAATCATCTACTTTGTTTCATCTCAATACTTGCAGTTGAGAAACAGTCATCCCTCTTCTGTCCAGTGGTTCCTATTTCCATTCTATCCACCATCCTAACCCTTCTCAGCTTTCTCCTGAGGTAAATGTTCCCCTTTTGAGTTTGAATGTTTGACAATTCCATGGTAAGCATACCTTACTGCCATCATTATCCCTTCTGTATCTACTGCTTGACTAAACACTGGGTCATGAAAGTGAATTCCTTTCCAGACCTGAAGGCTGGTTGAGGTACATTTTCTCAGGTTCCTTCAGTCTCATCCCTTCAGTAAGCCCTGTCTTTTTTGTCTTTTTAAAATAATTTTGAGTTTTGTTGCACATTGTCTTCCACTCTTTCTAGAACCTTCTAATGTGATCCCTTTCAGAGCAGTTGGTAATGAAAGCTGAGCACCATCTAGTTCTGGTCCCAGAGATTCCATTTGTCTGTTGGACTAATTGATTCCAAGCATGTTCAGTTTTCATCACTCTCCTTTCTTCTGCACATGGAGAGGCCAATAGCTGTACCTTAGATGGCTGCTCATGAGCATTTAAGATCCCAGACCCTACTCACCAAAGTAAGAAATAGAGCATTATCTTTGTGGACTGTGTATGTCAATTGACCATGGTGTCCCCGGAGACCATGGTCCTGAACCCCTATGTCTTAAGATGGTTGGTAATATCTAAGAAGTTTTCATTTTATCCACTGTCTGCTCTACCACATTCATACTTGTGTTTGCAAGAAAGGTGAATATCCATGAACAAATCTATTTATATATTTGTGGGTATACTCCCACTCCTCCTACCATACCCATTCAGCTAGTGTCTCTGTCCATGTATCTACCCACAGAACACTGTTGTTCCAAGGTTGTGTATATAACAGTATTTACCTGTATCCCCTTTAGCCCTAGTAAAACTCTGTCTTTAACTGTCTTCATCATTCTTCTGCAAACCTCTCTCTTCTAATACATTGCATTTCCCCTTCTTGTATATTGCCGTCCCCATCACCTGAGTTAATATGCGTCTACCCTCTAGCCAGTGAATTACTCTCCCTTTCCTCCCACCATGGTAACCATTAAAGAATATTTATTTTAGTATGAAAACCTTTACTTGATTTTTTACAATAGTGCTCTCATGCAATAGTTGCCTTTTTGTGATTGACTAATTTCATTCGGCATAATGTCCTCGAGGTTCATCTATATTATGAGGTATTTCACAGATTCAGTGACTGATTCTTTAGAAGTAGATCTCCAGGTTTTTCTTCTGAGATATCTCTGGGTGGATTCAAATTGCCAACCTTTTGATTACAAATCAAATTGTTTCCACCACCGAAACCAAATAAAACCAAACCCAATGCCATCAAGTTGATTCCGAATCATAGTTATCCTGTAGAACAGAGAAGAACTGTTCTGAGATTGTAAATCTTTACTGGAGCAGCCAGTGTTATCGTCCTCCCATGGAGTGGTTGGTGGATTTGAACCATGAGCCTTTTGGTTACAGCCCAACATTTAACCCACTACCCAAACTCCTTTGTACCATTGAGCTTCTTAGATTATTTACTCAGCATACAGAGCGAATAAGTATGGTGAAAGGATACAACCCAGGTGCAAACATTTCCTGATTTGAAACCATTCAGTGCCCCCTAGTTCTGTTCTAACTGCTGCCTCTTGGTCTATGGATATAGCTTTCTCATGAGCACAATTAAGTGTTCTGGAATATCCATTCTTCACAATGTTATACATAGTTTGTGTCCGTTTTGGTACATATTCCTAAACAGAGCCAATTGGGAATGTAGTTCACAGGGTAGCATCGTGAGAAGTGCACAGTGGTGTCAGATAGATCTGTTTTTTAATTCTAGATCTACCATTTAAACTACACATGGAATCAGTTATAAACTCCTTAAATCTGAAGTGAATTTTCCAATGCAAAAAAAATGCCTACTCAAAATAGTGCTGTGGGTATTGAAGGAAATAATATTAAGTACACACTTGGCACATGGTAGGGGCTTTACAAATGTTAACTGTAAATATGACCAAATGATGATAGTACCAATAGTTCTATAGTATAAGAGGTTAACATTTGAATAAAAACCTTTTTCACCAACTAGCTCTCTTCTCTTTAAAGAATAACAAAAATATTTATCTTAACAGGAATAACTATTTTCTGTGTACAAGGTAGGCCAACCATAAAATTAAACCATGATTTTTTTTTTTTTTTTTTTGGTCAAGATACAATCTCTTGGGAAATCACTGTATCTGTCATTCAATAAATAGTAGGTGAATTTTTGCAGATAGGAACCCCAAGTCTGTTCATTTAATTCTTGAGAAGAAGTCTTCAAATAATCATGAAAGGCAACTATTCATATCCTTGAGACATTTAATTAACTATAGTTGTAAATGTTTGGAATGAATCAATAGAAGCCTTGATAGATGTATTGTCTCCACATCAGTCACAAGTGAGACCCTGATTTTACTTAAGGTATTGAAAGCTTTAGGTGTCTTTTGAGCAGATTGAAGGTTCTGTACAATAGAGTGGGAGTGTTATTTTGTTTAACTGAAGCAAAGTGGTTCCTTTTTAATAGCAATTAAGGCACCAAGAAAGCATGTGTTAATCATTCGCTATGATTTTTCAAAAGCATAATTCAAATTGTAAATATTAAATACACTCTGAAAATGTTCGGTTTTGGTTAACCAATCATCTATATAAAATATCTATGTACAAAAATGTTAATTTCCAAACTACCTAGGGAAATGAATTCTTAATTACTTCTAAAGCATTTCTGATCATTTTCTATGAACATGGTCGAATTAAAAGGTCATCTGTGTGTTTACTCTGGGCATCACTAGTCATTAAGATTTAAGTGTCATCTTCTCTATGACCTATTCATTTTAAGGTACTGCTTTTCTTCCTCTTTTTAAGGAATTATTTGGCGTATAATTTTTGCCTCTTTTACCCTTCACTAATTTTGTCTATAAAAATATGTCTCATTCCTCTATGCTTGGTATATGCATATATACTTAAATATGTACATAGATTTTAACTTAATATTATTACTCTATGATGACTGTATCCTTTCCTAGAATTTATATTTTTCTGATTTTTAAAACTGTTTTTCTTTAAAATTTCATCTTCTGGCTTCAACACAATTGATATTGTTGTTTTTGTTAGTTGCCATTGAGTTGGTTCCAACTCTTAGTAACCTAATGCACAACAGAGCAAAACACTGGCCGGCCTTATACCAACCTCACAATCATTCTTCCGCTTGATCTCGTTGCTGCTGCCACTGTGCCATTACTTCTTGTTAGGGGTCTCCGTCTTTTTTGATAATTCTCCATTTTACCATGCATAATGTCCTTCTCTATAAAATAGTCCCTCCTGATAATATATACAAAGTATAAGAGACAAAGCGTGGTCATCGTCAGCTCTAAAGAACATTGTGATGGTACTTCTTCCATCACAGATTTGTTTGCTCTTCTAGCAGTCCATAGTATTTTCAATATTCTTCTCCAGCTCCATAACTCAAATGCATCAAGTGTTCCATAGTTTTCTTGATTCGTTGTCCAACTTTCACATGTATATGAGACTATTGAAAATACCATCGGTTAAGTCAGGTGCACTTTAGTCCTCAAACTCACATCTTTGTTTTTGTCTTCTTTAAGATAATTGCTTATCTTTTTTCATATTTCTTCATAAATTTTATACTTTTGCCGATTATAATTCGCATATTTCTTCATATATTTTTGCCTATCCTATTTCTTGGAGTCGGAGTATGGTGCTATAGGACAAGCACTTGACCACAAGGGTGGTTTGAACCGTAAGGTTGGTGGTTCAAATGCACCAGCTGCTCCTCTGAAACCTTATACAGAGTTGCTATGAGTCAGAACTAATCCACAACACTCACAACAGCAATTATATTCCTGTCTCCTTTCATTTCAAACCTAAGGTAAACCTATTGTCTATTACACCATTCTCAAAACCCTTGCTTCTTACCCTCTCAATTAAATTCTTAGACATGGAATTAACCAACTAAGCTTCATAAATTATATTTGATACCCTTCTGATTCTGTTATGACTCTTGTATAATTTCGTAGCATCTCACCTCCTCATTTTCTGAACTACTTAAAATGCTAGCCAGAAGTCATCTTGTTCTAATTACATTTGCCAGTAAAACAATATTGCCACTTTCTGATTATGGTACTGGTAAACACATAGGTTTTAAAACAGACAGATCTGGGTTAAAATCTCAACATTCTACTAGCTGTGTAACCTTGGCAAGTTATTCATACATTTAATCTTTTTTTTTTTTTTAATAAAATAGGTTTAATAGCACACACATCAAAAAGATTTGATAAGAATTCATTGAAATAGCATATTAAAGTACTTGGAACATTAGTTTCCTAGCTTTTCCTTATTCTTTTCCTATAATATCCATTTAAAGGAAAAAATAATTGATTTGATATATAGTAAGATACACTAAAAGCCATGTCAACTGTCAAAAACTTACATGTTGATGAGTTTTTG
>NW_006408529.1:12536523-12538926 GCF_000296735.1 Chrysochloris asiatica
TATATATCATATATGGAGTCCTGGTGTACAGCTGCAGATTAATGCGCTAGACTGCAAGGTTGGTTTGAACCACAAGGTCGGCGGTTCAAGCTCACTTGGAAACCCTATACAGGGTGGCTATGGGTCAGAACTGACTCAACAGCACTTAACATATATACATATATATATTCCTGGTGTGGCATTGTAGTATAAGCACTGAACTGCTAACCTTAAGGTTAGGGATTCTAACCGACAAGCCACTCCTTGGAAAACCCTATATAGGGGCACTATGAGTGGAAACCTACTCAATGGTGCTTAACAATAATAGCAATCCTATCTCATCTTAAATTAACTTGGGTAACTTCTTAGAGGATATTGACTATGACATAAGTTTCAAAGATAGGATTTATTTTAGAAGATAAATGATGATATGGGGAAGAAATTGAGGTAGCTGTGGAAATGGTAGTTCATAAAATAAAGCATGAATTTATTCATTCATCTACTAGATATTAATTAAAGTCCTATGTTGCTCCAAATTGAAAAATTGATGTTTATTATATTGTTGTTGATGTCACGTGCCACTGAGTCAGTTCTGACTCACAGTAACCCTGCATAGGATTTCTGAGGTCTTAGAGTCCATAGCTGCTCTGCCTTTCCATGCCACCACCTTGGCCACCGTCTCTGTTCTAGCCACTATTCCAGGCAGGGATCCCACACTCCACTCATGCTCTTCCTTAATGATGATTGTGGGATCATCTCTTCTTTAAATGAATAATAACTACCCCCTCCTTTTAGTTACACATCTTCTACAATTACAGTTTTGACAATCACAGTTAATTCTATTAAGTTACTCATGTTTGACACCATAAAATTCTGTTAGCATCATTCTCCACCCACCTTTCATCACACCCATCTGGAAAAGAAGACAACTAGTCAGTGGGGATTTTACTTTGTTCACTTCATTCTAAAAATAATCACACCCATGAAACCTTGTAAGCCAGCCACTTCATACCTTTATAGCACCCATTTTTTGTGTGTGTGTGAGTATATTTTTTATTATTTTTGTACAAGTTTTTATTGTGAATTGAGTGACAGTTTACAAGGGAGAACATTGGTTTTACACTCATTATTTCATTGCAATGATTACAGTCTCTTCCGTGCATCATCATTCAACAGTATTTGCTTCTATTCCCTCTGTTTTTTGTTCTGGTTGTTTTGGATTGGTTTTTGGAGTATACACAAAAGACTCAGGAATATATAATCATTTCAACAACCAAAGGGCAAATTCTGCAAGCCTGCCTCCTGGCTGTCAGCACTCTCTTTCCATGAGTCTAGACTCATCAGTTGTTCTATCTCTCCATGTCATTATCTCTGCCTCCATCTCTGGTGTCACTGCTTCTCTGGATAGGATCCCACATTCTGCTTGTGCTCTTCTCCATTGATGGTCCTAGGGTCCTCTGTTTCTGGACTGTAAGATTAATTGCCCCCACCTGTTTTTGTTATAAAACTTCTATCTTTGTCTACATTGTGACACTCGCAATTACTCATGATAACAATTACTATTGAATCATAAGAATCTTATCCCCAACTCCTTTCACCAGACCCATCTAGACAAGATGAGAACTATTCAGTGTGGATTCTACCTTCCCCCACCCACTCTGAAACTAAACTCCCTCTTGAAAACTTGTAAGCCAGTCACTTCATGCCTTCATAGGCGCCCCCATTTTAGGTAGCTAATGTCTAAGTTGTCTATCCTGTGTACAGAGGGAATGGGAATGATCCTTGATGTGAAGATTCCTTCCCTCTAAGTTGGTATTTTGAGCTACTACTCCCATAAGTATACGTAAGGTTATCAAATTATAGTAATTTACACTTGTTTCCTTTCTCAAAAATTGCTTTATCTTCCTCTAGTTGAGGAAGTTTGCCAGTTTGTCATATTGTGGTGGCTTGTGAGTTGCTGTGGTTCTGGAAGCTATGCAACCAGTATTTTAAATACCAGTAGGGTCACTCATGGTGGAGAGGTTTCAGATGAGCTTCCAGACGAAGATAGACTAGGAAGAAGGAGTGACGAACAATTTTCAAATATTTACTCACTGAAAACCTTATGAATAACAGAGAAACACTGTCATATGTAGTGCCAGAAAATGAGCCCCACAGGTTAGAAGGCACTCAAAATGCAACTGAGGAAGAATTGCCTCTTGAAAGTATAGAGTTGACTGTGATGATGCAACTGGAGTAAAGTCCATGTGAGTAAAGCCCGTGGGATCTTCATTAGCTGATGGGGCACAACTCAAAATGAAGAGAAACAGCTGTAAACATCCATTAATAATCAGAACATGTATGAAGTATGAATCTAGGAAAATTAGAAATCATCAAAAATGAATGAACACATAAACATTGATATCTTAGGCATTAGTGAGCTGA
>NW_006408529.1:12541331-12575870 GCF_000296735.1 Chrysochloris asiatica
AAAAAGCTTTTGCAATGAAAAAGTTATTGGTCTTGCAAAATTCTATCATGGAGTCTCCAGCATCATTTTTAGCACCAATGTCATATTTTCCAATTACTGATACCTCCTGTTTGTTTCCAACATTTGCATTGCAATTGCCAGTAATTATCAATACATCTAGGTTGCATGTTTGATCTATTTCAAACTGAGAGAGCTGGTGAATTTTTTCAGTATCATCACTACTGGTTTTAGTGGTCCATGCATAAATTTGAATAATAGTGGTATTAACTGGTCTTCTTTGTAGGTTGTGGATATTGTCTTATCACAGACAGCATTATACTTTAAGATAAATCTTAAAATATTTATCTATTTCATTTTTATCTATCTAGTTTTTTATCTAGTTCTATTTATCTAGTTCTATTTCATTTTTATCTAGTTCTATTCATATTTATCTAGTTCTATTTCATTTTTGACAACTTTTATCTAGTTCTATTCATATTTATCTAGTTCTATTTCATTTTTGACAACTTTCAATTTTCCTAGGTTAATATTGTATACAGTCCATGTTCTAAATATTAATGGAACATGGAATGCATATAATATTACAGCTGTTTCTCCTCATTTTGAGTTGTGTATCACTCACAAATGAAGGTCCCAAAACATTACTCCATTTGCATCATCACTATCTAGTCTACTTGAGGAGGCAGCTCTTCCCAAGTCATATGTTGAGTGATTTTTAACCTGAAGAACTGATCTTTCAGCATTATTCTGATGCTATTTATCATGTCTCAATATTCAGTATTGTGGTGTTAGCTGACAGTGTACCATTGCTATTCATAAGGTTTCCAGTGGCAAAACACTTGGAAGAATGTTTCTGCTCCCACAAAAATTTAAAGCTTTAGAAGCCCTATCTATAATGGTCACTATGAATCGAAAGTGACTCATCTGCACTTAATAACGTGCAGCTGTGGTTATTTACAAGTTTTATGTAAGGCTTCATCATTGACTAGTTTCCCACTCATGGTGACCCTACGCACAACAGAATGAGACACCGCCCAGTCCTGTGCTATGCTCACAATTGATGTTACATTTGAGTCCATTGCTGAGGCCACTGTGTCAGTCCCTCTTTTGGGGGGATTTACCTCTTTTTGCTTACCCTCCAGTTTACTAAGCATGATGTTCTCCTGACAACATGTCAAAGTATGAGAGATGAAGTCTGGCCTTTCCTGCCTTATAAAGAACGTTCTGGCTGTACTCCATCCAAGACAGACTTGTTTGTTTGTCTGTCAGTCTATAGTACTTTTTATATTCTTCTGCAACACCATAATTCAAATGCATCAGGTCTTATAAGGTTTTCCTTATCCTTTGTTCGACATTTAAGGTGATTTTGAAAGGTGTGAAAAATAATAATAAAAAAATGAATTTAATCACCTTTGTTGTTGTTGTTGTTGTTAAGTGCCGTCAATTCTATTCCGACCCACAGCGACCCTATGTAGAGTTTCCAAGGAGCAACTGGTGAGCTTGAATCATCGACCTTGCAGTTCAAACCAACATTGCAGGGTAGCTCATTAACCTACAGTGCCACACATCTCCTTAGCTGTCTAGAATTTTGTTTCCCAATTTTTATAGATCAATAAACATGTAATTTTTTTATCTGCCATGAACCTGTTTGTTGTTCAGTGCCATTGAATCATTTCTGAGTCACAGGGATCCCATACAGGGTTTCCAAGGAGCAGCTGATGGGTTTGAACTGCTGACCTTGTGGTTCAACATCCAGTGCTGATCCTACAACACCTCACTAGGAGTCCATGCTCGTGTTTACATATCCACTACTACAACAAACTGATGCAGAATCAACTGCTAAAATCAATATCATTATTAATATATTCTTATTGCAAATTTTAATGTAAGATATTTAAAACACTTTTTGTCTAAAACCACTTTTTGTAATATTACTAATAGCTCATATTAATTAAGGTAACAGCAGTAAAATGTACTTTGTTTATAAGCTTTTCATTTAAGGCATTTTTCTTGCTGGGATCACCTCCTATTGTGAAAGTTGTCCAAAGATAATAGCACATCAATTCAAAGTGTAATAGATTTGAGACCACAACATGCTATCAGCATGAAGAAGTAGCTTATCAGCCTCACTAACTAACTGTGTCACAGCTAGAATTATGACATATTTGTTCTTTTGTTTTCATGTCAAAATATATAATTTACATTTTAATGTTGATTACTTACTTGAGGGATGTTTAACTTCTCTATAACATTTTCCTTTAAATTGCATAAGTCAGAGGTAATAATAAAGAAAAGGTATTGTGTTATTCTACAATATTTTCTTTATATCAGTCATAGTATTTTCTTTGTATAATTTTATAATGTATATTACTATAAGTAATAAGTATATTAGTGGTGGAAGTGATTGTGTGCCATCGAGTTGGTTCTGACTCATAGCGAGCTATATAGGGTTTCCGAGGCTATAAATCTTTATGGGAGCAGAAAGCCTCATCTTTCTCCCATAGAACCATTGCAGTTAGCAGCTTAGCTTATAATCCACTACACTATCAGGGCTCCTTAATAAGTATACTGTTTGCTATAAACTTTTTAATAAAAAAGTTTATTAAAAGGTTTATAGTAAGAATGTATTTATATTAGAAGCAAAATAATTGATCCATTTTGATCAATTCCAAGATGATTCTTAGAGAATTTACTCACGCTCACATGATTTTCTAGCGTTTTCCTATTTGAGAAAGAATTCACTACCATTGAACAATTCTGCCTTACAGGCACCTGTAGGACAAAAGAACTGATCCATAGGGTGTCTGAGGCTGTATACCGTTAATGAACTAGTCTGCCTCATCTGTTTTCTAGAGTGTCTTCTGGGCTCAAACCACCAATATTTCAATAAGCAGTCCAATGCTTAACCTACACTGCCTCCAGGGATCGTTATTTGTAAATATGCGAGATTAAATTTACAAAATGCAGAGTAAATATTGCATTTTAGTTTATTATTATTATCTCAACATAAGTAAGTTTATTTCTTCACAAGTTTCACCTTTTTTTCATGCCTTAAGATTTGCTTTTCTATCCTAGTGTTCTCATTTTCATTCTTAGTTATTGCTTTTGTCATTTGTTAGGTGCCATTGAGTCGGTACCAACCCATAGCAACTTCATGCACAGCAGAATGAAACACTGTCCGATCCTGGGCCAGCCTCACCACTGTTGCCACGCTTGAGTCTATCGATGCTGCCACTTTGCCAATCCATCTCATTGGGGGTCTTCCTCTTTTTCTCTGACCCTCCACCTTACCAAACATGATATCCTTCTGCAGCGACTGGTCCCTCCTGACAATATGTCCGAAGTATGAGAGACGAAGTTTGGCCATCTTGGCCTCTAAGGAGCACTCTGGCTGCACTTCTTCCAAAACGAATCTATCGGTTCTGTGGGCAGTCCATGGCACTTTCAGTATTCTCCTCCAACACCATAATCAATTCTTCTATGGTCTTCCTTATTCACTGTCCAGCTTTCACATGCATATGAGGTTATTGAAAATACCACAGCTTGGGTCAGGCACACCTTAGTCCTCAAGCTGACATCTTTGCTCTTCAACACTTTAAAAAGGTCTTGTGCAGCAGATTTGCCTAATGCAATGCATTGTTTGATTTATTGACTGCTGCTTCCATGAGTGTTGATAGTTGATCCAAGAACAGTGAAGTCCTTGACAACTTCAACTTCAGCTTTGTTGATAAGAATGTTATTTATTGATCCATTGGTGAGAATTTTTGTTTTCTTTACATTGAGATGTAATCCATACCTAAGGCTGTGCTCTTTGATCTTCCTCAGTAAATGTTTTAAGTCCTCTTCACTTTCAGCAAGCAAGGTTGTATCATCTGCATATCGCAGGTTGTTAATGAGTTTTCCTCCAATCCTGATGCCACATTTTTCTTCATATAACTCAGCTTCTCGGATTATTTGTTCAGCATACAGGTTGAATAAGTATGGTGAAAGAACACAACCTTGTCGCACACCTTTCTTAATTTTAAAACATTCAGTGTTCCCATGTTGTTTGAACAACTGCTTCTTGGTCCAGGTGCAGATCCTCATGACCACAATTAAGTGTTCCAGAGTACTATGTTGTCCATAGCTTGCCATGATCCACACAATTGAAAGCCTTTGTGTAGTCAATAAAGCACAGGTAAAAATCTTTCTGATATTCTCTGCTTCAGCCAAGATCAGCAATGATATCCCTCGATCCACTGCCTCTTCCGAATCCAGCTTGAACCTCTGGAAGTTCTCTGTCAATATATGATTGTAGCCATTTCTGTAGTACCTTTAGCAAAACTTAAGTCATTTGAGATATCAAAGAGATTGTCTAATGATTTCCACATTCCCTTGGGTCACCTCTCTTTGGAATGGGCACAAATATGGATCTTTTCCAATCAGTCAGCCAGATAGTTGTCTTCCAAATTTCTTAGCAGAGATGAGTGAGTGCCTCCTGTGCCACCTCACATTCTTGAAAGCTTTCAATTTTTATTCCATCAGTTCCTGGTGCCTCATTCTTTGCCAATTCCTTCAATATACCTTGGGCTTCCTTCTTCAGTATCATTGGCTCTTGATCATATGCTCCCTCTTGAAATGGTTGAACATTAACCATTTCCTTTTGGTACGATGACTCGGTATTCCTTCCATCTTCTCTTGATGCTTTCGGCACCATTCAATAATTTGCCCAGAGACTCTTTCAATAACGAAAGTCGAGGCTTATATTTAGCATTCCAGTCATGATCCTACAGCGCCACAACAGGACTCCATATATATATTATATGAAGGTAGTTATGTGTCGTGGAGTCGGAATAAGGTTGATGATTCAAAACCACCACATGTTCCTTGGAAACTCTGAGTCACAGGGTCACTCTGAGTCATAACTGACTGGATAGCACTTAACGACAACAATATATATCTTACTAGATTTAAGAGAGAGCAGAATATATTACCTATTTTCACTCATTTAGTTACTTGTATGAGAGCAGAAAGCCCTTGTCTTTCTCCCGTGGAACAGCTGGTAGTTTTGAACTGCTGACGTTGAGGTTAGCAACCCTATTTGTAACCACGACACTTCCAGAGCTCCTTATACATATATATGTGTACTTGATTTTATCACATTTTATAGATCAGAAGCTATCACTACTACCATCTTTGATCAGGTGTGGTGGTACCTTCGCTGGGACCAATACTAGAAACATCACCAGGACTTTTACACCTTTGTCCTCAGTAATTTCAAATAAGAAGTTATACAGCAGGTATATTGTACAGGAAAATTATTTTTTTCTTTCTTTGCTTCATAGTAGCAGAAGTATTAAGCAAAGAGGAGATTATGTATGTATGTATGTAGTACTAGGTATTAGGAGGACTACACGCACACATTTAGTTCTTTTACAATATTTAGAACTTAATTTTTCAGAATAGTTACTAGTAGATCAGCTGGTAACATATCATTTTTGAAGGATAAGTAGAGGCAATTCTTACATAAATAAGTAACAAAATAAGGGAAATTGTTTTAGAAAAATTAAAAAGTTATAAAACTACCCCAATGAGAAAGGTTAAGAGTCAAGATTTTTCAAGTGGTTGTAAATACCCAATGTGAATTTTAAGCTAGACTTGGCTCACAATCTGAGGATAAATTTCAAAGAATAAAGAAAAATGAACCCCTTATCCTGGTGTGGTGCTGTAGGGTCACCACTGGACTGTGAACCACTAGGTTAACAGTTCAAACCCACCAGCTCCTCCTATGTAGGGTCGCTATAAGTGAGAACCAACTCAATGGCACTTCATAACAACAACAAAAGATGGTAGGTGCAATGTTGCTGAATGTTCTATAAGTACACTGAAATATGGATACTATAGGAAACTATCAGAGGAGAACAGGTGAAATTAAAAGAGATCAGTGAAAGGGAATCTTGAACATTTTAAAGTCATTTGATCCTGAGTTCAAATGAATAGAGCCTTGTATTGCTCCAGCTCCATTTGTTCTCAGTTGTGCTACCAATAGTAACTTTCTAAGGAGAGTCTGTTTAATTCACTTTCTGACTTGTTAAGCATTCTTGATGACACTCTTGAGGTTTAACATAGAGCTAGGAAACTAATATCGCCATTACAATGGTTCTCCGAGTGTCTTCCCTGGACCAACAACAGCAGCTGCTAGTGTTCTACCCTAGACTTACTGTTTTAACCCTCCCTCCAGGTGATTTTGATGCAAGCTAAAGTTTGAGAATTTCTGTTTTAATATATGGAATTGTCTGTTAGTACTTATACTGGCATGGTGATGTAGGATAAGCAACCACTGTGTTGGCCTTTCAAACCCACCAGCTGCTCCTCAGAAATCCTCCACAGGGCTGCTATGAGTCAGAGCCCACTCCAGGGCACATAATAACAAACAACAACCCTGGACTACATAACTTCACAAAACCCTGCCAAAATCTGTAATTGTATAATCACATTGATTGAACTGTTTGCTTGCTGAAGATAGGTGACTGTGAAATACCTTTTGCAGACTTATGCAGATGCTAGTGTGGGTGGTCTTCTCCCTGAAAATTCACAGCAACTTCTGTAATCTTTTAGCTCAGGAATCTTACAGAGCTGCTGAGGGCCAACATCCTTGTTCAATGGAAATGTCTTTCCAAATAGCTATGCATTTAAGCAGAGTCCTGGTGTGGCACTGTGGACTAATGTGCTGGACTGCAAAGTCATTTGAACTACAAGATCAGTGGTTCAAGCTTACCAGTTGCTCCTTGGAAACCCTATATAGGGTCAGTATGGGTTGGAAACGACTCGACAGCACTTAAAACAACAACATTTAAGCTTTGAGTAATTGTACTATGTCTCTGGATATCTATTGAAATCAGTTGCCAGAAAGTAAGGAAAACAGACAGGAACACATAACCTAAGCTTGCTTGCTTTGGTTATATGTTTAAAAGCTACCAGGAATTTTGCATGTCCCTTGATCATTATATAAAGCACATTATTTAAATAGACTGTTTTCAGCTTTTTAATTTTAGCATATAATCCAGTTTGCTTTGAAATTTAAAATCCAGAATTTGAGAGTGAAAGTTCTAAGTACTGTGATAATGAAGAACAAGTTGTATTTGTTCAAAATGCTGGAGAATAGTTAATGTGTCTTTCAGGTACATCATTTCTTTTTGAATGTTGTCTTTCAAATATTTTCCTCCTGCAATATTTAATGAATATTTTCTCCTTTCTGTTGTCCAATACAAGTAACTAAATGAGTGAAAATAGGTAATCTGGAAGAAAACATACATCAATTAAATTTTATCTATTTTGACAATTATTAAAACAATTATATCCTCAAATGAATTTCAGGCAAACCATCCATTGTTTTGGCATAATCAGTAACTGAAACTACTCTGAGCTCAGTAATTAATTTTAACCTTCATATATTTCCAGGTTACTTTAATCCACATATGTAGGATTCATTTTCTTTAGATCTGAAAATGTCATTTTGGATGAGTCGTTTGATGTTGAGGAAATCTTGTGAGACCTTTAATAAGCCTCTTAAATCCAGGAAGTCATATTTTGCCAGAAGGAAAAGGAACCTATATCTTAAAATTTCCTTAACTCTTAAGTCAGAACTTTGGATTCTGAAAAGGTTATGCATTTGGCCAGGTATATAGCTGTTCTTTCGTCTCATTGGCACTTTCTCTTTGAAATCAAAACATCTGTCTTAAAACAATGTATATGCTTGGTAAATTTTCATTGATTTGCCTGGAAACATCAGTAGATGGCAAGATATAAAGATGTTTTTTTTAAATATCACACATTTTGTATTTTGTAAATTACTTTCCTTGTCTAACAAGCCATAGAAGATGAGAAAGAAAACATCAGCATTTCCTGTGCAATACTGCCTTCCTCCTACAGGATACAATAGATGTTACGTACAATAGGAATATTTTCTAGGTGTCTATATGTCACTAGAGTCCTGGTGTGGCGCTGTGGGTATATGTGCCAGACTGCAAAGTCATTTGAACTGCAAAGTCAGCAGTTCAAGCCCACCAGCTGTTCCTCGGAAACCCTATACAGGGTCACTATGGGTCAGAACTGGCTCAACGGCACTTCACAACAACAACAACATATGTCACTAATAAAGGTTTCTACTGTGCCTTAGGAACAGATGCTGACCACTAACTACTGTACGCTTTTCATTCTAGTCATTTGCTTTGTTTTTATATAAAACATGGATGGAAACAAACTATTTTCAATGAAGATCACCAATTATGAAGTTAATTTCATTCAGTACTTGGCCATTTTCTTTTTGACTTTTATTTTGTGCCTTCATCTCCTGTTGAAGAAGTGATTCAGACCACTTTGAATAAGTGTACATAATATATTTCTCAAGGATGCTTTTCATTTTGGTCCCTATAATTAACTTACTAAACCATGTTCTTGATCTTGTTGTTGTTGTTGATAAGTGCTGTCGAGTAAATTCCGACCCATAGCGATCCTGTATAGGGTTTCCAAGGAGCAACTGGTGAGCTTGAACCACCTACCTTGCAGTTCAAATGACTTTGCAGTCTGACGCCTTAGCCCACAGTGCCACACCAGGACTCCTTTCTTGATATTAGAAAAATAAAATTATTATATCAATGTCCTGAACAAGAGACTATATTTTTCCTAGAAATTATTTTCTTTTTTTAAGTTTATTGTAGTGAAAGTGTACATGATAAAGTGTATATATTCTAAACAGTGTTTCTACATGTATATTTCAGTGACATCGATTATGTTCTTCAAGCTGTTAATCATTCTCACTATAACTCCACCACCATTAACATAAACTCACTTTCCCCTAAGCAGAAACTTCCACTTTCTCCCTACTTCTCTGATAACCATTCATAATCTTTGATTTCTGTATATTTGCTTATTTCATGTAAGTGAGATCATATAATATTTGTCCTTTTATAACTGACTTTTTGCACTTAGCATGATATTGTTAAGGACCATCCATGTAGCAGCATGCATCAATATTTCATCTCTCTTTGTGACTGAGTATTATTATATATATCGCATTTTAGCTGTTCATATGTATTGGTGGGCATTTAAGTTGTTTCTACTTCTCGGCTATTAGTTTTTAAAAGTGCTTAAGTGGACATTTATGTACAGGTCTCAGTGGTTCTCATAAGTAGTTGTATTATGTATATGTTTTTGTTGATAAGTGCCATCGAGAACTGTCTGACTCATAGCAACCGTGTATAGAGTTTCCAAGGAGCGGCTGGTGGGTTTGGACCACCAACCTTGTGGTTAGCAGTCCAGTGTTTATCCCACAGTGCCACAAGACTATACTGCATTTAATTTTGCACTTGATGGTGCTGTTTTGGTTGTTAAAGTGCCATTGAGTCAATTCCAACCCATAGTGACCCCATATAGGGTTTCCAGGGAGTGAGCTTGAACTGCTGACCTTGTGGTTCAAACCGACATTGCAGTCCACTATAGTAACCAACAGAGCCACACCATGATTTAATTTTTAAATTAAATTTAAATTTACTGGGGAGAAAAATCTGATGCTCTTGGCACTAACATTCTTATAATGTAAGTTTTGTGATGATTTCTTTGAAAGACAAATCCAAACAAAATTGTTAAGTTACTAGAGAATAAGTGTACCTGCTAAAATGCGGGGTAAAAATAGAGAGCAAATTTTAAGTGGCCTAAAACAAAAAGAGATAGAAATGATGATTGGACATAGGGCATATAGAAATAATTATGTATACTGTACAGGTTCAATATTTAAAGTATAGCATTTCATTTGACAGGAGAATAAAATGCGAAATGAAAATGTTAAATTTGCTTTTTCTCACCTCCACCAAGTACTTCCAGAGGAGTACTCAGAACATCACTCCACCCACTCTCAAAAAAAAAAAAAAAAAAAGGAGTAAAAGAAAGAAAAATGCTGTGAACGACAGGATGCAGGATTCATTGGGGGAGGATGGGAAACAAATAATTGCACCAATTAGAGAAATGTAAGGATTAGAATTACTGACTTTGACCAAAAAGACAAGAATGGGGAAGAGCAGGAAAGATGAAGTGATTCAGTGTTTGCCCTTGTTAATTTTAAATTTGTAACATGACCTCCAGAAGGATTTATCATAGAATTGGTTAGGAATAGAAACTACAAAAGAGGGTGGAAGTTGAAATGAAGATGTTGGTTTGAAGACAGATCAATAAAGGAGCAGATATTTTAACTTAAAAAAGAAATGATTTATTGAACTTAATATCGAGTAATCCTTCCCATTTATGTCTTAGTCGCTACATAGCATTACAAGTTAATGATGCAATGCAGTCCTGAAGTCCTTGTCTTCTTCTTGTTGTTAAATAGAATCCCCCTCAAGATTCCAAAGCCACAAAGCAACTGTTAGTGTTCAGTGACCTTCTGCACCAGCTGTCTTTTGGGCTTTGAAATTGATTTTCCTCATCTCAGTCTCTGATAGTCTCTCTTCAAGTGTGCCTGTCTAGTTCATCACCAGAGTGAAAACGGTGGCACAAATAACGGAAGAACTGGAGGCAGGCGTCATGCAGGGCATCATTAGAAACATCAGAACAAAATCAGCCTGCTCCGGTGTGCTCTGAGTTAAAAAGAGGCGGCAGCGGCTGCTTCTGCTGCTGTGTTATTACTGAATACAATGGGGAATATGCTCACAAGATTCACATTTTTTCATTTCCAAATATGGTCTGAGAAGTAAAGAAAATTTCTCTTTATTCCAACAAACCTCTTGTGGATGCCAGGTCAAAGCCATATGTTTTTGATAGTAATTTAGCAGGATTTTTTATACATGACAGCGATATTCCCAGCACTGTGCGGCCTGGCAAAGAGTCACAGGATGGGGAAAGACTATAAGGACACACAGAAATACGTGATTTACAAAGAATTGTTCTTTGTTATTAAGTGCCGTCGAGTCAGTTTCTGAGGAGCGAGTTGTGAGTTTCAACCGCTAACCTTGCTTATTATGGTCACGTGCGAATCCTACAGCACCACAGTTGTTTTCTTTTATGGAAAATCATTATTTTCATCTCGCCGAATTTGTAATATTCGTTTAATGTTTCATTTATTAAATACGTGTGGGGTTGTGAATATATAACAAACATTGTATTTGACCTTGAGCTGTCCAGTCAATTTCAACTCATAGGAACCCTGTAGTTGTTTTTAAGCAGTCCAGTGGGTTCCAACTATAGACCCTGTATAGGGTTTCCTAGGCTTTAAATCTTCACAGGACCAGAAAGCCTCATTTTGCTCCCACAGAGTGGCTGGTGGACCCAAACCGCAGACCTTGTGGTTCGTAGTCCAGTACTTAGCATATGGAGCTGAGTGAACTTTGCCATTGGGCTTCCAAGGTTGTAAATCTTTTATGAAAGCAGACTGCCACATAGTTATCCAGTGGAAGGCCTGCTGCCTTCAAATAGTTGACCTTTTATTTAGCTGTTGAGTGCTTTCACCACGGCACCACCTGGCTACCCCTATGCTTCTAGGTATGCACTAATAACAATATAGACTTGCAGTGGTTTTCATTGTACATGTTGTAGTAGAAAGGACATTGTTGAGTGTGAGAAGAGAGTGTCTTGCCTACAACCAAAACTAACATATTCCTACCAAATCTGAAAATAAATGGGCTCTGCTATAGAATGTAAGTTGATAACACACCTTTCCTACTATTCTAGTTTATGTCTAGGAAAAATTTTACATGTATATCGGGCAGTCTTTCATTCTGTTGTGCATGTTATTATTGTTGAGTGTGATCCTGTATAGGGTTTCCAAGGAGTGGCTGATGAGTTTTAACTGCCGCCCTTGCGGTTCAAACCGACCTTGTGGTCCAGTGCTTCATCCTTCAGGGCCACACCAGGACTCCTCTGTTGTTGGTGTGTGTTGTGTTAAGTGCCGTTGAGTCAGTTCGACCCATAGCGACCCTGTATAGGGTTTCCAAGGAGCAGCTGGTGAGCCTGAACCACTGATCTTGCAGTTCAGACAGCTTTGCAGTCTGGCGCATTAACCCACAGTGTCACACCAGGACTCTGGTGGTTGTAGGGTCCCTATAAGTCAGAACTAACTCAGCGGCAACTAACAACAACAACACTTTAACAGCTATTTTGTGGCCAGGTTTTATCCAAAGGAACCAGTCCTCACACAAATAATTGGGTGTATTTTTTAAATGATTTGAAAGTATATCAGTTTAAACAATCTTTAGGAATTCCTTACCATACTTAAATATTAGAAAGACATTTGAAAATACTGAAGACCAGTGATTTAAAAATATAATGCACTAGTGATTTGGTTCCTCTTTCCGTGTTTTATGATGCTTATGTATTTATTATGCACCTGTACTTCCCAGGCCCTGATCGGATATCCTTCTGATAATATATGGGTAGTCACTGAAGTGGAGGAAGAGGATATCATACATCAGTGGCAAAAATACATCTAAATTCCATTGCTTCTTATAGAAACAAAAGTAAAAAGTTATTTACAAGTTTTCACTTCTGCCAATTTTCATGAATACTGTAGGAGTTTTAAGATATTACATTTTTCTTTTTAACAATATCTCATAGTTGTATTTTCTTCTAATAAAAGTAATAGTTTTGTAGCAATTCAAGGCCAGTCCCTGAAAAAGTTTTTTGTCAGAATCACTAGAAAGAATCTCCAAAGCAAATATTGACATCTCAAATTTTGGAAGTTAAAACAGAGATGGCTAATTTGAAGTCAGTAGCTGTCTCCCTCATTGTCTTGCACATGCCTTATTTGAAGCTAAGCATGTAAGCTGTAGAATCTAATAGCTCAGGTTCAAATCCCATTTCTTCTTTTTTTAGCTATAGATCCTTGACCAAGGTATTATTTTCTCAGAGATTCATTCTCCATGTCCACAAAATGATCACCATTTTACAAGTACAAGGAGGCTTCAAAAAGTTCATGGGAAAATGACATTAAGAGATAGCAGGATTTTCCCATGAACATTGTGAAGCCCCCTTGTTATTTATTGAGCCCATATTATGTGCCAAGAACTTTCTAAGTCCAGGAAATAAAGAAGCGATTAAGACTTCATGGCATTTATGTTGTAATGGGTGAGGACAAATAGGTTTGTGGGGTAGGGATCATTCTCTCTTCATCAGCTTAGTTTGTTAGAAATACAATTTTAGTTTTTATATTTCTGTGTGCATTTTTACTTTAAGCTTGCATTTCTGGAAACTTTATTTCAGACCCTCTCCTACCCTGGCTGCCCCTTACAGCATATTCTGAGTACACCCAAGAGCAGCTGCTGCTTGAGCCTTCTCCACCAACATATTGAGTCTTCATGCTATCATTCCTTCATTATTCATCTCTGTGTTATTGCAGATACGAACTTCATTCCTATCTATGAGGCCCCTTCAATCCAGTGGCTTCCTCTACTGTTTTCATGCTACTCTTTGGAGCCATAAACATCATTTACCTCCTTACCAGTCATGCTGAGGCACAGGAATCTCAATGAGGTTCTCTGTAATGGCATCCACTAGAGATTGCATGCATCAGTTTTCTTTGGGGATTCCTGTCACCTACTCAGGTCTCTGAGAATTAAGGCACAGATTTCTTTGTTTGCTCCTTGTTCTCTTCTTCTGGTCCTCACTTTAGCCTCTCTACTTTTGAAACAGAAGCCAGGGCCTCTGTCTCTGAGACACTGTGACTTCTGTCCTCATCTGTTTGCCTTTATTTCTATCTCCCTACAGCCAAACTCAAATCAAACCCTGCCACTAAGTGGATTCCAACTTGTAGTGACCCTGTAAGACAAACTCAGCAGTGTTTCCAAAACCATAAATCATTTTTGTTTTTTAAAATGTTTTATTGTGAATTATGTGATAGTTTACATGGGAGAACACTAGCTTTACATTCACCCTATCGTATATCATTTCATTGCCATGGTTACAGTCCCCTCCATGCCTCCTGGTCGTCAGCACACAGCCCCTCTCCCTCTCTAGGTCTAGAGTCCCCAGCTGCTCCATCTCTCCACGTCATCATCTCTGCCTCCATCTCTGGTGTCACTGCTTCTCTGGGTAGAGTCCCGCACTCTGCTCTTCTCCCTTGATGGTCCCAGGGACCTCCACTCCTGGATTGCAAAGTCAGTCCCTCCCCACCTTTTGCTACAAAACGTCTACCTTTACATTTACAACCTTCACAGTCAGTCCTGATAACAATTATTCACTGTTGTACCACATGAGTGCAATCTCCATCTCCTTTCATCAGCCCCACCCAGACAGATTGGATACTACTCAGTGGAGATTCTACCTTCCTCCGCACCCTCTGGATCTAGGCTCCCTCTTGAAAGCTTGTAAGCCAGTCACTTCTTGCCTTTGAAGCCCCCTCATTTTGGGTAGCCAATGTCCAAGTTGCCCATCCCTGTCTACTCTGTGTATGGAGGGAGTGGGAATAATCCTCGCTATAAAGATTTGTTCCCTCTTTTGAGCTCCTGCATCCACAGGTGTAGGTCAAGTTCATCAGATTGTATCAGATTACTCATTTTTTCCTCTTCTTTCTTCTTCTAGTTGAGCTCTGATCATCCAGTCACGGGGGGTGGGAATGATCCTCGCTGTAAAGATTTGTTCCCCCTTTTGAGCTACTGCATCCATAGGTGTAGGTCAAGTTCATCAAATTCTTTCAGATTACTCTTTTTTTCCTCTTCTTTCTTTTTCTAGTTGAGTTCTGATCATCCAGTTGAAGCCAGGTCAAGTGGGTATTATCTTCAAGTGTGGGTGTTCTTGTGCATATGCCCTCTCTTCTTATCAGCTGGATGCTCACTCTCCACTCTAGTCCTCTGTGGCTATGTCACTGACTCTGGGCCTAGGAGTTCCCAGGTCTTGCCATACTGCTAGCCAAACAGGTCTCCACCAGGGTTCACAGGAGTCTATTGAATGTTGTAGGGCTTAGCTTGCAACTTCATTGCTGTTTTCCCCTCACTTCACCTCATCGGTGATGAATATGGTCACCAATCAGAGTGCATGTCTGCTCGTGTATTCCAATTGAGTTTTAGTCTTGGAAGGGTAAAACCGTAAATCTTTATGGGACCTGACAGCCACATCTTTCTCTTGCAGAGTGTTTGGTGGGTTTGAACTGCTGACCTTGTGCTTAGCAGCCTACTGCTTAACCCACTGTACCATCAGGAATCCTTTCTCTCTCCCCAGCTTTTAATAAACTGGGATATTTTTCTAGTTTAAGGGGAATCCTTATCGCCAGAATGTCTAAATTCTACCCCCCACCCAAGCATTTTGTGTATGTCCAAATTCCCATTCCTACTTTCTCCCAGAGGTTTTACGTAGTTCCCAAGACTTGAGGAAAAGGAATCTTTCGTTGGCTATGCATCTGTGCAGTAAATGATTGTTCTTCAAATGTTACTTGTTTCTTTGTGTATAGCTTTATGGGGTAGCTGTCGCTGCTATTTCTGTGTGTCAAGGATGGTGTGGAAGTAGCAGAGGGAGCCTCAGACTCTTCTGGGAACTTGTCCCACCTCCCTTGAATGCTGCCTACAAAGCAGAGGGAAAGCATCTTTCAGAGAATTCTCTGCTCTCATCAACTCCTCTCTGTTTCTCTTGCTGTACCCAGCCTGAAAATATTATTCTAGTCTGGGGGGGAAACCCCTTTTATTCAACACTACACATCCCCCAAATCTCATGGATATAGCTCAGTCCACTCCATTTCCCCCAGTAGCCTGGGCATTAAAAAACCAGCAAAAGACTCAGGCTGTTTCTGTTTTTCATCTTGTTTCAGCTCTCCCAGAGGCAATGAGATAAAGTATCTGCTAGGATTGAGAGGAATAAGGCAAAGCAAAGACAGAAAGGGGGAAAATTCCAGGAGGAAGAAAGAGATACCCACACATTTTAAATAGAATTTAAAAATATAACTTATCCAATGGAGTCCTGCAAGGTCAGCAGTTTGAAACTATCAGCTGTTCCGTGGGAGAAAGATGAGGCTTTCTGCTCCCATAAAGATTTACAGCCTCGGAAACCATGTACAGGGTCACTATGAGTCAGAACCGACTCCACGGCACATAATCACCAACCAGCACCATGGAGTTCTGGAATCCTGGTTTGGCGCCGTGGGTTAATGCACCAGACTGCAAAGCTGTTTGAACTGCAAGATTGGCGGTTCAAGCTTACCAGTTGCTCCTCGGAAACCCTATACAGGGTCGCTATTGGTCGGAACCCATTCGACGGCACTTAACAACAACAACATGGAGTCTTGGCAGGACGCTATAGGATAAAGCACTGGACTGCAAGGTCAGTTTGCCCCGAAAGGTTGGTTGTTCAAATTCACCAGCTGCTCCTTGGAAACCCTATTCAGGGTTGCTATGAGTCAGAATTGACTCCACAGCACCTAACAACAATAGTGAATCCTGGTGTGATACTGTAAATTAAGCACTGGATTACTAGCCACAAGGTTAGCAATTTAAACCCACCAACTGCTCCTTGGAGACCTTTACAGAGTCCTCATGAAATCAGAACTGACTCAATGGCACGTAAAAACAACAGCACAGATAAACAAGGTTACAACTGATTATATTAAGTCTTTTGAAGAAAATTAACATGATGATATGATGAAAAATAAAGGAAACAGGAAAGATCCTTGATGGCAAAATGATTGACAGTTCAAATCTACCGACCATCAAGCAGTTCCATGGAAGAAAGACCTGGCAGTTCGCTTCTATAAAGATTACAGCCAAGAAAACCCTATGAGGCAGTTCTACTCTGCCGCATGGTATCACTCTGAATCAGAACTAACTGGACCACATACAACAGTAACAACGGAAACAGAACTCTGGATTGGTTGGTGAGGGAACACCTTTTTAGCATAGCAACATTTGAACTAATATTTCGAGGATGAGGAATGAGAATACAAATAATTATTTTATCTTTCCATTCATTATGTTACTTAATGAAGTAACAGTACACAAGGCACTTAGTAAGGACTTTGGAAATGGCGATTATGGAGAAAATGTACTCTAATGTACACCATTAGACTGTTGGGGGAAAACTCCAAGAAGATAACAGTAAGATCTCTATCAAGTTGCATATACTGTCTGGTATCTTCTCCTAGAAAAGTAAATATGCATCCCTGGGGTTGCTCTTATTTTTTAATCCTTTGTGATGGGAATGAGGGAAATGTGTGGTTGCATAGTGGTTATGACTCAGGCTGTGAACCGCAAGGTCAGCAGTTCGAAACTACCAGCTGTTCCACGGGAGAGAGATGAGGCATTCTGCTCCCATAAAGATTTACAGCCTCGGAAACCCTGTACAGGGTCGCTATGATTCAGAATCGACTCCACGGCACAGAGCCACCACCACAATGAGCTGTTGAGCCTCTTGATCACTTTTCTTGTATAGTTATAAAAGAAATCAGAATCTAGATCAGACCTACGGACCATATCAAGCCTTGCTGCAGCTTTTGTACTGCTCATGAACTGTTGATTTTTGCTAGACATGTTAGAAAATAATGTAAAAAATAAATATTTACACACAACAGAATATTTCACAATGTTGACGAATAATGATGAATCTGTGAAACACTTCATAACATAGGTAAACTTGGAGGACATTATGCTGAGTGAAATTAGCCACAAAAAGACACGTATTGTTTGAGACCACTATTGTAAAAAGTCAAGATAAGATTCACATACTAAACAAAACATTCGTTGATGGTTGCCAGGGGTGGGAAGGAAGGGAGAGTAATTCACTGACTAGCGGTAAACAAGTGTTAACTTGGGAGACTTGGGATGCAAATATAACAACACTAGTAAGATATGATCACTTAGAATGGTCAATCATTCAAGAACCAAAAGGCAGCATTTTCCTAAAGAAAGAAGTTAGAAAGGTTGGAAAGGAAAGTAGAATGGAAAAAGGAATCCCAGGGAAGAAGTAGACTAATTGATACACGAAGTGGATTCCAGTCTATTTGAATCAATGCACCTAAAATTATTTGCATAGTATTAAAGGTAACTCATGAAAATATGTGAAACATGATGATTTTATGTATTTACGTATTTTAATTTGATGACTTACAATAAAATCAAAACCAGTTGCCATTGAGTTGAGCTCCCTACTAATGGCAACTCATGTGTGTCCGAATATAACTATGTTCCACAGGGTTTTCTCCTTTTTTTAATAGTTTATTGTGGTTCAAAAAATTTACAAAACAAATTAGTTTCTCATTCAGCAATTTATATACAGATTGTTCATAACATTGGTTGCAGTCCGTACAGTGTGTCAACTTCCTCATTTCCACTTTGAGTTCCCTGTTCACTCAATTGTCCTGCCCCGTCCTTCCTTCATAACTTTGTTTTTGGACAAACGCTTTCCTTCTGTCCTCATATTTTTTGTTAGTCTTATGAGCATGTTCTTCCTGGGTGTTAGCTTTCACTTGATAGGCTGTCTTTTATGTGGCTGAACAGTGATCTCCAGGTGCGACTTCCAGTCTAAGTTAGAAGAGTACCTAAGGGCCATCATCTCAGTGGCTCCACCAGTCTCTATCAGACCAGTAAATTTGATTTCTCTGATGAATTTTATTTTTGCTCTGCATTTTTCTCCCACTCTATTCCACACACTCTATCTATCATGAGCTCGGTCAAAGTGGTCAGTGTTGTAAACAGGCACTATCTAATTATGGAGGTTGGTGGAGGCTGTGGTTCATATGGTTCATTAGATCTTTGGACTAATTGTTTCCGTGAGTCTTTGGTTGGAGAGAAACGAATAGTATTAACAAAAATGGCTACTTACAAGCTTTTAAGACGTCAGTCAGTGCTCACTAAAGTAGGGTGTAGACCACTGTCTTTATGTACTGTTTTGCCAGTTGACTTAGATGTTTCCAAGGACTATGATTCTTAGCCCTCAAGCCCCACTATCTCAATCCCAAGAGAAGCTTTGTTATGGCTAAGAAGTTTTCATGACTCTGCTCTCTGTTCCACATGTTTTTCAGTGGCTGATTTTTTTTTTTAAAGTAGATTACCAGACCTTTCTTCTAAGGTGGACTTAAACCGCTAACCTTTTGGTTAACATCCAGGTTCTTCACTTTAATAGAAATCATAAAATGAGTCATCTTCTAGTTTATTTGTATCCAGTAAAGAATTCCTTCTACAACATCCTTGTCATGTGATTATTCAATTTCTGCTTAATTAGTTTCAAGGTAGGGGAATATACAACTATTAGAGGCAGTTTGCTCCATTAATGTACAACTCAGTTGTTAGGAAATCTTCATATTTGGCATAAAAATCTCCTTCACTGACCCCCTTCATTTATTTAGGCTTAGATTTAGAGAACAGATTTCCCTTCTTGCTTATGTTTGACATAAGCTAAAAATAAAATTAGTTTGTATCACTTGAGGACAGATCAGCTGCCTTTGGCCAAGCCTGTTAATTCTCATTAGTGGGAGAGCAAGATAGAATTGGAATGTTTCCATGGACATACAGAAAATAATAAATCAACCTGCAGAATATCAAAGTGATAATGCATAGATGTGTTTACATAAGTTCTTCGTACTAGTAAATACATATGTAACCGTAACATAATAGGATTGGTTTCCTTATGAGAATTGTAAAAATGTTTTTAAGGCAATTCATAAAGGGAAGTTCTAAAATGATTCCGTGCAAAAAAATATGGTATGATTAGAATAACTTTATAGTCTCTCAAGATGTCTACTTAACATGACCACCGTCCTGTGTGTGCATGTCAGAACCAAAAGACCAAACCCAACCCACTGTCATGGAGTTGATTCCGACTCATAGTGACCCTGTATGACAGGGTAGAACTGATCATTAGGGTTTGTGTGCATAAAGCCTGAAAATACCTTAAAATAAGCCTCTTCCATTAGCTATTTCTAAGAGTTGATTTTTGTTGTTATTTAAATATGTGTCTCATTTTTAAATCTTATGAGATAAATGGAAAGAAGAGAGAGAGACAGTGAGAAAGGAGAGCCCGTGTAAAAGTTGGCTCTGTCTCTCACATTTTAATGTATTTGTATCTTATAATGAAATTCTCCTTTTCCACAGGCATTTCCTATTCAAAACAGGAACAGGGACAACGCCACTGTTCAGTACTGCAACCCCAGGATACACAATGGCATCTGGCTCAGTTTATTCGCCACCTACCAGGCCACTACCTAGAAACACCCTGTCAAGAAGTGCTTTTAAATTCAAGAAGTCTTCAAAGTACTGTAGCTGGAAATGTACCGCACTTTGTGCTGTAGGGGTCTCGGTGCTGCTGGCAATACTGCTATCCTATTTTATAGGTAAGAACAAGTTTACAGAATTATTTTATCCATGAATCAAGATGCGATCGTGTTGTTATGCTGATTTAATGTATTTAGTTAAGAAGTGCATTTTGTGAGGGTACTATAATATAAAACAGAGTATTTTCATTAATTTGCAGAAGGTTTAGATAAATAGAAAAGCTAGGTTTGCAGATAGCTTTATTTCCATGAAGACCGAAATATATTCTGGGGCACAAACGAGTGTGTATTTGTGTTTGACTTATACCTCATGAAACATGGTTAGTTCTATGGCATTCCATGTACACAATATAATTCATGCACTTGCAGGAATTTCCTTCAATGCATAGTCAATAGGGAGCTCTCTGCTCCTTGTGAAATTGCACTTCTTTCAGCTAACTCAGCTATCTAAATGTAAAACTCATCACTCAGGGTCATCAGCTCGCACTCAGGAACCCTCTCCAGAGAACTGAGCATCCATAAAACCATGAATGGGTTATATACTCGCTCATATATGTGAATTTTTTTTTCATCTTTTCAGGTGTAGTATTGATCATGTTTTTCATTTAATAGGTAATCCAAGTGATGGAAGCTACTAATAGAAGTTGTAAATATCCCTTGTACTTAACTATTTCATAACACAGATGGGCATACAAACTCTTGGAAATTGCTTTTTAAGTTGTCAAAAATGACCACATCAGATTTTGATCTGCTCCTAAGTGTAGGGAAAAGCCTACCACATTGAAATGCTAATGGTATCCACTGAGATAAATCACAGGCTATGTGGTTTTATCCACCAAGAACAACAGCCAGTGATGCATCTTCAACTTTACAAAGCGATTTGTGATGCCCCATGAAATCCCATAACTGAGTAAGAGTATTACAGAGCTATACATAGGGTAGTATAATGCTTTAGCACTGAGCCAGTTCCTACTGTTAACTACAGTATTCCTTAGTTATAAGTTATGAACTTTGGAAATGAACTAACCATGTTGAGTCATAATAAGAAGCTACATAATATAATTTTATCACATGAAGAAGCTTCAGAGATAATTGAGTTGCAGACAGCAGCTATGTGGCATGATATGTATTATGATTTGAAATCCTCTGGCCATGGCAGACATCAGTAATCAATTGGAGCATCCACAGAACCTGGATCCTGCCTCCTTAACCTCATCAGCATGCTGCTGACGGTCAGTCCCCAGATATCAGGGATAAAAGCAAGATGAAGCCTGTTTGTCATTTTTAAAATCTGATTTAACTCCCTCCTTATAAAAACCATCAACCATCAACCAAAAAGGTTTGCCACTTGACCCAAATGACGGACTAGTGAAACAATACTCTGGGATTTTCTAACATCCAAGACAAATGTGAGATATCAAAACAACAAAAATCAGTATCTAAAAGCAAGTTTCTAGTGTTTAAGGAGAAAATATCCTAGCCACTAAGCGAATCTCTTCTAGTTCCCTGTATAAATTATTTGTGTCTGTCAGGAGAATGTTGCTAAGAATTTTAAATGGCTGTGAAATGCACTGGTCCTAAATGGGATGCAATAAATTAAGCATATACATTTTATTTTGTAGGAGATTCTTTTGACTACAGTGCATGCCAAACAGATAGCTAAATACTTTGGAGGCCTGGAATTCAGTGTTTGTGTGTTGACTGGTCAGGCATGGTTTCAGATTGTTAAGGACCGTGTCTGGTTATTATTTTGTTATTGTTAAGTGTCATCGATTCAGTTCCAACTCATAGCAACTCTGTATATGGTTTCCGAGGAGCAGCTGGTAGGTTTGAAGCTCTGACCTTGCGACCAGCAAGCCAGTGCTTATCACAAGTTAAATATTTTGAATATCAACCTTGGTACCATTTAATCTTATTTACATGGCATCATCAGAAGGAAATATATATATACATATATTTTTAAATCAGGTAAAGCATTTCTTTTCTTTATCAGTTAGCATGCTGAAACATTTTGGAATGAAAATGTTACCTAGATCCTTAGAGGAGAAATAGGGTACTTCTCTCAGGGAAGGCTGTCCTTCTCTAGTCAGTGTGTATTTAAAGCTGAGAGCAGAAAGGGGGCACTTAGTTGTCCAGCCAGATTGACCTGATAAACCCTAGAAGCAATGGGAGAGCAATGTCTTTATCAGACTGACCTTGCATCCCTTAACAAAAACACAGCTCTACTTAGACTTTTTTTTTCTTCACTTATTTACTGGTCACTTTCTCACATGTTGTTGTTGTGAAGTGCTGTCGAGTCGATTCCAATTCATAGCGACCCTATATAGGGTTTCCAAGGACCTGCTGGTTGGTTTGAACTGCTGACCCTGTGGTTTACAGTCCAGTGCTGATTCGACAGCTCCACACCAGGACTTTTCTCTCTCTCTCGTATTGGTGGTCAATCATAAATTCAAAGCTTAAGAAATAAGTTTTGTTTATTTTTTTAAAGTATGAGGAATTATTTCTATCTTAGAATATTTGTTCTCACCTTCTGTAAGGTAATGAGAAATTATGAGAATTATAACATTAATATGTCTCTTCTCTAAGGGAAAATTATCTCAAGATAGTCAAGGTGAGTAGCCTCTGGAAGGAAGGAGAAAAAAAGAACAGTGGGAAGGAATGAGGGAGAAAGGAAAGGAGGAAGTGAGGGAGGCAGGCAGGCTGACAGAGGGCGCACAGAGATTCTGTAGGATAAGCCCTGGACTAATTTCCACAAGGTCAGTGGTTCAAGCCACTGTGTGGGAAAAAGATGAGACTTTCTGCTCCTGCCAAGATTTACAGCCTTAGAAACCCTATACAGGGTTACTGTGAGTCAGAACCAACTCAATAGCACTTAACAACAACAATTTCTATTAGAATTTCAGAGAATAAAGCAATTTCTATTAGAATTTCAGAGAATTAATAACCCAAAAATGGAAAATTAATTATGATCCTAGAATGCATGGGTGACCATTGTTAACTTTTGGTTTATAATCTTCCAGATATCATACCTAGGACCCATATTTTTACAAAAATTTTGCAACAGACTTTTCTTGCTTGTCACTTATACATCTTCAAGAAAATATTATTTTTGGCTATTTTTAATCGAACCAGTTTCCAAATATGTAATGACTGTCATGTGTGTATATTCATTTAATCAAACTTTGATCAGAATAAAGTCTTTGAAAGAAACTTGTTTGAACTATGACCAGATTACCCTCCATTGCCAATATTATTAACCTTACCTGTATCTTAAGTTGAGAACATTTTATTCTTATTTTAACTTATTACCAGTAGTACTGAATATCTTTTCATATGTTTATGAATCAGTTGTATTTGTGAGTGTGTATACCCATTTTTTATTGGGGATTTTCTCCTTTCTTTTTGGTTTGCGAAAGTGTTTGTTTATTAACATATGAGTCCTTTGGTACATTTTTTTTTGTTAACTTCCATCAAGTTGGTTCTGACCTTTTATAGGGTTTCCCAGGCATTAAATCTTTGAGTGAGCAGAAAGTGTTATCTTTCTCCCACAGAGCAGATAAACAGCTCGAACCACGGACCTTGTGGTTTATAGTCCAGTGCTTATTGTATGGAGCCACCATGCTCCCCCTTTGTCATATATGTTATATATATCTTTCCAACATATCATTTACTTTGTTCATAATTGCTTTTGCCATGTTGTTGCTAAGTACTGGCAAGTCAGTTCTGACTCATAGCGACCCGATATAGGTTTTCCAAGAATGACTGGTGGGTTTGAACTGCCAACCTTGAGGTTAGCAGTCCAGTGCTGATCTTAGCAGCTCCACATTTTAAAATAATCTAATTTATCAATTCTTTTTTCTTTATAAGTTTTGTCTTCCAGTTATACCTATAAAGTTCTCCCTTGCTGTAAGTATTATTATTAAAATTCATTTCAATTTCCTTCTGGGACTTAAATAGTTTTTCAGACCTTTTTAGGTCAACAGTTTTCTGGACATTCTGATAGATATTAGATATTCAAATTATCCCTTTATTTTAGAAGCTCATAGTCAAACAGTAAAGATATGTCCACAAATATTCTTTTAATGGTCCATGTTTTCAAATCAGCTTGATATGAGGGGGCTTCAAAAAGTTTGTGGGAAAATGTAATGAAAAGGTGATGGATTTTTTTCCACAAATGATAACATGTTTGGTAAGGTGGAGGGTCAGAAAAAAAGAGGAAGACCCCCCCAGCGAGATGGATTGGCAAAGTGGCAGCATCAATGGACTCAAGCATGGCAACAATAGTGAGGTTGGCCTAGGACCAGGCAGGCAGTGTGTTTCATTCTGTTGTGTATAAGGTCACTGTGGGTCGGTACTGACTCGATGGCACTTAACAACAACAATGTATGAGCAGAAGCAAATTGAAAAGGCAGAAATGGCCTGTCTTGGGCTGAAGATACTGGAGAAAGGTTTGACCTAGCCGATGGTGCTTACACTGGAGCTTGAAAGATGAAGAGGAGTATGTTCATTAAGTTTGTCCACCTGATGCTTCACCTTGAGAAGAAGGCATCAGAGGCATGGAAAGAAAGAAATGTGAAATATCTACAGTGGTCCCTGTGGTGTGCTCACTTTTGCCAGGCATTGAAACGAGAGCTATGTATGAATTAGCTCATTTAATTGTCACAACACTATATTATATATACTCTGTTCATTTAATGAATAAGAAATGTGTCACTTAGACAAGTAAAGTACCTTGCCTAAGTCACACAGTTACAGAGTGATGGAAGGGAGATTGGACATAGGTTTTTGAAGCTTTAAAAGATTCTTTAGTGGTATTCCAGAACTTGTAATCTGATGAAAGAAACTCCACATGTGTGCCTTTCTAATGTTAATGTGTCTCAGAATCACGTGGGGATCTTGTTAAACATGCTTAGTCAGACTTAGCTGATCTGAGATGGAAACTGAGGTACTGTATTTCAGACAAACACCCGGATGATGCCAATGCTGCTGTGAATAGCAAGGGTGGAGGCCAGCACTGTCAAATGGTGTGACTGTGGAAATGCTCTGTTTCCGTGTTGTCCCCGTTCAGTAGCCACTAGACACATGAACCTTCTGAGCACTTGAGATGTGGCCAGTATGGCTGAGGAACTGAAATTTTCATTTTTTAAATTATTTTAAGCGAATACAGCCACATGTAGATAGTGGTTACCATTGTGACAGTGCATGTCTAGGCAACCTATTAGAAAACTAGGCTAAGTGGGAGTTTCTGAGGTCCTGTCGGCGTAGAGAAATAAGCCCAATTGAGAAGGCTTCACTGATACATAATGTAATTAAACATGCCATAGTTTGGCAGATTCCAATTTTTTAAAAAACCAAATGTCTAAGCATTTGCACATGGCAAACTTCTTTTCGGCAGAGTCATGTTAGGATTTTTTAAAAAAAAATAATCTTATGATTAAAATCTGTGTCTAATGCATTAATCTTTAAGTTGCTATGCCTTTATACAATGGAAATCCAAATGATTCCTAATTACAAATTCTAACTTTGAGGATAATAGTTAATGATACAGACCTATCAAAACATACCTGGGCTATGCCATTCTTATTCTTTGTTCTGTTCTGATTTTTTTTTATTATGAAGATATACAACAGCCTATAGCTGTTAACCAAATAAAGTAAAGAAAGAGTTAATCTGTTGCTTACTATTTTTTTCTTTCACTGCCTACTTTTAGTCAGTTATGAAATGAATATAAGTCTTGATTATTGCTCTTTATCATTGTTGTTGTTAAGTGCCGTCGAGTCGGTTCCGACCCATAGCGACCCTGTACAGGGTTTCCGAGGGTGTAAATCCTTACGGGAGTAGAAAGCCTCATCTTTCTCCCGCGGAGCGGCTGGTAGTTTCGAACCGCTGACCTTAACGTTCGCAGACCGATTCGTAACCACTACGCTACCAGAGCTCTTTATCATAGAAGACTTTTTTTTCCTGTATGGAAGATAGTCTGTTGTACACAGAGAAAAATGCCACAAATTTCATCATGAAGTATGATTGAAGGATGATTAAATACAAATCAAGTAAATATTAGAATTATAATGGGAGCATAGTTAAAACTAGAACAAACGCTATTCACATCTAACTTGATATAATACCGTAATAGCAAATTAACTTTGTATTTCCATGTATTACTCTGCAGAGTCTGAAAATTACAAGAATTTCACATGAAGCTTATCACTAAAGGTTCTTCAAACTTAAATAAAAATCTTGTCAGAAAAAAATGAAACTAGCATGATTTTTTTTTTCTCTCTTTTTCACCCCCTCCTTTTGGCTAGATTTGTTTCGACCAGTAATTCTTTAGACAACAGATTTTTAAATACCGTCTTTATTGTGATGTGCTTCATATATCATATATTTTATCTATTTAAAGTGTATGATTCAATAATTATTAGTGTATTTACAGAGTTGTACAATTATCACAGTCACCTTAATCATTTTTGAACATTTTAATCACAACAGAAAGAAACCCTTCTTCCTTCCCATTCCTTTCACACTCAAAATAGTTTTGTTTTTTTAAAAAAAAATAATAACAACATAAAATTCTTCTGAGTTTATAAGGAACTAGTTTGTTAACTCATTTCCCAATGATAGCTCAGCATTGTTTTTCTTCTGAACTCTTGACACATGCTGCTAACCAAAGAATTACTCAGATTTTCAGTGCTCCTTTTCATTAAAAAAAAAAAAAAAAGAAATACACGTGTAGTTATTTATTTCCTTTGAACAGCTGCTACCAACTGATTCCTAAAATAGATGTTGTCATATGTCTGCTAAAAAGGCTGTTTAACAACATAAGCATTCCCTAGATCTAGCAAAACATAACCTGTCGAATCTAGGTTCATTGCAGTTATGATTCCTTAGCAGTTATCTGTCCTACTTCTGTATCTATTTGCATTTTATGAACATTTTCCCTCTCTGTGTACCTTGAAATTGATTACGGTACTAGCCATATATATGCAACTCCGGGTCAGAAGAAAAAATATGCCAACCCTTTCTGCTTCATGAAAAATCAACCATTTAAATATATATGGCAAAATAAAATGTGTTGTGACATTCTTTTTTCTTTTGAACGTGTCTTTGTAATAGAAGTACAGTTTTACTGGATTATAGAGCACAGCCAAGCAATGAATTACATACTGTTTCTCAGTACAGTTTCTTCCTTTAACTCTTAGTTGCATTACCTTCAGAAAATACATTTTCCCTGAGATGGAAATGTAGCCTTCTAATACTAAGGTGATTTCTTCACACTGTAGGAAAATGCATTGCATATTTTTTTTCAGAGGATTTAAAATATTAAAACTAAAAATTTGGAAATCAGTATATTATTTTGTTTTATTATTGGATCCATGAAATTAGGGACATGTTTAAATTTGAATGGAAGCTCAAAATACAAAATCTTACCTCTGCAAGGTAGATCCTGGTGGGGCACTGTAGGATTAACACGGAACTGCTAATCACATGGTTGGTGGTTCATACCCATCAGCCACTCCTTAGAAACCATATACAGGGTTGCTGTGAGTCAGAACCAATCCGATGTCACTTAGCAACAACTACAGAATGGAAAGAAATAACAATCTAATGAAACATATCACTGCAATAGCCCAAACCTGTAACTCAAAATAAGAAAAAAATCTAGTAAAATGCTATTCTAGACAATTGTACTTTTTTCTTGTTAAAACAACTTTTTGTGTCAGTGAAAAGTCAGCTTCACATATATTTATTCCCTCAGATCCCACTGATATGTTGGCTTGTGCTCTATCCTGACTTTCAGTATCTGAACTCTATTAATTTGTGGGAAATATTAGCTTTCTACATATAGTATATTTTATATAAACCTAGAAAACATTGAGACATCACTTCAAATACAATTTAATTTCTGTATAATCACATCAGTGAATTCTGAATTGAACCCAAAGTAGGAAAAACTACATGATTTACAGTAAAAATGTTTAACATAAATGTTTGTTGCTTTTTTTTTTTTAGCATGGAATGTAATCATTTGAGTCTATTCTATTTGTTTATATATTTAAAAAAAGAAAGCACTAACAAATTCAAGTAATACAGAAGAGTCCTGGTGTTGCACTGTAGGATAAGCACTCAACTGCAATGTCGGTTTGAACTAGAAGGTTCAAATCTATCAGCTGCTCCTCAGAAACCCTATACGGGGTTGCTATGAGTTGGAATCAACTCGATGGCACCTAACAATAACAGCAACAGAAAACATAGTCCTCTCTTCTCACCCAAAATGAAGGATTTTAGTTTTATTTTGCTGTAAGGTCAACTTAAATAAATAGCACATAAAAAACAGAACACTGAGACAGACTGATTTTGCCATTCAGATATAGGGATCTCCTCGACTTGAACAACGTTCAAAGACAGCAAGAATAAGAAACACCTTTGTAAAAGACAGCTAACATCTAGATTGTGGCAGACATAAACACAGTGAGGTTTTCTCTGTTTTAGACTATCATATGTGAAGAATGTAGCAACACAACCTGACTAATGGCAAGTGGTAAGCATGATAGACTAGTGAGCATTTCAGTGCTACATTGCATAAATATTTCATTGATGTTGCATACATCATTTGCTTTTAAGTTTGTGATACTGAAAGCAATGTGTTTTGAGAAATAGCTACATATAGGTGATTGAAGGGAAAGTAGCTGGCATAGATATGGTTAAAAAGAAAAAGCTTTCAAATAAGATTGCTAGAATTTTCAGAATAAGTCAGGATAAAACCTTTAAGTGCCATTGAATCTATCTTCAAACCAAGGTCTCATTAAAGAATATTATGTTAAGTGGCATCAAGTCGGTTCTGACTTACGGCGACCCTGTATAGAATTTCCGAGACTATAAATCTCTGCAGGAGCAGAAAGCCTCATCTTTCTCTCATGGTGCGGCAGGTGGAGTCACACTGCTTACCTTGTGGTTCCCAGTCTGGTGCTTTTCTTAAGGAGCCACCATGCTCCCCTAAAATATCATTGTTGTTGCTAAATGCCATGGAGGCAGTTCTGACTCATAGTGACCTTAAATAAGGCTTCCAAGGAGTGGCTGGTGGGTTTGAACCACCAAGTTTGTGGTTAGCAGTCTAGTACGTATCCTACAGTGACTACTCTCTGCAATATTAGAGATCAAATAAAATTCAGTTTTGTATACACTTTTCTAGTTAATTTTTCCTACATAATCTTCAGTTGTCTACAGACTGCTCGCTTTGTCTTTCCATAGAAACATGATTTCACTTTTTCTTCTTTAATGACTTTAGTTCTATAACATTGATCAGAAAAGGAAATGAGTATCCATCCATCTACCTGTCATTCATTCAACATTTATTTATTGAGTTACTACCTGGGCTTGTAGGAGACCTTGTGTGGCACTGTGTGTTAATGAGCTGTAATGCAAGGTAGGTTTGAACTGCAAGCAGTTCAAGCTCACCAGCCACTCCATGGAAAACTATGCAGGGCCACCGTGACTCAGAACAACTCAGTCATACTTACCAACAATAACACCTTGGGTAGTAAAGACACAACAGTGAACAAAGTAACGCAGACCTTGTCCTTGAAGATTATAATTTTTTAGAGAATGTAAACATTGTTGGAATTAAATATGGTCAGGATGAGTATTTGAAAAGGAGACGTATAAGAAACTAAGGGAGTACTTAATGGGCAGAACTTACTGAGTTTGGGTATTATAGAAAGGATTTCCTACTAAGACATAAGTAATAACTAGGACTGTATATTTTGGCTAAGGATGACATTAGGACAAATTTTAAATGTTACCACATAAACCCAAATGTGACTTGAAAAATCAGTTCTCAGAAATATTAAAACCAATATATAATGATACAATAGAGATAAAGTCTGGATGTTGCTGGGAATAAAAACAAAAAGGTTATGGTATCCATTCATCTTCTTTACTTGCCTTAGCGAGAACTCTTTGTTGCAGATAACATCTAAAAGTAGACAAATGTTACTTTGGAAGTTTCGGTTAATTAGATCAAAAATTGTCACTTTCATGTTTGTTCCTTTTCCTTAATTTCAGATACCATACATGCTTTTAAGAGTTTTATTTATAAAGAACAGCTATAAAATAGATTTTTAAAACTGCTAAAGGATAGCTGAATTCTTTCTAAACTTCCTAGTTGGTGTTGTTGCTAAGTGCCATTGAGTTGGTTCTGACTCACAGAGCCCTTGTATAGGGTTTCCAAGGAGTAACTAGTGAGTTTGAATCACCAACTTTGTGGTTCAAGTAACTGAATTTGAAGAAAAAAAGAAAACAGCAATATGTCTTTCAAAAGTTGATGGGAGATATTCCGTAGACTCCCGTTGACCTGGAAATGAGAGAGAGAAGAAGAAGGGCAGGTTGGTCCAAAGTGTGGTGAGACCTGGGGAAACCTGAGCCCATGGACAAGGACATAGCCACAGAGGGCTAGAGCGGAGAGTGAAGCATCCAGCTGATATGAAGTGAGGGGAGATACACAAGAACACCTAAACCTGCAGATAGTACCCATGTGACTAGCCTCGAAGACATGATAATCAGAACTCGACTAGAGGAAGATAAAAAACAAAAAAATTTTGATAAAACAAATTAGGGTAAATTGCTACAATTTGATGAACTTGACCTATACTCATGGAGGTAGTAACTCTAAATACCAACCTAGAGGGAAGGAGTCTTCACATCAAGTATCAATGCTATCCCCTCTGTATACAGGGTAGATAGGGACGGGAAACTTAGACATTGGCTACCTAAAATGAGGGGGCGATAAAGGCACGAAGTGACTAGCTTACAAGGTTTCAAGAGGGAGTTTAGTTTAAGATTGTGTGGGGGAATATAAAGTACCCACTGAATAGTTTTAGTCTTGTCTAGCTGCATCTGGTAAAGAGATGGGGATAAGATTCTTATGATTCAATAGTGAGTAATTGTTACCATGACTAATAGGTTGGGACTGTCACAGTTGTAAAGGTAGAAGTTTCATAACAAAAACGGTGGGAGGGAGGCTAGTTAATCTTACAGTCAAGAAACAAGAGGACCCTAGGACCATCAAGGGAGAAGAGCACAAGCAGAATTCGGGACCCTATCCAGAGAAGCAGCAACACCAGAGGGGGAGGCAGAGATAGGAACATGGAGAGAAGGAGCAGCTGAGGACTCTAGATTCATGAAAAGAGAGTGACTGAGAGCTGGCAGCCAGGAGGCAGATTTGCAGAATGTGCCCTTTGGTGGTTTAAATGATTATACATTCCTGAGTGTTTTTGTTTTTGTCTTTCTTTAAAAAAGGAGCTAAAATGAATAGAGAGAAATACTGTTAACTGATGGTACATGGAGGGGGGATTATATTCATTGTAATGAAACAAAGTATATGATTTGTTGAATGTAAAACTGATTGTCTGCCCTGCAAACTTTCACTCTATTCACAATAAAAACTTTAAAAAATAAAGTTGGTGGGAAATAAAGGCCAGGTTGCTCTACATTTAATAACCAAAGAGATCAGCCTGTCCAGTTTTCCATTATTGAGTTCAAGGTCTAAATGTGGAAAGAACATTATTTTTAGCCTCCCTCCCACCCCAGCCATTATGTGTTTTAAGCACACATCATACATCAAAGAACAATTTTATGTTTTTAGCTAGACCCACTTCCGTCTAATATTAAGGGTTTTTTGTTTTTTCTTTTTTGGAAACTTTTCATTGTGAATTGAATGACGGTTTATAGAACAGATCATCAGTTTCACATCCAACAGATCACACACTTTGTGTCATCTCAGTGTTTGCAATCTCTTCCATGTAACAAGAGTTCTTCCATTTTCTCCTATGTTTCCTATTTCAATTCCACCTCCTTCCTATCCCGCCTCAACTTTGTCCCCAGGTAAATGTTACCCTTTTGATCTTGAATGGTTGATCATTCCATGGTAATCATACCTCACTAGTGTTATTGCCCCTCCTATTGTGCACTGTGGGATAAAGCACTGGACTTCAAGGTTGGTTGGCACCACAAGGTTGGTGGCTCAAACTCACCAGCCACTCCTTGGAATCCCTATACAGGGTCGCTATGAGTTGGAATTGACTTGATGAGACTTGATTAGGAAAGAAGCAGTAATCTACCTCTGCCGATAAACCCTGTTCAAAACAACTCAGCAGAACACCACATTACTTATTATTGGTCAATTCCATGTGGCTGACAAGGTCAAGTTTTTCTGAACAAAAGCAGGTTTTTCTATGAGTAAGTGGTAACAAAAGAAAGGCTTAAAACAATGTATATGTGATTCGAAAGTTGGAAATACCTTTTTTATTTCCTAAACCACACACACACAGAAATTTTGTTGTTAATCAGGAGATTCATATTTATTTTATAATTATATGTTAAGCCTGTCGATGACTTTTTAACTTTGGTAGTTCCTAAAGGTTTGTTTACAGTATATAAAAGAGTATCATCTTGAGTATGGCAATATCAAAAAGGAATTCAGTAGTTACTGCTGTTTTAGTGATAATAAGGTTCAGATATTTTATTAGTCAGGTCACTTTCTTTCTGTGCTGGTTGCCACATCTTAGCAAGCACCGAAAACAAAAGCAGCTTTTAAACCGATATTCACATAAAAGCAACTCATACAATCACTGCTTCTGCATACTGTGTTATGTTACAGCCCAGTTTTGTGTGCTTTACACACAGTTTGGCTACAGGACTTCTGTGCATTGTAAACATAATAAACAGCATAGATAAGGTTAAATACCTGTGTTCAGACTGTAAGATCTAGTCCGGACTTGCTGTGTATATTGTAACGTTAAATGAAAAAAGAACCCCCCTTTGTATTATAGTCATGAGGTCTTATGTATGATAAACAGTTGAATAATTAAAAAAACAAAACAAAACAAAAAAAACTTAACAACAACAAATAACCCATCTTCTGCTTGGTTGAAAATTGGGCCATGAGCATGAGTTGCATGTAGATTTGAAGGGTGGTGACCAAAGTCCATACTATCAGATTCCTCCAGTTTCTTTCTGGACCAGTTAGCCTGTTTTGTTGTGCTTTATATAATTTTGAACTTTGTTCTACATTGTTTCCCACTCTGCCCAGGACTTTCTAGTTCTCTGGTCTCAGAGTTGTAAACTAATATTACTTTAATCCATTGAGCTAATTGATTCTAAGCATCTTCATAATTTTCATCACTCTTCTTTCTTCTACACATGGATAGACCAATTGTTGTATCTTAGATGTCAGCTATGAGCTTTGAGCTTTTAAGATCCCAGTTGCCACTCACCAAAGAAGGATGTAGAACATGGTATTAAGTTTTTGTTTTGTTTTTTGAGAAAAGGCTTCATTGACAAGAGCTTACATTCTTTCCTTAACCTGTTAACAGGTTTCACCATTGATGATTTATTCCAGTATCCAAGCAGAAAAGCAATTACTGCTCCTCTCCTGATTGGATTTTCCATTAGTGAGTCAAGCACGCCGATGACTGGCTGTCTCCTGGGACTGTCTTTGAACTTTGAAACTTCAGCCACTGGCTGATCTTTCCGAATCCTTCTCCAGTAGTGAACGTTCACTGTCAGTATTTCTCCTTTTGTCCCTGAACAAGAAGAAGCATCCATATTTTCATTTAGATAGCCAAGGCTGCCTAGGTACAGCATGCAATTTCTAGAATATAAGGATGTGTTCTAGACTAGAGAAAGTGATCCAAGTAATTGTGCATCTTGCAGAAGTATGTTTTTCACACACATCTACTTTTAATTATTTCCAATATCACAGTCAATATAATTCCATTTAACTTAGCATTTATTGACTATCCCTCTTAAACACTGCATTCTCATGATGATACCTATATCTATACCCTAATGATATCATAATCCTATATGGACAAATATAATTCAAAAATTGCCTCATACATTGCAACATTTTTTTAATACTATTCCTAAGAGGTCCAAGAGCTGAACAGAAAATTTCAAAGATGAGCTCAAGAAGACAAAGTCAAATATTAAAACAAAATGTTCAAAGATCTGGAATCAGAAAACCAAAAAGGAAGAACATGGTCAGCATTTCTCAACCTGGGGGAACTGAAGAAAAAAATTGAAACCTTGACTTTCATTATTGAAGGATTCTCTGAGCAAATTATTGAATGATTCAGAAAGCATAAAAAGAAGATGGAAGGAATACACAGATTCACTGTACCAAAAGGAAATGGTTGATGTTCAACTGTTTCAAGAGGTAGCATTTGTTCAAGAGCCAATGATACTGAAGGAAGAAATCCAAGGTGCATTGAAGGACTTGGCAAAGAACAAGTCACCAGGAATTGATGCAATAAAAACTGAAATCTTTCAAG
>NW_006408529.1:12585710-12592734 GCF_000296735.1 Chrysochloris asiatica
TGTAGCACTTTCCTGACTTCTTCCTTATTTTCCTCCACCCCTCTGTGAAGAAGTTGGATTTTTCTTGATATCACTTTCCTGAATTTCTTCTCAGGCCGATCCAAAGCCTGCTCTTCTTTTAATGGGATGTCTATGCCTACCTCCAACTCATTTGTCTCAGTTACTCTTTTTTGTTTCTGAACATGTGCTGAGGTCATTTGTTGTTTGTTGGACATTTTCAATAGTTAGATGTGTTTTCAATGATTAAATGAATGTATGTTGCTATATTATTAAGCTTATTAAGTGCCTTCTTGTGGATGTGTTCCAGAGATAGGCTTCCCTTTTCACGTCTCTTATTACTCATTGTGAGTAGTCTTAGCAGGTAATGGCTATCTATGTAATGTGTAGCAGTTGGCATTGACTCTTTCCCGGGTGGTGGGATATTACAGGGTATACTTGTATCTTGGTTATTTGGTCATGAGTGCTGTCTCTTCTTGGGTAATATAGAGTGAGAATGCTCACACCCCAAGGCAAAAAATAGGAAAAAAAGGCAAGAAAAAAAACAGAAACAAAAGTAAAAGCAAAAACTAAAAAATGAAAAGCAACAACAAAAAAACCTATAGCAAATTATTAGTTCAGTAGTCTTTGCTGAGTACGTGTGCGTGCCACCTTCAGTGATGGGTGGTGGTATCCATTCATACAGGCACCCCCTCTAGTCACCGCTGTGAAGGTACACAGAGAAAATGAGAAATGAGTGGAAGAAAGATTCTTCACACTTTTGTCTCTGATGATCGCTTATGTCTCTCCATATCTACAACATCGCTCTCCCTTTAGTGTGTTTTTAACAGGTGTTGGGTTTACACACAGATCTTGTATAAAGTAGTTGGTGTTGGCTCTTCTATGTTGAGGTTTTACAGGGTACAAATACGGCTCAGCTGTGTGGCCAGATTTGCTGTCCCTTGTTAGATAAGGCATGAGTAAAAGCTCCCGCCCAATTGGGAGAGCCAATTTCCAGGCTAAATCTCACAGTCAGATGCCCTGACAACCCGCCAGAGGATTTGCCTCTGGACGTTTCAGCTGGGACCCTCAGCTGCTTTTCGCCATGGGAAAATTGTGTTCTGAGTGCACAATGCCGGACCCTTTTGGGGGTATGTTCCCACTCACATGAAGGCACCTGGGCTGGGCAGAAAGGATGTGACAAGGCGGGGCACAGGAGTTGAAGGAAAAATAGGGAAAGAAGAAAAAAATTACACCTCTTTTTCCATAAGTCGCTGGGTGGTTTTCGTTCCCTACTGCTGGCTGTGGCCCGCCCTCTGACCTCTGGCCAAGACTGGGTCAGAAACAGAGATCCAACTAATTTAGGTATCTCTGCGTTCCTTCTTGCTCTGTTAGATTTCTCTACCGGTTGTTGTTGTTAGGTGCCATCGAGTTGGTGACCCATAGCGACCTTATGCACAGTAGAACGAAACACTTTCTCGATCCTGGGCCGACCTCATTACCATTGCCACACTTGAGCCCATTGATGCTGTCACTTTGCCAATCCATCTCTCTGGGGGACACCGGAACTATTTCCCCTTAGTTTATATTGAATTTAAAGCTCAGGGATTGTCCCGGCAAGGCGGTTTTTTTGTTGTTGTTGTTTTGTGTTTTGGTTTTGGGCTTTTTCGTGTTTCCACCGAAAAGACTTTCCTGAGTCCCTTTCACTTCCTCCACCCCCAAACTAGAAGTCTTCATTTGTTTTTTATTGTTGCTTTGTATTTGTATTAAGAGCTACTCGTTTTTCCCCCTTTAAGGTAATGATTTAAAGTTTCCCTTTCATATATTTTTGCTGTTAAAAACCAGCCTTCCTCTATGTTCCAAATCATAACGACCTTGTATAGGATTTCCAAAGAGCTGCTGGTGGATATGAACTGCTGACCTTGTGACTAGCAGTCCAGTGCTTATCCTACAGCACCACATTGAAAACTGTCCTTTCAAAGAAGAAATGTCATAAAAGACAGAAGTATTCATTAATAAAGTAAAGAATACCTTGGAAGGATCACAAATATAACCCTATGCCCACTTCCTTAAAAATGTATAGAAGTCACTGCTGAGAAGAATGAAATGCTGTGTATCTTACCATTGGGTCTTCTAATTTCATTGTAGATACTTAATCTTCTTTCTAACTACATTTGTAGTTTATCAAGTTAACGGAATAATACAATTAGTGAGTCTATATGAGTTACATAGAGTTTATATATAAAACCTAACCATATTATTTCAGTCATTTCAGAAAATCACAAATTATACCATCATGTTCTATTTTTAGAGTCAAGTTATTTTTAGATGCTTTTCACTTCTTCAAGGAGCCTCTTTATGTTCTTAGAAAAGAATCACAGATAGAGAAGTGGTACATGTTTAAAGTGGGAAAAGTGGGCCATTTATTTTTAGGACAGGAGACGAAGACCACCAACTACATACAGAGCACGTCTCCAAGGGCTCAGAGACTGCAACATCCTTTGTACTTTGCTTTGAAATACATTTCCACAAATGCTCCACAAATATTCATTAATAATGGTTGCTGATGGTTGTGTGCTGTGGAGTCCTAACTCATTACGACTCTACGTAGGGTTCCTGAGGCCATAAATCTTTTTTGGGAGCAGAAAGCCTCATCTTTCTCCCATGGAACAGCTGGTAGTTTTGAACTGCTGACCTTGAAGTAAGCAGCCCAACTCATAACCACTATGCTACCAGAGCTCCTGGTAATTCATCTAATATAGTTAGATGAATCAAGGATTAAGGAGAACTGTTCAAATGATTGCAGATTAGTGGGAAGTAGCTGTAACAGTGGCTTTCTAGGAACTTTCCCCACCTGGCCAGCAGAATGGGATGAGAGGATTAAGGGAAACTGAGAGCTACTTGTCAGAGTATCCCTTATCCCTTGGATCAAGGGATCCAAGTAGATTCTGTACCATTGTGCTGCTTACATGCTGCACCTCACAGGCAACAGAGTTGGATAAGGGGGACACTCACTAAATGTTTCTGAATGAATAGTGAGCAACAGATCACTTGAACTGGTTATACCTAGATTCCTAAAAGGTCAATTTTTGCTAGTTTTCATTTGACAGCCACACATACACAGATATTCAGTGACTTACATTATCTCCCTCAAATATAACCCCTTGGAGGGTAAATGGGCTTTTACCAAAGGGATGTTTTAAAGTAGGGGTGTCTTCTGGGTTTAGCCATATCATTTTAATATACCAGCCTTCCTCTAAGTATTTTCATGTCCCTAATAGGTTAAATTTATGGAGTCCCGGTGTGGTACTCTAGGATAAACACTGGACTGTTAACTGCAAGGTCGGTGGTTCATACCCACCAGCCACTCCTAGGAAACCCTACACAGGGTTGCTATGAGTCAGAACTGACTCTGTGACACTTAACAACAGTAGCAATAGATCATAGGTACCCTGGGGTGGCAATGTAGGATAAGCACTAGACTACTAATTGCAAGATTGGCAGTTCAAACCAACCATATGCTCCTCAGAAAACCTATACAGGATTGCTGAGTAAGAACCGACTCAATGGCTCTTAACAACAACGGCAGCATCTCAGTTAAAAGGAGAGCCGTGGCCCAGCAGCTAAGTGCTTGGGTTGCTAACCAGAAGGTTGGTGGATAAAGCCTACCCAGCAGCTCCACAAGGGAAAGGTCTGGCAATTTGCTTCTGTAAAGATTTACAGCCAAGAAAATACTAAGGGACAGTTCTACTTTATCTCCTGGGTTCGCATCGCTATGAGTCAAAAAAGACTTAACAACAACAGCAGTTTTATCTTTTAATAATGGTCACTAAATTGTCCTAAACTGTCATAATATGAAAGAATTGACGTTTTCAGGTTATATATTCATCCACTTTCTCCAAAAACCCAAACAAAGCCTAGAAAACATTTTATACTTAAATAAGTCATTAACATGCAACATACTTGTTACATAACATTTATGTGTATAGCTCTTGAAGCAATTATGGAAGAAAAAAATCCAAATGAAAATCTTGAGTCAGTACAATAAGCCTTTGAATACTGAGATAGATCCTTGGGGTTTCAATGACAAGACTGATAATAACTCATAAATGAATTCTCCATTTCATGATAACAGCAAACTTGGTATTTTTGCAAGCAGGGAATACTTGATAAATCATGTAAATGATCGTGTTCTGTATTGGGAATGCTCTTGAAATAGTTCCTTTAACCATGTTCTTTAATCTTGACAACTGTTAACTTCAAAGATTCTCTAGCTACTGGTAATAACTAGCCCCTTTGGACAGCTGATCATGATGGTTAACACTTTGTTCTGTTAGATTTGTTGTTGTTAAAGTGGTGTCGAGTCGGTTCCAACTCATAGCAACTGTGTTAGGTTTTGCAAGACCGGCTGGTGGGTTTGAACCGCTGACTTTGTGGTTAACAGCGCCATACCAAGGCTCTCTATTAAATTGGAGGGTGCATAACTCTTTCACTCAAACAGCAGAACCTGGAAACAATAGAAAAATAATGGAAAGTTAGGTAAACAGTCTGTGTAAAATCCTAACTTTACCCGCTTGGTGACAGAAATAACAGCTTGATTATCAAAAGTCTCTTTTGTCACCTTCAGTAATGACTGTCAGTAAGTAACTGGAGTAACTAATTTCTAAACAGAATCCTGGTGTAGGATAAGCACTGGACTGCTAACCATGTAATCAGAGTTTCAAACCCCCCAGCTGTTCCTTAGAAACCCTATATAGAGTCGCTATGAGTCGGAACTGACTCGACAGTACTTAACAACAACAACTATAACAACAAGCAGCATGTTTAGATGTCTTAAACAACGTCTACATAGCTATTGTCATTGTTAAGTGCTGTCTGGAAAGTTGATTCCAACTCATAGCAACCCTACATAAGGTTTCTTAGGAGCTTTGGTAGTGTAGTGGGTTACGAATTGAGCTGCTGATTGAAAGTTCGGCAATTGGAATCTATCAGATGCTCCAGAAGGAAGATGAGACTTTCTGCTTCCATAAAGGTTTACTACCTCGGAAATCCTATACCGGTCACTATGAGTCAGAACCTACTCCACTGCACATTTGTTGTTGTTGTTAAGTGCCATCGAGTTGGTTCCAACTCATAGCAATCCTGTTTAGGGTCTCTGAGGAGCAGCTGGTGGATGTGGACTGCCGGCAGTGTGGTTCGCAGTCCAGTGCTGATCCTAAAGCGCCACACCAGAAGTCCAAAACCATCATCAAATAGGGTTTCTGGGAGTCCTGGTGTGGCTCTATAGAATCAGCACTGGACTACTAACTGCAAGGTTAGTAATTCAAACCTCAGAAACCTTATACAGGGTTGTTTTGAGTCAGAACCAGCTCTGCAGCACTTAACAACAACAACGGATGTCTGAGGAGTGACTGGTGGTTTTGAACTGCCAACCTTATGGTTAGTTGTTGTGGTTAAGTGCCATCGAGTCAGTTCTGACTCATAGCCACCCTGTATGGGGTTTCCAAGGAGTGGCTGGTAGATTTGAACCACCAACCTTACGCTTAGCAATCCAGTGCTTGTCTTATAGCTCCACGCCAGGACTCATTGTGGTTAGTAGTCCAGTGCTTATCCTACAGTGCCATCTTAGTATTTTATTGTAAGTGCCATCAAGTGGTTCCGACTCAGAGTGACCCTGTGTAGGGTTTCTGAACCTGTAAATCTTTTCAGGAATAACTGGTAGACTCAAACCACCCACCTTGTGGTTCGCAGTCCTGTGCTTATTCTTCAAAGCCATCACGGGTCCCCCTCTACATAGTTAAGAAGGAAAAAATACAATTAAATTTTTTTCTTATTGTTGTTTAGTATTATCATTTATATAGCAATGTTGTTTTTGCTAAGTGAAGTAGAGTCGGGTCCAACTCATAACTACCCTGTACAGATATTCTGAGGAGTGGCTAGTGAGTTTGAACTGCCGATCTTTTGGTTAAAACTGACCTTGAGGTCCAGTGCATTGTCCTACAGTGCCACACCAGGACTATGAATCAAATATTCTGGCAGTTAAATAGTCTCATCATTTTGGTAGTCAATTTGAGCCCTGCTGTGGAGCTGTGGGTTAATGCGCTGGACTGCAAAGTCAGTTTGAACCAGAAGGTCGGTGTTCAAGCTTACCAGCCATTCCTCGAAAACCCTATATAGGGTCGCTATGGGTTGGAACCAACTCAACGGCACTTAACAACAACAACAATCAACAATGATTCTACTTTCTCATTATGACATCATGCCTAAAAAGAGGGAAGTGAAAATATATAGTATAACAATAAAAATATTAGCAGCTGCTCTTTACCTCTCCTTATCACCTATCCCCCTCAAAACTCTTTTAAGCAAGAAAGCCTAAAATTTCAGAATATTAATTCATAATAATCATTGGAACATGCTATTGCAAGTGTTAGGTCATTTGAGTACCGAAATCTATTGTTGACAAAGAGAACAATTATCTTTTTAAATGACAACCAGAGTACATATAATATCAAAGATTTCAAAAGGAATACTGATCATAAACTAACCCTATCTGAATCAACAATGTGTAGATTATTGAAATATTAGCCTTAGATGTTAATAACAAATAATAATGGATTAAAATGCCAAAATATTGGCTAACACATTCTTTCAGCATGTATATGAACACAGCAGGAAATTGAAAACAAAAGCTAATTTATGGAAAACTATGTATTACTAATGACAGTTTAGACCACTAGGGGTCCAAGTTACAAACTGCAGTCTTTACATGAGATGCTTTCATTTCACATTGAATATATTGATATAATTATAGGATGTACATCTAGAAGAAAGAGTAGCGATCACATGGTCCAGGCCCTTTATTTTTTCTAAGTGAGACACCTGTACCCCAGAGAAACTTGGTGACTTTCCAAGGTTTCGCAATTTTAGTGCCAAAATTGAGACAGGGACCCAGTTCCCTTTTTTTTTTTTTTTTTAATGTCTTATTGTGAATTATATGGTAGTTTACATGGGAGAACTTTAATTTTACATTCATTCTATCGTATATCAT
>NW_006408529.1:12594272-12614062 GCF_000296735.1 Chrysochloris asiatica
GGGGGGGGGGAATAATGTGTTCTTAATGACGCTTTCTCAGAAAGATTATTTTTGAGGAAATGGACTATGGTGAGATGGGAAGTGAATTATAAGAAAACAAAACTTTCGACCTTAGCTTATTTAGATGAACTTTCAAGGTTTGGGGAATTTACTGCCATTTTCTGAATAATAGATGTTTAAGTCAGTTTTACTTACCAAATTCTGGTTCCCATATTATCACATACTTTTTTTGTATTTGTGAGAATGTTCGCTGTGTCTTGTTATATTAAATAGCATTTAGCCAATAATGGCAGGCCTGCTAAGAACTTACTCTATGTTGCCAAAACCTTAGAGTGTACTCTTCAGGGTTCTGGTGGCATAAGCTACATTCAGGTTTCGGATGGCAAGGGTGCTTGCTTCTGTATTCACTTCACAACATCCCTGTAATTTGCTCTAAGGTTCTGGCAGATTGCTGGACTATGTCACCAGCTGTCACCGTCCTCCTTCCCATCCTTACTTGGCAGGATCTGAGAACTCTAGCAAGCCAGTAGAAATAATAGTAGCTGTGGTAACAACTTCAGTGGCATGGTCCCCAGAGACAAGATCAAAATCTGGCACCTTTTCTCTCAACATGGAACTAAAAATGGCACTGAATTTGCTACTTGGCGGCATATAATTTTCTTTAATTACACATTTTGGTTTCAAGTGTTCCACATGCTGGCTTCTAAGCTTCTAAGTATCAAACCAACATATACTGGTTAAAAACAATGGCATACCCCCCTTTTTTTTATATAATGAAGAGGAGGTGAAATGACTATAATACTGTGAATGCCTTTCATCTCCATTAGCACTGAAAACTAAAAACAACGTATACTATGATTTCTCTTACTTGAATGATCTTTGAACTTAAGAGAAGGTTTTGTGGATATAAAATTTTATTGATATCTTTATTAGCAGATTGTCCAAAAATTATTTCAGTTAATGAGGGTTTATTCCTCAACACTTAATGAAAAAAGTTTATAGAAAATACTGCAGAGGTCATAGAATGAATGTTTTTGACTTATGTTAGAAGAATTTTAATTTTCAACATCAGAAGACTGGTAAAGGTGCAAGAATATCATGAGACTAACTCCAGGGCTCCTCCTGACCATAAACATTAGCCATCCCTAGTTCTTGGAAACCAAGTCATCCACAGAGATCCAGATATCCACAATCAACTCTAATCAAAATAATGAAAAAGTTGAAGTATATATTAAAGTTTTCTTTCAATTATCCTCTCTCCCCTCATTGTAGCTAAAATTCTATACATTATTGTCTTTCTTTGCAATCTACTCTGCTCTCTTCCAATGAAATATCTACTTTTACTCCCCTAACTGCAAAGTTTATTTCTACTTCTTTTGCAGTCCCTCACTCCTCACTCTCAAAGAACGAAAAACATTTCTAAGTTTGTTGTTGTTGTTATGTGCCATCGAGTCGGTTCTGGCTCATAGCGACCGTGTAAATTTCGAGGCTATAAATCTTTACGGGAGTAAGACCTCTCATATTTTCAAAACTAAGATAGGGTTTTTAGTAAAAATAATATTAAATTCTGTTGCAGTATAGAATCATTATTAATTCCAGTTGTAATATCAAAGAAGACTTCATAAGGAAATGTCATTTGAAGTAGTCCTTAAAGCTTTGGTGAGATTTCATCAGACATTCTAGAAACCAGAGATTGTAGAACTATGGCAAGGTACCAAAAAAAAAAAATCAAAACATGATTAGGGAGAGGTAGTTAGACAAAACTGACCATCTCTTGGGTCTATCAGAGGAGGTAGTAGGGACAACCTTAGAGTAAGAGACCATTAGCAGAGATAATCTTTGGGAAGATAACTCTGGCACCATGTGTGGAGTGGCTTTAAATTGGGGACCGAAAGCTAATTAAAAGTAATGAGGACCTCTTCCAAACCCAAGGTTAGCTGATAATGCTTAACACTGGAAGACCAGGGGATAGTGTTGTTGTTGTTAAATACCGTGGAGTCGGTTCCGACTCATAGTGACCCTGCACAGGGCTACCAAGGCTGTAAATCTTTACAGGAGCAGAACACCTCATTTTTCTCCCACGGAACTGCTGGTAGTTTCGAACTGCTGACCTTGAGGTTGACAGCCCAACTCGTAACCACTACGCTACCAGAGCTCCTTGGGGATAGTATTACAAGCATCTTATTCAGGCATAAGGAAGGAAATACTACAAGGACCAGCCCAGAGAAACAGTGGTTTTGTCTAAGGAATGGGAAAGTTGGATGAGGAAGTTGAGGACTGTTATTTTCCTTAGCAAATTTTGTGAAACTAATGGTGTGCATGTATAATTTGGGGGGGAAAAACTAACTAAATTTAAAGTTGTTTTTTGTTGTTGTTTTTTAAATGAAGACCTAGAATAAGGAAATGATGCTGAAAACAAAGTGAGTGCAATTAGGAACTATATTGCTGGACTTAACAACTGATTAGAAGGGAAGATTAGGAAGTAAGAAAAATTAAAGATTCAGGTTTGACAATTTGGGTGACCAGTAATGACTGTTGTTGTCAAATGCCGTCAAGTCGATTCTGACCCATAGCGACCCTGTATACGGTTTCCAAGGAGCAACTGATGAGCTTGAACCACTGACTTTGCTGTTCCAATGGCTTTGCAGTCTGGCTTATTAACCCACAGCGCCACACCAGGGCTCCAGAATGATAGCTAACATTTATTGAGTGTTGCCACAAATTTAGAACTTTATGTAAATCATCTTAATTTTCACAGCAAACCTATGAAATAGGTAGTTAATAGTTAAAAAGATTGAGAGTTTCAGAGAAGTCATCATTTACCCAGGACCACACAGGAATTGGTAGAACTCTGATTCAACCCAGTATTGCTTGACATCATTGTACCAGCTAAAGTGATATCATAAACAAAAAAAGGATGTCCAGAAAGCTAAACAATTATGAGAATGAAGACAATTTATTCTGTTGAGTCTGAGGTACCCACAGGACTTCTAATTAAATCTAATAGGAAAATGTAAAGTTTGTAGTGTGTGTTGGTCAGGAAATTTGTAAAAGATACGCCATCTGCATGGAATTAAAAGATCGTCATAAAAATGGATGAGATGAAAGATAAGGGAAGGCCAAAGAAGAATTTTGATGAATGCTTCTGTCTATCCTCTAAAAATCTCATTGCCTGTATTAGTTCTTCATTGCAACACAGCAAATTACCCTAAAATTTAATGACTTAAAACAACAAACATTTATTATTTGAAAGTTTCTGTGGATCGGAAATCTGAACCTGTTTTATCAGGGTGCCTCTGGCTTATAGTCTTTGAAGATGCCCTCTGCATTAACGGTTAGGGCTGAATTCTCATCTGAAGGCTCAACTGGGGTGTGTAGAGACTCCACTTTCAAGCACATTCACTGTAGTGTGTAGCCTGTAGTCTCTCACCATAGGGGTCTCTTCACAGAGCTGCATCATGACATGGCAACTGGTCTACCCATGGCAAGCAATCCAAGAAAGAGGTAGACCAACCAAAACAGAGGTCATAGTATTTTGTAACCTAATTTCAAGTGCTCTTCCACCATTTTGTCCATATACTTTTCATTAGAAGAAAGTCATGAAATCCAGCCATCACTCAAGGGAAGGATGTGAATACCAAAAACCAAACCCACTACTTTTGAGTCAGTTACGACTCTTAGCAATCCTGTGAGATAGAAGTACTTCAGAGGGCTGTAAAATGAAGTGGTGACCTCTAATTATTGAGAGAGAAGTTTTAGTGCAATTATTTAGAACAGAAGCCAGAGTCAGAGGAAAACAATGAATGTTTGCTGAAAAAAAGGTGGAAACAACATTGTGAACTCTTAGTTCATAGTCGTGAAAGGAAGGAGAGAATTCAGATAGTAGTTTGAAGGAAATCAGAATTCAATTTTTTTTTTTTTAATTCTGATTTTGTAATCCATCTTTCTCCCAGGAGTGATTGGTGAGTTCAAACCACCAACCTTTTGGTTAGCAGCCCAGTGCTCACCCACTATGCAAACAAGGCTCTTGTGACTACCAGAAGGTAGCAATTATTGGTGGACATTTTAGAGGTCATCTACTACAGTGGCTTTACTAATGATGGTTTATTTCTTGCTTAAGCTACATGTTCAACATGGCATGATGAGAGGCTTCTGCCTACTCAGGACCAAGTCTATCAGAAATGCCACTCAGCACTCATTTCTGTGATCACTGCATCAGGTAGAAGAAAATGTGACAAATTTCACGTTGGTTCTTAATGTACCCTCCAAGAAGCAAGACACATTACTTCTACTTATTTCTCAGTGTCCAAAGCAAAGTCACATGACTTCAGCAGGGGAGAGAAGAGTAATCCTACTATACAAGTATGTTCAGGACAACTGGAATACTTTTGAATTTGTTTTATAATCTCCATACCAGGATTCAGTGAAGACAGCTGAGAAGCAGCAGTCAGATTGCTAGAAAGAGACCTGGGAGGATAAAGTACTAGAAAGGTATGGTTAATGGTGCCCAATTCTTTTGAGACATAAACAAGATGAATATTGATAAGAGGCTGCTTGTTGTTACTAGATGTGGCAATTCAGGAGATTATCTGGAACCATTGAGAGAGAGATTTTGGTACAATTTGGAACAGAAATCAAACAGAGAAAAATGCGAACTATTTGCTGAAGAGGGGGAAACAATATTGCCAACTCTTCTTTTGAAATGCATATCAATGAAAAGGAGAGAAAAATCAGACAATAGTTTGAAGCAAACCAGACTTAGATTTTTTCTTAAAACCTGATTTTGTAATCTAGCATGTTATTTATGTAAATGCGAACTAGTTCCTGAAGAGAAGCAAACAATATTGCAAACTCTCCTTTTTGAGATGCATAGCAATGAAAGGAAGGAGATAGAAATCAGATAGTAGTGTTAAGCAAATCAGACTGAGATTTTTTTTAAAACCTGATTTTGTAGTCTAGCGTGTTATTTATATCCTCCCTCAAAATTCTGTTTAATCTGTACACTTGATAGTATTGTTTTTTATATTTTCATCCAAACTATGAATAAACGTGCTGAAGTGGAAGGACCAAGCACAGAAGCCTTCATGTGTAATTACTCACAATCAGTTACTGTATCACTCAGTGCTCTGTGGGCTAAGTTGTTCACTCTATGACAGAGCCATATTGTTCATCTTTAACAACAAGGATTTTGTGTGGGGTGCCAAGTCCTAATGTTCTCAAGCTACAAATCAGCCTGAGAGGGCCATGGCTGACAGCCTTTAACACAGGACATAAATTTGTTTAATCATATTGCTTTCCTCCTAACACCTGAGCTTGCTTTGTGACCTTTCCTCACTCCTACCTTTTCCTCCCATCTGATGGGGTAATTTACCATTTTCTCCTGCGTCTTTACTCTGTATATGCACTGGTTCTGGTTATCTTGTGGGGTAGGCAGTTGGGCTTGTCATAGTGACCTGACCTGCTGTCTGATGGGAAGGAAATCCTTAGGCTGAGCCACATAGAAAAAAAAAAAACCTTGCAGGGAAGGGCTCAGGAGGTTTTAAACATATCCAAGAAGGTTTCAAAATGCTGGTGGAAAATTTTCATTATCTTTTAACTCCATTGTTCTGCAAACTTTTTGAAGTCTTCTTGAATTCTTTAGCTATGCTTTGTGTTAGATGGATGTCTTTTAAATAAGCATTGTAATTTAGAAAATGTTTAGAAAAGTATGTACATTATAAACGAGCATACTAGTGGAACCACAGCCCAAATAGAAAGACAGGCTATTACCAGCACCCAAGAAGCCCTCTACTAACTCTTCCAGCTATTACCTATCCCTTCCTCTCTAAAGATAACTACTGTGGTGACTTCCATTGTATATACTGGACTTACACAGTATTCACTCTTTGGCGTCTGTGTTCCTTTTCTCAATATTGTGTTAGTATAATTCATTTATATTGAACCTGGCAGTAGTTCATTCATTTACATTGCTGTTTAGAATTCTCTTGTATGATGGTATCATAATTTGTTTATCCATTTTAATGTTAGTAGACATCTGAATTGTTTCCAGTTTGGGGCTATTACAAATAATATTTACAGTAGTACACATTTTTGCTCATGTCTTTTAGTGCTGGTGTATATACATAGTTCTACTGGATACAGAGATTATACTTGTATAGATCAAATAAGAATTTAGGCACCCATCAGAGATTTGTTTTATATAAGGAAATATTCCAATTCTAAACAATTTTATATATAATTGGTAAACTTAGAGGGCATTGGCAAGAAGTGGTAGAATTTTTACCTCCCATGTTGTTGTTGTTATTAAATGCCATTGAGTCGGTTCCGACCCATAGCGACCCTGGAGCTCCGAGGAGCAGCTGGTGAGCTTGAACTGACAACCTTGCAGTTCAAATGGCTTTGCAGTCTGGTGCATTAACCCGCAGTGCCACACCAGGACTCCCGTGTAGGAGACCCAAATTCTATTCCTGGGCAGTATCCCTCATACACAGCTACTACCCATTTGTGTTGCTAGGATTTCAGTGGACCTTCCAGACTAAGATAGACTAGGAATAAAGGTCTGGCCATCTACTTCTGAAATTTAGCTAAAGACAACCCTATAGATCACACACTATCCATTTTGTTCCATTGCATATAGATCATCATGAGTCATAGGCCAACTTAATGGCAAGTAACAAACTTCTTGTATTTAGAAGTCTTTTTTTTTTTTTTTTTTTTTTTAACTTTTTATTGTGAATTGAGGGGAAGTTTACGGAGCAGATCATCAGCTTTACAGTCAACAAATCATATACTTTGTTTCATTACATGGTTGCAATCCTTCCATGCACCAACAGTTCACAGCATTCACCTCCTCTATTCATTCCATCTACTGCATTCCTCCCTGTGTCTCCCACCCCCCCCATCTTTCCTCTGCCAACCTCCCTCCGGTTGTATATTGCCTGCCCCATCACCCATGTCAACGCCTGTGTCTACTCTCTAGCGCATGAATCATTTCCTCCTCCCCACAGAAGCCATTTTTAATTTGAAAAAAACTGGTTATATTTGCTACTAGGTAAATAAAGAGATAGATACATTAAGAGTTGGTTTTATACTTTGTGAAAAGTCTTTAATGTAAATGTTTGATTTAAATATAAAACAGTTCAGATAAGTAGGGTAGCACCAAAGTATAGAAGAAGGAACCCTGAAGTAGGGTTGGGAGATCTGGTATTGTGAGTCCTGTTTGAGCAATTCAGTGGTCCTCTCTGTGCCTGTGGGTATCTCCATAAATAAGGAGAATGACCCCGGCACACACTGAATTCTGAGAAAATGATAATCATCAAGATGTGAAGACTACATTGAGCCATTTTATAACATTGCTATAATCTACAAATACCATTCTGCCTTGAATACTATTTTAGATATGAATTCAGACTCTCTTGCTCATTAAGACAGATAATCAACTGCTATCCAATCAACTTTGACACCTGGCCACTCTGTGTTCAAACCTTACCCAGTCTTGTGCCACTTCACAGACACTAGTGTGTTGGAGCCCATTATGTGGCCCCTATGCCAGTCAATCTTTCTGAGGGTCATCCAAATACTCATTCATCTTCTGCTTCCCCAAACATGATGTCCTCCTCTAGCAATTGATCCCTCCTGATGATGTGTCCAAAGCAAGTGAGTTGGACAGTGTTGTGTTGTGATCCATAGGTTTTCATTGGTCAATTTTGGGGAGTAGTTTGCCAGGCCTTTCTTCATAGTCTGTCTCAGTATGGAAGCTCCACTGAAACCTGACCACTATGTGTGACCCTGCTAGCACTTAAAATACCAGTGAGATAGCTTCCAGCTTCACAGCAACACACAAGTCACCACAATATGACAAACAAGACGGATGGTAATCCTTCATTAAAGTTATCTAGAAATACATGGATTAAAATATAAAGCTATGCCCTATGAAATATAATACCAGAAACAAAATTATTTAAAAATTAAATCCACAGGATGAATACTACTCCTATAATTTTTAAATGTACAAGTATAGTGTCTACTGGGAGTGTCGTGGCTTCATTCAGTATGCACTGGACTGCAAAACAAGGTCCATGCTTCAAACCCACCAGCTGCCCCATGGGAGAAAGATGAGACTTTATGTGAAGACCTAAAGCTTCAGAAAGCCTATATAGGGTCGAAACCGACTCGATGGCACTTAACAACAGCGTAGTTTTTACTTATGTAATTTTTAAATAGTTGCTTTTAAGAATCTTGGTATTGATCAAAATAACCTCCTTAATTCCATCATCTTATTACTGTCAGAATTTCTTTTGAGAAGATATAGTTAAGTGGAAAAGTACTTGTATGGAAATCAGGTGACATAGATTCTAGATAGTACCATGTTATCCTGTGCTATTACTATGCCCTTGAATAAATAAGGACTCAATTAAATAATAGTTGATAAGTTATCAAGTGCCATTGACTCAATTTTGACTCATAATGACTCTGTATAGGATTTCCAAGGAACAACTGGTAGGTTTGAACCACTGACCTTCCAGTTAGCAGTCCAATGCTGTCCATTACTCAAACTGCAGTGCCACACCAGTACCCTAAATAATTGTAGTGGTTATTATTATTTTTATTATTATTATCATCATCATCACCATCATTTCTCTGCCCCAGCTTTTGTATCTGTGAAATCAGGAGGTTAAGCAAGGTGTTTACTAGTCTTTCTTACAGCTCACGTATCCCTTGCCTTTTTTGCTTGCTGATTTTATACCACTTAGAATCCACTGGAAGGGAATTACCACCACCAACAATATGAAAAGAAGGGAATTACACTACTAATTCAAGCCATCATATTTTTAATAGCATCATACACATGTGAATAAAGAAGAACATAGAAGAATTGATGTATCTGAGTTATGGTGTTGGAGGAAAATATTGAAGTTACCATGGACTGACAAAACAACAAACAAATCTGTATTGGGAGAAGTACAACTAGAATGCTCTTTAGAAGCCAAGATGGCCAGACTTAGTCTCTCATACTTTGGACTTATTATCAGGAGGTACCAGTCCCTGGAGAAAGACATCTTGTTTGGTAAAGTGGAGGGTCGACGAAAAAGAAGAAGACCCTCCAACAAGATGGAGTGGCAAAGCGGCAGCAGCAGCGGGCTCAAGCATTACAGCAATCATGAGGATGGTGCAAGACTGCGTGGTGTTTCGTTTTGTTGTTCATAGGGTCACTATGAGTTGGAAGCAACGCAGCAGTACTTGGACTACTGGCATGACGCTGCAGTATAATACGATGGACTGTAAGGTCAGGTTGAGCTGCATGGTTGGCAGTTCAAACCGACCAGCCACTCTTCAGAAATCCTATATAGGGTCGCTATGAGTTGGAACCAACTCAAAGGCACTTAACAGCAACATTACCATCAGCACTTAACAACAACAAGCTACTAATCATGCAGCACAACATCTTTTTGACACAAAAGGGGCATGAGGAAAAAATAGCATCATTTGAGCATGCTTCTGGTACTTCCCATATGCAGTCTTTTCAGCAATTCTACAATGTGCTGATAACCCTGTGTTTCAGACAATCAAACTCAGGCACAAATTGGTTCCATAACATGTCCATAGTATCAGCTAATCGAGATGAGTCTCTTCACAACTTCAGATAGTGACTGATGTCTTACTACTCAAAGGGTATGGTTCAAAATCAATGCTAACTACTGTTCCTATCTACAAATGTCACGGTGTCTCTTCACTGTAAGTTCACCATTTCATTTCAGTAATTTGCACAGTTCCTTTCATCCCAGTGACATTATTCAAGTCTACTTCATACCAGAACACTTGAAATGAGGCATTTAAAAAATGCTGCCTCCTTGTTTCACCATGACTTTGCAGTCAAGAGCAAGGAGACTGACAAAACCACAGCATATGGTTCCCAACCACTTTATTTTGCTTATAAAGAAAACAAAAAACAAGCTGGGCTTCCATCATATTACTAAACAGGGTCTTACCAACACAAAGGATGTAAGAACTGAAGAATGTCATCACTTATGAGCATTACAGGGACCCCCAATACCTGAAATTTCCTGAGCTTCCATACCCAAATCCAAGATGCAAACCCAAATCCATCAATACGAACAGGGCCCAGTGAAACTTTTGAGCATTTCTTGGAAGCAGCCCTTTCCACCATGTTAACATGCTCTGACTTTAACTCACCAGACTCCTATTTCACTGTCCTGCACACATCACTATTCTAAGAACTGGCTGAGCCCTACTGTTGATGTTGTAGCACCGATTGACCAGCCAAAGAGCTGTCAGTGCCTTTGTAGACAAACCTAATAACATACTTAGAGGCAGAATAGGCAGCGAACTTCCTAGTGTTGAGATGGGTACCTCCTGTGCAAAGTGGCCCAGATGGAGTACAATGATAAGGAGTGGCATGCAGACTGTGAATCGTGGCAGCGTTACTTACTAGGTGGGAAAAGTTACTGCATTCCTGAGTACCTCCAACTCTTCATGCCCAGAAATCAGGGCTATGATGATGGCTTCAGAACATTACTGTGAGAATTCAATGAGTTAAGACATACAAAGTGCTTAGAGCAGTGTTTGGAACACACAAATGATATCCTCTGCTGCGTTGAGTTAATTCCAACTCAAGAGAGTCCTATAGAACAGAGAACTGCTCCAGAATTTCCAATGTGTAAATCTTTACGGAAGTACATGGTCTCATCTTTCTCTCACAGAGCAGCTGGTAGATTCCAAGTACCACCCTTTCTGTTAGAAGCCCAATTCTTAACCTACTATACCACCAGGGCCCCTTACACAAATGTTATCTATTCTTAATAACCCTGTCCACTCTTTCCCCTTCCCGTGCTCACTGTTTCTGCCTTCAGTTTCCTTGATCTAATAGAGGACTATTATCCTCATTACCCATGGCCCTCACAGAAGTTATGTTTCACTTCCCTCTGTACAGACTTTCACATTCCACTAACCTCTAGTAGAAGAGAGAAGAATATAGTGATCTGCCATTTGTCATCATAAGGTCTGGGTTTAAGGCCAAATTTACTGGCTTGGAACCTTAAACTCGTGCAAAGTCTCTGCTTTCTCAGATTTGAAATGAAAAATAATAATAGTAACTACAGAATTGGGTCCTTATAAAGATTAAATGTGATAATACAAGTGAAGCACTAGCACAGTACCTGACACACAGTAAATGCTCAGAGATTATTGTAGTTTTTCAAATAAATTATATATATATATATGTATGTATGTATGGTGGTGGTGGCTGTATACTGTGGAGTCAGTTCCAACTCATAGCGACACTGTATGGGGTTTCCAAGGCGGTAAACTTTATGGGAGTAGAAAGCCTCATCTTTCTCCCACGGTACAGCTGATAGGTTCAAACTGCCAACCTTGAAGTTATCAGTCCAACTCATAACCATTATGCTACCAGGTTGACTTTGTTATGTATATATAAGGAGCTCTAGTAGCGTTGTGGTTACGAGTTGCGCTGCTAACCTCAAGTTTAGCTAGTTTGAAACTACCAGCAATTTCACAGGAGAAAGATGAGGCTTTCTGCTCCCATAAATGGTTTAAAATTAAGAAAGGTGTGCGACAAGGTTGTATTCTTTCACCATACTTATTCAACCTGTATGCTGAGCAAATAATCCAAGAAGCTGGGTTATATGAAGAAAAACATGTCATCAGGATTGGAGGAAGACTCATTAAAAACCTGTTATATGCAGATGATAAAACCTTGCTTGCTGAAAGTAAAGAAGATTTAAAATATTTACTGATGAGGATCAAAGAGCACAACCTTTGGTATGGATTGCATCCAATGTAAAGAAAACAAAAATCCTCACCACTGGACCAGTAAATTACATTCTTATCAATGGAGAAAAGATAGAAGTTGTCAAGGACTTCATTCTTCTTGGATCAACTATCAACACTCACAGAAACAGCAGTCAAGAAATCAAATGACATATTGCATTAGGCAAATCTGCTGCACAAGACCTTTTTGAAGTGTTGAAGAGCGAAGATGTCAGCTTGAGGACTAAGGTGCCCCTGACCCAAGCCATTGTATTTTTAGTAACCTCATATGCATGTGAAAGCTGAACAGTGAATAAGGAAGACCGTAGAAGAATTGATGCTTTTGAGTTATTGTGTTGGAGGAGAACATTGAAAAGTGTCACAGGCTACCAAAAGAACCAACAGATCTGTGTTGGAAAAAGTGCAGCCAGAGTGCTCCCTGGAGTCCAGGATAGCCAAACTTCATCTTTCACTCTTCAGACATGTCAGGAGGGACCAGTTACTGGAGAAGGATATCATGTTTGGTAAGGTGGAGGGTCAGAGAAAAAGAGGAAGACCCCCAGCGAGATGGATTGGCAAAGTGGCAGCATCAGTGAGCTCAAGCGTGGCAACAATAGTGAGGTTGGCCCAGGACTGGGCAGTGTTTCGTTCTGCTGTGCCTGAGGTCACTATGAGTTGGTACCGACTCGATGGCACTTAACAACAACATATATCAGAACTGACTCAATGGCACTTAACAATAACTATGTTGTTATTGTTAAGTGCCATCGAGTCGTTTCCGACTCATAGCGACCCTGAACAGGGTTTCCAAGGCTGTAAATCTTTACGGGAGCAGATCACCTCATCTTTCTCCCACGGAGCAGCTGGTAGTTTCGAGCTGCTGATCTTGCGGTTCGCAGCCCGATTCGTAACCACTAAGCTACCATGAAACTATACAACTATCTATATCTATATAGATATAGATAGATAGATATGGAGCTTTGGTAGCGTAGTGGTTACGAATCAGGCTGCTAATCTCACGGTCAGCAGTCGAAACTACCAGCTGTTCCACAGGAGTAAGATGAGGCTTTCTGCTCCCGTAAAGATTTACAGCCTCGGAAACCCTGTACAGGGTCACTATAAGTTTGAACTGACTCCACGGCACATAACAACAACAGTATATATATATTTGTCATTGTTAAGTGCCATCGAATCAGTTCTGACCCATAGTGATCCTGTATAGGGTTTACAAGGAGCAGCTAGTGAGCTTGAACCACTGACCTTGCTGTTCAAGCCGAACTTGTGATTCAGTACATTAACCCACAGCACCATACCAGCACTCTCTCACTCTCTCACACTATGTATGTATGTATATACTGGACCATGATGTTATAACATATAACATTGTCTGTGGCTCAGAGAAGAGCTGGTGTTGGTCCTAGCCTGTACCTCCTCACCTAATATACTCGCAGAAGACAGGAGAGACTCTGAAGAGCATAGTTTTCAGCCACAACTCCCACTAGCTCATTCACAAGCCAAGCATCCGTGTGCCATCCTGAATAGTGACTGAGAATGTTTTTTCATGTATTGAAGTGTGCCTTCCAGCTCAGGCATTGAAGAATTCTTTACTGACAGAAGTATTTTGCTAATTTTCTCTTTATTTTCCTGCCAAGACATTCCAAGTATTATACCACCCAGAGATACTTTCATTACACCAGTGCTCAGTAATTACTGTAGTAATTCTCAACTTTTGTGAATGTGCTGCTTGTCTCTCTCTCTTCCCACACCCCTTTCTGTTAACTTTGGAGTGCATCCCATTAACACCTTTCATTTGTATAGAAGTCTTAACTTATGCATAATGAGTGTCAAGAGCTGCTCTAACTACCAAGCACAAGCAATTTCAAAATAGATAATATCCTCAGACCAAACAACTTGTTAGTCTTTGTTTTTAGTAGCTGTAAGATTATTGGATATGGTTCTCATCATACAGTGTCTAAAGTAGAACACGAAACCCATCTTATTGAAAATTTCTGTAAGAAAAAGTATATAATAAGATGTTGTCTATATGGCAAAATAAAACAACTCTCCAAACACAAACATCATATTATTTTTTTTAACACTTGACACTTGACACCATGGATTATTCTTATTCTTCAGAGTCTATTAAAACCAATAATATGAGCAAACCTATCATTTAAGAAAACTTTTCATGTTAAATAAAAGCTCACAATGGTGGTGAATAATTTTTCAGAGAAACTTTGCCCCTATCAGAGTATTTATTGTTGCATTGCCAAAGTATGCTTATCAAGTATCCAAACCTTTTTCTGTATATTGAACTAGGCCCTATTATTTTGTTCAAAAATTGCCTAAGTATTTGAAACCTTGAAAAATGTATTAGTGATAAATGTTTAGAAAGCTCCTGACCATGTGCCTTTCAAGTACTACGTAATTTAATGCAAGATGACAGCTTGTAAATTCAAGAATTGTGTAAGTTTTATCTCAGTCCTTGAAAATCATAGTGTAAAAGGCATTGCTAGAAGACTATAATTCAAGCAGGATGTGTGAGTATACTGTTACAAGTATATATACAAACTAAATGTGACTATGTTAGTATTAGTCTTACTATAGTATGCATTTATATCATACTGTATTAACAAAAGAATGTGATAATAGGATAATAGAATGTCCCAAAACGTTTGAATATTGAATCGTTAAAAAAAAAAAAGAAGAAAAATTCGATTCAAAACAGTTGAACGTTTTTAAAAAGCATTCAGTCATTATAATAGTACTAGGAGACTTTAGGAATCCTGGTGTGTGGCGCTGTGGGCTAACACATCAGACTGCAAAGTCATTTAAGCTGCAAGATCGGTGGTTCAAGCTCACAGCTACTCCTTCGAAACCCTATACAGGGTCGCTATGGGTTGGAATCAACTCAACAGCACTTCATAACAACAGTAGACTTTAAGTCAACTACCTCCCATGAACATTATAATAAAACCAAAAAAGTGATAAAAATCCACAGCCACCAAGTTGACTACAACTCATAGTAACCCTGTAGGTGGTGGTTATGTGCTGTTGAGTCAGTTCCTACTCATAGCAACTCTGTGTCAGGTTTCCGAGGAGTGGCTGGTGGCCTTGCAGTCCAGTGCTTACCCTACAATACTACACTAGGACTCTACAGGACAGACTAGAACTACCCAATAGGGTTTCAAGGCTACAATCTTTACAGAAGGAGACTGTTGCATCTTTCTCCTGCTGCGTAGCTGGTGAGTTCAAACTGCTAACCTTTTGCTTGGCAGCCAAACACTTTAACCATTGCATCATCAGTGCCCTTAGCATTACAATATGGTAGTCATTAATTATTCAGAATACAACTCTTCATTCTTAGTCATTTATGTGTTATTTAATACTTATTAACTTTACTATAATTTTTATTCACAGCCATGTTTTCTTAGATTTGTAACACTCAGAAAAAGAAGTTCTCTTAACTTTGAAGCCTTTCCCAAGAAGCTGACACCTACTATCTGAATATTGAATAGGTATTCTCTTGTTGGTAGTAAACATTGCAGACAGAAGGAACTATTAAATCAAGAGGTGCCATGATCTGGTCAGATAGCACCAAATACTCCAGTTATTTGGAATATAGAATAAATGAACAAAATATGTATGTAGTAAGAACTGCCATATGATTTTCAAGTGCATTGCCTAGAATCATCACATCATTTAGATAAAGTAGATTTAACAAGGCTAACTTTTTCCATAGACATATTGTTTAACAATATTACATAATTTGCCTAGACTTAACTCCTACACTGAGGATTGAATCAAAATTGAACTATATCCAGAGTCCTACTTTTTACACTGTACCAGCAGACAATTTAATTTTATTACTACATATATTGGACGTTTCACAGAACAGTTTGACAATGTATGTCTTTCTCTGTTTCTCTGGTAAATTTCAAGGGTGAATCCAGTGAGCAGAATAAAATTTCTAAAAGTTCTCGCTCATAATATACTAATATTACCATCACAAGGTTTTACTACCGGTATTTAGATTTCCTGGGAAATAATACTACAGTCTGTGAAACAGAATAGTGTTAATGGTGAATACGGAGTCCTGGTGTGATGCTGTAGGATAAGCATTGGACTGCTAACCAGTTCATGGAGAATGACATACATAGCAACACGACCCAGAATTCAATCCAGATACAGAAGTATCCAAAGTAAAATGAACTTAGAAGACTGAAAATTGGGAATCAGATATAGCAATTTATAATCAAGACAACTACGAAGCAAAAAGAGGGAAAAGTATACTTACAAATTCCAAATGGCAAGGAAGTGAAAAAGTTTTCAAGATAAAACAGACTGTTTTAAACTGGGGAAGAATTAATCAAATTACAGTGTAACTTCAAAGAAAAGTAATTTGCATTCACATCAAATCAAGAAAATGGAAAGCCATGAAGTTTTTCTAAATATTAAAAGAACCAGAAGTGAAAAATTAACAAGAGAACACACCAACAAAATGAACTTAGCACAGAAAAATATGTGGAACAAAGAAAATAGCAGCAGCACAAAAAATACACAGCAAAATGACTGCAGTCAATTCATATCTATCGATAATTACACTAAACATCAATGGTTTAAGTGTACAGTCAAGAGACAGCAAGTAGGAGAATGAATAAGAGAAAAAGGATCCTTCAATATTCTGTAATTGACACACCTTACAAACAAAGACAAAAGAAGATTAGAAATGGAATGATGGACAAAAATATATTACAATAATGGCAATCAAAACTGAGCAGGAGTAGCAATATTTATTTCTGATAAAATAGACTTTAAGGCAAAAACTAGCATATGAGACAAAGGGTGTTATCTCATGATTAAATGGTCACTTGAAAAACAGAACATAGCCATAATAAATACCCATGTTCCCAATGAAAGAGCCTCAAAATACATAAATAAAATTAATAGAATTGAAGAAAGAAATAGACAAGTCCCCAATAATAGTAGTAATTGGGAGTCCTGGAATGGCATGTAGGATAAACGTTGTACTGCGAGGTTGGCTTGAATTTCAAGGTCAGTGGTTCAAATCCACTAGCTGCTCCTTGGAAATCCTATACAGGGTCATTATGAGTCAGAACCGACTCAAAAACAGCAATCAACAATATATTCAACACTAATAGTAGTGATAATACACCACGTTTGATAAAGGACCGAACAACTAAAAAGAAACTCAACAAAGACACAGAAGAGATAAACAACACAATCAACTCACTTGACCTCATAGATTTATACAGCATGTTCAACCCAAAACAGTCCGATACACATTCTATTCCAGTGCACCTTGAACATTCTCCCAAATAACCAAGCCTCAACAAATTTCAAAACATCAAAATACTACAAAGTATCATCTCAGATTGCAATGCTATAAAATTAGAAATACCAATAGAAAGATCAAGGACACAAAATCAAATATATGGAAATTGAATAACACCTTGATTAAAAGCTACCTAGTAATAGAACAAATAAAAAACAAACATTAAAAAATTCCTTGACTCAAATGAGAACAAAAATACAACATACCAAAATCATTGGGTCACAGCAAAAGCAGTTCTCTAAGGATAATTTATAGCAATAAATGCACACATCCAAAAAGAAAAAAGAACTTAAATCAACAGATTAACACATCTTCAACAATTAGAAAAAGACCAGCAAAGTAAACTTACAGTTATCAGAAGAAAAGAAATAATAAAGATTAGAGCAGAAATAAGTGAATTAGAAAATAGAAAAATAATAGAAAGAATCAGCAAGACAAGAAGTTAGTTATTTGAAAGGATTAATCAAATATACAAACCAAAGGCAAATCTAACAGAAGAAACAAAGAAGATACAAACAACATGTATAAGAAACTATATGGGTGGCATTACAACAGAATCAATGGAAATAAAAAGGATAATAACAGAACACTCTGAAGAATTGCACTCCAATAAATTTGAAAATCTAGAAGAAATGAATACAATTTTAGAAAAACACAACCTACGTAAACTAACATAGAATGAAGTAGGAAACTTGAACAGACATATAACAAAGGAAAAAATTGATCAGATAATTTTTAAATCCCAACCAAAAAAAAGTCTAGGCCCAGATGGCCTTACTGGCTAATTCTATCAAACATTTAGAGAAGAGCTGATACCACATTTACTTAAACGATTCCAGAAAAAGATGAACAACTCCCAAGTACATTTTATGAAGCAAGCATAACCCTCATACCTAGCCCAGGCAAAGATTTCACTAAAAAAGAAAATTATAGATACATACCTCTCATGAACAGTGATGCAAAAATTCTCAACAAAATCCTAGGCAATAGAATTCAACAACATATCAAAAAAGTAATATGTCATGACCAAGTGGGATTCATTCCAGGGATGCAAGGATGGTTCAATATTAGAAAAACAATCAATATAATCTACCATATAAATAAAAATAAAAGAACCACATAATTATGTTGATTGATACAGAAAAGGCATTTGACCAAATCCAACATCTATTCCTGATAAAAACACTCCACAAAGTAAGAATTGAAGGGAAATTCCTCAACATAATTAAAAGCATATATACAAATCAAACAGCCAGCATTACCCTCAACTGTGAACAACTGAAAACATTCCCTTTGCAAATAGGAACCAGATAAGGATGTCCTTTATTACCACTCCTATTCAATATTATGTTGCAAGTCTTAGCCAAAGATATAAGGCAAATTAAAGGGTTCCAAGTTGGCAAAGAAGTAAAACTCTCTCTATTTGAAGATGATATGATCCTATACATAGAAAATCCCAAAGACTCAACAAGTAAATTATTGGAATTCATTGAAAGAGTCAGTAAGTGACAGAGTACAAGATCAGTATACAAAATCAATTGGATTCCTATACATTAATAAAGACAGTTCTAAAGAGTAAATTAGGACAACAATTCCATTTATAATAGCCACCGAAAAGATAAAATACTTAGGAATAAGTCTAACCAGAGAACAAAAGACCTATACAAAAGAAATGACAAAACACTACTACAAGAAACGAAAAGAGACGTACAAAAATGAAAGAATATATCATGTTCCTGGATAGGAAGACTCAACATTGTGAAAATGTGAACTCTACCCAAAGAAATCTATAGATAAATACAATCTATATCATTCTTTAAAGAGATAAAAAAAAAAAAAATGATCACTAACTTTATATGAAAGGGAAGAGACCTTAGATAAGCAAAGCACTGCTTAAGAAGAATAACAGAGTTGGAGGCTTGATCTCAAAATTACTACACAGCCACAGTAGTTAAAAGAGCCTAGAACTGGTACAACAAAAGATACACATACCAGTGGAACAGAATTGAGAACCCAGAAGTAAATCCATCCATATATATATAGTTAGCTGATCTTTGACATAGAACCAAAACATAGTAAATAAGGAGTATTAGATAGTCTTTCCCGGCAAAACTAGAAATCCATTTGCAGAAGAATGAAATGAGACCCATGTCTCATGACATACAAAAACAAACAATATGTACTAAATGCTAAATGAAAAACCTATTGTTGTTAAAAATCCTCAGTGAAAAACTTGGGACACATTTGGGGACTCTAATATGTAGCATAAGGAGCAAAGTGGTTACGAATCAGGCTGTGAACCGCAAGGTCAGCAGTTCGAAACTACCAGCTGTTCTGCAGGAGAAAGATGAGGTTTTCTGCTTCGCTATGAGTCTGAACCGACTCCACGGTACATAACAACAACAACAACAACAACAACAATACATGGCATGGAGGCCTGGTGTAGCGCTGTGGGTTAATGCATTGGACTGCAAGGTTAGTTTGAACCACAAGGTCAGTGGTTCAAGCTCACCAGTCACTCCTTGGAAACCCTATACAGGGTTGCTATGGGTCAGAACTGACTTAATGGCACGTAACAACAACAATACATGGCATAAATACACTATAAAACATTACTAAAAACACAGAAACTGCAGAAGACAAAGTA
>NW_006408529.1:12614207-12616509 GCF_000296735.1 Chrysochloris asiatica
GGACATGTACAGCACTTTACCAAAGAAAACATTCAGGTAGGCAATAAACAAATGACGAAATTTTCACAGTTAGCCATTAGAGAGATGCACATCAAAACAACAGTGAGATATTATCTCACACTAGTATTAACGTTGTTGTTAAGTGCCTTTGAGTCAATTCTGACTCGTAGCAACACTGTATAGCATTTCCAAGGAGTACCTGCTGAATTTGAAGCACTGATCTTGCAATTCAAACTAACCTTGCAGTCCAGTGCTTATCCTACAGTGCCACACCAAGACTAGCATTAACAATAAAGTTCAAAAAAACAGGAAACAAACGCTGGCGAAGGTGTGGAGAGACAGATCCTCCTACATTGCCTGTGGCACCATAAAGATGGTTCAACCACTATGGAAAGCAGTGTGGTGCTTCCTCAGAAAGTTGGAAATAGAAATACCTGATGGATGACCCAGCAATCCATCTACTTGGTATAGATCTTCAAGGAATAATAGCCAAGGACATGAGTAGATATATGCTGAAAAAAAAAATCAGTCACAAAAGGACAAATACTGTATGAGACCACTATTGTAAAAACTCAAGAAGAGGTTTTTATACTAAAAGAAACATTCTTTGTTGGTTACCAGGAGTGGGAGGGAAGGGAGAGTAATTAACTGGCTAGAGGGTAGACACATGTTAACTCAGGTGACAGGGAGAACAGTAAACAAGAAGGGGAAGGGCATTATACAAGAAGAGGAAGGTCAGCAGAAGAATGATGAAGCCAGGTGTTCACCTGGAAGGTAAGGGTTAAAGGGGATAGAGGTAAATATATATGCAGAACCTCTGAACAACAGTATTCAGTGTGTAGATATATGGACAGAGACACAGACTAAATGGGTATGGAAGAAAGAGTGTGAGATAGATAGATAGATAGATAGATAGATAGATAGATAGATAGATAGATAGATAGATAGATATGATAGAGAGAGAGAGAGAGAGAGAGAGATCCTATGGATGTGGCACTGTAGGATAAGCACAGGACTGCAAGGTCAGTTTAACTACAAGATTAGTGGTTCAAACTCACCAGTCGCTCCTCGGAGACTTTATACTGGACCTCTATTATTCAGAACAGACTCAATGGCACTTAACAACAGCTGTATATATATATATCACACAAATATGTGAGTGTGAAGAGGGAGGAAGTGGAACAACTGTTGTTGCATGGCAGGGATTGCAATCATTGAGATGAAACAAAGCTTATGATTTGTTGACTGTAAAACTGATCTTGTTTGTAAACCTTCACTCAATTCACAATTTAAAAAAAAAAAGGTTCCTTGTTCAAACCCACCAGCTGCTCCTCAGAAACCCTATATAGGGACAATATGAGTTGGAACCCCCTCAACGGCACTTATCAACAACATTGGTGAATATGATAGTAACATATTTCTTATTTACCTTAAATAAATTACGAAAATAGCAAACACATATAAAATACAGTCTGCCAGGATTCTGTTCTTTCACCATATATGTTTAATCTGTATACTGACCAAATAATAAGAAAAGCTGGATTATATGAAAATGAACTTGGCCATCAGAATGAAAAGAAAACTCATTAACAACCTGCAATATATAGATGGTACAAACTTGCATGCAAGAAATGAAGAGAATGGAAAATACTTACTGATGAAGATTACAGACTGCAACCTTCAATATGGATTGCACTTCAATGTAAACAAAATAAAAATTCTCACACTGAACCAATAAATAGTATCATTATAAACAATAAAAAAAATTGAAGTTTGTCAAAGACTTCATTTTCGCTTGGATCAACACTCATGGAAGCAACAATCAAGAAATCAAATGACATATTTCATAGGTCTTAAACAAGACCTCTTTAAAGTGTTCAAAAATAAAGATGTCAGTTTGAGGACTAAGGTATGGTATGCCTGACCCATACCATGATATTTTCAATCACCTCATATGTATGTGAAAGTTGGACAATGAATAAGGAAGACTGTAGAAGAATTGATGCATCTGAGTTATGGTGTTAGAGAAGAATATTGAGACTACTATATGCTGTCAGAAGAAGAAACAAATAAATCTGTGTTGGAAGAAGTACAGTCAGAATGCTCCTTAGACATATGGATGCCAAAACTTTGTCATATTTCAGACATTTTATCAGGAGGGACCAGTCACTGAAGAAGAACATCATGTTTGGTAGAAGGGAGTGTCAGTGAAAAAGAGGAGTGCCCTTGACAAGATATTGACACAGTAGAAATACCAATTGTGAGGATAGCACAGGATCGTGCAGTGTTTTGTTCTATTGTG
>NW_006408529.1:12616949-12642785 GCF_000296735.1 Chrysochloris asiatica
CTGAATGGTTTAAAATCAGGAAAGATGTGTGCGAGGGTTGTATCCTTTCACCATGCTTACTTAACCAATACACTGAGCAAATAATCTGAGAAGCTGGATTCTATGAAGAAGTAGGTGGCATCATGATTGAAGGAAGACTTATTAACATCCTGCAGTATGCAGATAATACAACATGCTTGCCAGAAGCAAAGAGGATTTAAAATGCTTACCGATGAAGATTAAAAACTACAGCTTTCAATATGGATTGCACCTCAAAGTAAATGAAAACCCTCACAACTGGACCAATAAATAACATCATGATAAACAGAGAAAAGGTTGAAGTTGTCAAAGACTTCATTTTGCTTGGATCCACAATGAACATACATGTAAGCAGAAGTAAAAAAACAAAAACAGAGGATGTGTTGCTTATGGCAAATCTGTTGCAAAATAACTTTTTTAAGTGTTCAAGAGCAATGATGTCACTCTGAAGACAAAGTTGTGCCTGACCCAAGCCAAGGTATTTTCAGTCGCTTCATATGTGTGTGAAAGTTGGATAATGAATAAGGAAAACAGTAGAAGACTCAAGGCATTTGAATTATGTTGTTGCCGGAAAATATTAAAAATACCATGGACTGCTAGAATAACAAACTAATCTGTGCTGAAATAAGTAAAGCCAGAGTGCCCCTTAGATGTGAGGATGGAAACACTTCATCTCACATACTTTGGATATGTTTTCAGAAGGGATCAGTCCCTGGATGGACACCAGGCTTGATAAAGTGGAGGATCAGCAAAAAGTGGAAGACCCCAATAAGATGGATTGACATGGTGGCAATAATATTGGGCTCAAGCATAACAATAATTGTGAGGATGGCACAGAACTAGGCCAATAAATGTTTTAGTGTTGCTGTAAGTCGGAACCAACTCAGCGGCACCTAGCAACAACATCCTCGCATTAGAAACTCACATGAAATTATGTGACACATAATCATAGTTTCTGAGCTATGCCATTACTAGATTATTTGCCCTAAATTGGAGGATCGATTATTTAAATTCAGAATATTCACATTTTATTATATACTTGCTGTACATTTGAATCACATTCTGATTCTTTCATATACCAGCAAATTCATCTGTGAAACCAGTTTCTGTTTTTTTTTTTTTTTAATTCTGATCTAAATATAAATGCATCACATTGCTTGAGAATGAATAGGTATTGCAACAAAATATTACACATTTACACGTGTTCTGTAGTCAAACTCACCAGCCGCTCCTTGGAAACCCTATAGAGGGTCACTATCACTCAGAGCCAACTGGACGGTAGCTGGCAACAATAACATAGTCAAGTGAGTTTGACAAATGATGCTGTATAGTGTTCTACCACATACTTGAATGATGAAGAGCAAATAATGACTCATTCCTAAAAGTTTTCTGATACCAGTTAACTTAGTAACATAAAAATCATTATTTCTGTGCTGCCAGATTGCACTGCATGGCTATGTAAATCGCATTTATTAGAGGAACTGTTAATTTTATCATTCTTGTTGTACAATTATCCTTGGTGTTACAGATCATGGGAATTTTAACTTCACATGCGACTCTTGTTATAAACATATTTACCAGTTGCTATCATAGTTAAAAGCAGCAGCCCCTTTAAACAACTTCTTTCCTTTTCCCCCAGCAATGCATCTATTTGGCCTCAACTGGCAGCTACAGCAGACTGAAAATGACACATTTGAGAATGGAAAAGTGAATGCTGATACCATGCCAACAAACACTGTATCTTTACCTTCTGGCGACAATGGTAAGAGAAAGAATTATATGCCCTGTGTCTTTTTGTCAACATTCCTTTTCCATAAATTTATTTTTACCCTTGTTTGCATCCCATTTTATATGGGAGAAGGAAAAGGTTTTAGAATTACAGATACCATCTTTTCATGAATGCTTTTATTAATTTACTTGAAAGTTTGAAGTTTTACATTTTATTAAAAGAGTAATATGATTTTCTACCTTCTGATTTGTTGCTAAGCTTTTCTCCCTTTCCCTCCTACAAGTGTGTATTCATTTTATGTTTAGTCTCCAAATAAGTTATAATTCAGTGTATCATCTTTTATACTACCTTGGATATATTGTTTTCTTTGTTCAAATAGTATGTGGAGTTGGAATACTATATTAATGTTGTTATAAAAGCTTTTAAATACAAAACACTTGAAAGGATTGCAATCTATTGACCTTTCTCCTAGATACCTTTCCGTAAACATTTTTTTGCATTTTGAGCTAGCAGAGGCTTTCAAATCAATTGGCCCTGAGTTATGAATAAAAAAAATGGAATTGAAGAGATTAAAGAATGCTGTATTTTATTTTTATAATATACTCAGAATATATATGTATAATTATATCATATATACTTAGACATTTTTCTGTGTATATATACACATTTATTTTTTAAATTAATTTTTCTATAAATATCCAATACCAATTATCCTAAAGTCAACTCCAAGGCCACTACTTCATGTGTGTCGTAGTAGATCAGTGCTCCATAGAATATTCAATGGCTGGTTTTTCTGAAATAGATTGCCAGGTCTTTCTTCTGAGGCGTTTTTGGTTGGATTCCAACCACCAACCTTTGAGTTACTAGCCAAGCGCATTAACTGCAGCAATACCTTCTCTTTAAGGACACATCTTGACATTTGGCATACTCTGGCTTTTTACAAACTATCACAATCTTTTATATCTCAAAGCAACCAGATCAAGACAGCTCTTCTGTCCCGTGATATACTGTTCGCCTAATCCCAGCTCCTCTTTCTCTTTGTTCCCTCTTACCTAGTGTACGTGTATGCTGCTGTCACATCAGTTAGGCCCATTTTCATGTGACTAGTTTTGTTACAACATTAGAAAGATGATGAAATATATTGGGGTGGCTTCAAAAGTTTAAGTAAAATGTGATTACCTTAAATAATTATTTAATTTTTTATACACTGGTAACATATATATTAGCAGTTTGAAGCCCATGACAAATACAAAGCTGTGTTTGTCATGGGCTTCTATTCATTGAAGTGTAGACTCTCTCTTAAAGTGGATGGTGGTGGTGGTGTGCAGTGGAGTTGGTTACAACTCATCGCGACCCTGCATAGGGTTTCTGAGGCTGTGTATGTTCATGGGAGTACAAAAAAACTCATCTTTTTCCCGCTGCACAGCTTTTAGATTCGAACTGCTGACCTTGCAGTTACCAGAGTTCCTTCTTAAAGTGAATTGGTGGTGTTGTTGTTAAGTGCCTTCGAGTCAGTTCCAACTAATAGTGACCCTGCTCAGGGTTTCCCAGGAAACCTGGTAGGTCCAAACAGCTGAACTTGTGATTCGCAGTACAGTTGTAAAGTTGGTGAAATGGTACTTTCTCACCACACATGTGAGAGTTCTGGTGTGGCGCTGTAGGATAATGCACTAGACTGCAAGGTCATTTTGAACCGCAAGGTTGGCAGTTCAGACTCATCAGCCACTCCTTGGAAACCCTATACAGGGTTGCTATGATTCGGAATCGACTCGACAGCACTTCACAACACAACAACCTTTTATTAGGAGCTCTGGTAGCGTAGTGGTTACGAATCGGGCTGCGAACCTTAAGGTCAGCCATTCAAAACTACCAGCTGTTCCACAGGAGAAAGATGAAGCTTTCTGCTCCTGTAAAGATTTACAGCCTCAGAAACCCTGTACAGGATTGCTATGAGTCAGAACTGACTCCAAGGCACATAACAACAACAACCACCTTTTATTAGGCTGAAAAATAAAATAGAATTTGGTTGTTTAGCTTTCCAAGTACTTGTAGTGTATGATACTGAACAAACTATTGATTCAGAGATATTGCCACAGCCTTGGAGCTCTCCTCACATCAGCATTCCTCAGCTCACACAAGCCTGCATTCAAATACCGTCTCCCCCACCTATTTAGGTGGAATCTTGGGGACAGTATTTTAGAGACATTTGAGGTAGAATCTCACATGAAAATGGCTTCAGAAATTGCCCTGGCGCTGGGTTCCTCTATAGCAGTGGCATTAGCTGTGGGCCGTGACCACTGTGTAAGAAATCATGCTTCACCAAAACCCACAGACACAAACGCACACATACAAGCATACATATGCATGCGCATATCTGGGATATAGTTACCGAAACAATACATACCCGCATCTTGTGAAATGTCCCATGGCATTTTGTATTCTGTTTGACTGTATTTCCCATTAAAAATAATGCTAGTTACAAAACCCACAATTTTCAAAAGGATTGTGGTCCACAGCTTCAAACATTGCTCTGATAGTTTTGTTCTCTCTAAGAAAGACTGCAGCTCCCCAAGTGACCAGATAATTCATCTCATAAACTTGATGAGTTCTTGTAGAGCAAGTGTACATATGTTTGAGTAAAGTACCCTTTTCTTATCCTTGTAAGGAGGCCTGCAACATGAGGAATAGACACAAAGTAATGGAGATTCAGTTTAGTACTCCAGAGAGGCGATCTTCCCACTTGCCAACTGGACTTGATGATTCCTACAAACGCCCGTGTCTAAAAAGAGAGCTATCTCTGCAGTTGGAGTCCTGATAGGATAAGCACTGGACTGCAAAGTCGGTTCGAACTGCAGGGTCAGTGGTTCAGACTCACCAGCTGCTCCTCAGAAGCCCTATAAAGGATCACCATGAGTCGGCACCAACTCCACGGCACTTAACAACATCTCTGTACTTAGACCTTTTCCAAAATGGAACCTAAATAATAGTCACTTTGTGTTTCTTTTTTTCCAAGTAAAGATTCTTAGAATAAAACTTTTTAATACTTAGTGACCTTGTTGTTGTTAAGTACTGTCGAGTTGGTTCTGATTCATAGTGACCCTGTGGTTTCTGAGAAGCAGCTGGTGTGTTTGAACTGCCAACCTTGCAGTTCCAACGACCTCACGGTCCAGTGCTTATCCTACAGTTCCACACCAGGACTCCTTGGGGGAAATCTAAAAACTACTGTTTTTAGGAATTCATGATGAATCTGCAATACCCATACACAACCACCCATGACTTCCATTTTATAAATTACCCAGAGGAACAGATCACATAATCTCTTTAGAAATTTTAGAAGATTATAACCCCATGAGAATGCCTTAAAATTCAGGAGAGGAGGTAGGGGGTGGTATGATCAGTAGGAAATTAGCTGTGCTAAGCATAATGAGAAAATGACTTCATAGCTTTCCTGTACAACACTCTGATTTATTCAGTTCTGTTTTATTTTATTTTATAAATCTAATTCCAAGGAACAATCATAGTGCTAAGAGCTCAGTAAACTCCCCGCTTGCCTTAAAAGTTAATATTGAGCCAAAGCCTTTAAGTGGTATTTAGTGTTTAAAAGAAGAATTTCTAGTATATGCCATGATCCTTTACTGCTTATTCCTGAGACAGACCTTCTTTGACTGCAAATTGTAGAAATGAGATAGGTCAGAAGTGTGGGGTCTTAGGTAAAAGTGATAAATGTAGATAAAGTGGTAAAAGAAAAAATGTAGCTCAAACACTAGTCTCTTTCCAGAAACTAAGGTTATTTATTCCCTTGGACCCAGGAATTCATTTAGCCTAATTATGTACTGGAAACAATCACACAGGCTTACAGTTAATCCTAACTCCTTCACTTACTAGCTGTGTAACCTTGAGCAAGTTACTTTGCCTTTTTGAGCCTCAATTCCATCCCACATAAAGAGGGAAGAATCATGCCCATTACTTGGATCTCTATCTTAACTATCTTCTTGTTGTTGTTAAGTGCCATCGAGTCAGATAGCGACCCTGTATAGGATTTCCAAGGAGCAGATGGTGGATACTGTCTTACTATATTGTTGTTGTTGTTCTTAAGTGCCGTCAAGTCGGTTCCGACCCATAGCGACCCTGTACAGGGTTTCCAAGGGTGTAAATCTTTACGGGAGTAGAAAGCCTGATCTTTCTCCCGCGAAGCAGCTGGTAGTTTCGAACTGCTGACCTTAAGGTTTGCAGCCCGATTCGTAACCACTACGCTACCAGAGCTCCTTAATATATTAGTGCTGTTATAATAGAAAGTCCACAAGTAGGAGCTTGAAGGAACAGGCATTCATTTTCTCGTGGTTGGGAGGCTAGAAATCTAAATCTAGGGAATCAGCTGTAGGGGAAAGCTTTCTCTGTTTATGTCTGTTCCTTGGTTCCTTGGAGATCTGTGTATGGCATGATATCCCTATCTATGATTCTTTTATTTGTGCCTAATCTGATCTTTTATATCTCAGAAGTGATTGGTTTAAGACACGCTCTACACTGAAGTGGCCTCATACATGTATGGTGCCATTGAGTCAGTTCTAACTCATAGTGACCCTGTATAGGATTTCCAAGGAGTAGCTGGTGGATTTGAACCACCAACCTTGTGGTTAGCAGTCTAGTGCTGATCCTACAGTGTCACACCAGGCCCCCTCTCCTACTCTAATCCTACCCTATCCCTTTATTATCCTTTTGCACCTAGCCTTCTTGAACACAGTGTGTATTTTCATTGTTTTGTTTTCCATTCACTTCTATCACAATCTGGGTTCTTTAGTACTCCTTCCTGATATCTGTCATCCACTACAACTCATTGAAATTCATGTCTTCCGAACTATCAAATGCTGTGTTCATAGAAGCAATAACTACTCTTCCATCTTTATCATATTTGACTTATTCTGGCTACTGTGGTCGTGGTAAATGACTCTTCGGTCCTCCCAAAAAAGAAAAACAAAACCTCCTTATATATGAGGTACAAATAGAAAATAATGGGTGTGTGTATAGGTTTCAAAAGGTTCATGGAAAAGTTAGATCAAAAGATAATGGAACTTTCTACGTACTTTTTGAAGCCCCATTGTATATGTGTGTGCATGTATCAGATTACATAAATACATGTGTCTATACATGCATATGTACTTTTATGTTATATGTCTATGGTTTGTACCATTAAACAAAATCATTTCAATTGCTTTTAAATTATTTTAAATTATTACATGATTGTTTATCATGTATCAGTTTTCTCAGCCACTAGACATGATCAGAATTAGATTTTAGAGGAGGTTGATTATTGTCTTTGAATTGAAGAAATGGGACAATTAGGACTGCAGAAGCATTGAATTTAGTATCATTTACAGTATTTGTGTGATAGTATATAATATCCTTAATTAGATGCTATATTGATTTTGTCCATTAAGTTGTGTGTACAGGGTTGTTATACTTTATTTTATTCCACTTGTGATTTACCACTCTGTATCCACAAAGTTAAGTTATGGTGTGTGGTTGTTTATAGAAAGATATGTTCTCTCAGAGGTTTCAAAGTCAATGTATGAATTCAAGGTTAGGTCATTGAATTGGAGGGTGGGCTATTGATTGTCTATAAATGCCTAACCTTGCTTCCTGGTGTCTTAATTATTAGTGCCTCTATGGGACTTAAAAATGATATGATCATTTACCCTTCTCAACAATTGCAATTAGAGTTTTACAGTTAGATTTTGTTTCTGCCTTTCAGTTTTAATCATTACACACTTGCTTACTCGCATCATAAGCAGGTGGTAAATTCATGCTGTATATGACAAAAATTTAGTATTTGTAACTTTAAGTGGTTTTCTGATATCACAAAATAATTTTCTAACACTTCTTTTTAACTAGCAGTCTAATTTTACCTTTAATACTGTCTTACTTTTGTAACATCTATGGTTGATAAACTATTATTTGTGAAGTGTTTCACGGAGTACAAAGTACATTTTTTTAAGGAATCATCCGTAAAATGTCACTTTATCAATGCATTTTCTTATAAAGTGGTTATCACATGACAAAGAAAGGAATAACAATAGTTTTGTTTTCACACCATTACAACTGTATTTTAAGACATTGAGACTGTTGTGACACATATTTACTGATGAAAGGAAAAGTCACAGTTTGTAGGTGCAAAATCTGCTAGTGGCTCCTACATTCAGGCACAATAGACCACATCGAAAATATCTTCAAAATGATACCCTATTGTGTTTGAAAACGTGGTACATCTCACTCTTGCTGTGAAGGCTTTAATTGGTTTGATTCCTAACCTACAAACTGAGTTTAGAATAACTTCAAGGTGTTCTGTTGCCCTTGTCTCTCTTTTTGTCCTCCACTTTCTGCCTTTTTCTCTTAGTAAAGCTTAGAGACAATCTTATTGTTCCCTGTAATCTTTCCCAGGTTCAGCTCTGGGGGTTTAAAGATGGCATGATCTCAGTAAGGAAGTATAGAGAGCACCAGGACTAGCCTTCTTTTAATTCTTATGAATCCAAAGTTCTCCAGAATTCAGGGCATGATGGCAGGTTTCTGTGTCTAGGCTCTTATCCAAGAGGAATGATGAGCTTCAGATGAAAAGGCTATATAATTATTTGCAAGTTTATCGAACTATGTCAATGGCTTGCTATACTCTAGGTGTGTTTTCCAATCAATAAAGAGCATTTGAAAATGCTAGCTGGAATGGCCACACTTGACCTGGTCAAATTAGAGAAGGATCAGGACATGAAAAGCAATTGTGCAGAATTTTAAAAGGCAAGGCCCCTTCACAGGAAGACTCAAATCCCCTCATAATCAAACTAGAAACGTAAACAAGAATATTGTACTCATCTGAACTGCAGATTCAGTGTACTTAAACAGATACAATTTAGCCATGCTCTTATTTCTCTACATCACTGTCTATAATGAGAGCTAAAGTCTCATCTACCCTTTAGAAGGGACACTTCCTAAGACTTTAATTCAAAATAAATTCATTCTAAACAGTGTAATAATTTGAAGCAAATAGAGATTGATTGCCACTTAAAGATGAGATTAATCTTTTATGGAAAAATCTAGATTATAGAATAGATCAGCGATTTCTAAACTTTTTTGTTCTTGTCCTCCCTAATACAAAATATACATATAAATCTAAATGAACCCTTTTATAAATTTCCCAAGATTGAAAATACTCTTGGTGTTGTTATGTGCCACGGAGTCGGTTCCGACTCATAACAACCCTGCACAGGGTTTCCGAGGCTGTCTCGGAAACTCTGTGTAGAATCGCTATGGGTCGGAACTGACTCGACGGCACTTAACAACAACAATAACAACAAATCTTTACGGGAGCAGTAAGCCTCATCTTTCTCCCACGGAACAGCTGGTAGTTTCGAATTGTTGACCCCGAGGTTAGCAGCCCGATTCATAACCACTACGCTACCAGAGCTCCTTAAGTAATTATTAAAAAATATGTTTTTCTCAATGTTAAATTATGTGTACAGTTTTTAGTTGTATACATTTGACTAAAATTTTAAAAAGCCTAATTATTACATGAATATGCCCACTTCTCACTTGTCAACATGAGGTTGTTCCAAAAAAAAAAAAAAACGTGCTATGAAAATGGAGGATAACTACATCATTAAGAATCATGGCCCAGAGAAGATGACACTCAACTTTAATCATCACAGCCAGCATTAATCTCACCCTGCATCTCAGCATTTGTTGTTGTGAAGTGCCGTCGAGTCGGTTCCAACCTATAGCGACCCTGTATAGGGTTTCCAAGGAGCAGCTGATGAGCTTGAACCGCCAACCTTGTAGTTCAAACAGCTTTGCAGTCTGGTGCATTAACCCACAGCGCCACACTAGGACTCATTGCTGCCAGTCGTATATTGTTAATGTGCCAGATAATCGATTATTTTCTATAGTCCTAAATGTAAAAAGGTAGGATAATGAAATAGTACATTAGTGAGGAGTAGGTATATAGTGTCAGGAGAGATCAGTCCCTAGAAAAGGACATCAGGCTTGGTAAAGTGGAGGGTCAGCAAAAAAAGAGGAAAACCACCAACAAGATGGATTGACACAGTGGCAGCAACAATGGGCTCAAGCATAACAATTGTGAGGATGGCTCAGGACCAGTCAGTGTTTTCTTCTTTTTGCATAGGGTCATTATGAGTAGGAACTGACGGTTAATGCACTGGACTACAAGGTCAGTTTGAGCCTCAAGGTTGCTGGCTTGAGTTCACCAGCCACTCCTTGGAAACTCTATACAGGGTCGCTATGAGTCAGAACCGACAACACTTAACAACAACAACAACAACATGGTGTCTTATAAGCGTTTTGGTAATTATTAAGCATAAAAAGGAGAAACATTTCTTGAAAATGCTTCTCTTATGATATGAATCAGGATGCTTTACAAGTACTTATTTATCCATATGGAGTTCTGGTGTGGAGCTATAGTAGAATAAGTACTAGACAAATAGGTTGATTTGAACCACAAAGTCAGTAGTTCAAACTCACCAGCCAGTCCTTGGAAACCTTATACAGGGTCGCTATTTTGGAACTCACTTGATGATACTTAACAACAACAATGTGTCCATATATTCAGAAGAAAGACGAGGCTTCCAGCTGCCATAAAGATTTACAGCCTCTAAAACCCTTTACAGGGTTACTATGAGTCAGAACCAACTCAATGGCACATAACCACTAACACCGCCATCATCCATAGATTGCTTATATTACTTATGGGAAAAAGCAAAATCCATTATCAATTCTATTTTTGTTTTCCTTTTTTTAAAACAAGGATACTGAGAAAACTTGCTACATACAGAATAGATGAGAATGGAAGTATTTTTACAGTGACTCCATTCAATTGTTTGAAATCATTATTACTCATATGCCAAAAATAACATGATGATCTGATACAAAAATAGTGTTGTAGTTGTTGTTGGTAGGTGCCCTCCAGTAGGTACAGAATGATAGCTACCTTATATACAACAGAACGAAGCACTGCTTGGTACTGCGCCAACCTCACAATTGTTGCTATGCTTGAGCCCATTGCTGCTGTCACTGTGCCAGTCCATCTCGTTGGTGGTCATCCTCTTTTTTGCTGACCATCCACTTTACCAAGCATAATGTCCTTTTCCGGTGACTGATAATATGTTTGAATTATGTGAGACAAAACCTGGGCACCCTGCCTTCTATCTTTGCCAATGTCTTCAGTGCACTTTGGATTTCTTCCTTCAGTAATATTTGCTTTTGATCATATGCTACCTCTTAAAATGGTTGGACATCGACCATTTCTTTTTGGTACAGTAACTGTGTATTCCTTCCATCTTCTTTTGATGCTTCCTGCATTTTTCAATATTTTGCTCATAGAATCGTTCAATATTATAAGTCAAGGCTTGACTTTTTTCTTCAGTTCCCTCAGCTTGAGAAATGCTGAGCATGGTCTTCGTTTTTGGTCTTCTAACTTCAGATCTTTGCACATTGCATTATAGTATTTGAGTTTGTCTTCTCAAGCTGATCTTTGAATTTTTCTATTCAGCTCTTTTACCTTCTTTTTTTTTTTTTAATTAAATGTTTTTATTTTGGATTGAGTGAAAGTTTACAGGGCACATCATCAGCTTCACATTCAACCATTCATATAGCTTGTTTCATTACATTGATTATTATCCCCTCCATATATCATCAGTTAACAGTGTTTCTCTCTATCCTCTTTAGCTTTTTTTTTTGGATGGGGGGGGGGGGGGGGGGGGAACTTGCCTTTTTGGAATTTACAGTCTCGGCTTTTAGGGAAGGTTTTTACATTTGTCTGTGGATATCCAGGGCTCATGTATGAGATTACTAACAAGCATGACTGAATAATCAGATGAGGGACAGTTTGCTATGTCTACTAGATAGCTAAAGTCTGATCCTTCAACAACGCTTGGGCCTACAGGGGCTTGGCCTCCTGACCGGGTCTGCACGGTCTGCATCCAAATCCTCCTTATTTATTGTTTGTTTAAGGATTTTATGAGAGAAATATTGAAGGATGCAGAAAGTATCAAAGGAAATGGAAGTAATAAACTGAGTCACTTTACCAGCAAGAAATGGTCGATGTTCAGCCATTTAATGGCAGCTAACAACAACAACAACAATTCTATTCAGAATTTTAAAAATAGTTTCATGTGCAAGTTAACCTAAAGTCTAAAATTTATCAGAAATGTAATATGAATGAAGTATGAATGAAGAATACTCTGTCATAGTATCCATGACAATTTTGTCTTACTAAAATTAACTATGTATTCATGATAAGAATCAGTAATAAATTTTTGTCTTAATATAGTAAGCTTATTAGAGTCTCTGATGTAGTGCATTAAATTAATATAAATGATTTTGTGCGAAGTAAAACAATTAAAATCTTAATTATTTAAAATAATAGTTTGCTTTAATAACAAAGATTATACTGATGATTATATAAAACACATGGGTTTGGAATCATTTCCTTTGATTATTTGAATCATTTTCTTCACTGAGACTTAGTTTTCTCTTCTGAAAATAAAATCGACATTACCTTTATTATTTTGAAGTTTAAACCAGATGAAATAGGGAAACTGCCGGGTAGATCATAGGGTCTCTTCCCTTTTTTTTTTTTAATCCCTCCTTGATCTTTTCCTTTCCCCTTCCTTAATTACTCAATAAGTGCTGTTGTTTGTTGTCGTTGCTTCAGCTCTGACTCATAGTAACCGTATATATAACAGAAGCTACATATGGCCAAGTCCTGTGCCACAGTAAATGCTAATTGATAACAAAAACCAGTGCCTGTGTGGAAGCATCCTTCATCAAAAGTAGTAATTGTTCTCAGATATCTAAATGTTTCTAAGAATAAAGAATGATGTCCAGTTATGCAGCAAAATAATCAGTATTGTGGGGGTTTTTTCTTGACTATATACTCCAGTTTTTTTCTAAAATGAGCATGCATTACTTAGTAAAACAAATAATTAAAATTAGTATGAATAATGCAGTCTTGAATCTATGAGTTAATATATAAACAATGATTACAGTGGTTACTTTAGTACAATTTGAAATTCTATTTCCTAGACCCTTTTATAAAGACTTCTGATGGTTCAATGGTTATGTGCTTGGTTGCTAACCAAAAGGTCAGGGCTTAGCACCCAGGAGCCACTCTGCAGGAAGAAAGACTGGTGGTCTCCTTCTGTAAGATTACAGTCTGAGAAGCACTATGGGGCCATTCTCTCTGTGTTACAGGTCGGCTGTGAGTCAGTATCAACTCAATGGCACACAACAATAGAATCTTTTACATTACTAAATTGGTTCAAGAAGAATAGACCTGATAGCTGAAGGGTTGTTAACTGCTATGATTAAGTGAAATGGTAAAGAATGTCCTTTTATTCAGCTTCCTTGTACAGGCCCCTCCTGCCTCATACCTGGGTTATTACAACTCTATACCCATTTGTCTCTCCACTTCCAGGCTTCTCACACTACTGCACTATAATGTTCTTGAAACAATGATTTCATTTCACCTTTAACCTGCTCAGAACCTTTAATGACTCTCCATTTAGCCATAGCTGTCCTTTGTAACTGATGGTACATGTATCATTCTGTGGGATACAATAGTCCAGGTAGAGAACAACTGTAACATTAGCTAGTAATATGCAGTCCCTCCAGCCTCACATTTATCTGTAAGTATGAATTTGTTGTGAATTGCTCTTCGTGCCATAAACTGGATATTTGCCATACCTGCATGTTCCTTAGTAATACTGAATTCTATTTCTCCTGATTACTACCCTCCATAAGCTACCCAACCTTCCACCATCCCAATACACATACACATATATCTCAGAAACACCTAAGTGACTTTGTGCCATTTAACTATAATTTAACCATAATAAATTTATTAAAAGTATCTTTTTTAAAACCATTCCATAAATTTTTGACATAGCCATGGACTGCTAATAAATATATACGTCTTCAGGGGGGATAAAGGAGGAATAATGGTCTTTGACAGAGTGAAAATTCAAAAACTCATTACTATGAATTATAAGGAGGAAAGAACAAATTATTCAACCTGACATTCAAGGCCCTCCACAAACTGATATCATTTGCCCATTCTAACCTTATGTCCTTTTTCTCCCATGACAAGCCAATCAATGTCTTCCATTCATTCTACTGAAGGCCAGATACTGCAACAGCAACTGCAACTTTATATGTAACATCTCATGTCATCCCTGTTTTAGTGTCATGATTGCATTATCAATGCCCCCCTCCGTTGTTTTTTTTTTTAAGAGTTTTGGTATCTTCCTTATGATTGCATAGCTAGTGAGTGATGGAGTCAGGCTTGTGTATCACTCTCCTAGGATAAGCACTCTACCACATGGTTGGTATGAACCACAGTGTCACTTGTTCAAACTCACCAGCCACTCCTTGGAAACCCTGTATAGGGTGATGGTCAGCAAAAAAAAAAAAAAAAAAAAAAAATCCATCTGGCTGGAAAAGAAGTTAAGAACATTGACTTTGTTATTGGTGTTGTTAAGTGCCGCTGAGTCGGTTCCTACGCATAGTGACCCTGTATAGGATTTCTGAGGAGCAGTTGGTAGGTTTGAACCACCGACCTTATGGTTCTCAGTCCAGTGCTTATCCTACAGCACCACATATTACTTTCGGCTGTCATTTAATTAATCAGTTTGGAAATATTGTCTCCTCAACCAGATTATTAATTGCTTGATAGTAGAAGCCATGGAAATTAGCTTAGAAAATGTATTCTGCCTCACAGCAGTTCAATAGAACAGAGAAGAACTGTTCCCTATGGTTTCTGAGACTGTAAATCTTAATGAAGCCAACTGCCTCACCTTTCTTTCACAGAGCAACTAGTGAGTTCAAACCACCAGTCTTTCGATTGACTGGCTGATGCTTAACCCACTTCACCAACAGGGTTCCTATGTCTCTAGTTAGGTACTCAAGAAAAAAGGAACCCAATGCTCCATTGTTAACTACTTGCAGAGAATCAGATGACTTTCTCCTCTGTCATTAAAATAAGATAGTTGTAAACGCTATGGTTTAAATTTACTATATTAAGTCTGCTGAATTTTAAATTTAGCAAATAGTCTCTGTATCTTCAGTTAGTTTAATGTTAAAAAGGAGAAAGATAAACTCAGAAGTAAGTCATCTTTGTTAGTGCTTTAAAAGGATTGGGTTGATTGAGGCTAGTTTGCCAGTTTCATTCTGTCCCTCATAGACCCTTTGTCTATAAGAGAAAATGCCGTGCTATTTCTAAGTAAACTGTAAAACCTCTTCTCCGACTCAAAGTCACTAAGAAAGAAAGAATATTGGAAATGAAGGGAAGAAAGGGAATACCATACCAAAAAAGAGGAGGCTCAGATCTGTTCCCTAACTAGGCTATGCAGAAAGAGAGGAAGTGGTCACTACAAAGAGGCAGACATAAGGGAACAAGAGATTTAGTTCTTACACTTGAAGGTCATTGTAAGGAGTAGCATAAGTGTGCTCACTATGGATGAAAGCGAGTTTGAGATGAGGGATAAAAGAAAGAGGGGAAAATGCAGAAGCCTACATCAAAAACTTTACTTATAAGAATTTACATTTACCCCTCCTTCCCTTCCGTTCTCAATGCCTGCTGCTATTTCTTTAGCTCCCTTCAAACGTCTGTTTTTTCATTCATTCTAATACAGTTTAGAAAGAACTACACAAATTGATTGGTTAGGTTGTTGTTTGCTTAAGGATTGATTTGGAAATCTCCATAATCCATTTTGCCTTACTTTACACTTTGCATTGCTAAGGGTATATTTAGAATGACTGATATTTACCAGACTTAAATCTCTCCCAAGAAATAACAAGATTTATAATTTGTAAGATAATTATGTTTCAAGTGATCAAGAAATATTGGAGGTGTGCAAACAGCTTAATTAATAGGTGGCATACCTTGGGAGAAGTCAAAAGATTTTGACTTAAATATTTGTTGTTGTTGTGAAGTGCTGTCAAGTCAGTTCTGACTCATTGGAACCCTCTACAAGGTGTCTAAGGAACAGCTGGTGGGTTTGAACTGCTGACCTTGTGATTTGCAGTCCAGTGCTGATCCTACATCACCACATCAGGAGTTGAAAACAACAATATCCTACCAAAAAAGCTTTTGAAGTGAAAATTAAATGAGAGCATTTCATTTATCAGAAGAAGATGAGAATTTTTCAAAAAGAAGCTTGGGTGTGTGTGGCTTCCTTGTTTTTTTCTTCCAATTTTTTTTTTTCCTTTGACAAATATCTGAATTAATTAATTTTCTTAATCTCTTCAGGAAAATTAGGTGGATTTACACAAGAAAATAACACCATAGATTCCGGAGAACTTGATATTGGCCGAAGAGCAATTCAAGAGGTTCCTCCTGGGATCTTCTGGAGATCACAGCTCTTCATTGATCAGGCACAGTTTCTTAAATTCAATATCTCTCTTCAGAAGGATGCATTGATCGGAGTATACGGCCGAAAAGGCTTACCACCTTCTCATACTCAGGTAAGACTAGGCATTGTTGCCAGTAAAATGAGAACCGCTACTTTGCATTTTTTAAATTTCTCAGTTTCTTGCTGAACACAAATCTGTTTGTTTAACTGTTTGACCACATTTATATTGATCTCTTACAGTGGAGAGAATTTTGAATGTGGGTTGCACTTACTTTGAGGTTTTTGAATCAGTAGTAGGAAGAACTGCATTTTTTTCTAACTTGTTTTGATCATTATTGATTGATGAAAAGGGGCTAGAATTTGTTAGTAACTTAATGAATATTGAGCAATATCTGAACACCTCGAAAGCATCATGGATTTTTCAAGTTTTTTACAAAGAATCAAGGATAATTTCCGATGAGATTATTCCTTTCATGTTATTGAGGCATAACATAATTTCAAACATGTACTCATTCTGTGGAAAATGTGTATTTTTTTAACCTTGCTCAAGTTATAATCTTGACAAAGAAGCTATGGGAGCACAAACATGAATATAGTGATAATAACTTTATCAATCCAAGTCACTATTCTTTATCTAAAAATGATGAAAAGTAAGATAAAGAGACCCAAGAGTTCTATAAATAACCAAGTGTGATCACATTAGTGTGGCACGCAAAACAGTTCATATATTTTGTATCATGCTTTCCAAAAATCTTAGTCAATTCCCATGTATGAAAATAACCCCCATGTAAGAATAACAAATGGAAAGCTGCTATCAATAATTCTGTAAGCTTTTTTTTAAAAAAATACTTTACTACCAGGTTGTTGTTATTGTTAAGTGCCATCAAGTCAATTCTGACCCATAGTGACCCTGTATAGGGTTTCCAAGGAGCAGCTGGTGAGCTTGAAGCATCGACCTTGCAGTTCAAACGACTTTGCCGTCTGACGCATTAGTCCATAGTGCCATACCAGGACTCCTAGGTTATGTTGTATAAATTAGAAAATGTGGCCTAAAAGAGACCCTTATTTTTTTAGAGAAATTATTTAAATTGTTGTTGTTAAGTGCTGTTGAATCAGTTCTGACTCTTAGTGGCCCAGCATAGGACTTCCAAGGAGAAGCTGATGTGGTTACCAGACAGTGCTTATAGTATAATGCCACAATTGGCATCCTGGTGTGGCACTATAGAAAAAGCACTGGACTGCTACTGAGAGGTCAACAGTTTGCACCCACCAGCCACACCTCGGAAACTCTATACAGAGTCACTGTGAGTTGGAACCAACTCGATGACACTTAACAACAACAACAACAGCACTATAAAATTGGAACTCAGAAGTTTCTCAAAGTCTATTATGTTAGCAAATGGAGGCGACTCAAAATATTATACACCCTCTCCTCGTTATCAGCATGATTAGACCCAAAGATCAAGTTGTGATGCAAAAATCAACATCATGTGAAAATGAAAGATGACCACAAATTACTGAGCATCATGTTCCAGCTAAGTTGACACATAACCTTAACAACCAACATTATTCTCACCTCACACCTTGGCATTCATTATAACCAGACATACATCATTAATGAGCAGCATAGTCCGTAGATTTTTTTTACTGTGGTCATAAATACAAAAATGTTGGGTAATGAAATAGTTGTTAGCTGAGGAGAGGCTATAGTTGGTTAATTAAAATTGACAATTTGAGTTTAAATTTATATTTGATCATTAGTTTATTTTCCCATGAAATTTCATCCTGATTTTAGCTGTAGGATTTTCATATATGCTTTTATTCTATGTCATTTTGTGGGAAATGCTTTATATATAACCTAGGAATAGAAATTGTGCAAAAAATTTATCTTATAATAATAATCACATTTTTAAAGAAAGATGAGTAGGACAGAAAATTTGAATGTGTTTTCTTTAGTGACACTGGATTTGGGAAAGTTTCGTAAGCATATGAATTACATGGTGGGATGGTGATGGTGGTTGTGTGACGTGGAGTCGATTCCGACTCATAGCGACCCCCCAATAAGTTTTCCGAGCTATAAATCTATATGGGAGCAGAAAGCCTCTTCTTTCTTCCATGGGATAGCTGGTATTTTCAAACTGCTGACCTTAAAGTTAGCAGCTCAACTCATAACCACTACGCTACCAGAGCTGTGGAATTTTTGAAAATAATGTATTTGTGTCATTGTTTTTCAAGTTTAACATTTTTATATCTAGCTTATTAAAGTAAATGCCTTCAGTCCTTACACATCAGATGTTTCCTATTGTATATAAAAGTGTCCAATTTTAAATTTCAGGTTACAATTAAACTTTACTGTAGCTCACTATAATAAACAGATTTTTAAAATGAAAGTAAGTCTTTACAATTTCAATTATAGCAGACAGAAGATTACATTTATAACAATAGTCAAGTAAAATTAGAGGGGGGGGATTTCTCCCATTGAAACCACATGATAAAATTTCTTTTATATAACTCAAGAAATATGTCTAAGCTAAATACCATATAACCTATAAATTTCCAAAAAATAATTTCAGATAAAAACTGTCTATTGTGAAGCTGCGCATTAAAGGTTTATTTAAGGATTTGGGTTGACTCTTTCTAAGCTATATATACCATTTAAGATTAGGAAAAGAAAAGGTGCAGCTTTAGGTTTTCTCATAATTCTTCTCATATTTAAACACAATATACTTGATAGGCCCTTTGCTTTTCTATCACAATATATGTGTTTAAGTAGGCTATGCATTTCTTAAGCTTCACAGTTATTAGAGTTCCTCCCTCTGGTTTATTCAAGATCAGTAGAGCAAACAACTGTTTCTGAGTTCAGTGTTTAAACATGGAATATTCTATAAAGCAGCCCAACTTGAACATTTCTCTATTTCTGAGGCACCTTAAACAACTCAACCTGAAATCGTTAAAACTGGCTAGCCATTCTGAATAGTCACTTGAGTTTTGAGAGTCTTAGTGACCCTTTATAAAGCTGTCCATTTGATTGTTGCCAAGGAGTCAATTGGTATTCTTTTCCCTAATGCCCTGGACACTTAGAAGCCTAAGGAAGTAATTGCAGTCTTTAGAGTGAATTGTTCTTGTTAAGTGCCGTCAAGTCAGTTCTGACTCATAGTGACCCTGTATAGGGTTTCCAACTAGTGGCCGGTGGCTTTGCATTGCCAACCTTGTGGTTCACAGTCAAGTGCTGATACTACCATGCCACACCAGGAGTTGTGATGAATAGTGTACTGTAATGTTGTAGGAAATTTGTATGAAGCCTGATTTACAATGGAGATCTAGAAACACATGCACACCCTACTGCTGTTTGACCTTGTGACCTTGAAGACGTCATTCAACTTCTCTGGGTTTCAGTGTCCTCTGTAAAACGAAAGAATCAGATCAGATCATCTTTTATCTCTTCCTTTTCTTAGGTCCCAAATGATACACAATTGAGAATGTTAATTTTGACAGGGATTCCAAAAATTTGTGGAAAAATTAAACTGAAAGATAATGTAATTTTTTCCACAAAAGAAGCCCTTCAGTATGAAAAACGTGATAAATTTTTCCTCTGTTGGCTTTATAAATGATTTTGTTAATACATAAAAGTATAAAGAAAGCAATTATCGATGAGAAGGATGCTTAAACTGTGTAGATTTGGTAACATTAAATCACATCATAAGAAAATTACCTTTAAGGGAGCTTCCATTTTATATGAAACCTATATCAAGTATAATGATTTGATAAAACTTTGTCTTATGATTGCTCCGCCAAAATAGTGAGACTGAAGAGTCAGCCCAAGGTGTGGCTCTGTGGAATAAGCACTGGACTTCTAACCACAGGTTGGTGGTTCAAACCCACCAGCCACTCCTCAGAAACCCTATGCAGGATCTCTGTGAATTGGAAACAACTCCATAACATTTAATAGCAAGAACACAAAGTAGCATAAGATCTTAAGACTGGAGGTACAAATAATCCCTTTCCCTTTCCCTGCAAAAAATCCTTGTCTCCAGTTTATGAGTAGGTATTAAGAAGCAAAACTCAAGTATGCCCTGAAGTGTCTACTTTAAGAATAAAGGTTATTAAATATTCTCATTCCATATTTGGTGGCTACTTTTGATCAAGATTGTTAAGTATTGTGTAAGGAACTTGTCTTTAGTTACTTGAACAAACAACAACAACTGATGTCATGTATAAACAAACATGCAAAGACTCCTGCATTAGAAACTGTCATTAGTTGTCATTGAGTAGACTCGGACTCATGGGGACCCCATGCATAAAGAGTTTAACTGCTCTTGAAAATAGTGTTCTAAAGGCTTTTGCTTTGGGGGAGCAAAGGCCTATCTTCTGAGGCAACTGTCGATGTATTTGAACCAAAAACCTTTGCATGTAATCCAGCACTTAACCCCTTGGGCCACTCAGGAATACCTAGAGAAGAGTAAATGGGTACGTGTTCAACAACACCTAGCTGCTCCCCTCCACCACCAACATATCCATCACTCCAGATTATTTTATCTTTCAAAGATTATTTTATCTTTCAAAGAATGGTGCAAATAGTGATTTCTCTAATAAAGGTGATGATTGTAATGATGGGCTTGAAAGACCATTTAAAACTCTAAAATGCCTCCCTTTTGCTTTTTTAGTGACTGTGTTTAATGTTACCAACCAAAAACCCAACCCACTGTGTCATCAGGTCAATTCTAACTCATTGTGACCCTATTAGGATTTCCAAGGCTATAAACCTGTACAGGAGCAGAAAGCTGCCTCTTTCTCCTATGGATTCGAATTACTGACCTTGCGGTTAGCAGCCCAACCCATAACATACTACTCCTCTAGGGTTTAATATTGTTGCTAAGTACTGTCGAGTCAGGTCTAATTCATAAGCGACCCTGTATAGAGTTTCCAAGGAGCAGCTGGTGGGTTTGACTGACGACCTTGTGGTTCAAGGCTGATCCTACAGCATCACACCAGGATTTAATGTTAAGGGGAGAGAAATGCTTTTTGCCATCCTAATATAAATCTTTTAATCAGATTGAGAAAATGAATGGCTTATTTCAGATAGGCACCTTTCAAAACTCCTGAATCAATTTTCTTCTGATAATTCTGGAACTGAATTCCAGCAGAATTTTTATCACACAAAAATCACCAATTGCTTTATATTTAAGAATTTTAAGTAAAAAACAGAAGGAGTGTAAATTCCATCCAATAGTAAAAGTAGAGATCTGTGATTCATACAGTAGCAATTACCTAACTGCAATTCTCGAAAACCTCAATTTTATTTCTAAAATCCTGATTTTATTCCATTTTGATTATATTAAAGGATTCATATCATAGTCTTTTCAGTAAATAGATAAAATTCCAACTTAAGAAGTCTCTTAGAAGGTAGATTAATGTAGAGTAATGTAATATTGATAATTTAAATATATAGTACTATAGGGTACTTTTCTCCATAAACATATATCTCAGAAATAAAATGAAACTGAATAAGAGTACAGAAACTGAATCATTACATATATTATAATGTTCTTTAAAAGGTTTGTTGAAACTGTGTTGAAGTTTTACTAGTATTTCACTGCATTATCTCTAGTTACAAAATTGTGTCCCACTGCTGGTAATTACCTAATAGCTCACCGGCTGCTCCTTGGAAACCCTATACAGGGTCTCTATGAGTCGGAACTGACTCAAGGGCACTTACCAACTAACGCTTATGGGGTCCTGGTGTGGTGCTCTAGGATACGCACTGGACTTCTAACCATGAAGCTGACAGTTCAAACCCACCAGTTGCTCCTCAGAAACCCTCTATAGGGTTGCTGTGAGTCAGAACCAATTTGACAGCACTTAACAACAACAACTAATCGTAATCACAGGTCTCTGGGTGGTACAGCCATCTGTGCTAGACAACCTAAAGGTTGGCAGTTTGAACCCTCCCAGTAGCAGCACAGCAGAAACACCTGGTGATCTCCTTCCATCAAGATGACTGTCCAGAAAGCCCAGTGGATACGGCGTTCTACTCGGTAACCCATCAGGTTGTCATGGGTTGGAATTAACTCAAGAACAGTGGGTTTGTTTATTTGTTTTGTTATTAATTACACTTTATTTACGTTCTCTACGTGCATTTTCCTGGCCACCTATTGTTCCTGATTAATCTTACTGAAAGGAAATTAAAGTTTAATGATGATTGACTTCCCAAAAATAATTGGGCACATTTACTGTTATTGCCACTCCTTTAGACATATGATCATAGACGTAAAGGCATCTTGCTATGTGTTTTTAATGTAACTAAAATAAAACCCCTGGGTTCTCTGTGGTGATTGGGGTGATTATATTAGGAACACATAGAGTGGAGAGAGTGGAGTGATGGAAACAGTCCAAGCTTTGCAGCAAAGTACGCTTGTGTTCACATACCAACTCCACCACTTACCAGCTGTCTGACCCTGCTTGAGCTCCTCAAGTTTCAATTTGGTTCATCTTTGAGGTGTAAATATTAATGCCTTCCTAGAAGGGTTGTTGTGAGGATTAAAAATAATCCTGGCATTGAGTAAGTAATCAATAGTAGTTGTTACTACATGAGTATTAAATAGAAAGAGAAAACCTTATCAAATGGTCTAACTAAAATAAGCCTGCTGAGTTTTGAATATGAGCACATTTTAATTTATGTTTGCATTTCCCAGCTGCCTACATTCACCACATTACCCAGTAAGGGGTAAAAAAAAAAAAAGAAAGAAATGCTCTGTGTAGCTTAAATAAAACAGCACATACAAAATAGGATAGTTTTACATCATCCCTGTAAATATTAAGCACACAACACTTCTACCATTTGGCCCTATCTATCAGGACCTCTCTTCCATCATTGTATTTATTAAGGAAAGGAAGAAAAGCTTGAAGGACAACAAAGGAAGACAGAACCACATCATGCTATTTCTGAGTATTAAAGTTTTGCTTGTTCTCATCCTCAGTACGATTTTGTGGAGCTTCTGGATGGCAGCAGGTTGATCGCAAGAGAACAGAGGAATCTGCTTGAGTCAGAAAGAGCTGGGCGACAGGCAAGATCCGTGAGTCTTCATGAGGCTGGCTTTATCCAGTACTTGGATTCTGGAATCTGGCATCTGGCTTTTTATAATGATGGGAAAAACGCAGAGCAGGTGTCTTTTAATACCATTGTTATAGGTAAGAGCAGTTTTGAAAGCATCTTTTGTCAGGCCTATAGCCTAACCAGTGTGTTGAATGGAAACAAAAATGCCCTCACCAATTCTGAGAGCTTTCCGAGGTGTCAAAGCCTGAGTTAAAAATGTGAGAAATATTTATAAATTGTTTATGTATGAATATGTGACAAACAATGAAACACTGGGAGAAAATACTATTTGAATGCTAATGTGAAAACACTTGAAAATGTCTGCATTTAAAATGGCAATGTTTTGCTGTACTGTCTCCGTAATCTAGTACAAATGAGTCCTGTTTTGGGTTCCGGAAGTAGTCACTCATACTTCTTTCAACACACAACTAAAGTGATCAAAATGACACAGTTTAATTTGGATTGTGGTAAGCGGCAGGCTATACAACAAGTGTTCCTTCACTCTTTTCTTCAGAATCCGTGGTGGAGTGCCCCCGAAATTGCCATGGAAACGGAGAGTGTGTTTCTGGAACTTGTCATTGTTTTCCAGGATTTCTGGGTCCGGATTGTTCAAGAGGTATGAGAGTTAGATTCCTTTCTTAAGCCTATATAAATAAGCTGTAGAAACACACGTAATTCAGAAAACAACCAAGACAGAGAAGAAAAGGTGGGGGACTGGGAAGAACTGGCATCCTACTTGTTCCCAAGATGTGTCTTTTCTTTCATAAGGTCGATTGAAAATGTAGCTGTTAATTCTCGTGTCGTGTTTTATTTCAGCAGCCTGTCCAGTGTTGTGTAGTGGCAATGGGCAATACTCCAAGGGCCGCTGCCTCTGCTTTAGCGGCTGGAAAGGCACCGAGTGTGATGTGCCGACGACCCAGTGTATTGACCCACAGTGCGGGGGTCGTGGGATTTGTATCATGGGCTCTTGTGCTTGCAACTCAGGATACAAAGGAGAAAACTGTGAAGAAGGTAAACATGTCAATATTTACAGAAGTGTATTGTTATCCTTATAAAGAAACAAATTATTTCTGTAATCTTTAGCTTGACAGATGAATCTTTTTATATGCTTCTTTATAGAAGTCACTTTGATTTCCATATTTATGAGTGCATTGTTTTATTAACAATTTAATACAAAGAACAAATACCAAAGAGCCCTTTTTTCAGTGTGTGAACTTTTTTTCCCACTGAAAAACATAAGCAATTTGTGCCTTAAAAATCACTGTATCCTGGTGATTTTTTTAAAACAATGTGTTTACATTGATGTTAGCCTTGTAAATGGAGCATTTTGGTGGAGTATACTATACTAGTGAAGAAAAGTATAAAATCAGGGTTTGTTCCAGAAGTGTATATAATGTGGATACTCAAGATGCTATACTGTAAAGTACAACTGAATTGTTTTTGTTTTTTTCAAAAAAGCAGAAAAAGCACCATTTCCTTTCTTCAATCAAATTGATTTTATTGATCTACGCACACAAAGTAATGCAATTAAGTCTCCGGAATTAAATTTTCAGGCCATTGACCCTACAAGTGTAAAGTTTTATTGAGTCAAATTGCTAAATTAAATCTCATCATCTAAAGCACATTAAACTGAATTAAGAAGGATAGAGAGTATGCTACTCATTTATTTCTCACACAGTTTGAGGGTCCCATACAGCTGTCAGTATTCAGTGGTCCTGGATTAGGTCATCCGATCCAGATGGTTTTAAAGAAGCCAATACTTATTACTGCTCTCTGATTAGGCAGAACAAAGAGCATTCGTCTGAAACCTCAAGTGCAAATGTGTACAATTCATGAAAATTACAAATCCCTGCAGGAGTCTAAATTACCTAAATGGTGTTCAGCTTGTTCCAAATTCTGTATTGTAAATGCCTTTGTATTTTCAGAACCAAGTTCTTGAAAATGATAGGCAAATATTTGATCATCTAAAACATTCATACAAAGTAGACTGGGATGTTCATGTTTAGTCTGCATATTCGATGGTATCTTCTAGATTGAATCATAGATTTGTTCTCTTCTCTTTACACTAGCTGACTGTCTAGACCCTGGATGTTCTAGTCATGGCGTGTGTATCCATGGGGAATGTCACTGCAGTCCAGGATGGGGTGGTAACAATTGTGAAATACTAAAGACCATGTGTCCAGACCAGTGTTCTGGTCATGGGACATATCTTCAAGAAAGTGGTTCCTGTACTTGTGACCCTAATTGGACGGGCCCAGACTGCTCAAACGGTGAGACTAATAAGTTATAATATGATTTGAGTGCTTCATATTCTGTTTAGATTAAGATTTAATGTTCTCACTTTTCAAATGCTACTTTAATACAAATTTTAGTAAATGATTATAGAAATAAATATATGTAATAAAATTCAGTTACCTTATAAAAAAGAAAGGATAGGAGGCTTGGCCAATATATTATTAAAATTTACCCTTAATATTATTGGAAAGAATAATCTTTCATTTGTGCAAGATCCTGACTTTCTAGCTCTCACTATATAAAGCTACTAATCCAAACTAGCTTCCTAACAGACCTGAGTACTGCTTGGTATA
>NW_006408529.1:12643000-12691579 GCF_000296735.1 Chrysochloris asiatica
ATTGGCAAAGTGGCAGCATCAATGGGCTCAAGTGTGGCAACGATTGTGAGGTTGGCCCAGGATCAGGCAGTTCTGTTGTGCATAGGCTTGCTATGAGTCAGTAACGACTCAATAGCATCTAACAACAACTCAGAAACAAAGAAGCATCAATTGAAAAAAAAAAAATTGTTGACAATATAAAAGCCAAATCACAACCCCAGTAAAGAGTGCATGTTATGTATATACATGTTAAAATGTGTGTAATAATTCAATGCTGTTTAAATAATATGATTATATTAGAAAATGAAGATAGTAATTTTATTTAGTAGTCAAGTTGTTGTCGACACACCCTATGTGCACAGGCACTGTGATAGACCTTTTAGGGATAAGAGAATACAGACTCATTCCTGCCCTTTAGAATAGTGCGCATCAACGTTTTGTTTTTATAACCTAGTCCTGATGTGGTGCTGTGGGTTAATGCACCAGACTGAAAAGCCATTTGAAATGCAAGGTTGGCGGTTCAAGTTCACCAGTCGCACCTCAGAAACCCTATACAGAGTCGCTATGGGTCAGAACAGACTTAACAGCACTTCTCAACAACAACAACAGCAGCCTTAAAAACATGATATCATGATATAGTATACATATACATTCGAATACGTGACTAAAGCAAAAGTTTCACAAAGTGATACACAATGCTATTTTTCCAAATCTATGTTTGGGTCGCTCTTTTTTTTTTTTAGTGCTGGTTGCAATCAAGTTAATTGCATGACCTACTAATGTTTCACACAATTTGAAAAGATGCAGTGCTAGTCTAGAAGATTATAGTTTAAATAGGAAGGTAAGATGAACACACGTGATAGTTGTTAAGTGCTGAGTTGGATTCGACTCATAACGACCCTGCATAGGATTTACGAGGAGCGACTAGTGAGTTTGAACTGCTGACCTTGTGGTTATAGCAGTCAAGTGCTTATCCTACAATGCCACACCAGGACTTCCATGAAATAGTTAAAAGCCAGGAAGTGACTGTTTAATATTATATTTGAGTGTTACATAGAATAATATGCTAACTTCAATAGACATTTCATTCCTAGCTTGATGAGGAGTGAAAGTTTTCAAGGAGAACTTTATGGACATTTCTTACCTTCAGTTAAGATGACAGTTTCAGGGAAAAGTATTTTCTGATTAGAGGATATTTCTAAGCACGGATGTTAAAATCAAATTGCATAAGTTCGTATTCAGGCTCCACTACTTACTAGCTATTGAATTTTCACACAGAAAATGTTCATTATACTTTTTTCCTACTTTACTCTTCCCCCCACTAAAGTATTTTCGTAAGTGTGCTATGTTAATTTTTGTCAAATGTTGTAAAATAAATTAGCATGGTACAATGATGAGAATACCTTGCAGAGGGAGGGCACAGTTAGCAAAAAAGCTAGAATATGTTTGTCACTTTTGTAAAAATACAGTATATATCATTAGACAAATTATTTACTGTATGCCTCAGTTTACTCTTCTATACTTAAAAAAAAAATTAAATCCCTATAAAAATGAAATTCTTTAGCGATACTGTGAGGATTACTTAAATTATTGTACAATGTTGACACATAATAAATTCTAGATATAGAAATTATTGTTTTTACTACTACTAAGAAAGATGAAGTCCTGGTGTGGCGCTGCAAGATAATGCACTGGACCACAAGGTGAGTTTCAACCACAAGGTCAGCAGTTCAAATTCACCAGCCACTCCTCGGAAACCCTATACAGGGTAGCTATGAGTGGGAACCGACTCGAGGACAGTTAACAACAACAGCAACTTTAAAGAAGAACACGATTGTAAGAAGTATCTTGGCTTATGTGATACAGTGAAAAAAATTAAGAGTATTTGAAGGTAAAAATTGGGGTGGGTCCACCAGTAATGGATGCAGTTTAGAAATGATGTTTAGGCAATGGAGAATTCACTAATAATAATGTACTCAGTTGTTGTTGTTGTTAAGTGCCGTCGAGTCGGTTCCAACCCATAGCGACCCTGTACAGGGTTTCCGAGGGTGTAAATCCTTACGGGAGTAGAAAGCCTCATCTTTCTCCCGTGGAGCGGCTGGTAGTTTCGAACCGCTGACCTTAAGGTTTGCAGCCCGATTCGTAACCACTACGCTACCAGAGCTCCTTAATGTACTCAGTAGTACCATGAAAGCAATGGTCCATAAGAATTAAACTGTAGATTATAAGTCAGTGAGCATAAATCAAGAGACACTGAATCTGGAAGATAAGTTAGAGGGCTTTACCTGAACTGTAATTGTGAGTTGATGAGAACCTGAATTAGATTGGACTCAGTAGAAAGAAAATGGATAAATCTGAGGAACATTTTAAAGAATAAATATACACGACTTAGTGGGGGTGAGGGGAGATCATAAAAGTTGATGGGAAGAAATGTAAAACCTAGAACTATAAAGATCATCAATCTAAAAATAGGGACAAACTTAGGGGTGCTCTGAAGCATGACATAAATACACTATCAAACATAACTAAACACACAAACAGCAGAAGACAAAATAGATGACTAAAATCTCCTAAAAACTTAGACACTTAATGTGCATCAAAAGATTTCACCAAGAGAATCCACAGACTTGGAAACATTTTTTTTTGCAATGACATACCAGACAAGGGACTAGTCTCTAAAATACATACAAAACTACAACGCCCCTATTTGAAAATGGGCAGAGGACATGAACAGACACTTCACCAAACGAGACATTCAGATGAACAACAAACATATGAAGAAATGTTTGTGATCATTAACCATTAGAAAAATGCATATCAAAACAACAAGGTGATATCATCTCACCCCAACATTAATAACAAAGTTTGAAAAAAAACCAACAAAGAACAGAAAACAGGAAATGTTGACATGGGTGTGGAGAGACTGGGATGCTCTTACTTTGCTGATGGGACTGTAAAATGAAGTAACCACTGTCTAAACGGCATGGCACTTCCTCAGAAACTTGGAAATAGCAATACTTTACAACCCAGCAATCCCTCCACTTGGCACATATCCCCAAGAAATCAGAAATCAGAGCCATGAACCCATGTTCATTGTAGCACTATTCACAGTAGCAAAAAGATGGAGACAGACTTTAAGTGCTCATCGATGGAAGAATGGATAAACAAACTTTGGTATATACACACAATGGAATACTACACAATGTTGAATGATAACAATCTGCAAAACATTTCAATACATGGATGAAGCTGAATGTCATTATGCTGAGTGAAATTAGTCAATCACAAATGGACAAATGTTATATGAGACCGTTTTGTAGAAACTCAAGAAAAGATTATCATGCTGAAAAAAGCCAAAACATTCTTTGATGGTTACAAGGGATAGAAGGGAAGGGTAAGGAGAATAATTCATTGGTTAGAGAGTAGACACATGTTAGCTCCAGTGATATTGAAGGCAATATACAGCAGGAGGGAAGTTGGCAGAAATTGGCAGCCAGGTGAAGACACCGAGAAGAATGCAAGGGTTAAAAGCGATAGAGGTAAATACTATTACATACACAACCCTGCAACAACAGTGTAGGTACATGGACAGATACACAGGCTAAATGGGTACAGGAGAGAGAACGGGAGTTGTGTTTTAAAGTGCCACTGAGTTGGTTCTGACCAATAGCAATGCTGCATACCGTTTCCAGGAGTCGCTGATATCATAGTGGGTTATGCATTAGGCTGCTAACCACAAGGACAGCAGTTTGAATCCACCAACTTTCTGCTACCGTAAAGATTTACAGCCTCGGAAACACTATCCAGGGTTGCTGTGAGTCGGAACCAAGTTAAAGGCAGTAAACAGTAGAAGCAGCAACAGCATGGAATTGTTGAAAGGATTAAATAAGTAAATATGTGAAAAGACTTAGAACAGTGCTTTACATGTAGAAAAGAGTCCACAAGTAGTAATTGTTGTTGTTGTTGTTAAGTGCTGTCGAGTCGGTTCCGACCCATAGCGACCCTTAGTAGAAGTAATAGTAGTGGTGATAGTCATAATTAAGGTATTCTACAAACAAATTTTAGTTTGCCACACTTAATTCTCTATCAAGTCAAAGGAATTTTCACAGTGAATTGATTGGATATGGCTCTCTGTCTTAGTTACCTAGAGCTGGTATTACAAAAACTTAGTGAGTGACTTTAAAGAGCAGCTTAATATCCTACAGTTTTGAAGGCTAAGAGTCCAAACTCGGCATCAGCGGGGAATTGTTTGTTTTGGAAGAGGATCATTCTTTGTCTGTCTTAGCTTTGACTGCTGTGGGCATTTCGTTTGACTTCCTTGGCTAGTAGACACATGGTGTCTTTCTTCTGTGTGTTTGTTTGCACTCCCTTTTTATCATCAGACATCATTCAAACGGGATTAGGTTTAAGGCCTATCTGATTCTGGATAGGCACCCAGGTGTCACAGTTGTTAAAATGCTTGGATTTGAACTAAAAGATTCGAACCCACCAACCACTCTATCCATAAAGATTGTTGTTAGGTGCCATTGAGTCAGTATCGACTCATAGCGACCTAATGCACAGTAGAAAGAAACATTGCCAGCTCTTTTGCCAACCTCTCAATCATTGCTAAGCTTAAGCCCATTGCTGCTGCGACTGTACCCCTGAAGATTGTTGTTAAGTGTCGTCGAGTTGGTTCTGACCCATAGTGGCTGGTGAGTTTGAACCACCGACCTTAGAGGTAGCAGTTCAAACCGACCTTGTGGTTGCGAGATAATCCTACAGCACCGCCAGGACTAAATAAAAATTTCAGCCTGGAAACCCTATGTGGCAGTTCTACTCTATCCTATAGGGGTGCTTTGGAGTCAGAATCTACTTGAGGGCGCTGGGATTGTTTTTTAGGGTTTTACACTGGAATTCGTCTTTCACATAACAAAAGAAACAGCCTATTTCCAAACATGATTACATTCAGAGGTATCATGAATAGTGCATCCGAATATCTTTGGGGGGGGGCACATATTCTAGCCAAAACATTTTTCATATATGAAACTTAAGAAATGCAAACCATTTCAACTATATAGCACTATAGGATAAGCACTGGACTGCTAAGCTGGAGTAATTTGAATTACTTACCAGCTACTCCTTGGAAACATTATAAAGGGTCGCTAAGAGTTGGAACTGACTTGATGGCACTAATCAACAACAAACAAAATGAAATCTTGTCAGATAGCCAGTTCACATGCCAATTTTACAGATCACTCTGGCATTGAGAAACTTGGATGACAACTTGGCTCCCCTATGAATCCATATCAGCATGGCACATTCATCTACAATTCCTAACGTGTTGGCTACCAGACTGAATCTTGAAAGCCTCAGCTGAGGAAAGTTTGGTACAAGCTAATTTATAGTATTGGTGACAAACTTGTGTTGAACCCACAAGTAAATATTCTAAAGAGGCAATTTAGGAGCTTTCTTTCCTCCCATTCTGCATTTCTCTCCTTCCTCTTTTCTTTCCTCCATACCTTCTTATTCTTCCCAGTCTTTTTATCTCCCTTCCTTCCTATTTTTGTCTTCCTTCCTTATCTTCTGTCATACAATTATGGAGGAAGACAAGGTTCCCAACAGGATCATTACTTCTTTGTTTATTCAAACTAATAGAAATATTAGTTGCTTCAGATATTTGGGGAGCTAGAAACATTGGTTAGAAAATTAAATGGTATAGGATAAATAAGAATAAAAACATAGATTTGAGTTGAATTGTAAAAAGCCTTGAATATTTAAAGGATTTTAGGGAACCATCACCATGCAACATTTCTTATGTATGAGTGCGCTACATGATTTCAGATGATATATTCACCTGTTTTGTCCTCCATCCTTAAAAATAGATTTCATAATTCCAAGGATTAAAAGAGGCATTTGCTCATTTGTGTTTGTGTGTGTGTGTTTTTATTTACATTTTTTTACCTTGATAGTAGATTAAGTCGTGCAAAAAACTATACTCAATGACATTTTATAGATGTTATTGTTTAGTGCCTTCGAGTTGGTTCCGACTCATAGTGTTCCCGTATAGGGTTTCCATAGAACAGCTGGTGGATTAGCAGTTCAGTGCTTATCCTACAATACCACACCAGGACTCCACATTTTACAGATATCATTACTTACACAGTAAAGCTACATTTTATCTAAGTCTTTTCTTTTTCCATCACTAAAAGAGGCATGGTGTTATTCTGAATAAATAGTTGTTGTTGTTATGTGCCGTGGAGTCGGTTCCAACTCACAGCTACCTGGTACACAGTTTCAGAGGCTGTAAATCTTTACGGGAGCAGAAAACCTCATTTTTCTCCCGCGGAACAGCTGGTGGTTTTGAACTGCTGAACGTGAGGTTCACAGCCCGATTCGTAACCACTACACTACAGAGCGCCTTAAATAAATAGTACTTGCTGGAAATGTTAACATTCTGATTTGCTTCACTCAGTTATCCAAGTAGGAGAAGTGTAAGCAAAACAGTCCCTTTATGTTTCTTATAAAGTTATTATAATGCATTGCCTGAATAATTTTATAAAAGGTAGTTTGTAATTGATATTAAATAACTCAAAAGGCAATTTAATCCTCCTCATAAAATGATATTGCTATGAATAGTAAGAAATATATAGAAATGTTAATTAAAAATGAAATTGAGTGCCCAAATCACATATCATTATTTCACATATTTACCCTGATTTTTTTTCATGCTAGTTGACAATCTAGTTTTATCTGTGTTAAAAAGGACTATGTAGTCATAATGTGTAGAGAGCATGTCCTATTCATCTTTATATGCTCAATGCAAAGCAGAAATTTAACATTTATTAAATCCCCAAATACATCTTGAGTAATGTATACAATACTGTGCTGTTGAAGAAGGTAGTTAAGTACAAAAAAAGTATTTATTAAGCTTTACTATAGTTGCAAAAGGACTCCTGGTATGGCACTGTACAATAAGCTCTGGACTGCAAAACACAGGGTCAGCAGTTCAAACCTACCAGCTGCTCCTTGAAAACCCTGTAAGGGCTCACTATGATTTGGAACCAACTTGACAGCACTTAACAACCACAACATAGTGGCAAAAATACAGAAAATTTACTTAAAATTAATAGTGAAGGTCTCAAATATACTCAGATTCATCCTGTGAAATTTTCTGGATTCAAGTGCCTCAAATATATCTATCTATTGCTTCATAGTTCCTCATTTTAAGCTTGTGAAAACATTGTTTCAATTTACATTTGTGGCTTTAAGGTTACTAGAGCTGTAATTCTGAATTTCCATCTGACTCCTAAAGGAAAATGGTTTACTATCTACTTCTATTGTTATTGTGGAAATGACCTTCACATATCTAAATTCAATACTATTTTATATCTGAAGAAACATTTGGTTAAGCTGCCAGAAGAGAAGAAATGAATTCTTTCCATCAGAAAGTTTATAGGTTTGAAAGCAACAGAGCTTTCCTCTATCTTCATCAGCAGTTTGTCCATTAATTAGCCCTTCAATTCCACTTCAATTAAATTAACTCTAATTAATAAGTTCATTACAAAGATTGACGCACCTTGCTTAAAGCTAGTGTGCTAAATGCTGATAAACACCTTCACCCTAATGAAAAATTGATTAGATTGAATAAAAAGGGTAGCTCAGAAAAAGCCTGTTTTTTCTCAAGCTGAGGTGATGCTGTGTTACTATGAAGTTAATCAAACTATCTGGGATCTCTTAATCAAAATTTTAATTCAGAAGAGATAGGAAATGTCCCATAGAAAAACATACTCTCTCTTCCAGTTAATAATTTTGACTGCTGTTTATAAAAAAATATTACAACTCTCATAGGTCTTGATATGTGAGACAGAGAATTATGTATGGTGTCTGAGAAATGTTATTTGAGCAATGAATGGAAAACAATAGGAGCATGTAACCATATAAATACTTATTAATTTTTTTCATTAATAAAAAAAGGCAGGAGTTCATTTTCTATTTATTAGAAATGATTCCAGGATTCTGTTATTGAGCATATTTTTTTTATTTTTACAAGAAAAAAACAAAACTAAACAACATTTTTTACAATCTTAAAAAAGAGAAACTATAATTATATGTATGTAAAGAGTAAAAATTAAATACCCTTCCAGGATCCTCCCTATCCCCATCTCTACCCCCTTTCCCTCTCCTACCTTCATCCACCTCTTCTACCTGTATCTCTCTCTCATTCTCTCTCACTCTTAAATTGGCTTGAGGTCTGTTGTACATGGGGTGGTCATGAGTTGGAATCAATTCAGTAGCTCTTAACAACAACAAATAAAACTTTTAAGAAAACTTTAAGAAAAGTAAAAATTATCTCAAATAATCTGAATTCATTTTGAGTAAAAACCTAACCTGGTATTATAACAGTTTTTAAGTAATTGAATCACCTGCATTTTCTGTAATTTTAGTTGTTGAAAATCTTATTTTGACTTTTGACAGAGTCAATAATTATGTATAATTTTAAACTGATTTTCTACTATGTGAGCTAAGCAACTTATACCTGCCAACAACATAAATTTATGGAATAGGAAAAACAACAATTTGTATTATTTAACCAGCAAATCTGTGTGTCAGAAGCATGCTAATGTATTCACCATAGTAGACTCTTTTGAATGAAAGTTTCTGAGATATTTAAAAAATTTAAATGGTAGGATTAGAAATAACCCCTTTTCAATTCTTGCTATGTATATGAAACCTAAGTCCTGTTAGATATCTTGAGGCTTAGATACTGAAATAGTTTGTTAACTCAATGTGTGTATGTATGTCTTTGTTCTTGACTACCACAAATACTTTTTGGAAAGATAGATAGATAGATAGATAGATAGATAGATAGATAGATAGATAGATAGATAGATAGATAGATAGATAGATAAACTGACTTACATTTTGTGGTTGTTGTTTAGTGCCGTCAAGTCAGTTCTGACTCATAGCGACCCTTTGTAGGGTTTCCGAGGAGCAGCTGGTGAGTTTGAACCACCCACCTTTCGGTTCAAACCAACCTTGCAGTTCAGTACTTACCCTATAGTGTCACACCAGGACTCCAACTTACATATATATATACATACTTTCATATGTGTATACACATATATCTATATGCACATGTTTATTAAAATAGAAAATTCTAACAAAATTACCCTGTGTATTATATACATGATTAGAACAGCATATGCAATTAAGTTATGAATAAGGAAGCAGAAAAATGCCATTTATAATTCTTTGTAGTCCATGCTGAAATATACCTATGATGCATGTTGTTGTTGTTGTTAAGTGCCGTCGATTTGGTTCCCACCCACAGCGATCCTGTATAGAGTTTCCGAGGAGGAGCCGCTGATGAGCTTGAACCACCAACCTTGCAGTTCAAACGGCTTTGCAATCTGGCACATTATTTTCAATGATTTTGTTTTACACTTTAACAAATTTAAGTTCAAGATGTGTTATTGCTTATAAATCCTCCTTCTCACGCTCCCTCACTCTCTTACCTTGCTCTGCATCTTCTTTTTTCTTTCAATATAGAAATATGTTCAGTGGACTGTGGCGCACATGGAGTTTGCATGGGGGGATCTTGTCGCTGTGAAGAAGGCTGGACCGGCCCAGCATGTAATCAAAGAGCCTGCCACCCCCGCTGTGCTGAACACGGAACCTGCAAAGACGGCAAGTGTGAATGCAGCCAGGGATGGAATGGAGAACACTGTACTATCGGTAGGCTAACCGCACTTACCTATCTATCCTTCATATAAAACTAAAGAGCACCGATTGTTTGATGGATTTCAACATAGAAAAATACTTACTTCTTCCCATAATTTTCTTTTTTAAAGAAAATGCTTTTTAAATGAGGCAATCGGTTTATAATGGCAATTCACAGTTCCTTTTAGAACAAGTATCACAGTGTGAAGTGTACACATTTTTTATACATTATTGTGACGACCACAAAAATGGACTCACCTAAACAAAGAAGATTTCATTTCTTATTTATAAATAAGCTTTCATTTTATATTACTTCCATTCATATATTACTTCTTAGTGTTCTGTGTTACCATTGCATTTTCTTAGTAATCATAGTCAAATTTTTTCCCTTAATTTTTTTTTTCAAATCTTGGCATTAGCAGACTCCATAATCATGCATCTAAGCACTTACAGATATATGTGAATTTCTCAAAAAAGAGATTTAATTTGGCAATGCCATAAGAAACGAAGCAATTATAAATTATACCAGGTCTAGCTATTCTTAAATTTATATGCTTAAATAAAACAACCTGATAGGATTTAAGACAAAGTGTCAGTGCATAAATGATATTTGGCAAGGATTCAAAACTATCTAGAAAATCTATGGCACCATGTTTTTCAGGTATTCGTCATGTCTTTGCTTTTTACCATTTGTGTCACTGGAGTTAAAACTGAATTTAAATTGAGATATTAATTCAATTTTTAAAAAAATACAGCAAAAGTAATAAAGCCCTACCTCACTTCAGTGAAATTGTATGCTACTAATTTTAAAAGGCATAACCATACAAAAATTTCAGAATCGAAGCTACAGTGTTTCTTCACATTGTTTTATGTCTTTAGAGTAAAATTTGATAAAGCTGTTTGGGAGTAGGGGGAATATGGGTATCTTGAAATATTTTTTCTTCTAGTGAGTCTGTAAGCATTAGGTACTTTATTGCTGACAGGAATTAGGTCGCCAAAAATTTTGCCGTGAAAAAAGTTGAAATCACATACGTAATGTTAATTGTTACAGTTGTATGCTCACAGACCTTTACAAGGTTCTGTCTAATCTTACTGATACCCTTGATGTCTGTTTTAAGGGTCCCATGATCACTCCCATTCATAATTGCTGATTCACTAGAAGGACTCGAGGATTCCAAGGCATTACTCGTGACTGTAATTTTTCATTACTCATCAGGAAAGCAGGAATGGGGGAGTAGGGGAGAAGTGGAAGAGACACTTCAGTGAAATCTAGAAAAATGCTGTATTCTTTCTCTCCAATTGGGGAGAGGTCCCATGGAGCAGACTCCTCTCTCCAGCAAGTGAGATGTGTACAGTGTTTCTGCTCAGGGACTTACTCAAGTAGGTCTTATCATCTTAAGATACTTCAGCCACAACTTGAAAATTTCAGGCCCCAGAGAAGACAAGAAGTTGCTCAGTGGTTCCAGAGGCCAAAAGAACCTAATCAGTGGGGAATAACTAAAGTCCCAGATGCCAGTCAGGAACCAGTCCTGCAAGCACAGCTGTTATGTTAACTCATACTACACAACATCCTTAATCTCAGTCATTGAAAATGAGCTTACTGTCTTCAGCTGGGGAAACGTATAGTTATTACTGAAGTCCTACTGCACCTTGCAGAGTGTGATGGATCATTGAAGGAGAAAAGGAATGAGTTATGTGTAGACCTTGCTTTATAGTACATCGCAGCATTCTCAAGCAGTGTTCAGAAATGGCCATGAAGTGTGAGAAAAGTGAGGTCAAACTCTCTGGATAAGCTTTTAAAAACTCCATGTATACTCATAATTCCCCCTCATTCCCAAGATTCTGGTATGGCTTTCCCCTCCTCTACTCCAAGGCTGGCTTCATAGGATGATTGCAGAATGTTGCTTATAACTCATTCAATCAGAAAAAAGTGGACAACTACAGTTTGTGACCATACAAACAATAGTGCAACACCCTTGTGACCAAACAGCACCATTCCCTAAATACTAGAATGCCCATATGTCAAGAGAGGGCAAGAAAAATATGCTTCTACTCATGTTCCTTTGTATACCACCCCTATCCCTGGTTAGAAGAGGTGACTAGATACTTGTTGTTGTTGTACCAACCATAAAGTTGGTACCCACTCATAATGACCCTATGCACAACAGAACAAAACACTGCCTGATCCTGGGCCAACCTCATAATCATTGCTACGCCTATGCGCAGTGATGCCCACTATGCCAATCCATCTTGTCGGGAGCCTTCCTCTTTTTACCCGACCCTCCACTTTACCAAACATGGTATCTTTCTCCAATAACTGGTCCCTTCTGACAATATGTCCGAAGTATGAGAGACAAAGTCTGGCCATCCTGGCTTCCAAGGAGCACTCTGGTTGTATTTCTTCCAACACGGATCTATTGATATTACCACAGGAGAAAACATTATATATAGCAAATGTGTATGTAGTTTGGAAAACTGGGAAATGTACTATAAAGCTATCTATAGACAGATTTAATTTGCCAACCAACAGTTACTCAACAAATCATTATATTGTTGTCCTCCTGACCTTGGTAGCTTTCCATGGATGAGCCGTTCTTAAATAACTTTCTAGTCATCTGGGCACAAGCAGGACTTTTGTTAGCAACCCCACTTTCTGTTATTTCATTTTGTGTTGTTCCTTTTATATTCCAATAAGGAACAATGTGACAATAAAGGACCAGCTTAATTTAAAACCAAATCTCAGAACTAAACCTTTTAAAAAGTGTTGTTGTTAGGTACCATCAAGTCGGTACTGATTCATAGTGACCCTGTGCACAGCAGAACAAAACACTGCCTGGTCCTAGGCCAACCTCACTACTGTTGACACATTTGAGTCCATTGATGCTGCCACTTGGCCAATCCATCTTGTTGAGGGTCTTCCTCTTTTTCTCTGACCCTCGAGAGAACCTTTAAATCATTGTTTTGTTCTTCTGTACTGTAGAACTGGCTCCTATGAATTTTAGCATGCAGAGATCCAATTTATTTTCCTTGTGTACTTACTACTTGTGCGCTGTGCCCACAATGAAGCCTCAGGGGCCATTTTAAAAGAGGTCTTTGTGAGCCAATGATTCAAAAACTCAGGAAATTACTGTGTTTTTTTCTCATTTGGGATAGTTGCTGTTGATATGCATTTTCTCTCAATTCCAATACTAGTGCATCTGACTGAAAGAAGCAGCCACTTTATGAAAGAATACTCATAAATCAGAAAGATTTTTTTTTTTCCTTTCTCCATATTATGTGCCATCTCATTGAATACAAACAGGGAGGTTAATTGAAAGAGAGATGAAGGAGAAATTAAACAGTTAGAAGCAAACGAAAGTTCCCAATTGAAAGCAAAGAATATTCTTCATTAGTCATCTTCTGTCTTCATAAACTCTGTTCATGCTTTCATAAAACCATAGGTATTTTGATAGTAAAATAGATTATGAATTTAGAGTATTCACTTAACATCCTATCTACCTGAAGGATCTCATCCTGATATATTTATTAGAGTGTTCATATTTTCCTCTTGATATGAATCATGTGTTCAGCACATCAGGCATATTCATCTGTAGGGTCATTGTACTATGTCCTTTATTTCCTGGGTTAGACTTTAGCTAGTAATTTATGAAAATGGAAAAGAAAACAAAGAGAAATTCTACCATTAGCAATATTAAGATTAAAATATTGTTTCTAATTGTATTATGATTCGAATCGTTTCCCCTTACTCCCCAAAAAACATTTAGGATTGTTGAACCTTTTTTTATGAAAAAAGAATAGTTATATGATTGAATCATATCAAGTAAGTACCAGCACTTGCTGGTGGTGGTGATGGTGTGCCCTGATAGAGTCGGTTCTGACTCTTAGTGACCCTGCATCAGTTTTCCAAGGCTATAAATCTTCACGGGAGCAGAAAACCTCATTTCTCCCACAAAACTACTGGTAGTTTTCAACTGCTGACCTTGAGGTTAGCGGCTCTGCTTATATGTTACCAGAGCTCTTTAACACTTATTGTTAACAATTTAATGGAATTAGCACTAGTGTGGAGTCTTGCTGTGGTGCTGTGGGTTAACGCACTGGACTGCAGAGTTGGTTTGAATTGTAAGGTCGACGGTTCAAGCTCACCAGCCACTCTTCGGAAACCCTATACAGGGTTGCTATGAGACGGAACTGACTTGCTGGCACTTAACAACAACACTAGTGTACAATAATGTCCTCCTTTGTATATGACCATTACAAATTAGGGTCAAATAATTACACGTGATCCTACTTTTGTTTTTCATGTGATAGGAAGGAATAGTTAGAGGACCCAGAGGCAAGATTTTAAAATAGTAAATATGATTTAATGTTATGTAAATAATAGTTGGCATAATTAGAGTATCATATGTGTTTAAAATTAAACTGCCACACTATTAAATTTGTCAAAGAACTCATAAGCTTTATTTTTCAGTTCATGAAACTTGTCTAGAAGTTCCAAGGAGTGGTACAAAGACAAAGGACTTTGTAGTCACAAACTCACAGAAAGAAGGAAGTTATACAAGGCAAATTTCTGATTGGCTGGCAAGCATGTTCTTTCCTTATTTGGGATAAAGGGGAAAGTTTGAACGGAGGTTAATGTGAATGTTGTTGTTGTTGTTGTTAAGTGCCGTCAGTCGCTTCCAACCCATAGCAACCCTGCACAGGGTTTCCGAGGCTGTAAATCTTTACGGGAGCAGAAAGCCTCATCTTTCTCCCGCGGAACAGCTGGTAGTTTCAGACTGCTGGCCTTGAGGTTCACAGCCCAATTAATAACCACTACGAAGTTCTAATTGGTTAGCTTAGGGTCGCTATGGGTCGCAACCAACTCAACGGCACTTATCAACAACAATTGGTTAGCTTACATTTTCATGTCAAGGAAAGTCAATTTGGCTTGGATTTCAGTTCTTGAGAAGGTTTGTTGTTGTTAGGTGCCACTGAGTTGGCTCTGACCCATAGCGACCCTATGTACAACAGGAAAAAACACCACTGTTGCCGTCTCTGTGCCAATCCATCTTGTTGGGGGTCTCCCTCTTATTTGCTGCCCCTCCATGATGTCCTTCTCCAGGGACTTGTTGTTGTTATATGCCTTTGAGTCAGTTTTGACCCATAGCGACCCTGTTTCTGTGAAGCAGCTAGTGAGTTTGAACCACTGATCTTACGGATCAAACAGACTTTGCAGTTCAGTGCATTAACCCACAGCGCTACACCAGGACTCCTGTCTCCAGGGCCTAGTCCTTCCTAATATGTCTGATGTTTGAAGTATGAGAGATGAAGTCTGGCCATCTTGGTTTCTTGGGAGCATTCTGGTTGTATTTCTTCCAACATAGATTTGTTTGGTCTAAGAATTAGAAACTTAGGTTTCAGTTTGCTAATGTTGGGCTTTGCATAAGTGACTCTATTTGGGGCCTGGACTGCAATGTCAATTTGAACTTCAAGGTTGTGGTTCAAACCCACCAGCCTCTCCTTGGAAAACCCTACACAGGGTCGCTATGAGTCAGAACCAACTCAACAACACTTAACAGCAGCAACAAATAATCACACTAATTTATGTCTATCTCACTTTAAAAATCAACAATTTTGCATTGTAAGAATTAAGGTTATGAGTGTTTTTGTATACATTCAAAAAAACAAACAGAAGAAATAGAAGCAAATACTGTTGAATGACGATGCATGGAGAGGATTGTAATTATTGCAGTGAAACGAAATACAATAGGATGAGTGTAAAACCAGTGTTCTTCCATGTAAACTATCACTCAATTCACAATAAAAACTTCAGGAAAAAAAAGAATTAAGGTTAGACTAGGTCTTATTTATGAACTGGGATTTACTAGTCTTGGACTAATTCAATAAATTCACTATTAATGTATTTAACTGGAACAAATCTGTATCAATATAAAGGAAACCCAATTGGTTTTGCTCGCTCTTTTCTTCTTGCCTTGTAAAGAGGGGGGTAACTGATATCTGATTGTCCTGTAGTTGGAGTTCACGGGCCCTAGAAGCAAGGCTAATAGCATGCCAGCCTCTGCTGAACAGATGTCTGTAGCTAGAACCAACAACTTTTAACTGCAATACTAATAAAATAGCCTGTTGTTGTTATTAAGTGGAGTTGGTTCAGACTTAAAATGACCTTGTGTAGGACTTTTGAGGAGCAGCTGGTTGTTTTAAACCACTGACCTTATGGTTAGCAGCCCCGTGCTTATCCTACAGTGCCACTATGTAGGTAGAATGATAACTTGTTAAGTGCAAATGTTTGAATATCACTAACCTGTAGCCTCCCCAAGAACTAATCTTGTTAGCATTTATAGAAAGAATTTACCCTAAAGCAGTTATTTTGTATATGAGAGTATCTCAGGCTATAGAAGAGATTGTACCCAAAAAGGGAGGTGGGGAGAGGACTTGAATAATACATTCAATTGTTATCCACCCGTGGATCAGTTGGTTTGAAAGAAAACGAGGTGAATTGTCTTTAAGAGGCTGATTTGGCCATTTCCTTTTTTTTTTTTTCAGGAGACAGAACTAGACAAAATGGGCTTAAATTTATACAGTTTTGGTTAGATGTAATGAGGAACTTCAGGTTGAAAAGCATATTAATCCTAGAACTGGCTCCTAAAGAAATGTTTTAAATATGCATTCCAAATGGCTTTAGCAAAACCACAATTAGATACAAAATATTGAAGATTTTGTTTGTTCTTTTTTTTTTTTTTTGGAGTTTGAAGAATATTTTAGGAGTGCATTTTTTAACTTCTTTCCATCTATTTATCCCCAAAGTATCTAAGACAGTGGCGGTATCTGAGGGATCCATTGAAGTCTTTTGCAATTCTAGAATTTCTTAACAATTGAATCCCAAACCCCTTTGCCATCTGCTTCTGACTCATAACAACTGTATAGTGCAGAATAGAACTGTCCATAGGGTTTTGAGGCTGTAATATTCATGGTACTGTAAAGTAAGCACTAGACCACTAACTTCAGGGTCAGCAGTTCAAACCCATCAGTCGCTCCTCAGAAGCATATACAGGGTTGCTATGAGTCAGAACCAACTCAATGGTACTTAACAACAATTACAGTACATTGAAATAGGAGTCCTGGTGTGGCACTGTAGGGTAAACTCAGTGTTGCTAACAGCAAGGACAGCAGTTCAAATCCACCAGTGGCTCCTTGGAAACCGTATACAGTGACACTCTGAGTTGGAACCAACTTGACAGCACTTAACAGCCACAACAATCTTCACAAAAGCAGATTGCCACATCTATCTCCCATGGAGTGACTACTGAGTTTGAACTGCCGAATGCTTAATAACTGTGTTGCTGCAACTTCCTTAACTATTGAAACTTAAGGAAAAATTATTTGAAAAATGATCCATTTACTTTATTTGAATAATCATCACTTTTAACCATTGCTGTTGTTGTTATTGTTAGGTGCCATTGGGTTGGTTCCGGCTCATAGAGACCCTGTATTAAGTTTCCAAAGAGGAATTGGTGGGCTTAAACCACTGACCTTGTGGTTAGCAGTTCAATGCTTATCCTACAGCATCACACCAGGACTCCGGATTTAACCACTGGAGTTCCTAATGGGTCTTTTTATTTGTCTATGACATTGAGTAATAGAGAAAAATAATGTCACCTTTTTCAGATCGTACATGAAATGTGAGTATTACATACTACATTAAAAGACAAAAACCCACTGCCATCAGCTGACACCAGCTCATAGCGACACCATGTAACAGGGTAGAACTGCTCCTTGTGGGTCTAAGGCTGTGAATCTTTACAGAAGACTGTCACATTTTCTTCCAAAGTACCACATGTTGTTGTTCAATGTCATCAAGTTGGTTCTGACTCATAGTGGCCCTGTATAGGGTTTCTAAGGAGCTGCTGGTGGGTTTGAACCGCCAACCTTGGGGTTAGCATAGCAGTCCAGTGCTATCCTAATGCCACACCAGGACACTGATATACAAGATTGTTGTTGTTGTTGTTGTTGTTGTTAGGTGCCATCAAGTTGGTACTGACTCACAGAAACCCTGTGCAAAGCAGAATGAAACACTGTCCGGTCCTGGGACAACCTCACAATTGTTGCCACGCTTGAGCAAATAGATGCTGCCACTTTGCCAGTCCATCTCCATGGGGGTCTTCCTCTTTTTCTCTGACCCTCCACCTTACCAAACGTGACATTCTTCTCCAGTGACTGGTCCCTCCTGACGATATGTTTGAAGTATGAGAGATGAAGTTTGACCATCCTGGTCTCTAAGGAGCATTGTTGTTGTTCATGGAATGCAAAGCACTTAATAAAGTGCCTAGCAAATCATATTTAATAAATTAGGTTTTAAAAAATTAAAATATAAATTAAATATGCTGCAGCCCAGCCAATGTGTTTGGTGTTTAAGTTATATATATATAAATTAAACATAATTTCTGTACAAAGAACTCACTTTACGATAGAATGAATGTAAAACTAATGTTCTCCCATGTAAACTATCACATAATTCTCAATAAAACATTTAAGAAAAAAAAAAGAATTCTTGAAATTTCCATGTCATTGTTATCAAAGGTCACCTAGTCTCAGAATGGATAGGACTTAACAAGAAGCTGATTATATTTGGGGTGGGGTTAGAGAGGTGTTGCTGTTTAAAAATCATTGTGATGAATGAAAGGTAGAGTCTATTGTATATATTTTTTTCTAGTAATGTCTCAAACACAGAGCTGTTTATCGAGCTACATTGATTTTCATGTACTTTTAGGCAATTCAAATGGAAATTTGGCCTAGGGGAAATCCTAATTCCTTTAAGCTACAAAAAGACCAGCTATTTGTTTTTATTCTAATTCTTTAGTACATTGGAAACAAGATCATTAATGATCACAAAGACATGCTTTGTTTGTTCAGATAAAATTTAAACATATAGTACTCAGAATACCTCTATTAAATACCGTGGCTGCTCTGGGCTTTAGGAAGCTGGAGATTAGAAATTGAAAATGAAATATACACAGCTGGGGAGTTATCTACTAAACATATTGGGGAAAAGACAATCAGATCAGAACTATTACTAGTAAGGACAAGCTCAGACTTGATGTTCTGATATTTATATCAGGATAATGATGAAAGGATCACATTTAAATTGCTAAATTAAAAAAAAAAAATGGTGACAGTTTTTTGTTGTTTTGCTTTATTTCTTTTCTTTTCTTTCTTTTTTTTTTTGTCAAACACTTCTTTTAGATTATTAAATCAGAATCATTATAGCCCCTGCAATATTCTGCCAATTGATAATCAAATAAAACAGAATATGGAAATTCTACAAGTGTTTTCCTATGGATTTATTAATATTTTATTTGTACTTTCCCCCTTAAAAAGTGTGCAGGGACCAAATTATACCTGCAAATTGACAGTTTTAGGAGGCACTTGGCTCACATCAGTCAGTGTGGTAACAGGTTAAGAAGAGGGTTTCTAGAGCCACACTAACTAGATCTTATTCCTGAGCCATATTTACAGGTGCTCCCCAACTTAACAAGTATTCAAGTTGTGACAAACCGTAATTACAGCTGCACGGTTTTTGTTTGTTTGTTGTTGTTTTTGGATATCATATCATTAGTTAAATGGCTCACATACAGTGTTACAGTGAGTAATTTGCTTCTGTCATTCTCAGATATTCAAAGATTAGGTTACATATAAAGATACTGATAATCAAAGGCAATAATCTTGAAAAACCATTTCAAAGAAATTTGACTTACATTAGAACCAGCCTGTGAGGACAGAACCCTGTTGTAATTCAGGTAGTTCCTGTACTGTAAAGCTTATGACATTTAAGCTTCTGGGCCCCACACTCGCAAAGCTCCCTTCTGAGATCTCGGAAGGAGCCCCCTTAGCTCACCTGATATTTGATTAATATAAAACTTGCAAATTAGTTAAGACTTCTGTTTTTACTTCAACTTCCTTTCCATTAAATCTTTCCTTATGTCATAGGATGGTATTGGAGTGGCTTTACACATTTTGGGGAGTTAGCTAAGGGGCGTTTAAGTAGGGGAAACATTTTGATTTAATGGGATGTCTTTATGAAGTGTGCAGTCATTTCGATGTGTGGTGAAGTTATTTCTAGCCATCCAGGAATAGTGTTACCACCCACTGACTCATCTAATGGCACAAACGTGCAGGCCTGAAATTATTTGAAGATATGATTTTGTCCTGTGGAGACTGTATCAGAAGCAAATAAGTTGGTGTTGTTGTTAAGTGCCATCAAGTTGATTCCAACTCATAGAGACACTGTATACAGTTTCAAGGAGCAGCTGGTGGGTTTGAACCGCCAACCATGTGGTTTGTAGTCCAGTGCTGATCCTACAGCGCCACAGAGGAGAAATCAGTTTGAAATACATAAAACCACAGAAATGCTTTGCATTTTCAGATACATAACTGCCTAGTCAAAATGGAAGTTTTCTCCTGTCAGGAATATACCTGATAATGAAACATGTTGTTAAGTGCTGTGGAGTCGCTTCCAACCCATTTAGAGCCTTTCACTACAATTTTTTTCCCCATTTTATTATAGTTTATTTAGTCAACAGGTTTACATACAGGACTTAATCCACTCTAATCGCCTCAGAATTGTTTTCAAAGAGGTTACTTAATCTCTTCTAAAAATGCAAACCTAATATCGCTGATCTTTCTGAATGATTGAGGTCACATTTTGTTTTGGTTGTCAATATTGTCTTTGCTGCATTTTCAAAAGTCATAAAGATAATGTGTGTTTTATTCAACAGTCCAACAAGGTTTCATTTGATTGTTCTGAAGAAGTGCATGGATGATAACTTTATTGTTAAGTCCTGTAAAGTCGGTTCTGACTCTAAGTGACCCTGTACAGGGTTTCCGAGGAGGGTTTGAACCTCCAACCTTGTGTTAGCAGTCCTGTGCATATCCTACAGCATCACACCAGGACTCATGATGTTTGGTGTGCTGTAGTGCTTATTGCGATATGTAGCATTGGACTACCAGGCAAGGTGAGAGTTGAAACCCACTAGCTGTTCCTCAGGAGAAAGATGAGGCTGTCTACCGACATTAAGATTTACAGTCTCAGAAGCCCTATATAGATAGGGTCACTATGAATCAGAAAATGCCTCAGTGACTGGTTTAATTTAGTTTTGGTATATATAGCAATGGTCAACCCATTATTGTCTAATCTGTTTTGACTTGATTAAGTGACTTTGTGTCAAAATTTTGACTGCATCTCAAAGTTTTTGAGACATTCTTCATTTCTACTACCTTTAAAATCCATTTCCTTTTAAGAATTCAGAATAATCACTCACTAATTTTGACTCTTCAACTAAGTTCATGTGAAGCGTGGCTCACAATTAAGTTTGTAGCATCCAAACCATGTTAACCAGCATGCACAAATCATACAATGTCTTCAAAAGCTCCATTAGAATTCTATCTTCAAGATAGTCCGATTTAGAATCTTCTCTTACTTTTGCACCTGCTTTGCTGTGTGATCTTGATTAAAATCATAGTCTCATGGGCCATCTGAATAAATGTTCTCTAATCATGTTAATGGAATCCTGGTGTGGTGCTGTGGGTTCATGCACCAGACAGCAAAGCCATTTGAACTGCAAGGCCGGAGGTTCAAACTCATCAGCCTCTCCTTGGAAACCCTATACAGGGTCGCTATGTGTCTGGATCGACTCAACGGCACTTAACAACAACAATAATCACATCAATGATTTCCCTAGGCATCTTTGTCTCTCAGAATGGAAGTAGATATGGATATAAGCCACGTTTGCTATGGATATCAGGTGTTTGAGCCCCCAGCCCCACTACTTGCTCTGTCCTCTCCTTCATTCAGCCTCACAGCAGCAGAGTCATCAGCTAAAGCTGCATGAGAATTTCAAATCAGTTGGTAGCATTGCTGCTGAGAAGTAAATTTCTCTGACAGTTGTATTGTTTGGGGGAAATGTTAAATGGGTTGCTGTATACTTTCAAAAAAGGACTTTCTAAGAAAGACTTATAAAACTCAATTCTGAATGTAGGTAAATATTTTGTGGTTGAATTCATCTGGATTTAATATACATCTTTCCACCTAGGTGATTTACACATAGCCAAGGAGGCTGAGAGAAGTTTGAGTTCTTTAGAAGAAAGATGCTTCACTTACTTAGAGTCATATGCTAAATGAATTCTGTACTATGGGAGTTATTTGTGCACTGGTTTTCCCTCTAATCTACCTCCTTTAGTGTCACTTGGGTCCCAATATTCACTGCTGAATTAAAATTTTTTTCTACCCAGCTAACTATAAGGCCCAATGGCTTAAAAGGCAGCTGTGATAATAAGGAAAAATGGAGGATTAGTTAAGTCCACTGTCCTTGTTCTCAAGTGGGAGCAGTATGTAAGAAAATGCTGGGTTATTTGTATTGTTTTACAATCACTTAGTTCAGTGACGTAGACCTGATTCCTTTTGTCTTTTTTTACTGTCTTGGATTTTAGTTCCCACCATAAACTTAGTGGTTTTCTAAGGTTGCTCAAAATAGTAAAATGTGGAGGTACTCTGTGTCTTAGGGAAACAATTTACAAATTACAATTTTTATTCCAAGGAAACTTTTGCATCAGCTAATTTGAAATAAAATTTTATATGCCATGTTAGATTTTGCAAATAATAACATATCCATAACTAGGATTTCTCCTTTTTTTCCCCATTAAACTCCATTTCTCATCTTAAACCAATTTAAATTAGTTTTCAAAGTTTATTGACAGGCATGATATATGAGTTAAAACCAATTAAGTTATATGCCAATTTTGTATTACAGTGTTTTATGAGTCACCGGCCAGTTATCTTTCCATACTAATTTACTAGAGTATCTTTGAAATTTGGAGTACCTCCTTGATTAGTTGCTTTAAAACACCATTTAAAGCCTAAATTTCCACCCAAACCAAGTGTGTCAGAAGTTTTAAAGTGCAATTGGTTGGCTATACAATTTAACTGGAAATAAAAGTGAGAAATGCTCACTTTAATTCTTGCTAAATTCATCAGAAGCATTTTATTGAGAAGTTTAGACCCAAGGCATTTGTGTAGTGAAGCCAGGTGCAAAATAGCGTATCAGCTATTCTGCAGTATTAACAATGAAGAGAAAAATTATAAATAGTGTCAGATTACAAATATGCTGCATTCCTCCTAAAATTTAAGCCAGATCAATAAGCAGGCAGCTAAAGTCAATGTGAATTTTAAGAAATTTTCATTATATGATGAAATCCTTAGTTCACAAAGGGAGTTTAAATATTACTACTGATGGTGGTGGTACTGTGCCGTGGAGTCGATTCTGACTCATAGTGACCCTGCACAGGGTTTCCGAGGTTACAAATATTTACTGGAGCAGAAAGCCTCATCTTTCTCCCGCAGAACAGCTGGTAGTTTCAAACTGCTGACCTTGAGGTTAGCAGCCCAACTCATAACCACTACGCTACAGAGCTCCTTAAATACTACTACTTACTACTAAAATGTTACATTTTGTTTCATGTAAGGGTGGAAACATGAAGCCCACAATTTTCATAAATATTATTTCTCAGGTGAGTGCACCTTCCGTACACTGGTACCTTAATATCCTTACAATGGCAGAATTCATCTGTCATTTCTTGAATATGACAGGCTGAAAATAATCTGTTTTCATTTTAAAACAGTTCCTTTTCTGCCTACCAGTGTTTGAAGGTTTGGTTATAGTTTAACTGCACACAAAAGCCGTAGCTTTTTTTGCCCTTTTCTTATTTAGCGTATTATATTCACAGATTATGATATGACTAGAGCCAGTTTTTTTTCTATTGTTCTTCTTCATGGTAGGTTCTATGGCCCTCTCCTTTGTCGAGTACCTCTTTAAAGAAGTTAGAAAACAGCTGTCTGAAATATGACTATTATTCCTGGGATTTAACAGGCATGTGCCTTGGATAAATTAAGGAGCAGTCAAAGGAGGTCCATAAATATGAATACTTTGCCAGCTGCTTTTCCATTAAACTCTGTTGGCTGAATGAAATTGGTAAATAATTATGTTGGTGGGGAACCCAGTATATCCAAATGTAATATAACTTCTTCCTTTAACAACAGAGCTTTATTTTTTTCCTGTACACCAAATTAGTTTTTAGGGTAATCTACATTGCAAATTGGTCGATTTGCATTAAAACTATGCCTACTTGTTCTGATTTGTCAACACCTCTTTTTTAAAGAAGTCTTTAACATTAAGCATGGGTGGGTAAGACCACCTGCTTATGGAACTTGCCTGCAGCTCCATCACTTAACACATGAGACAGGTTACAGCTGTTTAATTGCTATAGTGCTGAATGATTATCATTCTATCCAAAATTAATATTTATATATGTATGCATAGAAAGCATGTGGTTAAACATAAGTGATCTAATTGTGAATTAATGGCATTAGACATTCATTAATTAGTCTGCACATGAACAGTGAGGTGTAAAATAATGCTTTGCACATACAATCCAACTGTTGGCTTTTAAGATGAGTCCCCTGTAGTAATTATTATGCATGTGGGTAATCCACCCAAATACATGGGTATATGCAAAGAGGGAAATCACCATATAGTTGCCGTAAAAGCAAAAAGAAAACTATCTATGCAGTTATTTCTTAGAATCTGACTCTGTTTTAGAGTCCTGGTGTGGAACTGCAGGATGAGCACAGGAAATCAAATGACGTACTGCATTAGGCAAATCTGCTGCACAGGATCTTTTTAAAGTGTTGAAGAGCAAAGATGTCAGCTTGCACCTGACCCAAGCCATGACATTTTCAGTAACCTCATATGCATGTGAAAGCTGGACATTGAATAAGAAAGACCGTAGAAGAATTGATGCATTTGATGCATCAAATGTTGTTTGGAGGAGGAATGGTGTAGGAGGAGAACATTGAAAGTGCCATGAGCTGCCAAAAGAACAAATGGATCTGTGTTGGAAGAAGTACAGCCAGAGTGTTCCTTGAAGGCCAGGATGGACAAACTTTGTCTCTCATACTTTGGGTATATTGTCAGGAGGGACCAGTCGCTGGAGAAGGATATCATATTTGGTCAGAGCAAAAGAGGAAGACCCCCAGCGAGATGCATTGGCCAAGTAGCAGCATCGATGGACTCAAGCATGGCAACAGTAGTGAGGTTGGCCTAGGATCGGCAGTGTTTCGTTCTATTGTACATAGGGTCGCTATAAGTTAGTACTGACTCGATGGCACCTAACAACAACAACCACAATGAGTATTAATTAAGTGGCAGAATCATAACCCACACCTACATAAGCCATCACGGAGCCCAAGTTCTAATCATGAGATTATTCTGCCTCCTAAGCTATTTTGTAATTGTTTTTGTACATACACGTGCGCAAGCATATGTGTGTGTGTGTTTGTGTGTGTAGAGTGGAATCTGTGAAAATTAATCTTCTTTGCAATAAATTGATATCTACACTACCTGTTGCAAAAGATTGAATTATCATAGAAACAATTGCAGTAATAAGCGTGTCAGTGATTTTTTTCAATAATAAAATGTCACTTTTTTTAACCTTAGGAGAATCTGAATTATAGGTGATAAAGGATCCATAGTTTACCAAACAACGAAACCTCCAACAACATAAAAACAGGAAAAATCAATGTATACTAAAAAATTCAGGAAAATTATAAACTGTGTATTGAAAGCTGTGTTCCTTCTCCATAATTTAAATTTAAACCCAGTTTTTCTGTCAGTTAAAGTTAGTAGGATTGATGCTATATATATATATATGTATTTGTTCTTATTAAGTGTCATCGGGTCAGTTCCAACTCATAGTGACCCTTTATAATGTTTCCAAGAAGCAGTTGGTGTGTTTGAACCTCCAACCTTGTTGTTCAAACTGACCTTGCGGTCCAGTGCTTATCCTAGAGCACCAAACCAGGACTTCATCTATAGATATTGTTATTAGATGTTGAAAAACACGGATAGAAAGCAGATAGGAATACAAGTCACAAGTGCCAAGTAATGAAAAAGACCCAAGAAAGTTTAGTACCCAAAATACAGTACAAATGGTAAGCACCTGCATACACTCTCACCCACAAATAAAAGTTACTTTTTTCTATAAATCCCCTTTGAAAAGATCCATTTGCTATTTTCCAAAAATACAGTTTATCCTGGGCAAATTAGATGACACAATTTCATTTATTATTTGTTATTATGCGATATTTGTTGTTAAGTGCCATTAAGTCAGTTCTGACTCATAGTGACCTTGTATAGGGTTTCCAAGTAGCAACTGGTAAGCTTGAAGCACCAACCATGCAGTTCAAACCTACCTTGCAGTGTAGCACATTAACCCACAGGACTACTTAACAAGGATTAGTTGTTGTTTTTAACATTTCATTGTGGTTTGGAGTCCTGGTATGGTGCTGTGGGTTAATGCGCTGAACTGCAAATCGGTGGTTCAAGTTCACTAGCTGCTTCTCTAAAACCCTTTATAGGGTAGGTATGAGTTGGAACCACCTCCGTGGCACTTAACAACAATAGCAACAACAACAACATTGTGGTTTGGGTGAAAGTTTACAGAATAAATTAATTTCACATTCAACAATTTAAACACATTTTGTTTCATGGTATGACTTATAATCCCCTCAATATAAAGGCACTCTTCCTACTTCCTCCTGCCTTTCCTGTTTCCATGCACCCATCTTTCCCACCCTTTCCTGTCATCTGAACTTTGTTTTGGGGCAAATGCTGCTGTTGTAGTCTTGCATGGTTGATTGTTCTGAGGAGCACATTTCTCAAGGGTGTTACTGTTCACTTCATAGGCCTAGCTGTTGTTTGGCTGAAAGATGATCTCCAGTTCCCGGTTTGAAGGCTATTGAAGGCAATAGTATGGGGGTTCCACTTATCTCTATCAGACCAATAAGTCTGGCCTTTTTTATGATTTTGAATTTTGTTCTGTATTTTTCTCCCACTCTGTCGAATACCTTCTATTGTGAACCCTTTTAAAGTAATAGGTAGTTCACAGGTTAGTAGAGGCTGTGGTTCACATGGTCCATTAGTCCTTTGGATTAATTGTTTCCTTGAGCCTTTGATTTTTCTTCACTCTTCTTTGCTCCAGATGGAAAGAGCCCAATTGTTGTTTCTCAGATGACCACTCAGAAACTTTCGAGACTCTAGTCTCTACTCACCACAGTAGAATGTAGAATATTGTCTTTGTGGACTATGTTATGCCAATGCCAATGAAGTCCCCTAAGACTATTACTTTTTAGAACAGTTTCTGGCTAGTTTAGTTCCCAAATCAGACTACTAATTTTTAAAAGTATAGGGACTACTAAGAACCAAGAGTTCTGGTATAGTGCTATAGGTCAGTGAGTCAAACCCACTAGCCATTCCTCAGAAACCCTATAAAGGGTGGCTATGAGTCAGAACAGACTCAGCAGCACTTACCAACAGCAACACTAAGAACTTATGCTTTTGCTTATAGCAGTAATGAATTCAAACATGGAATAAAAATCTAAAGGCGATACATACCACCAGCATGTTTATGTATGTAGTGGAGTAGATAAAATCACGTTATATGCAAAGAACATCACAAAATACATATAACTCACTGTCATTGAGTCAAATCTGATTAGTAGCGACACTAAAGAACAGAGTGGTGTCCTGGTGTAGCGCTGTGGGTTAATGCTCTGGACTGCAGAGTTGGTTTGAACTGCAAGGTCAGTGGTTCAAGCTCACCAACTGCTCCTTAGAAACTCTGTATAGTGTCGCTATGGGTTGGAGCCGACTCAATGGCATTTACCAACAGCAAAGAACAGAGTAAAATTGCCCAAAGGGGTTTCCAAAGTTGTAATCTTTACAGAAGCAGGCAGCCACATCTTTCTCCCACAGAATGGCTGGCAAGTTTGAACCGCTAGCGTTTTGTTTAGCAGCTGAGTGCTTTAGCCATTGTGTAACCAGGACTCCTCAAAACTCATATGCCACACTCCAAACAATAGATATCTTTTCACAGTGGCTGTGCACATGTCTGTAAAATGAGTCAGCCGTCTGCGTCTGTTATGTATACATTCTCCAAAGTGATGCATGAAATTCCAAACTGGAGGAAAATCACTAATTCCTTCTCCCAGTTGTCTGTACAGAGCCCTGTCTTAGGTTTATAGTGGTGATTTTTCAGCAGTGCTGCCTTTATATAAATTATTTTAAAGCACAATTCCTTAGAATCTGGATTTTTCTGTCATGAGTTAAGTAGGAAAATTATTTAACTCTTTAGGAATGTCTTAGTGTCAATAATGTTCCAAACTATAGAATGGTCTTTTGCTTATGTTGGATACATAAAAAAAGCAATGTATTTATACAGATAATTTTTACATCAACTTTCCAAACTAAAAAAATAGAAAAAAAATATGAAAAGTCTCAAAAGGAACGTATTTGAAGCAAATTTCCCAAAAGGCATTGCCAATTTGAGGAGCGCAAAAGCTGTTTTAGACGTAGGCACACGTGCACGTATCCACACATACAGACACAATCAGTTTTTCTTTATTGGCACCACCTCACTAACTGTTAAAATTCAAATTAGTGGGATTTCCTAAATAGAATATTAACAATGTTTTACACTAATTTTCACATGAGAATTCTGTGATGAGAGAGAACATATTTTAAGGGGCTTCAGTAAACTCGTAAGAATAAGACATTGTTTTATGGTGTTTAAAATTGTCACTGTTATAATCCTTTATGACAGGGTAATCAGTAATAAACCAGTACAGTGAGTGCCAATTAAGGAATATCAAATCAATGGGTATGCAGCTTGCACACTGATTTAAACAGTCACTGATTGGAATGAATGGATTTAATATGTACTTATTTGCAGACTAGCTTTTCTGTCATCCTACAGGAACTGGTACATGAATAATCTAAGAATGATACCTACTTACAAATTTAATGAGATACTAATGGGAATCATTTTTTTGTAAGTTCCATTATAAAGCATTAAGAAACACACAATACTAAATAAAAATTTGTCCTCTACTCCAAGGACTTTGCCGTCCTAGTCATAGTGAAGAATATGTCTATATTTTATTATGTACTCATCTGAAAGAATTGTCCTCTTCTGAAGATAGACCCCTTAGATTTTACAGTTGTAATTAAACTGAGAAATGTGTTCGCCATTCTGGATTCTGTGTTATTTGACTGTGTTCATGCTATGCCCAGGAATTAATTCAGTAGACCAGTGAAAATACTGTGCTATTTAATATGTTCTGACCAAGCATATTCTCAACCGCAGAAACAATGTGGAAAGTTCATAACCCTATTCATCAGCAACTGTGTATACACAACCAAATCATTTGTATTTTTCCCTTGTGAGCTGCCTGAAGTATAACTAACTTGGTTTGCCTTTGTTTCGTTGCTGAGAATCACTTGGATGGTGAAAGGAAAACACATTTGAAATTAATCTTATTCTATATTTTGTTGTTGGTAAGTGCCATTGAGTTGGGTCTGACTCATAATGACCCTGTATAACAGGGTTGACCCGCTGGACATATAAGCCCTGTGAAATCATTTGGTCTGGCCCTGCCGTCACATTATAGCAAGTTTATTTTTAAGTTGATCATTTTGTATAGCCCATGAATGATGCTATAAATATCCAAATGTCCCTGGGCAGAAAAAAAGATTCCCCACCCCTGCTGTACAGGGTTTCCAAGGAACGGCTGGTGAGTTTGAACCGCTGACCATCCAGTTGAAACCAGTCATGGGGTCTGGTGCTTATCCTACAATGCCACACCATATAGACCTCCAAATATCCCACTTCCTCCACAAAGTATGCACATATATTCCTCTGACCCCATTTTTAAATGAGCTGCCTTCTTTGGAACTACTAGTCAGGTATTTCTTGGACAAATTTATACATCAACGGAGCTGCTTCTGTTCTAGTGATTGTTTTAACTCACTATTTTTCCTACTGAACTTATCTTGCCAGTTGGTTTTCCAAATTTGGGGTTTTAGAACTCATTACAGCTATTTGGAGTCCTGGCATGGAACTGTACGATAAGGTCGATTTGAACCGCAGGGTCAGAAAGAAACTCTATACAGGGTCACTATGAGTCTAACAGACTCCACTTATTAGCAACAGCAACAGCTATTGTTACCATAAAGTGTTCTTTCATCTACATAAGGTTACCCTCATTTATGAACCTATATTGTTGTTGTTGTTGTTAAGTGCCATCGAGTCGGTTCCGACCCATAGCGACCCTGTACAGGGTTTCCGAGGGTGTAAATATTTACTGGAGTAGAAAGCCTCATCATTCTCCCGCGGAGCAGCTGGTAGTTTTGAACCGCAGACCTTAAGGTTCGCAGCCCAATTCATAACCACTACGCTACCAGAGCTCCTTATTAGCACATGAATATTTCAAATTTCTATTGAGTTTTCATCTTACCTCCTGGTTTCTCCTATTGTCAATGTGGAATTAAGGTTTTCCACATTTTTTTTCGATTGAATTTTGTCATTCAAATGAAGCCACTGACCAACTCAAAACAGATGATGCTTCTAGTCTAGCCTACACAGATACAGAACTCTGGCCATTCTAAGTTGTAACCATAATTTACGTATTAAGAATATATACTCTGATGTTAGCCAACCTAGTAGAAGTTTTGACATGGTCACTTGTTAGCATAATGATCTTGGAAAGGTTATTTATTTTTCTGTGCCTTCCTTTGTGAAATGTTGTTGTTGTTAAGTGCTGCTGAGTTGATTCCAACCTATAGCAACCCTGTATAGGGTTTCTGAGGAGCGACTGGTGAGCTTGAACCGCTGACCTTGCAGATCAAACCAACTTTGCAGTCCAGTATATTAGTCTACAGTGCCACACCAGGACTTCCTATTTTCTTTGTGAAATAGGAATATAATAATTGCACCTGTTATACCATTGTTGTTTTTATTAGGTGCCATCAAGTCAGTTCCGACTCATAGTAACCCTGTATAGGCTTTCCAAGGAGTAGCTGGTGGTTTTGAACTGCTGACCTTGCGGTTATCAGTCCAATACTTATCCAACAGTGCCACACCAGGACTCCATATTTCACCTTTGTTGTTAAGTGCCATCGACTGGGTTCCAACTCTTAGCAATTCTGTATAGGGTTTCCGAGGAGCAGCTGGTGGGTTTGAACGACTGACCTTGTGGTTAGTAGGTCAGTGTTTATCCTATAGTACCACACTATCATAGGGAGGTGAAAATTAAATCAGGTAATTAATGTTAAATGCTCAACATTGTTCTTAGCACACAGTAACAATAAATGGTTGTCATTGTTAGTAATAGTGTAAATAGTAAATAGCTGAATGGGTTGAGGAAGGGACAGATGGATGAAGGAAAAGTTGAGAATGAAATGTGGACACCCACATTTTCTTCTTTCTCACATGATAGCCTTCGCATTACTCATACATTCAAAATTTGCAAACACACATAGGGCATACTGTTGTTTGTTAAATACTATCAAGTCAGTTCCAACTCTAGCTACCCTGTATAGGGTTTCCATGGAGTAGCTTGTGGGTTTGAACTGCTGATCTTTTTTTGGTTCACAGTCCAGTGCTAATCCTACAGTGTGACACCAGAAGTCCTAGGGCATACTGATGGTGGTGGTATGCCATGGAGTCACTTCGGACTTAAACAGCGACGACCCTGCATGGGGTTTCCAAGGCTGTAAATCTATGGGAGCAGAAAGCCTCATCTTACTACCATGAAGCAATTGGTAGTTTTGAACTGCTGACCTTGAGGTTAGCAGCCTGACATAACCACTGCGTTACCAGAGCTCCTTTAGGGCATACTGTTGTTGTTATGTGCCATGGAGTTGGTTCTGACTCATAGAGACCCTGCACAGGGTTTCCGAGGCTGTAAATCTTTACGGGAGCAGAAAGGCTCATCTTTCTCCCACGGAACATCTGGTAGCTTCGAACTGCTGACCGTGAGGTTGGCAGCTCGATTTGTAGCCACTAGGCTACCAGAGCTCCTTTAGGGCATACTAGGACTACAATAATAAGTACATTTAGTCATTCCAATAGATAAAGATTTAAGACTCTTATGAACAAGGAAATAGAAATACAGTAATTAGCATGGCCATTTCTAATGGGAAAGATCTACACAATAAATTTGATGTATAGGCATTCCCCGGGGTAAAATTGAGATCCATTTCCACTCTGTCTTTAAGAATTTGTAGGTATGCTCGAATAGGTACATAAGGTTCTTATGTTAACCTTTAGTGCAATAAGGGTTTTCCGGAGGCCTTTTCAATTATTTAACTGCACGTATGACAAATGAAGGTGATTGTGATAAAGAATTTGTTAAGTGGGTAGGGGCTAGTTCATCTCAAAGTGAGGCCAAATTTACATAACGTTAAAGGACAAGTAGGGGTTACCCTAAGTACTCTGAGGACTGTCTCTATAAAGATCTGTTATCGACTCATAGCGACCTTGTACAGGGTTTCCAAGGCTGTAAATCTTTACGGGAGCAGAAAACCTCATCTTTCTCCCGAGGAACAGCTGGGAGTTTTGAACTGCTGACCCTGAGGTTAGCAGCCCGATTCGTAACCATTATGTTACCAGAGCTCCTTATAAAGATCTTTAAACCCTTCGAATTTTGTGCTGTCTTTGAACTGAAATATATTGCTTACAGTGAAATTTTTATTTTTCTCTTCTTCTTTTCTGTGTACTCTAACATGGCAATAACTCCTAAATTTAATCCATGAGAAGGATTAAAGAGTAAAAGAAGAAATGGAAAGGGATGCCCATAATTTTGATACATAAGCAGATGAGGCCACAGTATGCAGATATAACCCCCAAATATGTTATTCCTCCCTACCCTACATGTTATTGTTGTTAAATGCCTTCTGTATGGTTCCAACACACATACAGAGTTTCTGAAGAAGTGGCTAGTGAGTGTGAACCACCAACCAGTGCTATGGTTTATTTTTGTTGTCTTTTTTAAAGCTTTTTATTATGAATTAAGCGAAGGTTTTCAGACAAGGTCATCAACAACTCACACACTTTGTTTCATCTCAATGATTGCAGTCTCCTTCATGTACCAACAGTTATCCCGCTTCCTCCCTGGGGTTCCTATTTGCAGTCTACCTACCTTCCTACCCTTCTCAACTTTGTCCTTAGGAAAATGTTGCCTTTTTGATTTTGAATGAGTGACCATTCCATGGTGAGCATACCTCACTAGTGTTGCTGTCCCCCTACGTAGTTACAAGTTGGGCCACAAGGGGGAGTTCTTTTCCGTACCTGAAGGGTCATCTAGGGCCCTAATAGTCTGAGGTTCCTCCAGTCTCTTTCAGACAAATAAAGCCAGCCTTTTTTTTTTTTTTAAGTTAAATAATTTTTAGGTTTTTTTTTTTTCACATTATCTCCCACTCTAATCGGGATCCTCTAATGTGATCCCATTCCAAGTGGTTGCTAGTGGTAGCCTAGCACCATCTAGATCTTCTGGTCTTAGAGTCATGGAGACAGATGTTCACAGGTTCCATTAGTCCATTATGAATTGATGCCATGCCACTTCAGTTCTTCTCACTTGTCTTTCTTCCACACATGGAGAGACCGACAGCTGCACCTTAGATGGCTGCTCTTGAGCTTTCAAGATCTCCGACACTATGCACCCAAGCAGGATGTAGAACATTGTCTTTGTCAACAGTGTTATGCCGGTTGACCATGGTGTCCCCTCGATGGCCCTGGAATACTAGCCCAAAGACTGGTAGTTCAAGCCTACCCAGAGGCCTCTTGGAAGAAAAGCCTAGCAGTCTGCTTCCAAAAAGTCACAACCATTGTCAACCCTGTGGAGCAGTTCTACTCTGCACATAATGGAGTCACCATGACTCCGAATCAACTGGATGACAACTAAAAACAGCTCTTCTTCTGTTTCTCTTCCATAAACTATATAAAACTGTAGTTATATTATACAAGTATGGTGGAAATGAAGTGTGAAAATAATCTAACTCAAATTAACGTCTGGCAATAGTAAGCCTTTATTATCTTCAGGGAGCAATCTGACATCAAAAAGTAACCCCTGTGTATCCCTTGGATCATTCTGAACCTGTCTGAAACTTGGGAATCATCAGTACATCAGCCAGGTGTTCATAATCTGTAAATTATTTAGAGATTATGAGCTGAAATCATAGATAGCACTTAACTGTGCAAGTATAAGTGTATGTGCATTTTTCTAGGGAAAGAATACATAGTTTTCACCAATTTTCTTAGAGATCTTGTACCTGAAAAGGGGTACCTTATTCTTACAGGAAATATGGAAATTTCTTTCTCTATGTTCCACACAGGGTCTTCTTAAAAGATAAATATTTGAAACACCAGAGAAAGTATTTTATGAATACAGCATTTTACTGGAGAGTAGGCTTTTGTTTTGTTTTGTTTTTTTAAGGACTCTGTTTTATATAATCTAGTATCTATTTTTAGAAGTTTTATTCTATAAATTTCAAACTTTTGGTAGATCTAATAGGAATGGCTTTTCCTTCAGTATCACAACGCATTCATTGGTCTCCAAAGTTATTTTTCTGCAACGTAATATACATTTCAGCAATTGTTAAATATATTATTTTATGATTACTGCTCTTTAAGCCTTCTTACAACTTGCCTCCATTTTTATGGTCATTTCATATAGTAGTTTTTACAATGATAATATTATTGAAGTTATCATTTTTTTATAATTATTTGAAGTTCATATATTGTCATCTACTTTTAATCTCTTCATTATTCAGAGCCAGGCTTTTATTGTCTTGTCAGAAAGTTCACTTGAGAAGCCGAAATATAGTTGTTTATCTCCTCTTTGTCTCAGCCTTACTAATAATATCTCCTATGATATAAAATTCAAATGACAAACCTTGTTATCTTTTTCTCAGTACAGACTTTTGCTTTTTTGCTTTTCAAAAAACTTGTGGTACATATTAATATTTAAAAGATTATGTTAATTTTGACCTGTTGTATATTTGAAATGTATTTTCTAATTTCAGCTCCACTTTTGTTGTTCTCTTGACCCAATAACAAAGCTGCCTTTAACTGTCAATCAATCCAGTATTTTGCATAATTCTATTTTCTAAAATAATGGAATTTCCTGGATTAGAAATAACTTATTCTTCTCTTAAAATTGATTCAGAATTAAGTTACAGTCCTTATTTTGGCTGTGCTAATTGAAGTAGACACGATAAAAAAGCAAACGATTTACTATCTAACTGTCATCATTGTTACTAATTTTGATAAACTAAGAAATCCCTGCTGTAACTGTATCAGAAATCAAGCAGTTTTTAATGGCATTTTGTTAATGTTCAGATCATCAATTGAGCTGTTCAGGGTCTCTACTAGATTGATTATATAGTATTTAGGAGAGTTTATTAGGAAATGCAATAAATACATTTCCATTTTACTGTTAGAAAATTGAACTCTATTGTTAAATTGTAACTTCAGAGTACTGCCTAGCACTGCTCGTCTTTGCTTTAATTCCCCCTGCGGTGTGTTCTTAATTAGCTATAAACAAACTTATTTTTAACTGCAACTCAGAAGTCTGTAATGGAATCTGGTGACAAAGTGAGGAATCCTTTTATATACACAGTTCAGATATGTCAAAGCCATTTATGGTGCTGTTTATACACATGACAAAACAATCAGACCTGAGTGGCTCAAATGAAAGCTATAGTTTAAGTCTTTCTGCTAAGGGTTCTGCTACCACTTGCTTCTGTCAGTGATGAAAAATAATCAACATAAGCATCTTAAAAAAGCTATTTTAGATCATTAAAGATGTATGAATTTTGACAAAGCAAAAAGATTTGAGGCTTACTAAGAATATATTCAGTCTCTACTTTGAGTGAAGGGAGAGAGCTGTTATTTCTCTGTTCAAGATGGAAGGGGTAGCTGAATTGTAGCCTCCTATAAGATGAAATGGACTCCTGGTGTGGCACTATAGGATAAGCATTGGGCTGCAAATCACAAGGTCCGTGGTTCAAACCTAACAGCTGGTCCTCGGAAACCCACACAGGGTTGCTATGAGTCGGAACCAACTCGACAGCACTTCTCAACAACAAAAGATGAAATGGACAGTGGCAGGTGGTGGTCATGTACCATGGAGTTGGTTCCGACTCATAGTGACCCTGTACAGGGTTTCCGAGGCTATAAATCTTTACGGGAGCAGAAAGCCTCATCTTTCTCCCACAGAACAGCTGGTAGTTTCAAACTGCTGACCTTGTGGTTCGCAGCCCGATTCATAACCACTACACTACCTACAGGTATAGTAAAAAACTCAGTCTGAATCCTGACTCTTCTCTAAGGCTTTTGTGAGTAACAGGGCCTGTTCTAGTATGAATCCTGATGGATAATATATGTGATATAGATATATATATATATATCCTTGTCCACCTGACATGTGTTCAAGGGTTACTGGGTAATCGTTTTCTCCAGTTATATATCATGACTTTTTCATAATATATTACATTTGTCCAAAGATTCTCAATTTCTTCTTTCATTTCTTAATAACTATTAAAGTTTGGTAATCTGTAGCTCTCCTCGCAGTGGTAAATTTCCAAACTCCTGTAGTAATAATGAATGGATTCCATTTGTTCTACTTAGTTGCTAATGTATAATCTTTAAAAGAGTAGGGTAGGGGACATTCCAAATTATCTATGAAAAGTAGTGTTAGTTTACCTGCAAAGGTTTCTGGAAAATGCTAATTGTTGCCAGGAATCATGACTACATTTGCTAAATCGAGAATATATTACATTTTTAGAAGATATGAAGTACATCTCTGTCGTGTGATGTGAGTCCTATGTCAGCTACAGCTACTCGATTTGCATGTGAATTCTGAAAATTTTCTTGTCCCATGTGACACTTCTGAAATGTCTGTCTGTTCTTTTTTCCTTTTTAATTTCTCAAGCTCACTATTTGGATAAGATAGTTAAAGGTACTGTATACTTGCTCTTTGTTGACATATCTACATATATTTCTTATAGAACTGTGTATTAGAACACTAGGTATGAAAATAGACTGTTTTTCATGCATATTTCTGTAAATTTTATAAATCAGGCTTACATTATGTGAAATTCTTTGGATTTAAATAATTGAGACTTAAATGTCTATGTCTCATTTTTATAATTTGGGGTTGTCATAGATTTTATTCTTATGTAAGAGCATTAGTTTTCACTGGAACCAAAAACTGAAGATAACAGTGCATTTGCTGTTTTTGGTGTTTTGTTTTGATTATTTTTTAAAAACTTTAAGATCTTCAATGTTGGAAATTTAACTGATTAGCTTTAAATTCTAAATTAATGAATCACCAGTGTTCACTCTCTTATCACAGAATAAGAAATTGTCTGTCTAAAGACTATTCTGATTAACACATGTTGAAGGAAATCTCATTTATCCTCACCTGTGACTTATTTGGGTTTGCCTAAATGTTTCGAAATGCATGCGAATCATAATTTATGTTTTGTTACTTTTTTAATGTAAAAAACTGCAAAATACTATGCATTTTATGAAACAGAAAAGATGGTAGTCTTCATTAAAAAAAACAGCAGATTCTCATGTCTTCAGTTATTGCAGAAATGAGTGGGAATTTTTTTCACAAGAATACTCCCTCCTTCCCCTCTCTCCTCCGAATACCTGGTTTCTATTCCTTGTTTGTGCTTTCATTAGAATATGGAAATATTCATGGCAATATCCAGGCTTTCATACAAAAATTCTTGTTATCACAGTCAGCTGATGTGCCTCTTTGTCAGTGGGGCAATTAGATCTTTTTTTTTTTTTCCCTTTAAAATCCAAATAAAACAAACAAAAAAAATCCATATCCAAAAGGAAATTTCAATTTTTGTAAGTCAGAGAATCCAGGAATACAGATGGTAATTGTCTGAAAGAAAAGAAGCAGCAAAATTAATCTCATCATGACCTGATGGTTTCCATAAATACCACTCCATTATACCCTGCCACAAGAGACTGTCAAAATATGCTTATTTCTGTTAACTCTAATCTTAAGAGACACAATGTCTCTTTGTGATATTTTCATTTCAAGTTCCATAGTGGAGGAGGGGAAGCCAACACATGAATACTTCTTCTAATGTAGACTTAAAATCAACATTTTTAAACAAATTGTCCCCTTAAATTTTGTCACTGAAACAAGAGTAGCATTCTAAATTAAAAGAAGCTAGATAACAAACTCCAATTGCTATAGCAAGTATATTTGTTAATTTATCTATTGAGACAAAGTTCCGAATAACTGTGTCCAAAAGATGTGATTAACAGTCATTGACTCCTTAGACTCTCAGTGCATCTAGATCCTTGCTTCGGTCAGTGTCTTATCACACTCATAGATGAGAACACCAGAATCTACCTAAGTGTCATCCTCATAAGCAAATCATGTTGGCTGCATGCCAGATATCATCAGTAGGAAGTGGCAAAACTGTTTTTCTTTGTCTTTTTTTAAAATGTCATGTTAGACTGAAACAATTATAGATTTTGGGTATATTAAATTATTTTAATTGTTTCCCAAATTTTCCCTCCTTGCCCATAAAAGCAGACAAGATAGGATATAAAGGTAACAGCATAAAAGCCTTAGGGAGATTGTCACAAAATATCACTCTTCGCTATCTGTCTTGAAGCACGTCACTACCGTGTTTTTGTTCAGTCTATCAATGTTTTATTGTGGTCCTTATGGTATTTCATTTTGTCCGTCCTAAGTAATCAAATCTGCACAGCTATTACATTTAGTTGGAAATCCCGTTGGTCCTGTCCCATCCGTATGCAGCCTGAATCCTAATGTTTGTTAGAATAGATGCTAAGCTGCTTCACTATTTCCTGGGCTTTGCTTATTCTGTGAAAAGGAATGTACTCTTGGCATAAAGTATAGTCATTAATACTGGCCTATACTTTGTGCAATTATTTAATGCACTGTAATTTCACATGAATATACGGCAACTCCAAGGCCAGATAAAATTAACGTTCTCTTTTTAACATCATTCATATCCTCATACCACTTTCATGCTTTTGGATTTAGAGGGAATTTTTTAAAGCAACAAGGTGCTTTTGAGAAGGCATGTCCTAATAAGTGACCAGTAATGTTTGCAGTGGAAATGAAATTCCAATTAAGGATTCTGAAATTATTTCATTGAAATGGTTTTTCACACCATACAATCAACCTTGTTGCTTTGCTAAAGGAAAAAAAAATTGAAGTTAATTTTGTCTGGCTTGCAACTATTTAGTGGGTTGTTGCATATGTTTCTGTCCTGCACAGGTAAATGGTGTCTCAAGGGTCAGGTCAATCAAAGATGCCACTTGGATAAGAATTAGATTCCTTAGATAAGGTTGCTGTTTCTATTTATGTGCAATTACAGTATTTGTGCTGTTTAAAAAGGCCTGTTCCCAGTAAGTGTCCCTTATCTGTTGAATTTTTTTGGGGGGGCTGTAAAAACTTTCAATACTCAAGTCACTTGTGTTTTCCTTCTTTGTCTCTTTTGACAGAGGGCTGCCCTGGTCTATGCAATAGCAATGGGAGATGTACACTGGACCAAAATGGCTGGCATTGTGTTTGCCAGCCAGGGTGGAGAGGAGCAGGATGTGATGTCGCCATGGAGACTCTCTGCACAGATAGCAAGGACAATGAAGGAGGTAAGAAATGCTGAGCAGGAAGGCAAGTGTGTGCCCGACCCAGGTTTATAAGTTTCAGTGAGTACAGAAGTTGTCTGTTGCCAAAAAAAAAGATCTGGTCCCAATAGATTAAATTGAATGAAAAATGGATGAATGTGATAGAGTGAATTCACTCCCTATTTTTTCCTGAAACAAATGCATGATTATTACTGTCCAGGGGGGAAGCAAGCTAACCAAACTACTGTATCAATGCCCTTTGTTTTCCATTCCTTTTCTCAATCCCCAGGTGATATTCCCCTCAAGTACAGTAGTTAGGACTCTGTGAATTGGGAGCTCTGAAACAATGTTGTAATAACTGTACATTCCAAAAGATGCAAGGAGGGCACTTTTCATACTTCTGTGTTGAAAGTCATGATTGAAAATGAAAGTAGAAAACAGCCCCTTTGTCTTTTTAGTTCTTTTCACCCTGTTAAGAAAGATTATGACCTTTCAGCCAATTTAAGCTCTTATTTAATAAATAACTATATTCCTTTTGAGTATTTTAATTTCAGAGAATATAGAGTAACAGTTGATGGTTAGTGACACCTGCTCATTTTTGACGTGTCTTTAGCAGTGAATATTTATTTAGAAAGGATTTAGTTCCTACCTGGGCATCTATGGTCACTTAACTCGGTAGGTTAGGGTGTGTCTCCCCAACCCCTACATCTTTCCACTTGCTCTTTTGGAAGTACCCACATGAGCAATGCAGTATTAATTAAGAGTGCAGGTTTTAAAATCAGACAGATCTTCACTCTACCACATAGTAACTATGTAACCTTAGACATGGTTCTTATTCTCATTAAATTTCAATTGCTTTATCTATGAAACAGGAATAAAAGTTTTGGAAAAGATTAGGTAAGAAAATGTATACACAGTACCTAGCCCATTGCCAAGCCTATAGTACGCAGTAGGAATCCTGGTGTGGTGCTATATATAGCATAAACCCTGAACTGCTGACCACAAGGGCAGCCAGTGATTCCAACGTACCAGCTGCTCCTCAGAATCCTTCTATACAGTATCATTATGAGTCGGACCGGACCGACACACTAGCATACAACAACACAATAGTATGCAGTAAGTGGTAGCTGGAGTCTCTGAGTGGTGCAAACGGTTAATGCACTCAGTTGCTACTGAAAGATTAGGAGTTCAAGTCCCCCTGAGAAGCACCTTGGGAGAAAAGCCTGAAGATCTACTTCTAAAACAGTCACCATTCAAACCCTGTGAAGCACAGCTCTATTTTGGCACATGTTTTTGTTGTTGTGATGTGCTGTGGAGTCACTTCCAACTCGTAGCAATCCTATCGATATAGGGTTTCCAAAGCTGTAAATCTTTGTGGGAGCAGAAAGCCTCATCTTTCTCCCACCAACAGCTGGTAGTTTCGAACTGCTGACTGTGAAATTAGCAGCCCGATTCGTAACTACTACGCTTCCAGAGCTCCTTATTTTGGCACATTGTTGTTGTTGTTGCTAAGTGCCGTCGAGTCGGTTCCGACCCATAGCGACCCTGTACAGGGTTTCCGAGGCTGTAAATCTTTACGGGAGCAGAACGCCTCATCTTTCTCCCGCGGAGCAACTGGTAGTTTCGAACTGCTGGCCTTAAGGTTCGCAGCCCGATTCGTAACCACTACGCTACCAGAGCTCCTTATAGGGTCACCTTAAATCAAAACTGACTCAATGGCAGCTATTTCATTGGCTTCAGTGGTAGCTATTATTATTCAATTTTACTTCTTTTGCTTTCAAAAGTCCCTATCTTGACTAGTTAAAATTCACAGAATGTTGTCAGAAGATGGAACCACCTTTTCCTTTCTATGTCTAGAATGTACCTAACTACTACAATTCTCTCAGAAGCAAAGGGACCAGAACCCCACTCCTCCACACACACTCCAGTCTTGGCCTGCCTTCATTCTCATACCAAATGTTCTATGTCTCTTCATTTCCCTGACAAAAACTACAGTTCTTCCCTTTAGTATAAAGCAAACTGTTCACTGTTTCTACTATCAAGAAACTTGAAACACTAATTCTGCGCTAAAATATCCTTTCCTTTCTGGCTCTGATAGATTAAAGCAGTCCTCAGCCCACAAAGTCAGCTGTTCCAACCCATCAGATCTCTTTGGAGATCCTATACAGGGTTGCTCTGAGTCAGAACTGACTCAATGGTAGCTAACAACAGCAGCTCTCAAAGCTTTTCCTTAAAGTACCTGGCATTCCCTGTCTCCTTTTACCTTGTCTTCTCTGAATTACAGCCCAGATGGTAACTTTCCTCATTAAGTTCTACCAAGAAGCCCCAAGCCATTGTTTCCTATTAGCAAGGGAGGAAGGAGAGCATCTCTTCTTCCTTGATCATATAGTTTAGATTTTGTCTTCTAAAAGAGTACAGTGAGGACATTACAGAACTCTCTCAGAGGGAAGCGAACTGCAAGGCCAAGTCTGCAGAGACACTGCAGAGTAATTGAGGGGCTAATCAACTCTTTAGTATTGTTATCAGCTGAGGAAGTTTCTCCCTCTCCTAAAAATTTATCAGCTGCGAATTGGCCTCATTCCTCCTTTGTTTAGTCTTATTAGCATGAAACTATGCTATCTCTAGACTTCCCTCTCCAAGGGGAAATCTGAGCTGATAGAAGACCTCCTGTGGATTCTCTCCTTATTTCACATAATTTGTATTGTCCCTAACCTAATTTTGTTGATCTTCTAAGAAGGAATCTCAGTTCCAGCCTTATTATGCTCTGAAATTCTCACCTGGGTGTCTTTGAATTCAAGTATTGTCCTATGTGCGCAGAAGAACCCCTTGTGGCATTGTGGATTAGGCATTGGGCTGCTAACCTCAAAGGTGACAGTTCAAACCCACCAGCCATTCCATGGTGAAAAGATGACTGTCCGCACCCTTAAAGATTTACTATATTGAAAATATATAGGGTCACTGTGAATCCAAACCAAGCCTCAAATCAAGACACATACTCTGACAATCAAGGATATAATTATTTGAGGAAAATAGAACAGACTGTTTAAACTAAGGACTGTAATGACCGTGGTTGGTGGTGGTTATGTGCTGTAGAGTCAGTTCCGACTCAGTGACCCTGTACAGGGTTTCCGAGGCTGTAAATCTTTACAGGAGCAGAAAGCCTCCTCTTTCTCCCTCAAAACAGCTGGGAGTTTCGAACTGCTGACCTTGAGGTTGACAGCCTGATTTGTAACCACTATGCTATAAATTGTCAAAACGAAGTTACATGATAAAAATGGTGATTTAACCAGAAAATAGGTGTGTTTGAAGTAGCTAAGAAAGAGAAGTTGGTAGTATTCCGTGGAGTTAGATCTGACTCATAGTGACCCTCCATAGGGTTTCCGAGGCTGTAAATCTTTACAGGAGCAGAAAGCCTCATCTTTACTCCTGTGGAACCGCTAGTAGGTTCGAACTGCTGACCTTGGGGATAGCAGCCTGACGCATAACCACTACACTCCCAAATCTCCTTGAGGAGAAGATAGAGAGGCTGATTGGACTCTACAAGCATTCCCAGGTTATGAACGAGATCTATTTCTGTGTCTTTAAATCTTTAAGTGGAATTTGTAGGTGAGTAAGTCCTGGTGTGGTGCTGTGGGTTAATGCGCCAGACCACAAAGCCATTTGAACTGCAAGGTCGGCGGTTCAAGCTCACCAGCTACTCCTTGGAAACCCTATACAGGGTCACTATGGGTCGGAATCAACTCAACAGCTCTTAACAACAACAACAAGTACAGGTGCTAACAATTCTTATGTAGCCACTATGAGTTCAATAAAAGGCTTGAAGGCTGCCTTTTCAGTGGTTTAAAATCTCCACATCAAGTATTGCAATTGACGGTGATTATTATAAGGTTGGCTCAATCATCTCAAAGTGATGATTTACATAACATTAAAAGATGAGCCGAGTTGTCCATAATCGATTATGTATAACCTGAGACCGCCTGTAGTTGGAAATCAAACTGTCATAAAGAGGAACTTTGTAGCATACAATCTTTGTAAGAGAAAAACAAACAGAAAACGTTGCTTAATATTCAAGAGTCCTGATGTGATGCTACAGGTTAATGCACCAGACTGCAAGACTGGTTTGAACTGCTAGGTCAGCGGTTCAAACTTACCAATCACTCCTCAGAAACCCTATACAGGGTCGCTATGGAGTTGGAACCAACTTGATGGCACTTAACAACAACAACGATGACATTCCCAGGACTGAAAAAGATACATAAAAATTCTTAGAAAGGATAGCCACATATGAGAAAATACTTGAACAAGCATCTCCCTTCCTCTCAAAAGCATACTTTACCATAGCCAGTTCATCCTGTCACAACTATCTAAACCTGAAGATCTTCATAACCTGAATCTCTCTAAATTGGTATCCTTTGCCTATGGATTTTCTCCTCCTTTATCTCTCTGAAATACTTAAGGAAAAGCAGCCTTACAAAGGAATTCTTTCCAAGGAATAAGAGGAATCAACTACTAATGAATTAGATAAAAGGAAAATGTTCTTAGGCACTCACTTACCACCTACACATTCTTATGAAGTAAACCTCCTCTCTCATTAAAATAACTTTGTTTCTTTAAGGTTCAAATAAACATCTGTACCCAGAGTCAGTTTCGTTTTACAGCACTAAGAGCAATCTTTTACCGATTATTAAGGCCCTGACAAAGATGTACAGCCTATATGAAATCAACAAGTTGCCTCCAGGTATCAATCAAAAAGTACTAGAGCAGCTCATTAACTTGATGGAGACAGTCAATGGAATAGTAGACTTTTAAATTACAAAGTGGAAATCAGAAACAAATGGTCCTTGGACCCGATAATTGTGAATGACATCTCCAAACCAGCACAGAGACCTTCCCACTTTGGAAGCAGCTACAAGATAGCCTAATGGAGAAATTTTTCAAAGCAGATAGACAACAGGGCATGCCTTGATTTGTTATGTTGTTAAGTCAGTTCCAACTCATGGTAATCCTATGTAGGGTTTCCAAGGAGCAGCTTGTGGGTTTGAACTGCTGACCTTGTGGTTCACATTCCAGTGCTGATCCTACAGTACCACATCAGGAGTCCATGCTTAGACTAGACTTATAAACATGTCTTTTCATTTCATCTTCATTTTTACCTAAAAAGTCAACTCACCTCTAGATTGAGCCATTTCTTGTTCATATCCCAGAACTTGCTCTGATCATGAGGTTGATAAGATCCAAGGGAAAAATGGCAGAGATTGGAACTGGTCCCTGTTCAGTGCAGTGAAGTCTGGGGTGGAGATGGAGAAAGTGCCTCTTTACAGCCATATGCTTCAGTTTCTCAAGTACCTCGTTTAGCCCAGCACCTGCACAGAGACCCGGTCTGTTTCATAATGCATTCTACCACCAACCTGTACTTCCCGTCAACAATAACATCCTCTCTACTCTCAGAGGTGCTATTCAGCTTTCCTTATCAGTAAACATTCTTTTAGTTGCACACGATAGAAACTCAACTCAAAAGATTTTAAATCTAAAATAAATGATTAGTTTACATAACTGGAAAATCCATGCATAGTTGGACCCAGGTGTTCAAACAACGATAGTAGCGCTCTGGGCTTATCCACCTGTCGACTCAGCTTCTTCTGTGCTAAGGCCATTTTCATACAATTGTACCCTAAAATGGACACTTCCAGCTCTAAGTTTACATTCCGCTAGCACAATCCCAGGACAAAGAGGAACTTTTTTCAAAAGGTTCCAAGAAGCCTGGACCTGGGGCTGACTCTGGCATGCATCACACTGAATTAAGTCACCTGCCCAAAGGGAAACAGAAATGCTCACCAGAAGAAAAGAACGTGGGTGTTAGGCAAGCAGAAAAACAACTCTTGATAGCATTTAGTTTTAATACATTGGGAAAATACACTCCACTAACTATTCCATAAGGCTAATACACTTCTACTCCTTCCCAAAGGAATCTTCTACCGCCTCCAAATTACAGCTGTTTTACTTGAAAACAAGAAAACCACAACAGAACCTCTGACATGCTTTTCCCAAGATTTGCATGGCAACTATTTAATTCTCGCACTGTACTTTAATAAGGCATTGGCAATTCAGTGGTGGAAATCTCTCCTTCTGTGAAGAAGACCTGGGTTTGATTCCTAGCCAGTGAACATCCTGCGCAGCTCCCACACATGTGGCATTGGAAGCTGTGTGTTGCTCTGATGCTGAGTAGGTTTCAGTGGCACTTCCTGACAAAGATGGACTCAGAGAAAGCCTTCATGATCTACTTCTGAAAACCAGCCAATGAAAATCCTAAGAATTACAACAGTCCACTCCCCAAAAGATCATTGGATGGCCCAGGACTAGCCAGTGTTTTGTTCCAGTGGGAAAGTGGTCAGTGTGAATCAGGGGCCTGTTCCAAGGCAGCTAACAACAACATACGTTTTTATGAGCATCATTGCTTTTACCTAGCCTACCCAATAAGAATCTTATTCAGCCAGGCTGTTCCATAGGAGGTCGTTGATTTAAGTAGTTCACCATATGTGATAACACTGTTGCTGTTAATTACCATAAACTAGGTTTAAACAGAACAAGGGGACACCACATGGTAAAAACTCAGGAAAGGTGTGCACCAGGCTTGTATCCATTCACTATACTTATTTAATCTGTATGCTGAGCAAATAATCTGAGAAACTGGATTATATGAAGAAGAATGTGGCATCAGAATTAGAGGAAGATTTATTCACAACCTGCAATATGCAGATGATGCAACTTTGCTTTCTGAAAATGAAGAAGACTTAAAATACTTGCTGATGAAGATCAACTACCACAGCCTTCAGTATGGGTTGCACCTCAATGTAAAGAAAACAAAACTCCTCACCACTGTACCAGTAAATAACATCATGATAAATGGAGAAAAGATTGAACTTGTTCATGACTTAATTTTGTTTGGATCTACAATCAACACTCATGGAAGCAGCAGTCAAGTAATCAAATGACATATTGCATTAGGCAGTTCTGCTGCACAAGACCTCTTTAAAGTGTTGAAGAGCAAAAATGTCAGTTTGAGGGCTAAACCCAATCCATGGTATTTCCCATAGCCTTATATGCATGTGAAAGTTGGACAATGAATAAGGAAGACTGTAGAAGATTTGATGCATTTGAATTGTGGTGTTAGAAAAGACTATTAAAAGTACCATGAACTCCTAGAAGAACAAACAAATATGTGTTTGAAGAAGACATAGAGCTCCTTAGAAGCCATATGGCAAGGCCTGATCTTCATTCTTCAGATATATTATCAAGAGGGACTAGTCTCTGGAGAAGGTTATCATTCTTGGTAAAGTGGAGGGTCAGCAAAAAAGAGGAAGACCCTCCAATGAGATGGATTGGTACAGTGGCAGCAGCAGTGAACTCAAGCTTTACAATGATTGTGAGGATGGCACAAGACCAGGCAGTGTTTCATTCTGTTGTTTGTCACTATCAGTTGGAACTGACTCAGAGGCACCTAACAAAAATAATGGGGTTTCCAAGGAGGGGCTGGTGAGTTTGAACCACCGACCTTGAGGTTATCAGTCCAGTGTTTATTCTACAGCACCACAGAGACAATTATGTTTACAGAAACTTGAGACACTTTTGAACAAGATGGTCCTCAAAAATACATCATCTCTAACAGTTGCTACCATGTTCCCATCATCCTTCTTCTAATCATAGCTTGCTATCTTGTCTCTTCCTCCAATGGCTGGGTCGCCTGTGGTTATATAAGGTGTGGGGTTCAAGTCCTACCATGATTGAATGGTTGAAGACACAAGAGTGACTTTAAAAACCTCATACTTAATTCTGTACCAGAATAGTAGAATGCCAAAACATAAATCCTTCCAGGAATAGTGTATCTTATTTGCAAGTAAACAGTTATTCTTTGCCCTTCAGAGTTATTACTTTGTGGAGGTATACCAGGGAAAGGTATCTAAAGATGGCTTCCTTTTTTTTTTTTAAGACTTTGGAGTCTGATGACAGTACAACTCAACTGAGATCATTCAGAAATTAGAAAGTCATAGAAAAAAGAAGTAGAAACAAATTAAAGCTTCAAACCATAAGAAAAGAATAATGTGCCAGAATTAAAAAAGAGACAAAAATGGGTGAAATGTTGATGTGAGCATCAGAATAAGGATTATGAATGGGAAACAGTCTATGTGTGGAAATTAGCAAATCAAAATAAGAAGATGTTTTGAAAATACATAAAAATAACATCTATCAGCAAAAAATGATTGTGCTATCCAAAATCAAATTATAAATTAAATAAAATTAAGAAGAGCATCACTGGGAAGAGAAGAAAAAAGAAAGAAGAGTTACTAGAGATCATACATACTCCCTAAAAGGACTACAGAAGTGATCAGACCTTAGTGGTGCTCAGTCCCACAGCATTTCAATACATTGCCCTAATGATGATGGTTTGGGGAGATTTACTGTTAGCTTAGAGAACTCTATTGGATACTACTTTGGAAGAGAGATTCAGATTACTCTGCATCCTTTTGCTATGCATAGAATTCTTAGAACATTTCCATTTCCATTCTAGGAAAGAGAAATCTAGCTTTAGAAGCAAAGGATCCTAGTAATTCCCTTGTAATAACAAAAGGAGCTTAGGGGTTTACAATAATTTTTTTTTAACAAGCTTTTAGAAAGAGAGGAAAAATCAAAGCCTCACAGGCTGGGACTAAACCTTAATCTCAACTGTATTCCACATTAATTGTCAATTACTTGCCATCTCAAGCTTCAAAATACAGAAATGTGTTAAGAGTTCGATTGTACCTGTTTAAAAACAGGCCTCCTTAGGACACATATATCTCTAGGGTAGTAAACCCTGCATTATGTATTAGTTGTTATGGTGGTGGTGGTTAATTGTTGTTGTTGTTAGGTGCCATTGAGTTGGTCCCGACTCAAGCGATTCATAGCACAGCAGAACAAAACACTGCCCGATCCTGGGCCAACCTCACTATCGTTGCCATGCTTGAACCCACTAATGCTGCCACTTTGCCAATCCAGCTCGCTGGGGGTCTTCCTCTTATTCTCTGACCCTCCACCTTACCAAACATGATATCCTTCTCCAGCGACTGGTCCCTCCTGACAATATGTCCGAAGTACGAGAGATGATGTTTGGCCATCTTGGCCTCCAAGGAGCACTCTGGCTGCACTTCTTCCAATACAGATCTGTTGGTTCTTTTGGCAGCCCATGGCACTTTCAATATTCTCTTCCAACACCATAACTCAAAAACATCAATTCTTCTACGGTCTTCCTTATTCACTGTCCAGTGTTCACATGCATATGAGGTT
>NW_006408529.1:12697589-12722936 GCF_000296735.1 Chrysochloris asiatica
TTACAGAGCAGATCATCAGTGTTACATTAAACAAGCCATACATTTTACATCGCTACATGGTTGCTACATGCACCAACAGTTAACAGCATTTTCTTCTGTTCACTTTAACTATTGCATTTCTCCCTGTGTCTCCCACTACCTTCATCTTTCCTCTACTAACCTCCCTCTGGTTGTATATTTCCTGCTCTGTCACCTAGGTTAGCATCTGTCTGCCCTCTAGCCCATGAATAGTTTTCCCTTTCCCTCCTCCAATAACCCTCATAAATTGTGTCTTTTATTAAGAAAACTTTTTTTTTTCTTTTTAACTTTTTACAACAATTGTTCTCATACAGAATTTGTCCTAAGTTCATGAGTTCATTTTGTTTATTGGTTTTCTTTTCATTTTTCTTTCTGTTGTTTACTAAATCTTTCTGATTTTCCTTTTTTTTTTCAGGTTACCCTGTAATTTGTTAATTCTTTCCATGCTTAAAACAATCTGTTTTATAGAGAAATCTGCTTGACTCCCTTGCCTTTTGCAAGTTTTAGATGTACACTATTCCCTCTTCTTGCTTTATACATTGATATGTCTGGTTCTCTATTTTCAGTCTTGTAGATTTGTTTTACTTTAAATACTTCTATTTCTGCCTTGACTTCTGGGTGGTATTGTCATGAATGTTGTCAGTTCTCAGTCCAAAGAACACCCTTTATCTTTTTTTGTAAAGTTGGTCTGGTCATTACAAATTCCTTTAATTTATTTTATCAGAAAATGTCCTAGTTTCACCATCGTATTTGAGGTACAGCTTTCTTACGGATATATGATTCTTAGTTGGCAATCTTCTTCTTTCATATTTTTTAAATATGTCATTCTATTGCCTTCTTGCTTGCATAGTTTCTGCTGAGAAATCTGAGTTTGGTGTTATTGGTTCTCCTTTGTAGGTAACTTTTCATTTTTCCTGAGCTGCTCTCAGGATCCTTTATTTATCTTTGGAAAGTTTGGAAAGTTTGATTATGGTATGTCTTTGTGATTTTCTTTGGAATCTATCCTTTCTGCAGTTCATTCAGCTTTTTGTATGGTAATCTTCTCATTTCCCATGATGTTAGGGAAGTTTTCTTCCAACAACTCTTTGATAGTTTTCTCGCTTGGTGTTTATCTCTTCCTGTTGTGGAGTTCTGATCACCTGTAAGTTGTTCCTCTTCATGGTGTGCCACATAACGCCTAGGTTTTCTTTAGATTTTTTTCATTCTTTTTTCTGATTGTTCTTCTAGCATTGTTGTTGTTGCTAAGTGCTGTCGAGTCAGTTCCAACCCATTGTAACCCTGTATAGGGTTTCCAAGGAGCAGCAGATGAACTTGAACTGACAACCTTGTGGTTCAGTGGACTTTGCAGTACAATGCATTAGCCCACAATGCCACACCAGGACTCCTCTAGCATAGTACTATTGAGATATTTCTCTTAAAGCTCATTAATTCGGGTTTCCATTACTTCTCATCTACTCCTTTGTCCTTTCAGTGTATTATCTATTTCTAATGTCTTAGTATTAATCTTCTGGATTTCTAATTGCAGGTTTTGTATTGCTTAAATTTTACATTCATTTTGTCTGTTTGTTCTTGTAGTGTTTTCCTAAAAATTTCTACAAGTTTTTATTGTGTTCTCCTTGCTTTCTTTGATCTTTCTATAGACCCTTTGATAATCTACAGAACCTTCATTATCTTTCTTTTGAATTATTTTTCTGTTAGTTCTAATACCTTTTCTTCCTCAGAAGTATCTTTTGGCTCTGTGTATTGGTCATTTGTTTGAGCCATTCTCTCTTGTTTTTTCATAGGAACTAAAATTGTCTCTTGTCTCCAGGACATTGTGAGGTTGTCATTTTGTAAAAACAAACAATGCAATTGTTGGACCCAGAGAGGAAAAATCTCTGGGGTGGGGTTCTTGGAATTCAAGGATCTCATGAGGTAATTGTGGAAAGGATGTGACAGCACAGTTCTTGGTCCTAGATGGAGTTCCTATTGTCCTCAGAACTCAATTTTAGGACATTCAATCTGGAAGTATGTTCAGGGTACTCAATCTAGAAGTTTTGTTAGTGGTGGGCCTTTGAGCTAGTTTCAGTGTCTGTTAGGACCACAGGAAGCTGGGGACAAGTGACTGGCCAAATACTGGTCTGGTGACTACAGGTTATGTAGGTATGGAGCTGAGCCTACCTGAACCCAGGCACCGAAACAGCACACCAAAGTAATGAAGCTGTCCCCCACCTCATACCTACCAGCGTGGTTCCCAACTACACAGCTCTGAATAGCCAGAGAGCAGCATCTGCACTGGGGATGGATGAGGGTGGGAGTTCTCCACACCCCTTGTCACCAGGAGAGCCTAGGGGGCGAAATCAAACCTTTTCCATCTCCTGTGTGAATGCCAGGCTAAGAGCTGCTCACAAGATGGTCAAGCTGTGTCTTGCCAGTCAGTCTCCATCTCTTGCTGACCCTGCTCACCCTATTCTCCATCTACTTCTCTAACCTTTCTTCTGAAGTTCTAGGTTCCAGAATTTTCAATTGTGTCTGTTTGATTTTTTCTCTTGTATCTTTGTTGTCGAGGTTCTATGCAGTGCATCTGCCTAGTCTGCCATCTTGCTTTAAGTGATCAGGACTCTTTTAGAACAGATTTTTAGAAGTGTATTGCTGGGTCTAAGGGTATTCCTATTTTTATATTTACTACATGATTGCCTTACAAGTGGGTTTCCCCAGCTTATACTTCATCAGATAAAATATTTACTTCTATATTGGTCATAATCAATCGTTGTTCATGAGACTGATCAACAAAGTGAAAAAAAAATTTTGTCTGATGGGTGAAAATCACCCTACTTAAAAAAATTTTTTTTGGCATTCCCCATCCACTAATTAGATTAAGCTCTTTCTATCTGTTTCTTGACCATTTGTATGTTTTCTTTTACTAATTGCTTATTTACCTTGTCCATTTTTTCTACTGGGTTTGGCCTAACCATTTTGATTTGGGGGAACTTTTTTAGGTATTCTACTTATTGATGACAGATATTTTGTCCCATGTTTTCACTCATCTCTTAATTTCATGTTATGTTTTGTTATGCAGAAGTTTTCAGTTGATACAAGGTCAATCTTTATGAGGTTTATCTTTTCGCTTCATGAGTGCTGGGGTTTTTTTTGCATTCTTAAATAAAGTCCTTAAGTAAGATTATACAAATTATTTTATATCATTTCTTCTAATACTTTTTGTAGTTTTATAGATCTCTTAATATCCAGGTAACCAAGAGTAATTATTCAGTACCTACTAGAATCATTAAAACATGATAAAACCAAACAGAAGTTTAGGAATTAGCATAGGGTCTCTAAGGTTTAAAAGAAAACCAAAGAGTGCCTTTAATATGCTTTTAAGGCATCATATACACCCATTCAAATCTCATAATCTCTAGGAATATGGTCATTCTTTCCTTTTATTCAGCATATAAATTAAATGCTCATTCTATGCCAAGAAGGATAGTAAGTGCTAGGGATACAAAGTAAGCTATATTTGTCCTCCAGGAGCTTAAACAGACAACTGTCACATTAAGAGCCTTAATAGAGAGATATTTTGCTAATGGGAGTAATTAAACTCTAACTTTTCTGGGTTCCCATAGATTGTAACACATGAGCTCATTCCTGAAGAATGAATAGGAATTGGGGGTTGAGGCTGGGGAAAATGGTTAAAGAAAACAGTATGCAAGAAAGGTCTTAGAACCATGTTAAGGAGTCCTGGCTCTACTTGGAAGGGAATGAGACCAAGCAAAGAAAATGCTTTAGGTACAGACGTAAAATAATTAAAGCAAACCAGGAAGACCACTTTAATGTTGAAATCTTTTCAGGTGATAACTATGATGACCTGAAGGTTGTTGTTTTAAGTGTCATCAAGTTGGTTCTGAGGAGCAGCTGGTAAGTTTGAACTGCCAACCTGCAGTTCAAACCAACTGAACCTAAAGGTTAATTATAGGTAAATGGGGGGAAAAAATAAATGATTCATGGGATATTTTGCATGAAGAAAAGAAGGAATTCATAATTAGTGAGTTCAGAGAGAAGAGAAGAAAGGACAAGGCATCGAGGAAGACAGCCAGGTTTCTTATTATAGAAACTAGGTGAGTTAATGGTGTTACTATTCACTGAAACAGGAGCACTGGTGTAATAGCAAGCTTAAGGGAAAAGATCATATGTTGTATTTTAGGTCTATATTAGGTTTGAAAGACCTATGTATGGGATATCCATGTGAAAATACCTAGAAATTTTAGGGCTTGAAGTTCAGTAGAACGATCAACCTGGAGTCATCATCATTAAAATGACATGAACATAGAGACCAAAGCCATCAATAGAGTGATGTCAGCAAGCCAAGAATATACAGGAAACCAAACACAATCCTAATTCAGTAATGAGCAAGAGTTTCATGCATAATACTGAAAGTGGACTGGACAGAATGATGAAAGGCTTTCCTGTCAATTTTTTGTAATTATGACATCCCTAAATAAAATATCACAACACAAATTCCCTCTAACTCGGACTTACTATACTGCTCTGGGACCTTCTGCATACTACAAAGGTTGGGTATTAATTATCGTGAATTAAAAAGAAAATCTGTTACAAGAAAATACACAAGATGTTATCTAATCAGTTAATCAAGATTTTAAATAACAAACTAAAGCATCCATAACTTCTGGAAAGAAGGAACTAAGAGTTTTGACAGGCAGAGCAAAGTCATTCCACAGGGTGCACATTATGGGTCATTTTGAATCCAATTACCAAAATGTTGAGATTGATCCAGTCTTCACATTCACTCCATTGACAGCTGTCCTTACTCTTTCTCTCTGTCCCTAGCCATCCAGAGCTAGGTCAGAGCTCAGGAGTTTAGAGAGCACTGCCCTTCAAATTGCCAAATAGGCAGATACCTACCTTCAGAGAGCTCAACCTTCTGACCTGCTGACCACCAATTCAGAGATGTTTTCACTCTACTCTTTCAGGATTCCAGCCAAGAGCTCAGAAGTCAACACAGTACCCTTACTTTCCGATTTGCATAATCCTTTGGTTAAATAATTTGCTAGAATTTACAGAGCTCACAGAGAATACAGTTTTGTTATAGCCAAAAAGGAGTACAAATGAAAAGGTGCCTACATGAATGGCTGGAGGCTTCCCATTGTAGAACTTCCACAGTCTAAGGAATTTGCTATAGTCCCAGGAGAAGATGTGCTCACCAACCAGGAAGCTCTCTGAGACTGAGTTTTATAGGCTTTTATCAGCCAGATTTACAGCCTTGGAAACCCTGTACAGGGTCGCTACAGGTGGTGTGTCATCGAGTCGGTTCCTACTCATAGCAACCCTGTACAGGGTTTCTGAGGCTATAAATCTTTACAGGAGCAGAAAGCCTCATCTTTCTCCTGCAGATGGTATTTTCAAACTGCTGACCTTAAGGTTAGCAACCCAATTCATAATCACTACGCTACCAGAGTGACCCTATATAGTTTCCAAAGAGTGGATGGTGAGTTTGAACCACCGACCTTGTGGTTCAAATCAACTACTACACCACACCAGGACTCCAACAAAGAAATAATATGTAGATTAAGTTAAACAGCTCCCCAAAAATAAAAAGGAAGAGTCAAATCACTCAAAAGAAAAACAAGGAAGTACAGAAATCTTGAAGCAAAATCATGGACTTTATCTAGGGAGAGGGATCAGCAAACTATAGTGTGTGAACCAAATCCTGTTTTTGAAAATAAAGTTTTATTTGAACACAGTCACATCCTTTCATTATGTCTGCCTTTGAACTACAATTGAAGAGTTGAATATTTGCAATAGGCACTGTAATGTATAGCTCACAAAGCCTAAAATATTTAAGCTGTGGCCCTTTACAGAAAAAGTTTGCCAACCACGATTATAAACCAACTGGAAGGCCTAAGAAAGATAGCAGCACATTAAAAAATGTGAACAGAAAAGATAACTAGAGCAATAATATTAAGGACTAGGTAGAGGGAGGAGGCATAAACTCTATTATCTACTTTATATCCAAGTGCCACTCACGTTGGAAAGCCAAAACTGAAGATAGGCCCTTAACTGATAATTGAAGTTGTTTGTTATTCAGTGGGGTTTGAACATTTCTGATATTCTTTAGATTTTTTTTTTTTTTTAATGATTAGTGCTATTAGATATGGCTTCTAAACCTATATAAATTTAAGCCAACCTAATATTACTGAGATGAAAATGGAATCTCAATGATTTTTGAGAAACTATTCTAGAAGACAATTTTACTACACTATACATTTGGGCAAGTGGGTAATCAACTTAGTTGTACTAGATAGCCCTAGCTATATAAGTGCAGACAAAGAATGAAAAACGTTTTCTCAAGTTATAGGGAACCAGATTCATAACCATCCGTCACTTGCTTGGGCAAGTTGCTGATAAACTCTGTAGAAAAATAATAAACAGTGTGTCCCTGCATCTTGGCTGTTGAAAATGAGATTCTTTCTCTGATTGATGTTAGCAGAGAGGCTTGTAAAAATGCATTTCCAACTGATTAGTTCAGAAGGTGTCAATCTCATGCAGTTTTATGACCTGCAGACTACATGCCAGATGTACATTTGCTTTTTATAAACTAACAAAGATGAATGACTAAATTTGAACATTCCTCTTTGGCAAATGTACTATATATTGCCTAAGGGAAGACACTGTGGGAGTATTGTGGGCCTGGTGGAGAAGGTGAAGAGCATTTAACCCTTAAATTACAAAATTAATGGGGATTAAGTATAATATTTGGAAGTACGTATTGAGTACTTTCCGTTCATGTTAAAGAGTTAATATGAAGAGAAAAGCTTCTAGAACTTTCAATATTAGCATTTACTTACTCTCCCAAGCTAATGCATACCCATTCTAAATTCACAAGTAAAAACTCTTAAATGAAATATATCATAAAACATATATTAAATTATTTTTTTCATAAAACCTCAACATATAATTATGAATGGTTACTGAACTGGCTTTTAATTTTTTTAAGCCAGAAATGAGATTGGACAATATATTAAAAGTCTACTTCTTTAGAGATCTGAGTTTTTAATAAGTGTGTTTCCATTCTTTGAGAGAGAGAGCTGTATGAATATGACATAATTACTTTATGAAGAACAACCATAAAGCAAAGTTTCATATCTTGCCTCCACTAGAGATTCTGAGAAATATTTAGACAGCTTCATCTTCATGACCATTTAACTAAGAAAGTAATATTTTGATACATTGATGTAAAATTTCAAAGTTTGTTTTCATTTGATTTCTTAAAGCATGTTTATAAATTTTTTTCCATAGGAATAAACACATCATTTCAAATAATTAACAGTAGTTTTAGAAATGCTATACATACTTATATGAAAATATAAACTATCACAAGGAAGCAATATGGAATAAGATCAACTTATCAGAAACTTTGGTCCATACATTTTCATGTGTATAAAAATTGTGGCACCAAAAATTTAATTATTAATATAATATAAATAATATAATACAACATTATCTGTCAGTTTATCATACTGTGGTAGATTAGAAGAGAATCTGGGTTATCATTATTGAAATCAGATGGATCATGGCTGAAAACATAGAATACTGGAAAGATGCTTACCTGTGCTTTATTGATTATGCAAAGCCTTTCAACTGTGTGGATCATAAACATTGTGGAGAATGAGCATTCTGGAGCACTTCACTGTGCTCATGAGGAAGCTGTACATAGACCAAGAAGCAGTCATGGTTTAAAATCAAGAAAAGTGCATGCCAGGGTGATATTCTTTCATCATATATATGTGATCTGTGCTGAGCAAATAATCTGAGAAGCTGGATTATATGAAGAAGAATGTGGCATCAGGATTGAAAGAAGACTCATTAACAACTTTCAATATGCAGATGGTACAACAACCTTGGTTGCTGAAAGCAAAGAGGACTTAAAATGCTTACTGATGAAGATCAACCACCACAACCTTCAGTATGAATTACACCTCAGTTTAAAGAAAATAAAAGTACTTACCACTGGACCAGTAAATCACATCATGATAAATGGAGAAAAGATTGAAGTTGCCAAGGACTTCGTTTTGTATGGATCCACTGTCAACCTTCATGGAAGCAGCAGTCAAGAAATCAAAAGACATTGCATTAGGCAAACCTGCTGCACAAGGCCTCTTTAAAGAGTTCAAAAGCAAACGTATCAGTTTGAGGACTAAGCCTGACCCAATCCATGGTATTTTCCATAGCTTCATATGCATGTAAAAGTTAGACAATGAATAAGGAAGACTACAGAAGAAGTGATGCATTTGAGTTACAGTCGTAGAAAAAATATTTAAAGTACCATGGACTGCTAGAAGAACAAACGAATCTGTCTGTGTGGGAAAAAGTACAGACAGAATGGTCCTTAGAAAGTAGGATGGTAAGACTTCGTCTTTCATGTTTCTGACTTATTATCATAAGGGATCAATCCCTAGAGAAGAATATCATGTTTGGTAAAGTGGAGGGTCTGTGTAAAAGAGGAAGACCCCCTAGTAGGATGGATTGGCACATGGCCTCAGCAATGCATAGGACCTGTCAGTGTTTTGTTCTGTTATACATAAATTCATTATGAGTTAGGACTTACTCAATGGTACCTAACAACAACAAAAAAGAAAGTACTATCATAAATTTAATATAAGTATTCACAGATTAAGCTGTTTCACTTTCAACAATAATAGAAATGTTAAGATTTTTAGTTACTGTAGCTAAAAGGTGTGTCTCTTTCCAAGGGGTAAAAAAATCCAATCTAAACAGGTTAACATAAAAAAGCTTACTTACCTTCTTTAACTTAAAATCCCAGAACAGGTACATCTTATTGCAGAAATCCTAAAGATGTCTATTGTTGTTGTTGTGAAGTGCTGTCAAGTCACTTCCAACCCGTGACGACCCTTTATAGGGTTTCCAAGGAGCAGCTACTGAGCTTGAACCGCCAACCTTGCAGTTCAAACAGCAGTCTGGCGCATTAACCCATAGCGCCACCCCAGCCTACTGTTTTCCTCTCCAGTTTCTACTTTCTGTAGGATAGCTCCATGTCCAGATGGGTAATCCTATAGTGATAATAAAACAGTTATAGCAATCCCAACCTCACAGCCTTACACTCCGTTTGGGGGGTGGAGGATGGAATCACTTTTCAGATAGTTCCTGGTTAGGTATATTCGGTCACATGTACATTCCTGAACCAAACAATATAGAGGAATATGCACATGTACTGAGATGTCGAAAAGCTAAGTGAAATTTAGAGCTATTACCCAAATAAGAGGAAATGTATGTTTGGGGGAAAAAAATCACAAAGGTTATTACATTCTTCTTAAAATGTACAAAATGACTTAAGGGCGTTGAAGTAGGTTCCCTCATCTCTTCTTTTTTACCTTACTTTTATTGTTCCAGCTTACTTTCTATTCTGGCCAACTTTTTCAATTTGTTGTTGTTATTGTTAAGTACCATCAACTTTGTTCTGACTATAATAACTCAGTGTAGGGTTCCAAAGGAGCAGCTGGTGGGTTTGAACCACTGACCTGTGGTTCAAACCGACCTTGTGGTCTAGTGCTTATCCTACAGAGCCACACCAGGACAGTCTTGGTTTGCTGTCAGGTAATGTCATTAGATTAGACTGGTACTGTCGGATAAGCACTGGACTGCTAACTGCAAGGTTTGTGGCAAACTCACCAGCCTCTGCTCAGAAACCTTAAATGGTGTCAGACCCAACTCAACTCTCAATAAGTTAACAAATCAAATAAATGGCTAGGTTTTGTTTTGTTTACTTAATGAAAGTGATTCCAAAATCACTTATGTAAATATAACATATAGGTAAACAGACTATTTTAAGCTAAGCTTAACAAAACAGGCCCACAGCAAGACCTGATACTTAGGATTGAAGATTTTAAAAGGACTTTGTTTGTACCACCAAAAGTGATCAATATCTTCAGAAACTAATCTTTTTATTTATCTATATTGAGAAATATAATTGCAAAGCAGATCAAAATCCATGTGTCAGCTGGTCTACACATAATTTCCTGAAAGAATGTCAACATCAGACAATCGTAATGTGACACACTCATCCACTGATAGGCTGTTTTAAATCAGTACTTACACCGACCATTGAATACAGTTTCCTTTTTATGTTTCTGGAGAAAATACTAACATATTCTATTATTACTCCTTTTATGTCACCAACACTATAGGTAATATTTTCCATGATGGAAATGTTAAGCTTATTTACACTTATCATGTTTTAAATTAATACCTCTATTTTAGGAGAGTAATACTAAGGGCTCACATGCTCATTTTAAATTTGGGGAATGCCTTACTTTTATCTGGAACATGCTCTATAGATCCTTCCTAGAGAGACTATTTCCTTGAAAGATGACTGGTTAATTTCATCCATTTTAAGGTGATTTGTCTTTTCACAGAATGTTTTTCATTTCTCACACTTTTTTCTTACCCTGTTTCAAATGTCAGAACTTAATCCTATGTAGACTCCCATCCATTTACTTTACACACTTACAATATTACCTCCTAGTGTATTTTCTCTAAAACCCAAAACTCAGTAATCATACTTAAAAAAATTATACTTACTAGCCAAAAAAGGAGCCATGTGGTGCAGTGAGTTAGGTGTGAAGTCCTTAACTGAAAGGTTAGCTGTGCCAACCCATCAGCCACTCCTTGGGAAAAAGATAGTGTCACTATGAGTCAGGATCAACTGGATCTTCATGGGTTGGTTTGTTTTTTTGTGACCAACCTAAAAAATGTGGGGTCCTGGTGTGATGCTGTTGGATAAGCACTAGACTGCTCACCGCAAGATTCAAATTCACCAGCCGCTCCTTGAAAATCCTAGACAGGGTCACTATGAGTTAGAACCAACATCACAGCACTTAAAAACAGCAACATATCCAAAAGATTGGTGGTTGAAACCCACCCAGTAACACTTCAGAAGAAAAGTCTGGCTACCTCCTTTTGTAAAGAGAGTTGTTGTTGTTCTTAGGTGCTGTTAAGTCAGTTCCAACTCATAGCGACCCTATGTGCAATACACACACAAAAACCACACTACCATCCTCACAGTTGTTGTATTTGAGCCCATTGTTGTCACCTTATCTCATTGAGAGTCTTCCTCTTTTTCACTTATCCTGTAATGTAAAGATTGTTGTTGTTTGTTAAGTGCCATCGAGTCAGTTCCTACTCATAGCAGTCCTGCATAGGGTTTACTGAGCCGTGGCTGCTGGGTTTTAACCGCCAACCTTGCAGGTCAAGCCTATCTTATGGTCTAGTGCTTAATCCTACAGAGCCACACCAAGAAAATTCCATGCAACAGTTCTACTCTGCAACACATGGGGTTAGAAAGAGTCAGAATTGACTCCATGGCAACAGGTATGATTTTGTTTGTTTGTAGTTATATTTAGCTACTAATCCACATTCCTTCAGAATATTAATAGATTATTCCAGTCAGTAATTTTTTATTTATTTGGAGTCTACATTATATGATTCTCTTTAACCATTTCCAATTCAAATATTTACTTTCTGTGAAAGCTGCTGCAAGTATCATGTTTATATTTTATCTGGTTTCAAAAGTATGCCTGATAAGAGATTACTGTAAATTGGGGATTGGGGGAGAGGGAATCATTTGATGTAAACAAACAGAAAGATTTGTTCTCTACCTTGGCATCAAAAGGAGAATTCTCTTACTGGTTTACCTTTCTCTCTACAGATGGACTTATTGACTGTATGGATCCTGATTGCTGCTTACAGAGTTCCTGCCAAAATCAGCCATACTGCCGTGGCTTGCCTGATCCTCAGGACATCATTAGCCAAAGTTTACAATCACCATCTCAGCAAGCTGCCAAATGCTTCTATGACCGAATCAGTTTTCTTATAGGATCCGATAGCACGCACGTTATACCCGGAGAAAGTCCTTTCAATAAGAGGTGAATGCACCTTTTCCTTACATAGATCTGCAGTAATACTACCAACAGTTGTGTGTACTTTATGTGAAATGCTGATGACTTTGAATTTGAAGACTGTGTTATATTTTTTTTTAATGCAGTTTTACCTTTTTCAGCCAATTCTTCACCAAACTTCACATTTCAAGCCTTTTTCACACAGTTCACATACTTCGTCAATTTCAGTACCTGAGACATAACAGGGCATTCCATTAAGGAGCCAATAAATCTTCATTTAACTAGTTGATTTTGTTAGCACAGTTGGAAATGTTTCAAAAGAAGCAATGAAAAGACCCCAAATAGCAAAACAGAAGTGCACTTTCTTTTTTTTCTTTTAAGCAGAGCTCACTAAATAATATAAATTATGAATTAATGTAATGGAACTGCTAACGGCATGGCAGCAAGATTACATAAGCTGTTTGACTGGTGTGCTACAGAGCTGTAAGGACCTGAAAATAAACCAGTAAGTGAAAGCAGGTGTCTTGTGTCTTACTGAGCAAAAGAAGATGATTTACACTGGAACTCCTGGATCTGCAATAATTTAACAGCATTAATGCAGTTAGACCCAGCAGTTGATTAAAAGTTGTTGCACAAATGGTCCTTATTGCCCCCTTAAATCTCATACTTCTTGGTCCCTGCAGATTTACGTATTGCCTCAGAATTAATTGGAAAGTATACTTTTCTTCATCTAAGCACCAGATATATGACTTATGTCTTTATGAAAGGAAGCACAGAGTTTATAATTTTAAAAATTGATCTCTAAATTATTGGTCATGATAACTCTCCAATAAAAGCAGATTACAACGAATTAAAACCCAAGGTAAACACAAGATATTTAGAGAAGATAAATGACACTGAATTAAAAGAGGCATTGTCTTGGGAGTATTTCAGATGTGATTTTGTGAATAACAATTGATTACATGTAATCGTGTTATTTTATCCTTAGGTTGAATTATCTATAAATCATGATAATGCTGGCCTGAGAAGACAAATGCTCATTCTAATTTGTCTACATTTCCCACAGCCTTGCATCCGTCATCAGAGGCCAAGTACTAACTGCTGATGGAACTCCACTCATTGGAGTAAATGTCTCATTTTTCCATTACCAAGAATATGGATATACTATTACCCGCCAGGATGGAATGTGAGTTAGTCCCATCATACTCTGTCTGTTTGAAGTATGTTAAGTGTAAAAATTAGACGTTCTGCATCATCCAGGATGCTTTATTGTCCCTTTTAATGTAGAAATGCAACGAGTTTTAGACTCCAGAAATCTGTTAACAGTACATATGACAGAAATTTAAAGACACATACTCATATACGTCTTTTAAAATTGATTTTTCCTTCAAAGATACAAAGAATAATATTATGGCTTTAGAGGAGAATGTTCTTTTTCTTACAAGATGCATGTTGAAATATTTCAGGGGGACATTTCATAATGTCTGCAACTAAAAACTAAGACGATTCTGCAGAAAAAATGTAGGTAGGTAGGTAGATAGGTTAAGCAAGTTGGATTAAATGATGCCAAACTGGTAAATCTAGGTAAAGGGTATATATGTTCCTGTGTAATTCTTTTCATCTTAATGTAGAGTTAAAAGTATTCATATAAAAGCTGGGAGAAAAAGTAACCTATTTTTGTAAAGCTTGATAATTCAGAGAGGTGAACTTTGGTACTTACATGGGATCCAGATAATTCACTAAGTGTATCTTGTTTTTCCTTAGGTTTGACTTGGTGGCAAATGGTGGGGCTTCTCTGACTTTGGTATTTGAACGATCCCCATTCCTCACTCAGTATCATACTGTGTGGATTCCATGGAATGTCTTTTATGTGATGGATACTCTAGTCATGAAGAAAGAAGAGAATGACATTCCCAGCTGTGATCTGAGTGGATTTGTGAGGCCAAATCCAATCATTGTGTCATCACCTTTATCCACCTTTTTCAGATCTTCTCCCGAAGACAGTCCCATTATTCCTGAAACACAGGTAGAATATTCTAGCAAGCAGTGCTTTTGAAGAAACCATTTTCAGATCATGTGCTTTCCAAACTATCTTAAGGAGGCTTATAAAATTATAATGCTATCTTAAGTAATTCTTTAAAATGGAAGATAGGATGTGATGTTTGTGTTTTAGAATATGTATTGTAATAGCTGGAGATCATAAACTCAGTAGCTAAGAATGTGTTTGCTCATAATTACTGAAAGATGTTTTCAGGACATGTATGTATATACATGACGGTGATAGTGGTGGTGTGCCATGGAGTCGCTTCTGATTCATACTAACCCTGTATAGGGTGTTCAAGACTACAAATCTCTATGGGGGCAGAAAGCCTCATCTTTCTCCCAAGGGGTGACTGGTAGATTCGAACTAGTGACCTTGCAGTTAGCAGCCTAGCTTATAAAACATTGTGCTACCTGGGCTCCTTAATTAGTACATGATCATTACAATGTTTTATGACATAAAAAGTTCAGTAATCTCAAGATACTCATGACTTAAGCTTTGTAGTTCAGAAACTACATGCTGTTAAGTTTAATGCTCCACCTGGGACAAAAAGCAGCGATGTAACTTTGTTCAAAATAGCCAGACATTCATTTTTATCAACTAAGTTTTATCTACTAAAATAGCTGCAGGTTGTTTTCCTTTCCCTATGTTTCCAATTAGAAGTAACTTTCAGACCTTAAAGGATAAGAAATTAGGTATAGCTACAATAGATTTCAAGGAGCTCTGGTAGCGTAGTGGTTAGAAACTGGGCTGTGAACCTTAAGGTCAGTAGTTCGAAACTACCAGCTGTTCCACGGGAGAAAGATGAGGCTTTCTGCTCCCATAATGATTTACAGCCTCGGAAACTCTGTACAGGGTCGCTATGAGTCTGAACCGACTCCACGGCACATAATAATAACAACAACAACAATGGATTTCATTCATATAAAATTAAGTAAAACAGTAGACTTTAAAATGCAATAGCACATAGCAGCTTTGCTGCATTGACTCCACAAATATTTATTGAGCACCTATTATGTACCAACCTGCTATGTAGAAACAGAATAACAAACAGAACTATTGAACTACCTATTCTCAAGAAACATATCAACGAATGGGAAGAGAGCAAATAAACAAACAAATGTATGTTAGATTTGACAAGACTTATTGAAAATACTAAAGCATGGTAACATAGATGATAGAACAAAGAGCAAGCTATATATATCTACGGCTCAGATAGAGAAGACCTAACAATCACAGTGGGTAGTGAAATGGAGAGGAGGGAACAGATTAGCTAAATATTTCGAGGACAGAATAGCCAGGACTTAGTTTCTAACTGAACGTTTAAGGGGTCAAGAACAGAGCTTTCTGAAAGAAGATTCAGAAATAGGAAGAGGATATGGAACATGTGATTAGTTCCCTCTGCCTCCTTTGCCAAAAGACCAAAAGAACTGGCTTGTTACTGTCTACCATAACTGAATATTTTGATCAGCGATTCTACAGAAGAATCACTGATCAAAATGGGAGGAAATGTAGAACAGAATTTAAAATGCTTGAAGACTCTAGACTTTCTGGATCTGTGGAGGCTGTATGAAGTCCTTAAATTATCGTCCTGAGATAATTTTTCAACTGTAAAACAAAAATATCTCCTAAAGTCTTCTTAAAACCAAATAGTCTAGTTTGTCTAATTAAAAATGTTTGCCTTGAGCATTATAATCTCTTAAGAATGATCTCTAGGGGATAAAATGACAACAGTAACCTGAAAGAATGAAAGAAACCGTACTTAATACAGCAAAGAGTTTATGTTAAAGAGGAAGGAGCAACACAGGAAAGGAGGGTGAGAATGGAGACACAACTTGAAGAATGATGTTAATGTGACTGAATTGTACATGTAGAACAGTACAATTCTCAACAATGACAACAACAACAACAAAAGAATTGGTTTTAGGGATTAGGCAGCTGGCAATTTTAGGCTTAATGGTTTATTTTCCCTCTCTGGCTGGATTTACTTCCCTCACTAATGCAAAATAACATGGTCAAGTTAAATTACATAGGAGAAACACATGCTTTAATGAACTAAATTACAGATATTTGTTCCGTGGAAGTAGGTTAATGATGACAGAAGCAATAGTCAGTTATTAAAATTAGGAATAAAACATGATATTATGAGGTAGGGAAGCAACTCATAGACAGCCATAGGAAATATCAAAAGACATATACATAATTCATTCATGAAGAAAGACTGCCTTACATAGAGAAAACCTTTACATTTACAGGGAATTGTTTGGAAAATAAAATTGTTTTTGTTGTAGCTGTGAAGTGCCATCGAGTTGATTCCGACCTATAGCCACCCTTTGTAGGGTTTCAAAGGAACAGCTGGTGAGCTTGAACCACCAACCTTGCAGTTCAAACAACTTTGCAGTCTGATGCATTAGCCCATAGCACCACACTAGGACTCCTGGAAAATAAAATTAGGAGGGAATAAACTACACACTTTGAAGTTCATCACTTAGAGACACAGAATTTAACTTCCAAGCTAATCCCTGCTGACAGGAATGACTTCTGCTTAGATGATAGACTCTACACCTGTTTCCCAATGTCCTACAAAAGGACTGCCAATCTTAAATTTAACAGTTTCCTTGCATTTAATAGAACTCTAAAAAGTTTCTGTATATTCATATTCTATTTTGCTTACGACAGTTCTGAGGTTGAGTTCACTCGGCGTGTTTGTCCCAACTGTAATAAATTGGTAGCTCTATTACAGCAATGCTGTCGTATTCTGTTACTGCATCATATCTCTCTTCATACCAGTCCTCACTCACACTCCAGAATGGAAGAATGTTTAGTCCATTCATTTGTATTGAGACTGACAATTGCACCCTAATTCAAGGGTTCTATTTCAAGGAGCTCTGATAGTGTAGTGGTTACGAATCGGGCTGTGAACCTCAAGGTCAGCAGTTCAAAACTACCAGCTGTTCCGCGGGAGAAAGATGAGTCTTTCTGCTTCCGTAAAGATTTACAGCCTCAGAAACCCTGTTCAGGGTCGCTATGAGTCGGAACCAACTCCACGGCACAGAATACCAATACCATACCATTTTAAGGTATTTTCATTTGGAAATGGCAGAAATACATTATTTCTAACCATGCCACAAAAAGGAACCAGAGGGTAAAGTGCTTACTGTTAACTTATAGATAGGCAGTTGGAACCCAACAGCCATTCCATAGGAGAAAAGACAGCTTTGGAAACCCTATGGGGAAATTCTATTCTGTCCTATGTTGTTGTTGTTGTTAAGTGCCTTCGAGTCGGTTCTGATCCATAGCGACCCTGTACAGCGTTTCTGAGGCTGTAAATCTTTACAGGAGCAGAAAGCTTCATCTTTCTCCTGTGGAGTGGCTGGTAGTTTCAAACTGCTGATCTTGTGGTTCACAGCCTGATTCGTAACCACTACACTACCAGAGCTCGCGATAAGTCTGAATCGATTCCATAAAAGCATTTCTGTGTGAGAGGCAGCAGAGTGAGAGGAAATACAACTAAACATTGAATTATTATACTGAGATATTTTAAACATGGTTGGGCAATATGAAGAAGTCTTTGAGATGCTATCTAATTCTTAATGGAGAAACAGATTCCTGAGCATATCTTTCCCTTTACAATGATTCCAGTAAGCCTGAGAAAATGCTACTATTAGCCAAACTAATGGAAGCATTGTTGAAAAGACTCTGGGGTGTTTAGGAAAATATTATATGCTATGTGAAGTATTGGACTCCAGGTGTGACTCTGTAGGATCAGCACCGGACTGTGAACCACAAGTTCAGTAGTTCAAATCCACCAGTTATTACTCAGAAATTCTATACAGGCTCACTATGTTTCGGAATTGACTTGATGGTACTTAACAACAACAACAACAGATAAAGTGTTAGCAAACCGTTTGATTGTCAGGCTCAAAATGGCCAATACCAGTCCATTTCAGCTCACTACTGCCTGGGTATCAATGCTTATAGGTTCCACTTTCATTTTTGACAATTTCTAAGTGGCGCTGTGGGTTAATGCGTCAGACTGCAAAGTTGTTTGGACTGCAAGGTTGGTGATTCAACCTCACCAGCTGCTCCTTGGAAACCCTATACAGGGTTGCTATGGGTCGAAATTGACTTCACGGCACTTAACAACAACAACAATTTTCTTGGATTCAAATTTTGCACATTCCATGTTCCAGTTATTAATGGATATTTGTAGCTGTTTCTCCTCATTTTCAGTTGTGCCCAATTAGCAAATGAAGGTCCCAACAGCTTTATTCCATTCACATCATCACATTTGACTCTACTTTGAGAAGGCAACTCTTACACAATCATATTTTGAGTGCCTTCTAACCTGAGGGCTCATCTTCTGGCACTGTATCTGATGGTATTCTGGTGCTATCTGATAGTGTTTCACTGCCATTCTTAAAGCTTTCAGTGGCTAAGCAATCAGAAGTGCTCTGCCTCTCCTTTTTCTGCATCTGTCTTAGTCTGGAACTCAGCTGAAACCTGACCAGCGTGGGTGACCCTGCTAGCATTCCAAATACTGGTGGTATAGCTTTTAGCATCAGAGCAACACACAAGCCACCACAATGACACAAACAGAAACACATAAACTTTGATATCCTAGGCATTAGTGACCTGAAATGAACTGATACTAACCATTTTGGATCTGATAATCACATGGTTTACTATGCCAGGAATGACAAATTGAGGAAGAATGCCATTTGATTCATCATCAAAAAGCATACTTCTAGATCTGTCTTAAAGTATAATGTTGTCTTTGATAGAATAATATCCATACACCTCCAAGGAAGACCAATTAATACTGTTATTATCCAACTTTATGCACTAACCACTAAAGCTAGTGATGATGAAATTGAAGAATTCTACCAAATTTTTCAGTGTGAATTTGATCAAGCATACAATCAAACTCTATTGATAATTACTGATGATTGGAATGCAAAGTTGGAAACAAAGAGGACTGATCAGTAGTTGGAAAATATGGTTTGCTGATAAAAATGATGCTGGAGATACTATGAGAATTTTGCAAGACCAATGACTTCTGCATTGCAAATACTTTTTTTTAACAACATAAAAGATGACTATACACATGGACTTCACCAGATGAAATACAAAGAAGTCAAATTGACTGCATCTGTGGAAAGAGATGCTGGAAAACTCCTTATCATCAGGCAAAACAAGGCCAGGGCAGACTGTGGAACAGACTACCAACTGCTCACATCAGGCTGAAGTGAAAGAAAATTAAAACAAATCCTTGAGAGCCAAAATATGATCTTTAACATATCCCACCTGAATTTAAAGATCATGTCAAAAAACAGATTTGATGCATTAGACACTAACGACTAATCATTAGATGAGTTGTGGGATGACATGAATATCATACAGGACAAAGTCATTAAGAATACAAGGAAGAAAGAAAAGACCAAAATGGATTTCAGAAGAGACTCTGAAACTTGCTCTCCAGCATAGAGATACTAAAGCAAATAGAAAAAATGAGGAGGTAAAAGAATTTAGCAGAAAATTTCAAAGGGCAGCTTGAGAAGATAAAGAAAGCCAAATACTATAATGAAATGTGTAAAGATCTAGTGTTAGACAATCAAAAGGGAAGAACTCACTCAGCATTTCTCAAGCTGAAAGAACTAAAGAAAAAATTCAAGGTCCACTTGCAATACTAAAAGTTTCTTTGGGCAAAATACTGAATGATGCAGAAAGCATCAAAAGAAGATGGAAAGAATACACAGAGTAACTGGGCCAAAAGAAATGTTTGATGTTCAGTTATTTCAAGAGCTAGCCTATGATCAAGGGCCAATAGTACTGAAGGAAGAAGTCCAAGGTGCACTGAAGACATTGGCAAAGAACAAGGTTTCCGGGAATTAACAGAACACAAATTGAAATTTTTTTCAAAAACTGATGCAGCACTGGAGACACTCAATCATCTATGCCAAAAATTTGGAAGACAGATACCTAGCCAACTGATAGGACAAGGTCCATATTTGTGTCCATTCCAAAGAGAGTCGACCCAATAGAATACAGAAATAATTAGACGATATGACTATCACATGCAAGTAAAATTTTGCTAAACATATTTCAAAAACATCCACAACAGTACATGGACATGGAACGGCCAGAGATTTAAGCTGAAGTCAGACGGATCTTGGGTGAAAGCTGAAAATACCAGAAAGAGATCTGCCTGTACTTTATCAAAGGTTTTTGACTGTTTGGCTCATGACAAACTGTGCACAACATTCTGGATTAATAGTGTTCCAGAAAACTTAATAGGGCTCATGAGGAACCTGTACATAAACCAAGAAACAGTCGTTTGAACAGAACAAGGGAACACTGAATGGTTTCAAATCAGAAGAGGTGTACTCCAAGGTTGTATTCTTTCACCATGCTTATTCAGTCTGTATACTGAGCAAATAATCCGAGGAACTGGATTATATGAAAAAGATCATGGAATCAGGATTGAAGGAAGACTCATTATCAGCCTGCGATATGCAAATGACATAACTTTGCTTTTTGAAAGTGAACAGGACTTGAAGAACTTACTGATAAAGCTCAAAGACTACAGCTTTCAGTATGGCTTATACCTCAATGTAAAATAAGCCAAACTTCTCACAATAGGCAACATTGTGATAAACAGAATAAACATTGACGTTGTCAAGAATTGGATTGTATTTGGGTCCACAATCCATGCCCAAGGTAGAAGTAGTCAAGAAATTAAACAATGGATTGGGCGAATCTACTGCAAATCACCTCTTTAAAGTATTAAAAAGCAAAGCTGTCACCTTGATGACTAAAGTATGCATACTACAAGTCATAGAGTTGGCAGTTTCCTCATGTGCATGCAAAAGCTGGACAAAGAGTTGTTGTTAGGTGTCATCGAGTCTGTACTGACTCATAGCGACTCTGTGTACAATAGAATGAAACACTGCCCCATCCTGGGCCTTGATGCTGCTACTTTGCCAATCCATCTCACGGGGGGTCTTCCTCTTTTTCTCTGACCTTCCACCTTACCAAACATGATATTCTTCTCCAGTAACTGGTCCCTCCTGACAGTATGTCCGAAGCATGAGAGACAAAGTTTGGTCATCCTGGCCTCCAAGGAGCACTCTGGCTGCACTTCTTCCAACACGGATCTGTTGGTACTTTTGGCATCCCATGGTACTTTCAATATTCTCCTCCAACACCATAACTCAAATGCATCAATTCTTCTACAATCTTCCTTATTCCCAAACCATGGTATTTTCAATAACCTCATATGCATGCAAAAGTTGGACTCTGAATAAGGAAGACCAAAGAAGAATTGATTCATTTGAATTATGATTTTAGCAAAAAATATTGAATAATTCATGCTTTGCCAAAAGAATGACCAATTCTGTCTTAGAGAAATAGCTAGAATGCTCCTTAGAAGTTAGGATGGGGTGACTTTATCTCACATATTATGGACATGTTATCAAAGTGATCAATCCCCAGAGAAGGACATCAGGCTTGGTAAAGTAGAGGGTCAGTGAAAAAGAGAGAGACTCTCAGTGTGATGGATTGATCCAGCAGCTGCAACAGTGGATTCAAACATAGCAAGGATTGTGAGGTTATAGTGTAAGACAGGACAGTGTTTTGTTGTAGGCACTTAGGGTCATTATGAGTTAGAATCGACTCATCAGCACTTTCTAACAACAACATCATCATATCAAAAATCAGTTGTGAGTCCTAGCTCCCAGTTTCCCTAAGTATGAAAATGTGCTTTTGTTACATAGCCTCTCAACATGAATATGGAATTTGCTACAATTTAATTGAAATGATTTTTTTTTTTGTATCATTCTTGTCTTAATATTCTGATGAGGCCACGGGGCATAGACTTAATTTCTAAATGAACCAGCTGCTCTAGTCCCGATCTTTGGCCTAAACCATATCCTTGTCCTGAGCTAACATCTTACAAATGTCTGCTCCAATTCTCCAGGGTGACTGAGGTGAAAGATGGGTTAGTGAGAGTGCACTGTGACTGGTAAACTAACACTTCAGTGCTTGTCAGCCGGATGGAGCTGTCATTGTACCTTCCTATAAGAAGGGGGCACCTGAGATGTGATTAACTCACAAAACATGACAAGAGGCTTATAGGAGAAGAGAAATTGGATCAACAACAGTTATTTTCACTTATTGAATAAGACAACAGTTCAGTGTATGTTTGTGAATAAGGATTCTTTACTGCTTTATTTTAGTTACTAAATGCTTTTAAATGTATTTTTTCTAATAAGTTGTACAAGATTCTGAAGCTCCTGCTTTTTCAATCATAGGTACTCCATGAAGAAACCACAATTCCAGGAACGGATTTGAAACTTTCCTACTTGAGTTCCAGAGCTGCCGGATATAAATCAGTTCTAAAGATCACCATGACTCAGTCCGTCATACCATTTAATTTAATGAAGGTTCATCTGATGGTAGCAGTAGTAGGAAGGCTCTTCCAAAAATGGTTTCCTGCCTCGCCAAACTTGGCCTATACTTTCATATGGGATAAAACAGATGCATACAATCAAAAGGTCTATGGTCTATCTGAAGCTGTTGGTAAGTTCCTCATAAACCTTTTCTCATTTCGAAGATTTTCTTTACATCAGAACTACTATAAAATTAATCGCAACCCATTGAAAATCAATAGATAAGTAGTTACAGTAAGGTTGTTCTAGAGAAGTTATAATATGACTGATTTAAATCTGCTATGGGAAAAAAGAACAATTTATTTCATATGAAAAAAGAAGAAAATATCCATTTTTCTGGATGAAAGTATATACTTGAGGAATGCTCTGAATGAGATTTTAGGTTTCCATTTCCCATTTTGTTGTTGTTTTTCCTGCTTCTTTTATGTCTTATCTTTATCTCCCTAGCTTTCCTTATCCTTTTCATGCTTTCTTTATCAATTTTAATACTAATATAGTTTGAAGTCATAATGATATTTAACAGAATATCAGACAACATGTTGGTAGAAATTAGTTCAACTCTTTTAAGTGGAAGTGCCAGTCAATTCATTGAAAAGATGCTCTTTACACGTTAATCAAACAAGTTCTTTCACTGAGTGATTGGACAGTGAAATTAAAAATTGGACATGTTGAGATGTTTCAAGTATATATATATTTGTATGTATGCATATATATATAGACAGAGAGAGAGAATATGGCTTCAGGCTGAAACTTAACATAAAAAATAAAAACTGCATCAGGAAGTAAAGGGTGGCATTTTGTTGTTCTGTTTAATTGTACTTGAAGTATAATTAGCATTTTATTCTAAAATTAATATTGTTTAGACTTGAACAAATTAAAGTTAATCAGATAATTGCATCTCCTACCTTCACTTTAAGGAGCTCTGGTAGCGTAGTGGTTATGAATCGGGCTGCGAATCACAAGGTCAGCAGTTCGAAACTACCAGCTGTTCTGCAGGAAAAAGATGAGGCTTTCTGCTCCCGTAAAGATTTACAGCCTCGGAAACCCTGTACAGGGTCGCTATGAGTCGGAACTGACTCCACGGCACATAACCTCTACCACCACCTTCACTTTGTTCTAAATTTTAGAATTTATATTTCATTCTATATGTTAAAAAGATTTTCATTCATGATTTTTCTTGTTGTTAAGTGCCATTGAGTCACATCCAACTCTTAGAGTTCTGAAGAGTGGCTTATGGGTTGAACCACTGAACTTGTAGTTAGCATTCCAGTGCTTAGCCTAAAGCACCACGCCAGGATTAGCTTGTGCTAATTTACTGCTAATTTGATTGTTCAGTCCTATTAATGACATATAAATATATTATCATAATCTGGTTATCTTTTGTGTTCTGTTTACCCTCTTATTATAAATATTTGGCAGAACTTAATGCTCTTGGAAATGAAATAGCTCCAATTATTCAGATAAGAACTTTTAATTTTTAGTTCTTATCATTTAATTTGAGTCTGATATCATTATAATTATGTAATCAGTTGCCCACTCTGGACTTCACCATGTGCTGTGAACTCCTTTGTAAAGGAGTGGTGTGGAGGAAGAAAAACATTGGTTTTTCTATTACATCAATGGAAAATAACATTTTGGGATCAGTTTCTAGAAAAATACATCTTATAGGAACAAATCTGTTCGCAGAAAAGTAGGCTTCACTCATAAATAAGTAAATGGCAACAAAATATTGGAGCACAGTTGTGACAAAAGCAGTTTTATGAAAATAATAAAATAAATTGCGTTTCCACCTGTAGTTGAGAAGATGAACTGTGATTTGCTTTGATTCCAGTGTCAGTTGGATATGAATACGAGTCTTGCTTGGACCTAACTTTATGGGAAAAAAGGACTGCCGTTTTGCAAGGCTATGAATTAGATGCTTCCAACATGGGCGGTTGGACGCTAGATAAGCATCATGTTTTGGATGTTCAGAATGGTAAGATCAAGTTGCTCACCTTCAAATTGATTCAACTGCCGTAACGTTTTTATCCTATGCATGCTGTAGATATGTAATTAGTAGGAGGTGTATTTTGAAAGACTAACCGCCTAATGAACTTCAAAATGTTCAAATGTTCATCACCAAAATAGCTTTCCCCTTAAAATGCAAGGGATTGATTTTTTGGCTGCAGGGGAAAACTCTGGGAGGCTTTGTCTTCACCACAATCTCAGAGTGTGTCTTTCTGCAGTGAGTAAATCAGAGCTGTCAAGAAGTACTTTAGGAAGCTTCACAAAACATGGAGGGGTAATTTTATAAAAAGTAATGAAAAAACAAAATTTCACGTCATTTTTGCTTGAAACTTCCCAACAGATCTTACGTAGTTAGTCTATTCTAACCGAGTATCTGGATTTTTTTTTTTTCCTTGTCTGATTAGACTGTACTCCAAGAAATAAAACTATTCTCCCTCTTAAATTGAGTTCCATATACTGTTATTTGACTTGGTGAATATTCAGAAAAAATAAATGAATAATCTGAGAAAAAAGCAAGAATCAAATTATTACTTCTTGTTGTTGTTGGGTGCCATCGATTCATAGTGACCTTATGTACAATAGAATGAAACACTGCCTGGTCCTGGGCCATCCTCACTATTGTTACCACACTAGAGCCCAGTGATGCTGCCACTTGGCCAATCCATCTCGCTGGGGGTCTTCCTTTTTTTCTCTGACCCTCCACCTTACCAAACATGATATCGTTCTCCAGGGACTGGTTACTGGTCCCTCCTGACAACATGATGAAGTATGAGACACGAAGTTTGGCAATCCTGGCCTACAAGGAGCACTCTGGCTACACTTCTTCCAATACAGATCTGTTGGTTCTTTCAGCAGCCTATGGCACTTTCAAATATCCTCCTCCAACACCATAACTCAAATACATCAATACTTCTACGGTCTT